>NW_024524489.1:3522902-4122902 GCF_017590135.1 Pyrgilauda ruficollis | reverse complement strand
TCTCATGGAAAACCACGCAGAATCAAAGCACACCCCATAACACTCTCTGAAATATTTAAAGAATTCCTAAGGGATGGCCAGTGTGAAGTTTCTCACTTTTACAGCTTCTTGATACAGTTGCACAACTCAACTTTTGATACTTAATGGTATTATCGTATTGTTTAATGACATTATTACCATCAGATAAACGAGAGCTGGCTGGGATGCTGCACTCAAAAACAAACTACCAATTTTTCCCTGTCAAACCAGGGCTCCCAGCAGGGATATGTGTCTGCTGGCTCTGCTTTTATTCAACATTGTCATTAATGATTTAAACAATGGAATACAGAATACGCTTTCCAGAACAGCCACTGGCAAACTTTAGGAGAAAAAACCCCAAAGAACAACCTTCAAAAAATACTATGGCAATGGAGAATGATCCTGGTAATGTGCAAAAGTAATGGAATTCAATAACTCACTCACAGGCAAAGGATAAGAGTCAGATTCAAATGCAGAGAGAGGAGTTATTTGCTATAAAACAAAAATGACCTGAATATTGTGGTATCGTGACTGATTCTGATGCAGTTTATCCCTTTGATTGGTAGTTTCACATACTCTCTGTACAAAAATTAAGTATTTTTCATTTATATATAAGTTACCTACAAAAACTTTATTTGCCTTTTACAGCTAGCTTAACTTTTAGCATATCAGATTTTCAAAAAAATATATATATTTATGTCTTTTCTTCAGTTTATTGCTATCAGCATTTCCTGGCTTACAAACACAAATAGAAATAATAGAAAAACCACTGCTGGGAAAGGAAGTCAGGTCATATAAAAAATGCACCTCCAACACACAGACATTTTTCAAAGAAAAGCAGTATGCACAATATCTTTTTTCTGTATTTATTATTATAAATCTAGGAAAATTAGGACATGGGTAATTGCCTCATTCCTAAATGCTCATCACCACGTTCCTAAAAATATTATAAACAATTAAAATATATTTCAGAACATATTAGCCAAACCATGTGACCAAGATGTGACCTTGGGTTTATTAGATCAGCCAACCTGTAGCTGTAAAAGCTAAATGGGCTAAAAATAATTATGCTTTGCAGATGCACAGAACTGGACTCCTTTCCACACTGAATTCATTCAAATTTGTTAAAATCAGAAGAGAAAATCCATAATAAATCCTGCTGACCTACAGAGATCAGCTGAAGTCTCCTATTTCTACATGCATATCTCCAAAAGGCCGATTTGGGCCCTTAATCTTCATCTTTAATCTTAATGACCATGGGATTATCTCTGGGCTTTTTCATCATCTTCAGCAGCATTTCTACAGCCACACATTTCAGATGCCTCTCCCTTCAGAGCACCCAAAACAGGGCACAGGGGTTTCCTGGATATTGTGCCAGCTCTTATTTTAGCATCAACACCAAAATTAGTGAGCAACCACAAGAACTCAAAACACAAATGTCATAAAAGCTCAGGCTTTCCATTTTCTCATTTCCAAAGCTGTATTAGGATATTGAGATTGATCCTGGATGAACAAAAACTTCAACATTTGCAGAGCACTGGATCTTCATGACACCAAAGGATCAGTTCAGCCCACAGGGAAGGGCTGCTTTAACAACCTCACCTCCCTCTATGACAAGCTTAGTGACCTGCTTAGTGCCAAAATGATTCATTCCTGTAGCTTAAAACAAAGTTGGGGTTTTTTTTCTTTTGGTTTGGCTTTTTGTTGTTGGCTTAAATGGCAGGAAACAGTTTACTGAGATTGTGAATTTTTGCTGGAAAAGCTTGGGCCGCAGACGTGCTCTGGGCACGTATTTTTACCACTGGGAAAACTCCACTGTCCAGTTTCAAGATGCTCTGCTAGTGCAAATAACCAGCAATTAAAATCAGAATGTCAGCCTTGGGACAACCTGGTGCACAGAAAAAATTTATTTTAGTAATTTTAAAATTTTCCAAAAGCTTATGGCAAAGGGTCCAACAGAAATCCCAAACTCCAAGTTCCCTTAACATTTTTCAGCAGACTTAAAAGTAGGTAGTGGTAACAAGAAGTTCAAACCACTGTTTTTAAGGTTCAATAAAAGCAAGGTAGTGAGATAGCAATACTACTCTCTACCAATAATTTTGAATTTAATTAAACATGTACCCCCAATAACTCACTATTGGTAGTAGATTCCTTTTTCTGTTTTTTGGTAATGAATGTCCTCTTGGCTCATTATTCTTCAACCATGAGAGGTCAGTTCTTTGACACTCTCAATTAGTTCTTGTTAGCCATCACTAGGATGAGTGACTTGGACAAAAAATTGTTTCCATGCTTGCCAGAGTGCAATCCTGCTCTCAGCACCTTCCAGTGCAAACAGGACTTCACCTCTGTGCTACAATAATTGAGATCTTTCTAACCACGTTATGCCATTAAATGATTATAAACACAGACTGTTTATGGGCTACCTACTAAAATCACCCTGTGCTGAAAAGTAAACGTTAAAAACTGAGGGGTTCCCACCAAGCAGCCTCTGTGCTGGTGCTTAGCAGAGCTCCCTAATCTTCAGTCACTGATTTATTTCTACCTTTCAGATTGTGTTAGAACTGTCAGGTTTGTGTATGGAACAGCCAAGCACAGACCTGACAGATTCCTCCTCACACCAGTGTCATGAAAGGATCATGATTAGGTCCTTGAACAGGAAATGCCTTATTAAAAAAAAAAAAAAACCCAACTAAATCCACCTTCACCTCCAATACTGATAACCAGGTCTCATTTCTCAAAGACTCCAACCTGAATGCTCAGGAGTCTCCATAATCCACTAAACAGCATTTTAAATATTATTTATTTAGTCAATATAGTTCATCATCTTAAGTATTGATATCTTTATTTGCCCCTCTCGAAGAGGAAATAATAGAGCAGGATCCTGGCTGCACATTTCCATTTTATGTTGTTTGTAGAACTGTATTTTTTCAGGCTGGTCCAAGTCACGGCATACTAATACTTTTTACTAAGCAGGAAGTCTGATGTGTAACTATTTTTCATACAGAAAGATAAAATTCTAAGCATGAACTGCCAGAACCTTCTAAGAGCAACTCTAAACTCATTTACAGTTCTGGAAAACTAATTTATTAAAGATTTTAATGAAGTACTTATACCCATAAGTTGAACTATTGAATTTCTATGACCAGTAAAATGTTTATAATTATTATATTTTTATTAATGCAAAACAATTCTGTTTATTGGAGTACATCAGGTCCAATAACACTGAAATAAACTGGATGATCTTGGAAATACAGGATGCAAATTAAATAATTCTGAAGATAAAAAGGTCTACTTTGCCAGCTTAAGACACAGCTTTAGAAAGCAGCTTTTTAAAACCATCAGATTCTGGTGGCTACTATAAACATTTTTAAGGCCATCCATGCTCTGAACTGCTCCTTTGATGAGGTGGGGATACTGAGCTGCTTCAGTGGCAAACAGCCCAGCAAAATAGGGCAAATCTGTCTAGAAGTCGATAGGAAGCAGAGCGGTAAAAGATACCCTTAAGCAATTTTACATTTAAGAGCAACCTACTTATGACAAGATACATTAATTTCAATAGCAATAAAACCAGACAGGAGCATCTATCCCAATAATGCATTAGTTTAAAACTCCTGATTACAGAGGGAACTTCAGTGATTTTGAAATACTACCAGTGTCATGAATCACAGATTGAGACTTCATATAATCAGGGATTATGTGTCTTTAATTTTTCATTGACCAAAATCTATCAGAAATGGGAATGTGATAGCTTAATGGCCTCATGCTTAAATCTATGCAGACTGCAAACCAGTTGTGTCCTCCCTTGCCATCTGTTCCTGGATGGTACTTAATGATTAAGTCTGGTATCATAACGCACCCTAATTTGAAATATACCATTGTTTGAATGTATTTGGTGAGTTCAGTGAAATGCTACCCTGTGGTGCAGCTTACAGCAGCACAGAATTCACTTGTACAACTAAATGCTGCATGCCTGATAAAGTTTATTTTCTGCCAACTCCTTTTAACTGGAATGCTGAGGTTCACTCTTGGTATCTGTCATATATTTTAGTAATTACTGATAACAGAATTTTGGGATAGACTTTAACTAATAAAGCAGCATCTTCATTAGTTACTACTGGCACAAAAATAATAAGCATGCTCAAAATGTATTTTACAAAGAGACTTAATACAGCAGTGTCCTTTTACTGACAAAACAATAAAAAAGTGAAAAAAACCCAACCTGGTGCTTTCACTGGAGAATAATTGATAATCTTCAAATTGCTCAACATTTTACAATCTACCTTTTAGTTGTAATACATTGCATTTCTATCCTTGAGATGATACTGCTTGAGCAGCAACCAATGCAGTGATGAAATGGTCACCTGCTCAAACATCTGAAGATACCCCAAACACTGAGATACACTTTGTCACAAAATCAGTATTAATACCTCCATTTAAGGGCACTCTGCTAACTCTGCACTTAGCAAGGACTGACTGTGTGTGCCAGAAGTTCAACAGCTGTATCCAACGTTTTCTGCCTCGTGATCATGCGAGCTTTAGGAAGCAGGCCTAACATCAAAAGTCTTTTGGCCCTTGCACAAAACCCCACTTCCTAGGATTATGTCCAACATCATAAACTGTTAGGAGGCTGAAGCCCTATGCCTACTCAAAAATAAAAAACAACCAAACCACGACCAACTGGCCTAACCCAAACAGAGTGGCTGGTGGGATCACAGGGAGCACTGCCAAGAACATATCCCTGCATACTGAGCACATGCAGACAGCTTCCCTCTGCCCCTTCCAGCTCAGCATCTGAGCGGCTCAACTGCTCCCAGGGCAGCTGCCCGGTGCCTCAGCAGCCTGGCTGGCACTCCAGCACAGGAGCTGCACGGCTCCTCACGGCTGCAGGGTGCTGGAAGAGCTGCAGCTGTGTCCTGCCCAGTAACCCCGTGTCTCCCTGCTCCAGGGATGGGGACCTGCTGCACATCACAGCTGCTGTGGGGGCAGCATCAGCCTGGAGACATCCCCTCACATCCCCACGCTGCCAGGTGCACACGGGAATGTGCCAACAGCCAGGCTAAAACACAGCGCATTCAACAGGTCTGCTGACTGATCTTTCACTTCTTCCTCACAGGGTTTAAAAAATAAACAAAATGAAGTCCAGAACAGCCCAGATTTATTTTTGTTTTCTCTTCCCTAGCTGCAGTAAAGAAGATGTATGCAGGTGAGTAAAATGTGTGAGAAAACAAGAAAGGAGGTAAAACAGCCCACCTGTCACTGACTAAGCACACTCTTGTGGAAAAGACCAAAAACTCCCAAACCCCTCAAGTTCCAAGTTTATAGAGCAACCACTGTCTTCATCATCAAATAGTATGAAATAACTTATATTACTATTGTTTCACCTTGACCTTGACTATTCTTTTCCTATCACACTAAAAGGTAGTACGTTAAAAAAAAAATAAAGCTTTCTGCCAAAAATTGAACCTAGTGAGTCACTGCTGACCACAGCAAGTAACCTGGGTGAGCTCCCCACAACAAATCAATGAATGGCACAGCTGGCAAAAGGTAATCTGGCTGCCACCAAATTAACAAGTGTCACTCACAGAAAGGAAAATCTACAGGATTCAGAGCAGCACAGAACAAAATAAACACACCTAGGCATTAAACATTTGAGAATTCCCAGAAGAAACATCAACAAACAAAATTATTTTAGTGAGGAAAAATATATGAGAACCAGAAAATCTGACAAACACACTCCACCCCAAAAATCTAAGTATCTTTCAAGGAACACCTTGTTGGTTTGCTTGGTTGGTTTTGAAGGGTTTTTTTAACTACAGAAGGTTTAGCAGGAAAAATCATTTGAAAGGGAGAATTAAACTGCTGTAGTACTTGCACCACACAGTTTTCCAAATTAAACTAAACCCAAAAGCTGCCCAAGGATGCAAGAGCGTACAGGCCAAAGGTCAGGAGAGCATGGACACACATGGACACACCACAGAAGCAAAATACAGACGATCACGAAGTCTGAAGTTTTGATTTCTACTTCAAGCACTGCGTGTTATTTTCCCTCTCAGAGCCAACATTTTTTACTTCTGAGATGAGTCCAAATTTTCAAGATATTCAGTTTAGTACCAAAAAACAGAGCAGTTGAGAACGACATGACTTTGTGATTAACACCTCAAAGCAACTGACCACGGGAACTCTGCAAACATTGTCACCCCCAGCACTGCTGTGACACCAGCCACATCAGCCTCACACACAAGCACTGCCAGATCTGCCCCACAAGATGCAGCCTGACTTGGCACCAAACATCCCAGGGCGCTGCAGGCAGGAAATGCTTTCACAGCACACCTTGGAAGGATCATTCTGCCAACATGAAGGTATTAGTTTGGAAGAAACATCAAGTTATGAAAGAAGCAGAATTGTCATCGCTGCCAGGAAGCAGCAAGCAGTAAGAACAGAAGACAATGAACACTTATTGCCCTGAGCAAATGACATTTGTGGAGCTAACATGATTTCTAAGACATTTAAAATATTAATGTAAGGGAAAATTACTATGTAGGATTTAAAAGCAATACACATTTATGCAGTCTTCTTTATTTAAGCTGAAAAAAAAAAACTTAGGAAGAGTTTGTAAGGACAAGTTTCTGTCTTCTACCCTAACAGCACCACAGTAGTATATACTTTGCTTTATTTGATAATCACAGCACTACCAAAAATCATTTCTCCTTTGAAAGACTTGGAAAAACGTTCACTCATTTTACTCTTGACTTTAAACTTGGCTGAAGCTACAAATTCTCAAGAAAATTAGTTCTCACTTCAGAGTCACAAATAGTCTGACCACAGGTAAACACCTCAGTACTCAGCATTAACAACTACAGGAAATACTGATGTGTGATGGCACCAAATCTACACAAATATTGCAGTTTTAGTGACTAGAAAGGTCTTAAGTTGTAAAAATAGCACCACACAGATTTCCATTAAATACTTTTGGTTGGAACACCATAACTGCAGATAATTTCCTTTCCTATGAAGGGAAATAAACCCTCTATAAGTAAATTATTAATAATAAAATACGTATTTTCATCATTCTCTACACCCATTGTTAGACTAGTGACAATGTGACATTTGCCTGCATTCTCTCATACATCTCCCAGTATCTCTATTCTGGCTTTGCCCAGCACACACAATACTCCAAATATACAGCAAGTGTATTCCCAAGCTACCAGGAAATTCCAGCAGACACTTTTTGCTCAGGGGCTTATTTAAGAAAAACAAAGATACCACACAGAGAAAAACTAGAGCAAATATTTCCCTGAAGCTTAAACCAAGATAAAATTCTGTAATAAACCTAAGTGGACTGTCTTCTGTCACTACAGGAAAGAAAGCAAGTATTGGAGTGTCTCTAAATGTACAACACAAAGATTCACTCAATGGACAGGAATAGAACAGAGACCATTTATGAGTTCAGCCCCTACAATTTCCCATCCCAAAATACAACATCAGACAATTTTTGCTTGGGTCAAGCAGTAGCCTTGCTTCAATTCAAAGCCCTGGCATCAATTAATCCCATTAAACAAAAGGGAGGCGTTTTGCAAACAGTGCTCAACAACTGCCTCTGGAGCATCTTCAGGATAAAGGGATAGAGTCCAGGACTGGACTCTAAAACAAAGCACACAGACACTCTCACACAGTTATTCCCAAATAATCTTTGACCACTGAAGTCATGTGCTCTAACAAAGCAGCATCTTGGAAAAATGTCTTGATCCCTAAATAATTACTACCTAGGGAAAAGTGGTTCATTATGAAAGACAAGGAAGGCAACAAATTGCTATTTAGCTTAGAGAAAAAAGAGGAGGAAACAAAAATAAGAAGAACACATGAACAAACACAAAACTCAGAAGTCCCTTCTTAACAGAAGAAACAAATGAGGAAAATCTAGAAGTAAATCTCAAATTTGGTGCAAGATAAGATGAGCTTGATTTAGGACCCAAATTCAGTTAACTAGGTTAGTTTTCAAAAGAAAGATCAGAGCACAGCAATGCTTTGCAAGAGTTTGTGGTGGAGAGATCCCCAGACCAGTCACAAAATCTGAAGAAGCACAGCCTTGCCACTGAAGGGGACAAGCTGATCAGCCAGGTGTCTGTAGCTAACTTAAAACTGGATTTTACTGCTGCTCTTATTCTCATGGAGTGCTCTGAAACAGCATGTAGAATGTGAAATGCAAAATTCTCTAAAAAAGAAACTGCAAAGCCATAGTGAATGTATGTTCTTTCCTTGCCAGAATGCTTTCAATGCTGAGAAAAGTTATTTTGATATTGAATCTAAGATGGCTATTTATGGAACAGGTTGACAGGCTTAACAGAATTCTCTGTATGTATTAAAAAATAGTTTTAAATTCAGTTTTTATTCTCTGGCCCAAGGTACTAGCCTAGAGTAAGAATGGGATCAGTAGCAGGCTACCAAAAGAAATAAGGAGACAGAGTCAAAGAAGGATAACCAAGATGGCACATGAAGGAAAGAGGAAAGAAGTGGATGTATATGTGTAAAGGAAGGTTAGATGATTTAATTCCTAATCTTGAAAACTTTGCACAGAACAGAGTAGTTTCCTGCTCAGAAATAAATCAGGGTAGTCAGGATGAAGGAAAGTGGACATCAGCTGTGGAAAAGGGTACAAAAGCTTAACAAAACTAGTAAAACAGAGAAAAGCCAAGATAACCACTTCAAGCAGTCCATGTTCAACCCATGCATTTTCCTCCCTATCTATCAAAAACCCAAGCACCTCACAGGTGCAGGTATCAGCCTGTCTTCCCCTCACCTGCCCAATTCAGAGCTCACTGCAGGCTGATGGTCCCATCTAAAATCATTCATCATTACACTAAGAACTACACTTTCCTCTTCTCTAACCAAAAGGGCTTAATTTCAACAGTCCTGACACACATTGTGCTGGACCACTTATTGAAGAATTTGCTTTTTTACAAAATAAGTGACTGTTACAAATTCAGCTTTCCTGAAGAAAAATGTCAGTCCTGCTGCTGCAGAACTACTCTTGGGAGCAAAACCTCTCACAAAGTCCAAGTGACACCTTGCACCTGTAGAAAACCTGACAGAGCACATCTGGGAAGTGTGAATCTACACCATGAAATGATAAAGGTGGGACTTGATAATATCTGACCTTTTTCTAAAATACACATTCCTACTTCTGCTGCCAAAGTAGCCAATTTCCTTTTCCTCAAAACTCTTTTCCATTTCCCCACCCAGCCAGGGCCTGGCTGAAGCTGCCTCTCCCTCCTTGGTCTTCCCAAGAAGGAGTTAATTGGATTGAGTGGCTGCACTCTTTCACAGAGCAGCTGGCTCCAGCACTGGAGACTGAGTCCAGTTTTCAGGGGGAGATATAGGCAAGCCAGAAGTACGGGCTGGCAAGCTGAAGTGCTCGGAAAAAAGCGCACAAGTGAAGGCTGAGAGCTGCAAACGGGAGCCAAGGAAGCTGTCCACATTCTAGGCACACACCACCAGTGTGGCGGGAGGAAACAGGCAGCCAGTCCACCTGGAAAATCTGATGGTGTGAAAGGCCTGCATGTGGATTCAGACAGTGAAAAACAGTGGGAGAATGGTAAAAAGGGAAAAACCCAGGAGAAGTATAAAAGACTTCATCCTTGAAGTAGTTTTCAGCATGTCTGGATGCAAAGACTGATATGGAAAGTATCACTTAATTTATGTAATTAAGACCAAAGTTATAAAAGGCACAGCAGGATGAAAGCAGCCAGGTTTTCCAGACAGTGGATTAAGTTAACTCAGTTCCAGAGTTTGGTTCTGTCCATTACCAACTCTGCATACAGTCTGGGTCCAATATTTCTTTTAAACCAGATTTATTTCCATAAATACAAAGCACAGTAAAATAAAACAATTAAAGCTAAAATACTGTTTCAAGTCTTTGTTGCTTGACCAAATATTAATGGTGGTGGTAAATGTAATGAAAGCCCCAATCTTGTAACTACTTGCAGCTGTCTCTTTTTATTCAAAGGAACCAGCAAGACTCTTGTCAGTTTGGGAACCACAGCTCATACTGAAAGACTTTCATCGTTTCTTACCCAATCCTATTGGAATTCAGTTAACAAGTATCAGAGAACAAGACCTATCAAAAATGGAAATAAACACCAGGCAGAAAGTGAGTGTTTCTGTAAAAATACTGCAGGTTTTTTTGGATCAGAGGAGTTTATAAACAGTACAGTGCTAAGGCTATGAAAAAAACCTGAGGTGATGTTAATCAGGTCTGGAAAAATATCTCCAGGACAACTGAGTATTATTTTACTGCAATTGTAATTGGGTGTGCAGCAGGTGACTAATCCACTGAATGATAGTGGTTCACTGATTTCAGTACCAAACACAACAGATTCTACTCAAGCCTATGAGCACTTTATAAATAAAATGTTAGAAGCACTATGACACAGAGGTGCAGTGAAGGTATGAAGCATTCCTGGCATGTTCCTCCACCTCCCTGCCATGGCAGAACACCAGTGCAGTGATCCCTCATGCTCTGATTTATTTCCAAGATGCATGACCCCTTTTTTGTATCAAAGAGCACAAAGATAAAGGCTCAGATTTAGAAAGACAGATGGGTTTCTATCCACAAGTATCAGATACTGACTGATCCCAGCAGAAGGTAAGTAACCGGATACTTCTGAAGCATGGGACCTAAATTTAAACAGGAAATTAGAGACATTCTCTCAAGTTAAGAGCTAATATTATAAACACTGGGACTCTCCTTAATTAAAAGTAAAATTAAAAAAATAATATCAATTGGCCTGTAGCATCTCCAGCAAGGAAGAACCCTTCAGATGTAACTGGTCACTGAACAGAATCTGGGAAATTTTTCACATGTCCCAAAACATCCCAAGGTAAAAAACATACAAGGAATGCAATGAATTCTCTCGTGGATGAGGTACTAATAAACTCAGTGCTGATAAATCTCAGCACCATCAGCATCCTGCAACAATTCCAATGCTGACAGCTCTCTTCCCTGTCTGAATCACTACAATTGTAGAAAATAAAGCTGGTCCAGACAAGCACAAGGAGAACCAAATCTGGACTCTCACCTGCAGGTGATGGAGGGCAGGATTAACTCTTTTCTAACTGAACAAAAAAACCTTCTCTAACTAACAAATGCACTTTTTTTTTTTTTTTTTTTTTTGACTGTGTGACTGTTTACAAACCATGCCTAATCCAATATTAACACTCACTTTCATGGTCACAGAATTTGTTTTTTCAACATTTGGCAAAAAAAAGTAGGCATTAAGGTCCATATGCAGCAGGACCACAGCACCTCTAACAGCCCCCACTGCCATAGCTCCTAACCACAGACCTCCAGTTCTCAAGTGAAGTCACTGAGCTTTAAAAAAACCAAACCAAACAATCAAAAAAAACTTCCCCAAGCCCAACATTCTGAAGAAAAACACCCCTCTTTTGAAGTCACATGACACAAACTTTTCTGCCACATACCCTCAATATATGGTAGTAATGAATGAAAGGAAAATAAAAGAGAAATAAAAATGGAAAAACACAGGAAATAATCTATATTGATGATTAGTTAGAGCTGCATCCTGGAAGTGCTTTTGCAAATGAAGACACTTGCTTAATAGGTGGATATTCAAAGTGAACAGGACTAAAAGTTAACACAGGTTTCCACAGTGACTTCACCACAGACACGACCACACTGTGAAACATGAAACAATTTTTCCCCTATTTCAACCCTGGCACAAAACCCAAAACAAACTGAACTTTCCCAAAATATGAACAGAGTTCTAAGAGGCAATTCTAAGCCGTAACCAGCCGTGATACATCTCAGCTCCCAAAAGACCTTCCAGTACAGTGACATATTTCTAAAATTAATTTTATTTTTACACCAATGCTTTTCCACACACCTCCAGTTTGAGGCAGTTTTCACTGTTCTGAATACCAAAATATATAATTTTTTTAAATTTACATCTCCAGTGTGTATTTTTTACACACACACACCCAATGCTTCCTAAGTACAGTAATCATGGCATGGGGTCAAGGATGCACAAAGTCACAGCCAAATTCAACACACAGTGCCTCAGGCATGGGAATGTTCCTTCTCCACAGTTTTCCATTTTACATACATGCATCAATTTATACTCATATTAAAAAAATTGACTGAAAAAAAAAGTTTAAGACCATATTCTTCAAAATCACCTTGTCCCACTGCTAAATTTGCCTTCCAGCTGTCAAACTTTTTTATCCCACAGAAGTTCTACATATCAATGAGTGGCCACAGCTGACAATCTACTTACTTTGTGCAACCCAAGGAAAAAAAAGAAAGAAGCCATAAAATAAAAATACTATTCTTCAGTGAAATGCATCACTTAAAATTCTTATTAAAGTGTGCCAGATTCCACTCAGAATTTTTTTTTTCTTCAATAAGTTCCATTCCACTGAGTTTTCCATGTTTTTCAACATCAGAGTGAATATTAGAAGCGAATATTTTGGAGCCTCAGCTGTACAGAAATAGGTGACAAAGAAAATACTGGTTTCAAAAGGCTGTGAATTCACACTTCTACGTGGTAAAGTGTTGCTCTTTTGACACAGATTAGTTACACAAGCTGAACACCAAGGGTAATAACTTTTAAAGCACTAAATATGAATAAAAGCTATAAACAGAGCAAGAGGATGCCCATCCCTGAGCAGTGTTCCTGAGGAACAGCTGCCAACACAAGCTGCTCACTCACTGATGGATGTACCCAGCCGGCCATAAGCCCACAGCTTTTCATACCTACACAGAAAATGGATGAATTTCTCTGCATGGACTCAAAATACCAAAAAAAAAAAAAAGTGTGTAGAAATTTTTGCACTAGTAACACTTTTATGATTATATGACTAGACACCTGACAAGTGTTACTCTCCAGCATGACAGTAGTGGGCAACATTCCAGTCAAAATTATGATTAACAGAGAGCCACTGTAAAGGATTTTTTCTGACAACCAGAGTTTTCAATAAACAGTTTATAACCCCATGTAAAAACGTTTATTCTGTTGGCTATAGCCAGAAAACACTCTACACTCACAATTAAAGCATCAGTTTTACTGCTCAACTGCTATCTACTCTAATTAGGAAGTGTGGAAAATGAAGAGGAAGGAGTTTCAGGGCAGCCCTTTTGCTCAGTGAACAGCCCTGTGTGAGTTGCATGCCATCCTTAAGTTGCACGTCACGTGCACCAAGATATGGATTAGAACCTCATTAGCCAAGCGAATTTATTAAAAATTTTCTTTATGAGCACGACTTACAGCAGGATGAACCTTTTTTATGCCTCTCAGTGGAAATCTGGGAAACTATTTACAGTCATCCCGTTTTCCAGTAAGTTCTACAATGATGATTCAGCCTGTATCACACTATACATCCTGCAAATACATTGCTGGGACATTCAGCTGTGTGGAGTCGGGATCTGCCACAATCCCAAGTCTCCTCTTAAGTCACCACATGACCGGGTCACGCACAAATGAAAGTAATTTACCAAGGTCAATAAGGGGAGATGGGGAAAAGGATTTTTCATAAGGCAGCAAAAAAATACAAGAGAAACAAACCAGCAAAAAATTACCCCAAGGCAGCGCTTGCCCACACTCACATTTGCAGCATGACTTCGTTCAGATACACTCCATCCACCAGCGCCACATATTCTTCCAGGTTGGTCCCATTTCCTCCAGCCAGCGGTCCGAACGTCTTCACCTGGAACAGAACCAGCAGCAGCTCCGTGACACCGAGTCCACCTCGCTCCCCTGCCGCAAGGCTCTTCTCAAACAATGAGCAAATAACACCAGGAACGTGTGAGGGGAAAATGAACGCTTACCCAGGTGACAAGAGGGCTCGACATGAACTGCTCCAGAAGGGGTGTGAAGATCTCGTTCTCCATTTTACAAAAAAATGGTTAACATCAATGCAGCTCCTCTGATGCAAAAAATAAAGATAAGTCCTTCACTGCAGCAACTCTCTGGAATGCTCCAAGGATTCAGCTGGAGTGAGTGAACCCCATTTTTACCAAGCGATGCAACACCAACAAAAGTCAGTGCACAGGCAAGCGGGATTTATCGTCCTCTTTCAAGAAAAAATGCATCCGAAAGTCCATCTACGCGTATTTCAGCCTTTCCATTGATGCCTCTCCCTTCCTACATAGCGAAGAGGTGGAAGGAAGGAAGGAAAGAAAAGAGGGAGGCTGCCTAGCTACTGGGATTCTGCATCAGACAAAAAAAAAAAAAAAAAAAGAGAGGAAGGAAAAATCTGCTTCAGCAGCGGCAGCGCCTCAGAAAGGAAGGAGAAATTCCAGCGAAACTCCGCAAGCTCATCCTGCCCCTTCCCCACAAAAAAAGCCCCAAGCCCGGGCGAGGGGAGCAGCGAGGGCAGCGACCCCCGCCCCTCTCGCAGCCCCGGGCTGCGGCTGCACCAGAGCCCCGCTGCCCCCCCGCAATGGCACCGACAGGGAACCGGCCCCCGGAGGGATCGGGGGCTATTTTAAATCAGTTCCCTTTTCTATCCCTTCCCTTTTCCACTGAACTACGACGCCAGAGAGCGGCAGGACCGGCACACGCCTCCCGGCCCCGCAGCCTCGCCCTTCCCCCGCGCTGGCCGCTCCCCTCAGGCTCCGCTCTCCCCTCGCCGCTCCCGGAGCGCCCCCCGACCCCTCCCCAGCTGTTCTCCTGCCGCTCCGCCACCGCTCCCGCGGCACCAGCTCCTCTCCGCTCCCCACCCCCGTCCTCCCGAACTGCGGGGCCACCTCGCCTCAGCCAGCGCGGCAACGCCGCATCGCTCGCCTCGTCCTCGTCCTCCTTCCCTCCCTGCCTGCCTCCCGCCCTCCCTGCCCGGCCGCCCGCTCCGGCGTGCGGATCCCTCCGCCGCCCCGAGCCGGGTATCCCTCCGCCGCCGCTCGGGGATGGCGGCGCGATTGGAAAGGGGCGGGGCCGCGGCGAAACCGCTGCAGGACTCGCGCCCGGCGCGCGCGCGCGCGATGCGGCTGCGGGCACCGCTCAGCCTTCGCTGTGGCGAGGGGGATAAAGGTGTCCCTCAGGGATGATAATGCTCTTTCAATCCCCCTTTTGGGGCAACAGAGGTTGCCCGTGAGAGAGATGCTGTTCCATTCCCCTCTTGTGGAATAAAGATGCGCGTGAGGGGAAAACTCAGCGCGGGAGGGATATTCTCCATTTCCCTTAGGAGAATAAAGGTGCCCGTGAGGCAAAAAGTGTAGAAGGGGAGGATGCTCTTTCATTCTCCTTTGAGGAATAAAGGTGCCCGCGAGGGGAAAACTCATGCCAGAAGAATAAATGTGCCCGTAAGGGAAAAAAGCACGTGAGAAAGGGAGAGAGAGGCTCTTCCAGTCACCTTGTGCAATGTGCCCATGTGGGGAAAAGGGCGGGAAAGAGATGCTCTTCCCTTTGGGGAGGGCACCCGTGAGGGGAAAAGCGTGTGAGGGAGGGAATATTCCCTAGGGAATAAAGGTGCCTGTGAGGGGAAAACTCAGCGCAGGAGGGATATTGTCCATTTTTCTTAGGAGAATAAACGGGCCCGTAAAGGGAAAAACACCTGAGGGAGAGAGGGAGATGCTCTCCCATTACCTTTTGGGGCAATAAAGGTGCCCGTGAGGGAAGGAAAAAGCACGGGAGGAGAGGCTCTTCCAATCACCTCTTGGGGAATGAAGGCGCCCATGAGGGGAGAAGGGCGGGAAGGAGATGCTCTTCCTTTCCCTTTGGGGAATAAAGGGGGCAAAGCGTGTGAGGGAGGGAAATGCTCTTCCATTCCTCCCTTAGGGAATAAAGGTGCCGGTGGGAGAAAAAACTTGGCACGGGAGGGATATTCTCCTTTAGGAAAATAAAGGTGCCCGTGGGGTAAAAAGCACGGGAGGGAGAGAAGGAGGAAGGGAGAGGCTCTTCGATTCCCCCTGGGGGAATAAAGGTGCCCATAAGGGGAAAACTCAGCAAGGGAGGGAGGAAAATCCTTTTCCAATCCCCTTATGTGGAATGAAGATGCCCCTGAGGGGAGAAGGGTGGGAAGGAGACGCTCTTCCATTCCCCTCTCGGGGAATGAAGGTAGCCGTGAGGGAAAAGCTCGGTGTGGGAGAGAGATAACTTTCCATTGCCTGTTTCAGGAGTAAAGGTATCCATGAGGGGAAAAGCGTGGGAGGAAAAGATGCTCTTTCATTCTCCTTTGGGGAAAAAACAGTGCAGAACTGAGATGTTCTCCCATTTCCCTTTTGGAGAATAAAGGTGCCTGTGAGGAGAAAAAATCATACCCTTAGGAAGTGGAATCCAGAAGCAGGACAGGTTTTTCCTCAGGAATAGGAAGTAGAATCCAGAAGCAGGACAGGTTTTTCCTCAGGAAGTGGAATCCAGAAGCAGGGCAGGTTTTTCCTTAGGAAGAAGAATCCAGAAGCAGGACAGGTTTTTCCTCAGGAAGTGGAATCCAGAAGCAGGACAGGTTTCCCCTCAGGAAGTAGAATCCAGAAGCAGGGCAGGTTTCCCCTCAGGAAGTGGAATCCAGAAGCAGGGCAGGTTTTCTCCTCAGAGGGTGGAATTCAGACACACCCATATTAAGGTAAAATTCAACTTTCTGGAAGGATTTTGTGGGAATCAGAGGATGACAAGCAGTGTGTTGGCCTGATCATTGTCCCTTCCCTGAGCCTTCTCCTGCTTCTTGTGCTTTCAGTATTCAATCCTTCATTAATATGCATGGATATATCTGCTTAATACATTATGTGGTTCATTGGCAAAGCATTTTACAAAAGCTCAAACTAAATCCAGCTTCTCTTCTGTGTGGTATAAATTAAACTGCAGCAGCATTTTTTCAAATACCTTTAGTTTTGCACACCTAATTAAAAAAAAAATCCCACAAAACATTGCAATAGAATGACTGAAATTAAGTGCTTTTGAAAAAAATCAAGTAAAAGCTAAACAGATAGGGTTTTTTTTTAATTCAAATACTGGATATACATTTTTCCTAATGGCCAAGATTGGGAAAAAACCCAATTCCAATCTTGACTTGTTTCCCAGGATGCCTAAGTAACAGATCAGAAAAATAAATTATGGACCTTGCAATATTAGTCTGTCTTTTGCATTCTAATGATTTTTTTTTTAAATTTAGACAATGTTGCATAGTTAAATGACTTGATTCTCACAGCTTTATTTTTTCACCAAAAATCAGGACTTTCCCTCCCAAAGCAGATCTCTAGAGTGAACTCAGCCCTCCTGTGAAACAAAAGAAATAAGGAAGGGCAAAGGAAAACTCTGCAGTCTTGGTTCTGAATGAGAACCTGGTGATCCATGGGTGAAATAACTGCCAATAAATTCCCAGCCCTTAAAGGCAGCCACAAAAGCATTTTTGTACAAGCCTGACCAACCAACCGCTGCGCTCCCTGAGTCTGGCAGCAGTCTGTAAACATGCGACTGTGCCCACAATGCCATGGAACTTCCCTGGCTCATCCCCTTGTTTCTTGTGGGCTCTAATTAGGCAGTAATGACTTTGGCATAAAGCAATTTCTAGGAATTAGAGCCCAGACAGTAGAAGCTGATAGCCCATGTAGTAGTAACAGCAGCTGGCTCACAGAAACTGTTTTATACTGAGATTCCCTAGCATTAAAAATTGAATTAAATGGTTTTAGATGCTTTTGCTTCCATCCACATCATGCAGTTGGCCTGTGTGCTCAGCATGGCTGTTGATCACCTTTCCTGCAGAAAGACTGCTACATTTTAGATATGAAATGTACTGTCAGCTGTTTTACCTCGAATGATTTACACTTCCCTGTTTGAACTGGAGATTAGTACAAGATAAAATTTCAGAGAAGGTGTCCAGACACAGTCAGAAGAGTTTTGTTTTCAGTTTTGGTTTGGGTTGGGTTTTGTTTTCTTTTTTTTTTTTCCCCCAAGAGTAAGAACCTTGAAAACCTGTGAAGAAACTCTAAAGTTTCCTCTAAGTAGGTCCCACTTTGTGCCACCAAGTGTGAGAACATTTACCTCCTTTCAGGTACACACAGACACCGACCAGGATGAACCGCTGCCAGGGCAGATGTTTGCAGTGGAGTCAGAGCCAGGAGAACCTGGACTGCAGCCACCTCAGCGAGGTGAGACAACTTGCCCTAGGACAGGAAGCTGTCAGTCTTTGATTGCTCAGCCCTTGTTTGACAGACAAGCCTTAAAATGAATTAAAATGTTTGTCTTTCGAGTTATTTCTCTGATCTTGAACTGAATACGGAAAGCTTTCATTTTCAGTGTAGCTGTCAGGAGTCCCAGGAGTATTGTTCTAGGAAATACTTACAAGTCACAGCTCTACAGGACTACTTTACTGTAACCTGTGGCTGGTGATATATTTGGCTGCATTGTTTTGCACTTTTTACCTGGGAAGGCTCCTAAAAGAAAGTTTGATGATTGCACTTACAGTAGTCAGTCCCAGAAGCTGAAGAAGTTGACCACTGAAGTTAGCTGACCCAGAAACAGAGAAGAAACATTATAAAACTGAAGTTTTAATGGTTCTAACTGTTCTAAGAATGTACATTCAGGAATATTTTGGAACTAAAAAATATCCTTTTTATAATTTGAAAAAATGCATAGAGGACAAGCTTGTTCTTTCACATCTCATTTTCTGGAACAGCACTTCAGTATTTACTACAGGGTGTGACCTGCTGCTTCTGAACAAACAGATTTAGAGATTACCTGGTTGTTAGAAGAGCCAGGTTTGTTCCTGTACAGGTAAAGCACCCCCATCTCCTTTCTTTTGCATATCCATGTACCACAAAGACTTTACACAGACATGGAAATTATAAATGATCTGTGCCTAGATCCCAGATCTACAAATTACAGAGTTACTTCATCTTCTCAGTGAACGTTTTTTTTTTTTTTTTTGCTTGTGGCATCATTTCCTGTACCTGCTATTGCAAAATAAAAATTGAAAAAGAACATCCAGAAAAAACCTGATGCCTTGAATCTGCAGACAGCAGGAAAGTGTGACCATGTAGAGCCTCACTTACCTTGTCAGGGTTTGTCAAAACATTTCTGGTCAGCCCTGCCTGCAGTGAGCCAAGGGAGGGGACAGTTTGGGGAGTAGATGACAACCAACCTTCCCTTTTTGGCTGATGCAAGATGCAGTGGTTTTCTCTTCCTCTCACACACGAGCAGAGGAAAGACGTGACACGGCTCTCGCTGCTGGCTCTGCTGGGTTAACAGCCTTGGCCTGATGGCACTTCAGAACACGGGAAAAACAGGGACCAGGCGTGGATGCTTGGGATCCACAGCAGAGTTTTGAAACCACAGCCAAAACTGGAATGTTCTGAGTATGGGCTGGCTTGATAGGACAGTGTCTGGTGAAAACTGCAAGTCAATGACAAGGACAGCCACCTTTCTTGTCCTGCTTGCTCCCAGAGAATCCCATTTCCCTATCAAACCCTAGTCCCTATCAAGATGGGGCAATAAAGAGAAAGGGCACTGAGGGGCTGAGCCTTTTTAAGTGTGGCTATGAATTCCTAAAGGTGCCACAAATACGGCAGACTAAAAGTTACTTTTTGTTCCACAGGAGTGGAAAGAAGGGGAAATCCCTCTGTAACATTAATAAAGAACTGAAAATTCCACAACAATTCTTGAAGATTTCTTCCCTGCCACAGTGTCTGTTCTGACGTGACCAAAATTCCCCATCAACTTTAAGGGAACTTCCTGAGAAAATGGTAAGTAACCTCAAAATTCGGGTATTTGAAATGAAAAAAATTAAGAAGAAAACAGTAGGAGCTTGGGGAAAGTTGGTGTTGTCCGTTAAAGATTTTTTACAGATCCCAGACATTTTACAGTTTGTGTCTAATTGTGGCAAATAGCAAGAAATTAGTACAGAGACAGCAGACAAAGAATGTCCTGTATGGGTACCAGTGTCAAATTCATCAGAATTTCCTGTCAGGCACAATGTTCATTGCAAGAACAACTATTGACCACTTCTAGCCTTGCCTATGTGTGCCATATTCATGCTTTCCTTTGAGGACTACATGGACAGTACTTAAAAGGTGAAACATTTGGTGAAAGTGTCACATTTAATACTGGGATTCATCTGAGGAGGGAGGAGCCTACAGCTTCTTGTTACTCTTCAGTCAGTTGGACAGGCAGGAAGAATGTTACTGTGGCAGGCCAACTGATGTGATCAGAAATAAACCAAATATTTATCTTGATTTTTAAATTTAATAGCCATTCCTAAGATTTTCCATAGGTTTAGACTCTTAAAAGGGTGTCAGAGAAATACTCCCTTTCAAAGAAAAATCATTTGAACTTAGCATTACAATTCAGCTCTTTTTCCTGCTTAGCCAATAGAACATTTACCTGTTTCCAGCTGTCATCTGTGAACTACGAGACTGTCTAATAGAATTTCCCCTTGTTATTTGCTGCATATAAAAGAAATAGATTGTTCTTTTCCTAAAAGCAAGCACTGAGCATTACAGCAAGAGCAGCAGTCACCAGGACAATAGCTGAGGTACTCACTTTGTTGTGGCCAGCGGAGTGAGACTGAGCAAAGCCCTTGCTGACATGCCTTCTGTCAGACGAGCTCCTGCCAGTACGAGCAGTGTTTCTTATGAACTGGGTCAGAAAGATGAATTACAGAGCACGCTCTGCATTTCCTCTGATGAGGAGCAAAGTGCAGCCCAGGCTGCTCATTGTTAGCGGACACAGCTGCCTGTGGATCTGCAGATCTGTGGCTTGGGAAAGCAAGACACTGGAATTGTATCTACAGCACTAGGCCATCTCGCATCCCTGATGTACAGAAATGTTGAACTGTTTTTCTTGTCTGGTGTTTTCCTTCGGCATGGAGCACTCTCCCCATTCAGCTTCACAAAACAGTGGAGGATTTTTATCCCTGGGAAAGACTTTTTAACCTCTTAAAACTCCATTTGCCTCAGTTTTGCTTTATTATGGCATTAAGTTTACTTTCCTTCACACAACACTACGTCCCAGGTAATTGGCTCCCTGTCCTTTGCCATGGGCCCTTGCTGGTGCCTCCCTACTTTCACCCACGTTTTGCAGTCTGGATGTCACTTGACCCCAGCAGCTTGGGCAGTGCTGCCATGAGACCCAGATTTCTGAGCTCAGGAGAGGTTATTAAGTTCCAGAGCCCTGCATCACCTTTGATGTTAGCATGTCATTAGAGAGGCATTCCTCACCAGCTGGAGGTGGATCTTCCCAAGGTCAGGAAATAATGAACTGGGTGGAGAACATTACTGTCCTTGAGATTTCCATTAGTGTATGTGGACTTAGTCATGAAAAAATACACAGCACAAAGAATGCAGCTGCAGTAGAGTCACTTCTGTTCAAGCCTCTGCTCTTCTGAGCTCCCTCCCTCAGGATTATCCTATTCATTTTCATGTCTGATTTTACCCCTGGTTATTTGTCAAATTATTTACATCTGAAAACAGCTTTTCTCTCCAGGAAATACTGGTGAAACAATTACAAGCTTTTAAGATATCCCTATTTTGCCTTTGGGAAAATAATTTGACAACTTATAGAACAAGAAAACACAAGTTATTTAAAGCATTACACTTAAAAAACTGATATTAAAATATATGAACTAATTAACAGGCAAAACTACAGGTCATTAAAAAGTAATTAATGATGGATTTAAAAAATTATAATTAGACTTATTAGATAGCATTCCTGATGAAGCTTCTTGAAAGAGGGTGGATTCCTGGGTTCCCTAGAACTGGGAACAGCCTCTTTCACTCACACCTCTTTCAGACACCACTGTTAACTGCATGACCTCTTGGTTTGCATTCAGTGTAGAGAGTTCAATTCACTGTGACACCAGCTGAATTGTGTATTTAATTGGAGATGAACACAAAATTGCAATTCTTACCTATGTTCATCTCATATACCATTTTTTAAATCCAAATCTACCCCTCTTTAAAATTTCTTATTGAAGCATTTTTCTACAACAGGTAATTTTTCTTCTGCAAAAACCCACAGTGATATGTTTGGTCATTTTATTTAAGATTTTGCAAACCACTGTCATCAACAGCTATTTCCTGCCTATCCCATTCCAGTACCTAAATATCTCCCTCTGTGGATTCTTCTTGCCAGCTTTATGCATCTACAAAATGCTCTATTTTTATCTAAGGTGGTCATACAATATTGACGTTCTTTATGATTTTTATATTCCATTCTGTAAAACAACTTCTGAATTAAGTGTACAGTGTGCAGTGGCTGAAAGGTCAAAGGATGGCTCAGCAAAATACTAAATTTCCTTCTAATTTCAGGCTTATACTGAGATGTCAGTTGTCTGGGTCTTTTAAAATCTATTATGAAGCAATTTAACATGCTCCTTATTTTTAATGCTAAAATTACTACTGAAACAGGGTGCCTGGGGGAGTGGTGGAGTCCCCATCCCTGCAGGGATTTAAGCCATGCAGATGTGGCACTTGAGGATGTGGTTTAGTGGTGGCCTTGGCAGGGCTGGGGGAATGGTTGGACTCAAAGATCTTTTTCAATCTAAAAGAGTCTATGATTTGTTTGATTTTTTTAAGATAACCTGGGTAAGATTAGAATTCTGATTTTTATATATATCAGATCTATCAGTGCTTGATAATTCTTGTGTGGGCCTGAGAAGGTTTAATTCCTCTTAAGGTTATTACTTTTAAATATTAGTAACAGGTCAAAAATATATAAAGTATTAAAATATAATAGATATATTTAATATGCAAAGTAGAAGATTGTAGCTCTTTTCCCACAGAAAATGCTCTACTACAATAGTTAACAGTTTGAAATTTATTTCTTCCTGCTATTATGATCTATGGAATATTTTTGATCATAGAATTAGTCCACCTTAACAGTCTGCCTTAAAAGGATGAGATTATTCAGCTTATTCAGGCTGTATCTCTGCAAAAGGAAAACACCTTAACAAAGAATGGTTTGTTGCTGACCTGCAGCTGGTTATGGTATTTCATCTGAAAGCCTATTTAAGTCCTTAATGGTAACATTTATTCCCTCTCCCTCAGAGGAGTATTTTACAAACAAAATTAATTAACGAACGAGGACAGGCAATTTTGTGCTATAGTTGAAGCTGACAGTCACCCAAAAGGGGTGTTGGCAGTAATAATAATCATTATCCCAAAGCACAGAGAGGTCTCCTGCTCTGATGAGCTCCCTGCTGGAGCTGCAGCTCCCAGCCTGGGTGCCTGTGGAGCACAGAGAACACGGAGCCGCTGGCAGAAAGCAGAAGCTGCTGCAGAGGGCTTGTGTACTAATAGTGGAAATAGCCCACGAGTGACCTCTGACTCAAATGATCCCCCGCTGCTCCCTGGAGACTTCCCCCAGTTCACCCACACTTCCATTAAAAAAATGACTGACATGCTTCCAGCTTGTGAGGCTTTTTTTTTTTTTTTAACATTTCAGAGCTGATCCTTTTGCACTGAGTGGAAATACACATTGCAAATGATTCAGATTGACTTGACTTCATAACTGCTCCGAGCCCAGATCTTCTGCCCTGTCTAGTTCTTTCTTTTACTGCTTCTGTCCTGATGCAGTTAAGTGGAAGCAGGGAACAGGGGAGTATTGGGAGTTCTGTACTTCCCTTTGTAGCAGCGACATGGACTGTGTTTAAGAAATTAGTCAGGCATTTAGGAACTGCTAATCCTTCTCGTGAAGAATACAAGGCTTGTTTCTTCCAAGGAATTCCTCACTCGAGAGCCCATTACACAGTTCAGTTTCACCGACTAAATGTTCTTGCAGCAAGACAAAAAAAGCAAAAATAGGTGTTTAATGTAATTTTCTTCTCTTTCTGCTTATCTTTCTTGGGCTGTTGTTATGATGGCGTTGTTATGATGGATAATATATTGATATGTCTGCTCTTTGAATAATTAATAATTTTGCTTATTAATAGTGATAACAAAGAGAACTCTGACTGGTCAAGAAGCTTAACAGTATACAAATTCAGAAATAATTTCAGTTCAGTTGTTGTGGGCTTAAGAAATGGACACAAGCAGGAAACTTCCTCCAAATTACCAAGTAAATTCTTCCCATAGGTATCCTGGATTTCCCTGTCACTGTGGGTTATACACCATAACCTGTAACAGCAGGAAAGCCACATCACATACAGGAACAGTTTATTTCTCCCCTTCTTTTACATACAAAAAAAATTAATGGTAGCAAAAGAAATAAGAAAAACAATGAGACGGGTAAGTCAACTAAATCCTAAATTTCTACATAATGACCTTTCATTCCTACTATGACCCTATTTTAAGTGAAAGTCAAAATTCTGGCAGTAGAGATTATATAACTAGATTTGCTTTATACCAGAATTACAGAATTGAAGCTCCTTTGCCTTATGTAACATTTATTTTAGCTTATTTTTAACTGTGACTTGAAAGTCATTCTAGGAGCTCCTTAAGCTTTTTTTTTTGTCAGTCTACTACAAAGGAAAATCAAGATGAAATTGCAGCTCCTCTACATTGTGCTTAAACCAAGAGTGCCCCCGTGAGGATTTTTATATATATGTATGCATAGGAGTAGACAGCTTGAGGGTGACTGTTCAACTACAAAGGAAATTAAATTTAGTAACTTTTTCCTACAAATGAGGCCCAGAAAGTTGGAAATGGTATTTCTACTGATTTTTTTATTAGGCTGATGTGGATCCAAAAGGCCTTGTTCCTTCCAAACCTCTCTGTAATTTTGGCTGATCTTAAGACTATGTGATTGAAATGCCCACCTCCTCAAAGCAATAAAAAAGCCTACCAAATCTTAACAAAAATAACAGTGCTGGTCTGCAGTAAAGACCAACATAAAAAGGCTTTGATTCAAAGGATGAAAATGGGAAAAAATCCTCAGAAATAATGGCAGGTAATAAAGGTTTCAGAAATAAACAAGATTTATTATGATATACCACATTATGAGCAGAAAAGGCGAAAGCATGTTTAAAAAAAAGTTCCCTGACACGGAAAAGAGTATAAGAGGAACAGCATATGAGAAATCCTGAAAGTGTCGTGTACAAAATCTCATAAGAGAACTGCTGATTTGAAAATCAAAGAGTTGCTTCTGTTCCAGGCTGTGCCCACATAGGGGAATGGAACAAATTAATTGTACTGAGCTCAGTTACTGCTGATTGAAACGATCTGAATCCACAGGATGCAGTTGGTGACTGGCACGATAGCACACAGCTGCTTCTCTGCAAAGTGGGGTTCGAGGGGGCAGTGAGCTGGTACTGCCTTTGATATCGATGCCTCAGAGCTGTGCTTTAGTTTGCACTCCTCCTGGTGCTTCACCACCCAGCCTGCCTCCTCAGCAGCCCAGGCAGCTTGCTCTGGGAGCTGCGGTCACCCTTAGAGCCTCGATGTCCTTTGTGCTTACAGGACTGGCATTAGACTCAAAGAGCCTTATGCAAGGGGCTGGCTGAGCCCTGAGGAGCAGCAAGTGCTGGAGTGGGCCCTGATAACAAATCTCTCAGCCCTCTTATCTGCCAGCTCTCGACTCCTGTGCACACCCAAAAATGCAGACCTGTGATTGAGATGTGGGTGATTATCTTGTGGCTGTATGCCATCAGCTTCACACTTCACCCACTGTGCACCTGAAAAAAATAACCCTTGCCCTGTGTATCTCCAGTTACCTGCTCCTAACCAACCCAACCACCACTCAGCCTGTCAGGAACTGTCACCTTCTCTTTCCAAGCTCCCTGTCCTGACCTGGTGTCAGAGCTCCTCACTCATGTATTCTGTGGTGAACAGTGAAGTCCTGGCAGAAAACCCCACTTAATTCACTTGTACCTTTTGCTCAACAACTCCCTTATCTCATTCCTTCATGTTGGTTCAGCTTCAGAGTTTGCTACTCTGGAAGTACTTCTTTTTCCCATCCCTTATTCTCTCTGGCATCCTGGATTTACAGATGAAAACCCTGCCACAGAAAGTGTTCACTCAGCTAAATACATTGTGAAGGTCAGTTTGAATCACCCCATCCTATTACAGATTAATACACAACACCACATGAGACCTTCTGGAGGCATTTTCCAAGTAAGAAGTATGGTGTTTCATCCCTACAAAAGCTTTCAGGACATATTTTTCTCATATAAAAGTATTCTGGCACAAAAATGCATACAAACAGCAAGGAGCCAGTAATATTAATACCAAACATGCTAAACTCTATTTATTTCAGTGAAAACCATGTGTATTTCTGCAGGGAATGTAAAATTGAATTTCAAGTACAGGAAGTGCTCTATTACTACTCTGGCACCACAATGCAGAGCTGCTTTGTTGTTTGCTCTAAAATAGTAAACTAAGCCTGTCCAGCCAAGCAAAGTGTCAGGAAGGAGCCTTCTGATCCCTAGCTCCAAAATGGATCTGGCTGGTCTCTTGTCAGCTTTCCCAACCAGCACTTTTCCTACTTTATCTCAGTGAACACATTACCAGTATTAAGACTCCCAGCAGAGCCTTAAATGCAGTTTCCAACCTCCCCCCGACCCTTGTCCTCCATCCAACTTCCCTCATGGCCTAAAGTCCTGCCAGGATTTTTGCCAAGAGTGCAGAAGCACGGATTAGCTTCACCCCGGGAGCCTCAGAGCCCCGTTTGCCAGCTCGGCGTGGGCATATGCAAACCAGCAGAGCTCCATAAAGCCTCACAGAGAAACATCAGGGCAAACACTTCTGAACAGACACTGAGCTCTGAGGAACCAGTACCAGCAACTGGCTAAGAAAACATCATCATCACCACCCCACCCCCAAAAACCCCAGCCCCAAGACAATAAAAGTCCAAGAGCCCTAACCACCAACAAACAAGGAGTGATAATCCTGGTCTGCCAAGATCCCCAAAGCTCCTTCATTTTGGGCACAGTGGTTTATCTCCAAGGCTGTCCAGTCAGCCTTTCTCCCTGCAGGCTAAACTAAAAGTTCATGGCTGATTTCTGAGCTGTTCAGCTGAAAGCATGGGAGGCTTTTACTCCTCTCCAGAAAGCAGAACCAGGACTGGACAGAAAAAGCCAGGGCAAAAAGCTTTGTGCAGTGGTAACTTCCTGCTGTCCACCTTCCATCCTCAAACTAATTTGAAATCACAAATTTTTGTACTACTCATTTCACCTCATTCCTGGTCTTTGTTTCCTACAAAATCTAACTAGCCTGATTGTTCACACCTTTATAAAGACTGGTGACAAGTTTCATACACTTGACATATTTGGCAAATTTTTCAAGGTTAAAAAGCATGAGCAAGACATGCAGGATGAAGTAAAAGTCCTCTGCAATGACAGCACAGCCCACATCTCTGAGCTCCACTGTAAGGTAATCCATGATTCAGTCACAAAATAACCCACAGTTACACACAGCGTCATTTGATAATGAAAATTTTATAAAAGCATAGTTGCCAAATTGGTTTTTAAAAAAATTATAACATTAAAGCATAAGTAAAAATTCCATAGTCCACAAACTACTTAATAAATAACTCATGGTGCTTTCATAAAAATCAACTATTAAAAATTACTGAGCTTAATGAAAACCATGCATACACTGGAATCCTACAGTGTGTCCTCCAAGTAAGAACAGGAGCAGCCCTGCTTATGCTGCTACCTTCAACCTGCTCATGGAGCTGTGAAAAGCTCCACTCTTCGTCTCACAGCTCTGGTTTTTATGCCTTCCTGAGGTCACACCTACTGGTGTGGCAGCTGTATCCAGATATACAGAGAGCACAGCAGCTCCTGGCCACGTCCAACACACCCCAGCTCTTCCTCTGTTCCAGACAGAGCCTCTGCTAGGAGCCTGAGAAGATGGCACCTTAGAAAATGAAAAGGAAATAGCACAGCAAGAGGCAAGCAGCAGCAGCACAGCAGCACCTCTGTTCTCCCCACTGCTGGCTGTGGTGGCAAAACCCCTTGTTGATCAGTGCCCCACAAACCTGCAAGTTGCTGGAAGGTCAGTTGCAGCAGTGAGGAGAGTTAATGGGGTGGAGTGAGGGGTATGGAATTCCTGGGCTCTGCTCAGATCTCAGAACAAGTCACCCTGACACTCCTGTGTCACCCTGGCCACGGGGCTCCATCACATCAGTGAGCTGAGAGTGTGGAGCCCCTTCTGCACCTGGGAGCCAGAGAACACACCCTGGAACATGGGACAAAGTGCTGCTCTCCAGCAGATGTACTCTGCTAACCTAATTTGTGTGATTCTTCCAATGTCCCACTTGCTAAAGTCATACACATCTGAAATCCATGAAACAGGACTGATGGGGTTCTGTACAAAGCACTTCCATCTGTATCTCTGTGGAAGTATTTTTTTCTTGTACATCCAACTGATTTTTCTGCTTCAGCAGTAGGAAGCACAGTTTCTGTGAGGCACTCCAGTGCATTGTTTTCCTTGGGGTTTTTCTTTGGCTTTTATAATCAACAATACAATGCAATTAGCCAAAGTTCTTGGGGGCAACTGAATCATGTGGGTAATAAAACCCAGAAATGCAAACTCCAGTTCTTCCCCAGAGCCCCTAGAACCAGCACTTTGTCTGTAAATGCCTTCTTGAAAGCCAAGCCCTGAGGTAACACTAAATGACTCAAACCAAACTCATGCCTCAAATAAATTCTCTCTGTGCAGTCAAGGAAACTCCAAGGCTGGGCAGCCTTCAGACCTCTTCTAGTCCCACTCCCCACACAGCCCCGGGTAACACTTCAGTAATCCTAATATTGAGGAGTCCTTTTTAAGGGAAGTTCTACAAAGAAATTAAAAATGCATAATTCTCACAGTGCTAAAAACTGAAGAGAAAGTGAAACGAGTTTGTGTGTAGAAGTCTTTCTGCAGAACTTTCATGACTCTTGGATGAAGGTGTTAGAAGCTGGACTTGAGTAGAAAGTCTTCTAAGTTCAGAAATAAAGATCTTTCCTCAAAATCAATACACAACTGAAAGCTATATTTTTTTCTTTTTTTACCTATTATTATCATGGACTTGTGGCAACCACCTTTTTCCCACTCTTATTCAGCAATTAATAAAATGCCCATGCATCTGGCAATTTATTATTTTCCTATTTCTAACCATCTCATATCCTTATTGATACCATTTCATCCTCCACAGATGCCACCTTTACTGGTTCAGTGAAACTCTCCACTTCCAAAGAAAGGTCATAGGGCTTTTTCTTTTTCCTTTTTTTACCTGCTCATGGCTGCAGAACTCCATGCCAGAAGAGATTAGAATAACAAAACTCACAGGCTTCAGATCAAACCACAGGCTTCACCTTGCTGTAGTTCATCTTCCATCAATAACCATCAGCTGAAATTGGACAGAAAAATCTAAACTGTTACAAGGCTTTTTAGAATTCAAGAGGTGCAGACACCACAGAAAAAAACAATGGCAAAAGCACTGCAGCATGTCTGCCTTCCATTGTCAAACTAATTTGAAATCACAATTTTGTGTTACTAAAACACCGGATCAGCGTGTATGGAGAAAATCCCTATGAAAAGTGTATATGGGAATGAATCCTATTGTTGCTAAATAAAGAACAAAATTTGCTTCAGGAAAATATATGAAATCAGGTGTATAGATAGACTTCATATAAATGTGTGGGCAAAATGTGCATGGTTTGTGACAAGCACATAAATGAAAAAAAATCTAAAAAAGAGAAGAAATAATATTCTTGTAGTTCTAGTGTCTCTTTTTTCACAAGCTATAAAGAGAAAGCAATAGATATTGGACACTTGAGATGCTTTTAAGATTAGATAATTTAGCTAAGAAGCATCATTATAGGAAAAGCAATGGCATATGCTTATTATGAGATAATTATATTAGGAGTGGCCTCTCAGGCAGAATGGATTCTGTGAAACAGCCTTCCTTTTGTATAAAACCTTCAAATCACTATAGAAAAGAACAGCTTTATAAAATGAAAGAAAATGACCTAAATAGGAAGATCTTTACAAGTTCCTGCAGGAGCTCAATATCCCAGAGGGGAGGAAAATGAAGATAACTCACAATTCCTTACTTGACTTTAGGCACTTCTTCAATGTGTCTGCATTGCTCAGAACCAACTTCTCTCCTTGATTAACTTTGACTAAAGTACAGTGAAGTCCCTGAATTATAACATATTTAACCAAAAATCTCCACAATAAATTGTTGCCAATAAGCCCAAAGCGATTATTATTTTAATTTTCAACCTTTTATACAGAAGTCACATTTAATTCTGTCTGCTGGACTGAAAGAAAAGGCCTTTGCACCACAGGTTTTCAGAAGCTTGAGCTCAGTGTTCTCTTTGAGATCAGATTTATTTTAAAAAAATCCCTGACAAACTAACATTTATAAAAACAAACTGGAAAAGTTGCATTAAGTTTGCTAAGGTAAAAATATTTATAACTGTTACAGTAGTAAGACTATTACAAACTAGGTGGATGGGAGAATTAAAGCCTAAACAAAAGAGTAATTAAAAATCATACTGTTTAACTATTAATCTGATGATTGCACTTTTGCCAGTGTCCTTTAAATTGTTCAAAAGCTACAAAGTTATCCATGTTAAAGAAATTAGAAGTGACATAAAAACCACCTCTGCCAGTAGCTAAGAAGCTCATCTGCCTCACTTCTTGCCTCTTTATTTATAAATAGATAAAGAAATTTATAAATTCAGCAACCGATCAAAACCAGCATTCAGCAAAAAGAAGTCAGATATTCTCAAGATTCTGGAATTTCAAACTTCATTATTGTGCTTGTGAGTGGAACCCGCTGGATGTGAAGAGAGTTGGGTGCTGACATCAAGAATTCAGTGGAACACAGGGACTGGAAAGGCTTGACAAAATTTGCCTGCCAGTGTGTGAGTACATAAACATATAAATATACATATATATATATATATATGTCACAATGTCTGAAGTAACAGCTTGCTCAGAGAAGACAGAAAATCAAGCAATAAATGCTTTTTGTGACTCAGACAAGGGAGCATTTCCTGCTCCACCTTTTGTATTATTAACAAAACCAGCAACTGCAGTGTTTCCCCTGACATCCATGGACAGAACATGATCACATCGGGCAGTTTCCTGTGAGGTGACAAAACGGATTTGATTACAGAGGACAGAATTTCCTCATATTCATTACTGCAGCAATTTTTCTTGTAACTTTGATGAAATACTTTAAATTTTTATGTAACAAATAGGAGGTGAATATCCTGTCATACGGCTGATGCTCTCAGACCACAAAACTGGCTGTAGAAATGGAAATGCTGATGGTGAAAAAAAGTGGCCTGCAAAAGGAAAATTTGAAGTTTTTCCAGTGCAGATTCTTATTTAAATGATGATCAGGTACTTCTCTGCAGTTCTGAGAGCATAGAATTGTTACCTTTGAGAAAAAATAGAAAATAAATTAGCCTTCATCCAAGCACTGAAAATTTGTGCAGGTAAAATCTCAGTAAGGGCTACAAGAGTTCTTGAGCAAGACCAAGCCCGATCCTGATGTAACAAACTGGAACTGCCACTGTTTGTGGTCATTAAAATTTTTTTAAAAGGATCAAGATGTTCTTTTTGTTTGGTTGGTATTTTTTTTTTAAATTTTCTTATTTTATTTTTACTTACCAGTGACATGCACCAGTAAGGCAAGCAATCATCCAGTATTAGGAAGAACATACATTTAAACATTGGGGAAAACTTTTCAATTTGACAGCAGTGTCAAGAGGTGAGGCCAGTGAGAGAAATTACCTTAATTTTAGTGGAGAAAAGGAATACACCACAACCACCAGCCCTAAGAAATGCCCAAATGATTAAATGTTAATGTAAACCTTCTTACCCATTGCCTTGTAAATGATTTCCTAATTCCAGCACTGCAGGGTTTGCTCCACAATGTCACTGCATTCTGAACATGGTAAAATAGGGGCTAACAGGAATTTTCCATCATCTGCGATAAATTTTTAAAGACATTTAAATATATGAGCCCAACCTGGACTGTACTGTGAGAGTGTGAGAGGGTGATGGAGGCGCTGGAGCAGCCGCGGCCCTCCGGAGGGCACAGGGCGGCTTCTCCGGGCCGTGTCCCCCATATCCCGGCTATCCCCAAGCACAGGGAAGCCTGGCTGCACCGCCAGCTCCCGTGCTCCATTTCCCTCAACGCTGGCGACTAACCATCACCGTAGGTGCTAATTTCTTCTCTTTCCATTGTTGTGCAGGACCCTCTCGCCAGGCGGCCGGGGCTGCTGCGGCCGCTGCCAGCCGCCCTCCCCCGGCTCCCGTCACCCCCCCAGCCCCGCTTCCCGCTGCTCCTGCCCCGGCTGCCCCCCTCAGCCCCGCTTCCCGCCGCGCCGCGATTCCCGGGAATGCCGTGAGGGCGGCTCCCGGCCCGCAGGTCCCGCCCCGTGACGCCGGTTGCCATAGCGGCCGCGCCGCTGGCCATGGCGGCCGGGGAGGAGGACGACGTGGAGTGGGTGGTGGACACCATCGCCGGCTTCCTGCGGGGGCCCGCCTGGTCCATCCCCATCCTGGAGTTCATGGAGCACAACTGCGAGGGTGAGCGGGGCCCCGGGCGGGGCGGGGCGGGTGTCCCGAGGCCGCGGCCGGGGCCTGTCCCGGTGCGGGTCCCTGCGGGCCCGGGGCTCTGCCGGCCGCGCTCCCCGCGGGCGCTCCCCGGGAGCCGCCGTGTGCCCCGGGCGAGCCATGTGTCGGGAGGTGCCGTTTGCATCCGTTTGCAGCCATTAGCTCGTCCTGGGATTATGGCGTGAGCTTACGGCTGACACCCGGCGAGCGCTGCACCCCTGCACGGCCTCCAAAGCTCTCCCAGAGCCGGGAGTTTTCCTTAGGAAATTGGTCTGGACAACCGAAAGCGCCATCCGGTCAGTGAGGCAGAGGAGAAGGCCCAAAGTTAAATTCCTGCCATTACGTGAATGTTGTCAGTTAAGAGGTGAAAACCCCTGAGTTTTAGTACCTCGCAAAGATGCTAGTCAGCGCTGTCAGTGGTGTGGGTGATCCTGTGTGTGAGTTCGGCTCGGAAACAACTCCAGTTCCAACTTCCATTTCTTCCTTTGCCTTCTTGAGACCATCCATGCATAATCTGGGGAGCAGCCTGGGTGAAGTGGAAGTACAGGCAGAGAGGAGGGGCCGGGATTGCCCTGTAGCCAGGGGAGGCCTGTGCAGGTTTGTATCTGCAGAGGGTGAAGGAGGAAATGGACTTTCTGATGCAGAGATTTGGCTAAATCACTTCTGCTTGCAGAGCAACTTCTGCTGCCAGAAAACACCTGGATCCTTACAGTAGCAAAGTAATGACAATTTGGGCAAGTCTGAAAGCAGTGCCTAAGCCCTTTGGAAAAACAAAGGCAGCTTTTGCTTGTGATTCTTGAAAAAAAAAAAATTGCTTCTCATTTTCTTCCTGAATCGTTTCTTCTCCCCCAAACTTTGCATGAAGCATGATTGTCATGAATCCATACATCTTTCCCTCTTAAAACTGGGAAAAGAGGAAGGGAAAGCTCCTGGAGGGAAAGCTCCTGGAAGGGAAAGCTAGGAAGGGCTAGAGAAACCTAGACTGGAAGGTTTGTCCTGGGAAGTCTGCCTAAACACGGGGTGAGCCAAACATTCTGGTTATCTTGCAAAGGGTCTGGGTTTAGCTATCGAGGGAATTGATTTATCCCTCTCAGGAGCAATGATCCCTTCTCCTTAGGAGGTTGAGGGAATTTACTGACAGTAAGAAGATTTGTGGAACCGCTGTAAATTTCCACCTAGTGTGAGGCAGGCTCGTGATGGTCACTTCCTGCTCTGCTGATTCCACTGCTGGCTTTTACTGACATACTTTGTCAGGACAGAGTCCTTTGCACTCCCAAAATATTTGATCTTTGGGCTGGACAAGCAAACTAGCAACACTCTGATTAACTGAGAATAATTTGTGACTCCTCGAAAATACAGTTTGGATTTTGGTAATAGGTATGTGAGGAATTCATTTTAGAACTGTAGTTACTTCGGCCAAGTCCTTGCACTTCAACTTGTAAACTTATTGTAATGGTTTTCTGTCTGTTAGTAAGTGTTTGCTTTCTCTCTCTCCCTCTTTCTGGGAACTTGATTCATTTTTTATAGCTTGATTAATTTCCTTTTACATCAAACTGAAATTAAATAGATGGGTGTGTATCGTCCCATTTGAGGGGTCCTAGCCAAGACTCTCAGTTTAACAAGAAGATAATGAGTGTCTCCCAGGACATCTGTGTCCCCTGGCTTGTCTTCATACTGTGGTTCTTCAGATCTTTATTCCTCTTGGGTGACCAAAGACTGTGCCAAAACCTTAAGGAATAATGACTACGTGATTCAGAAGCCCTGACTCAAGAAAATCCAAGCTCTCTGTTCCAAGTACTCCTTAAAGCCACTTAGCTGAGAGGAGATGCTGACTGCAGCTTGCTTTACTTGGCACTGAACCTCATCCCCTTGTGTCCCCAGCCCGGGGACAGAGCACGGGGTGTGCCAGCTTCCCGCTCTGCTCTGCAGGAGGAACATCCCCTTGGCAGTGCCAGGCCAGCTGTCACCGAGGGGTGACATCCCTGTGCTTGGGATCCCCAGGGCAGGAAGGGGGGGGAAACAGGGGACAGAGAAGCCAAGGTGAAAGTTGTGGTCTGCAAGAGCTGGGAGAGATCCCCAGGCAGGAGGAGACAGCAGAGGCTGTCTTCACTCTCCCGAGTTTGGTGATATGGTGGTTGCACAGAACTGATACCTATGAAATCCTTCCCTACCATTTGGATTTAATCCTAGATATTTGTAAGCCTTTTATTTTCATTTCTTCATTAAAAGTTTTGCCTTGTGCAAAGCCCACAAGCAATGTCGGTTTTCCAAAGTACGATTAAAAACCAGATTTTCCTCTGATTTTTGGGGACCCGAAATGTGTCACTGGATTTTTGTCATTGCACTTCTGTGTTAGGAAGTGATGCTGCTTTAGGAAGTGCCACCTCAGCTCACGCTGTGTCCAGGTCTGGAGTGCTGTGGCCTCAGGGCTGTCACAGCTGGGAAGGATGTTGGATGCCTTCAAGAAGTCACTCTGAATTTGTGTGAAGGTTGCACTGGTTCCAGAGGCATCACCCCCATCAGAGATGTCACACGTACACGAAGAATAAATCACACTCGTTCACCAATTTAAGCAGAATTCCCATTCTTCAAATGACTTCAAAGGATGTTCCTGGCAAGTGACTTGTCCAAGTGCCTAATCTTGAAGGGGATTGAGGCTGACTTATTTCTAAGCCTCTGCTTTAATTGCCAGGTTTTACATTACCTCTCTTAGTTGCTGGCATGAAAAAATGTAAATTAACCCCTTCCCCCAACCCTTAGTTTCCAGTTCCTCTTATTTTCTGCTTCTTCCACATATTCTGCAGCATAGAGATCATAAGCTTGGGTAGTTCCAGTCAGGGATTTTAATATGAATTACATGATTAATATGGCCTGTACTATAGGAATGTCCATTTTTCCCAAATCAGGATAGATATAATTAAAATATAACTTAACTGCACCACATTTCCTCTTTGGGTTTATCTGGTTGTGCAGGCAGGGACTCATTTTCCTGCATCACCTTGGCTTCTCACTACATGAATGACATTTAAAAAATTATTTAAGGCATTAATAATTGCATCTTCCATGTAGATACATGGAGAGTGAGAAATTTTCTGCTTGATGTGTCACAGAACAACCTTACACAGAATCATGGGGTAGTTCTTATATTAAAACTTACTTTTTAGTGAATGTATCTGCTGAATCCTCAACTTGCTTACAAGTCTATTATGAAGATACATTTTCCCAATATTAAATTATGCTGCTTAATTACTTTCAATTATCAAAAGCACACCCTTAGCCTGAGTGTGTGGCAAAACACAGACCTTTTATAAATATTTAATAAATTTATAAATTTATTAAAAACATTAATAAATTAATGTTTATAAATTTATAAATGGCCTATCTTTTCATTGATTAAATATATTATCCTCTAAAGGTTAATCTTGCTGTTTAGGGTGTCAGTTAATTTGTGGTGGTTTGTACACTGACTGCAAAATGTTTCTTCTTCCCCCTCCTCAGTTTTTGATGATGAAGAAGAAAGCAAGTTGTCTTACACAGAAATTTATCAGGAGTACCAAGCTCTGGTGAGCATTATTCACTATCTGTGGTAAATTTCTAAGCAAAAGAATTTAAAGTGTTAAATGAGTATTTAGATGAACTTCTGATTGGGTTATTATTGTTATTCAGTATTTTTCCATGTTATTTAGAAATCCTGTGAGTTGCAGTTGTCATGTGCATTTATATGCCTAAAGACCAAGGACATAGAAAAGAAACTGTGACACAGGCATAGCTCTTAGGCTGTTTTACATATTCATCACTAAAATTAATATATCCACTACCTTCGAGATTGTATTTATAAGCTTGATAATGTTATTTTCTGTCAAGTGAAAATGACAACCAGCAGGATGTCTGAGAACACTCACAACTTGTATTCTGTTCACTAATGAGACTGGGAAATCTTTTGAATTATCTTTCAAGTATCAGAAAAAACTACAGGAGATTTTTGGAGCTTAAATACCTATAAAATAGTACATGCAGGTTTCTAACACTTCCTGTAATGAGGCTGGGAAGTACATGGTACTAAAAAGCTTTGACTGAATAAATACAAACCAGCATTTATTTCTGCTCTGACACAGACTGGCAAAAGCCTTTTACTTTCATCAAAAAACCATGAGGAATACTAGCCAGGAGTCTGGGGAAAAGGTGCACAAGTGAGAGTCCTGGAAATTGGAGAAGATACATTAAGGAGTCATCAAATTTAGCAATAAAAATGCTCATTTTGAACAGTTCATGAAAGCAAATAAAGCTTGAAATCAGAATAGTCAGTTATGCTATTGTAGCAATTTTCCTTTGAGTTTATAAACCACATCAGCAGAAAAGAACAATCATGACAAAACCTCCTCTGATTCTCAGGGAAAAACCTTAGAAAGTAAGGCTCATACTTTCTTACAGGTGGAGAGATTACTAGAGGACTACCTTAAAGAAGTTGGAATTAATGAGGAGAAATTTCAAGAAGCTTTTTCTTCTCCTCTTGCAAAGACCCACACCTCCCAGGTATTTGCCTTCATTTAGGAATGTATGGATTTCATTCTTAGCTTGATGATTTCCCTGACACAGCTGGCAGGAGATGAAACTTGGAAAAGTTTTCATGGTGAAACTGTAATTTTCAATTGAACTGCAGCTGTAAACTGACACTGGGAAACCCAATTTTGTGATAATGTTATAATACTGTCAGAATGTTACTGCAGACATGTTACTAAAGACATAACCCACCAAATTATTTTCCTGACCATGAGCTCTTCTTGTATATCTGGAAAAACAGACAGATAGGAGAATGAAATATAATTATTAAAAACATGCTCCCCAGAATTGAAAAATGAAGCTAATTTCAAACAGACAGAGCTGGTTAGGATTTCTGTGGGGGTTTAATTTTGTGCATATCTTTCCTCCCACAGGCCATTCTGCAAACAGTGTTGGCTGCAGAAGATTTTAGACTATTTAAAAAAATGATGGTACAGAAAAATGTTGAAATGCAACTGCAAGCAATTCGAATCATCAAAGAAAGAAATGGTGAGAAGTGGGGAATGTGGGGGCTCTCTGAAGGTTTTTATGTTCTTTTGATGACTCTTTAAGCCATTCATAAATGAGTGTGGAATGCTGGTTCTGCTCCAGTTCAAGTTACAGGAAAACACCCAGCTGGTGATACTGGGACAGGGATTTATTACTTAGTCCTTGGCTTGCACTCTCAGTGACAGCTGTCTGTACTGTAAGGTAACAGATTTTTCAGGTCTGTTTGTCTGAATTTCTCTGTGAAACTTAATTGAGTTTTCTGGTGCAGAATTTTGGTGGCATTTCTGAGTTGAGGCAGTTAGAGCAGTTCCTCAAAAGGAGCAATATCAATAGCTGGGATTCTGCTCCTGCATGGCAAGGATGTTGTAGTGTCTGCTGTGCTTACTGTGCAATTCACACTGAAAAATCCATTCAGGAAGCACAAGTTAAGGCCTTCCTCATGCTCATACATGCATGAGAAAGAAGATGAACAGAAAATAATCCACACCCAACTTTGCTGCTCTGTTGATGCTTCTAAAAGGATTTTTATCCCACTCCTTCCTTCCATGTTTTTCGTTTTACTTTTTACTGTATGAGTGTTTTTCAGAGAATAAATTTTAAATTTCACCTTTCATATAACAGCTAAATTTGGGAGTGGTTCAGGTGGCCATGGCTGGATTGCAGCCTACAGGAAATGCCACACAATGGTCAATGCAGAGCTTGGCTTAACCTTTGATGTCAAAACTTGCATTGCCAGAAATCTTCACCCTTTTCCTAACAGGATTTAGAACGTTTTCCTCTAGGATCTTTGTGGAAACAGTTTACATGACTTTGGTTTTGTGAATGTGATTTTCTTTTGTTTGGGTTTTTTTTAAATTTTCTTTTCTTATCTGCCAACTGAAGCACAAAATCATTTTCCTTAGAGTAAAGCATAAATCTTGGTTTTTTTCCAGGTGTATTGCCTGAGTGTTTGACAGAGGGTTCTGATGTATTCAGTGAAATTGAACAGGAAGAAATGAAAATACTCAGGGAGGTTTTAAGGTAAGAAATCAATCAGTCCCACTTTGTATGTTATTTTAAAATACAGGTCTGGAGGACCTAAGTCTGCCAGCCTTTTCCAGGAAACTGCCTTCATCTTACAGATAACAGGAGTATTCCTGTCAGCATCCAGCCTGAGGGAAAATGGGTGGTGCTGGGCTGTGGGTGTGCTCAGGAATATTGAAGTAGTGAGTGAGAACTGTTGCTGTGATCTGAGATGTGTGAGACCAGTACAGCTTCTGCAGATTCTGCCCCACTCCCAGTTCACAGCCACACAAACAAATAACAGCAGATGAGTCCATCCAGGTGATATTAGATAATGCTCTTTTCCCTCTGGATTCTGGGAATACTTCCCTTCCTGTCTTTAAATTAGCAAATGAAGTAAAGGGATAGGTAAGTCCTGGAAATTCTTAGACAATTATTTTAGCACAAAGGTGGTTGAGGACAGTGAGCTCTTGTGTGTTTATCCCAATTATTTATTTCTATTAAGAATTAAGTCGTGGAAATATTTTAGATACTGACAAATTCACATTACCATGTAATTGCTTTGATAGTCACCAAATATTTAAGCAGTGTTAAATTTCCCTGAAAATCACTACCACTAAATGAGTTTTGAGTATTTACTCTTGTTTATTGTTACAGAAAATCTAAGGAAGAGTATGAAATAGAGCAAGAGAGAAAGAGGACTGAAGAAGTGAGTGTCTTACCTTTGTATGTGAGTTATGGGACTGATTAAGAAATCCCCTGATATTCTGTCCTGCCCAGATCCCTTCCAGGCCGTGTTCCATCAGTGCAGTATCCCACAAGAGGCACATTCCCTGCTCAGCACCTGAACCCTGAAATCCTGCTGATGGGTGTCAACCCTTCAGATCCAGGGAGCAGCTGAATTGCTGATATTGTCAGGATCAAAGAGCCTTCAAAGTGTAAGCTGCTTGGAGATGACAGCACTCATAATCCCACGGGAATTACCTTCAGGATGACTTGATAGACAGTGTAGTTACTGATTAAGTGTTCACAAGACAGAACTAATCACCAGGACCAGAAATCCTCTCCAGGAGACCATCCCTTGGTGTCCATCAGAGTATACCACAGAGAAAGGAAACAGAATGGGAATGGGGACTGTCCAAATTGTGGAATCATGGCAATAAACCTCCCCTTGACAGGGCAAACAGGCAGGTTTTATCCCAATCCCCACAGACCACCAAGAATATCAGTATTCTTGATAAATGAGCCAGATTGCAGAGCCCCCAGTCAAGTTCACCTGGCCAGAGAAGGTGATAGTTAGTGTTCAGTGATATGGTTTTTGTTAAAAGAATGTTTCAACACAAAATAATTTCATATTTTAATGAATGGTGTGGGGTTCTGACATGAATGCCATGGTTGATCAACAGCAATTTCTAGGCAGAAATTCTGAGAGCAGGGCTGGATTGTCTGTAGTGTAAACAATGCAGTTTTAATTGGAATGTTTTTTGGGAGATTCCTTTGTGTGGACAGTTCAGTACCCGAGGTACAGTGCCAGGAAATGTAACACTTGGGTTTATTTGTTTTCTAATTCAAGGCACATGCTAAACTCAAAGCTCCAGATGTTACCCAGCATTTCCCAGGAGATTCAAGAGAAGCTGTAAAAGTTAAGGAATCCACTGAGGGAGCTGAGGATGCTGAAGAAAGTCCAAAATGCCCATTAGGTAATTTTAGGGGGAGTGCAGTGCTGAGTGGACAACATGATGCTGGTTTTAAATGATTCAAGAGTCCACTTTTATCAAGATTTTAAGAACTTGGCTGGGTAAGGCTGTGAGTAAAGTGTATTTGCCCTGCAGGAATGCTTTCCAACATGGGATGCTTCACTATTCCATGATGTTCTGTTCTGATTGATTATTTTTATCTCATGTATTTATTCTTTCTAATTTTTTTTCTGTGTAAAATTACTTAGAGGGATCTCATAAACCTACAAAAGAAGACCCCAAACCAGTACAAAAAGGAACTGAAAACTTACCTCAGCCCTCTTGTACCAAGGGGAAAGAAGACACTAAGAAAAGGTCTGCTGGGAAAGGTTCAGAGAACACAGTGCAAAAAGCTGGGGTGAAAGGACCTGTAAGTTAAAAACAAATTAAAAAAAAAAAGGCAAACATAGAACTAGAATGCAAAAAGAGAGGATTACATGCAGAATATATATTTAAAATAGTAGTATATTTAAATACAGTATTTCTGTTATTGTAATGAAGTGGATTTGGGTTATTTTGGGTTTTTTAAAAAACAAATATGTAAACACTCTTTCATGTTATTCACAGTTTAATTAGCACAAAGTTCAGCTCATGATTTCTGGTTTCAGAGTAGAATTCAGCATTCGATCCTTTGGTAATTTCTTAGGAGACAGCTCTGACTTGAAGCCTCAGCTTGGATTTGCTTTTACTTGGTAATTTTGGAAGCAAATAGGATGTAAATGTGCTTTTCTTGCACAGGACATTGATACAAAAGAATTAATTTCAAAATTTTAATTTTTTCCCCCAGGATTTATCAGAAACTGAAAAGCAGCAGCTGAAGCAACGTGAGGATTACCTAAAGAAAAAACGAGACCTGCTGCTGGCTACGAAGAAAGAGTCAAAAAATAATGCACCAGCACCCAACACTGATCAGAAAGAGGAGGAATCCCCTCCCAAAGAGGTGAAGCACTTTCACATAAACCCACAGGTGCTTTCACTGCAGGTGTCCTCAGTGCTGCCGAAGAGTGGGAATGGGTTAAAAGAACAAGGGGGGAAATATTTCCAAGTCATTGGCTTTGCAGAAGCTTCAGGCTGGAAGTTTCAGTGCTGAAGTTGGCAGTGGTTGGCTTCAGCATCAGCAAAGCCTCCTGGTTAACTTCAGTTTATGGATGGAGAAAATGCCAGTTTGCTCCTAGTCTGTGACCTACTCTTTGGCTCCTCACATCTCAGGGATTTTCTTTTTCTTTTGCAAATGCTTGAAAACTCTCTCAAAATTAAGAGGAAAATACTAGAAGACCTTAAACCCTTCTTAAATTACAAAACAATGTGGTAACTGTTCTGTTTCTAAGCCAAAAATCACTATTCTTCTTTATAGAGCAAGTACTTAAGGGCATGAACTAAAGTCCAAAGACTTTAGTCTTTTCTATTGCCTCAAATACTTTTCAGAGTGCATTTTATTATGCTCAGAAGGTGCTCCAAATCCTGGTGACTGGGGAGCCTTCAGGACAATTGCTCAGCAGGAGCTGAAGCTGTGGTTCCCAAAACACAGATCAGGGCATTGGGAGAGGGCAGGGTGGTGGCAGGAGCCCCATCCACCCCTCTGATCCATGGTGGGGCTGGTGGTTGCTCATTGCAGTTTTGTTTCCACTCTGTTTTTAGGAAATGTCAGAAGAGAAGCAAAGGCTGCTCCAGAAGAGGAAGATGCTTGCAGAAAAGCTAAAAGAAGAAGTAATTAATAAGCGGTAGTTTTAAGAGGCTCATTGCTGACCCCAAGAACAGAAGGATGTTTTAGAATAAATTATCAGTAAGTGAGGGATTTCCAATCTTGCACTGGGATTTATAGAACTTTCAGACAAGCAGCTCAGTACCTGGTAACTCCCTATTGCAAATGCCACTGAAACACACCATGAACACTCGTTTTCCAGAGTGCTGGAAAGTCCCTGACTGTCCCACAGCGAGGCCGTGCCAGCACTGCAGAGCACGGCCCCGCTCCAGCCCTGAGAGCAGAGGCACCGCTGGAGAGCTGGGAAAGGAATTCCTGTGGCAACAGCTCCGAGCTCAACGTTGGAACTTTTTCATGTCAACAGTGCAGAAGGTGGTTCCTTCCATTAGCCCATCATAAACCAATGGCTCTTTTTCAGCTGTGCAGTAATAAAGTCTGGTTTCACAAGGAAGTGCCCTCGACCACCTCATTTGTGAGAAAGCCAATGCACCTTGGGAGTCAAGACATTCACAAATTAACTCCAGGTTACGGTGGTTTACGGGCTTTTGGGGCAGTTTCCCAGGCTCCAGGGCCCAGTTTGCAATAAATGCAACTTTAAATAAAAGGAGTTGCTTTAGTGCAAAGCTGAGACTGTTCCAGCAATTCACTGCCAGAGTAGCAGAAATCTTCTAAAGTCCTTGACTGGTTTGGCTTTCACAGACTCAAAAAGAAGCCAGGAGAGGTCACCATTTGCCCATGGCATGGCCTTACTGAGAGGTGACCCTTGGCCATGACATGCCACAGCTTCTCACAACAAGAGACAAAACCCCACCCCTTCTAGTTTCATGGAATTTTTATTAAAATAGCATTTATAACTGGTACATGTTGGCAGATGTTCCATTTTTTCCCCAAAAGTGGCAGTGGAAGGGCCCTGGCAGGAGAACAAACGTGGCTGCCCACGAGGGCAGACTGGGAACCAGCACCAAGGGGTCACAGCCCAGAAAAGCCAGAGTGCTGGGTGTCACCTTCTCCCGGGATTGCAGGCTGGTGTTTAACAGGATATCTGCTGCCACTTCACCCAGTCCTTTCCTAGGAACTATAAAAACTCATTACATTCTTGGTTTTGCTGTGAAGCAAGCTCGAGTTTGTCTGAGTGTGTTTTTAAAGCTCCAGCCGTACTGCAGCAGTGGTGAGGAGCAGAGCAAGGACTGACGCTCCTCCGGAGTCCTGTGGAGAACTCGGCTTGGGAGGCTGCTGAAGAGAACCAGGAACAGGGGTCCACGCTCCAGGAGATGTCACTTCTGCTCCTCAGGTGAGTGAAGGCCAGGACATCCCAGGTCCCTGCTGCTTTCATGGCCTGTGAATCTTCTTTACTGATGGAGACAGAGCCACGGGGAAGCAAAGCAGCTCGAGAGCGAGCACACGAGGATGGAGCTGCAGCTTCTTCAGCAGCAAACACCTCCTTGGCTCTGGAGCTGACGGGTGTTCCCTCACAGTCCTGTGCTGGCTGGCCTGGAGCTCTCTGGGGACAACACCACTGTCCCCAGGTCCATCAGAGCACCTGTGTCTTGCTCACACATCGGGATGAGCTCACCCATTCCCTCTGGGGTTCCATCCAGGGGTATGGAGTCACTTCTGAAACCTGCATGGATAACTAACCTGAAACAATATCCTGCAACAGCCACATTGAAAAGTCTGAGTTCACCTTACCATGTGTAACAAACCAAACAAAAGCAATAATTATGGAATTACAGGGTCACATTTTAATTCCTGAATTTTACAGTTCAGCATTAATATCACCACATGTATACAAATGGTGTAAAACAAGTACAGTGGTATCTTTAATACAAAATAAACTTCTGTTTTATGGAAAAAACTATACTTCATATCTACACAGACAGCCCATCTTTTCCAAACAAGAGCTAAAATTAAAACTAACTACAAAAATCTCCAAAACAGAGAAACTGCTTCAGTTTAAACTATTCCAGGAGAAATGGACCCATAACACGTATTACAAGAGTGATCTATGTGGTGGATTGCAGCTGGTTCCATCTTTAACATCTCTGACACAGTCGCTGGGAAATCTCCTCTCACTTAGTCATGATCTCAGATCACATATGGGCAAACTAACATTAAAATATTTACAGTTCATGTGCTGCTCTTAAAAATAAAACCTGGACTGTTTGCCTCTGTCACCTTGCCATGAACTCCCCTGTTCCTGTCACAGTTCACTCACCTATGTGGAATGTGCTTTTGTGTTTTAAAAAAGCAGCTTTTGTACCACCCCAGGTTCAGGTGCTGCTTGTGGATTCTGCCTCCAAGCCCTCAAGGTGTTCTCCTGGCAATAACCCTGTCTTGGTCCAAACTGCCTTTGCTGTTAAAATGCTGCTCAGTCCATCTCTATGAAAAACCTGTGTGTTTCTTATTCCCACCTCAACCATGCAGCTCCCAAACAGGGAAACAGCTGCTCCAAGAGGAGGCAGCCCTGGAGCACCGTGGAGCACGTTGGAATTCAGGCTCTTCCCAACCTCAACCAACAGCTGAGGGATGTGCCAGGCGCAGCCCCACCATGACACAAGCAGCTCCTGCAGACCCTTGGGAAGCCACTGCTCCTTGGCATAGATATTTCTGGACGTCTCACTGACAAAACAAGCAAAACCTTCCATTTTGAATCCAGCTTCCATTCTCTCCTCTTGGAAAATACAAATTAAAACTTATTTTAACTGTTTGAAACAACTCAACATGCACTACAACTGCAGTGTCCCTCCCTCCAATCATGAGAAATGCAGTTTAGTTGGTAATAAATGGTCCCAAAATATGGATTGTTCTTATGCAAACAGAGTTAGTTTTCCCTTAAAATTTTTTTAAAAGAGGCATTGCTAAAAGAACACAACTGACAGCACCATTACAAAATTAAGATTACTGGGTTCAAAATTTAAGTTTGAATTTTTTTTCCTAGTTCTGTTAAACAATGGGGAAACCCTGCAATATTTTTTAAAAAGTGTTACCATACCTTTCCCTCCCCCTTTCCCTCCCAACACCTGAGACTTTCCTTGCTGAGAAGCCATCATCCAGGTTCTGAGAATACTAACCCACCTTTTTTTAAAATTTTTCTTTTTTTTTTGACAGCCTGAATGGCAGACTCCTTACTTTCTAGAAAGACATTAAGTTCCTTGGAAGATTTGTGTTTACAGAACTAACCCTTTCTAGCTGATACACCGAGTTTCTTTTGCTACTCCTTGTATTATCTTATATACTCATGGGAGAAAGCTTTCTGATTCAGATTCTTTTTAGCTCTTAAAACAGTTGCAGCATTTGAAACCCCATAATAAAAGTTCTTATTCCAAAGTTTTGGTTTCTTTTATGAACCCAGACGAGGTCTTTTCCTTGGAGATGTCTCCTCCTCTTCGTCATCGTCTTCATCATCAGGATAATCCACTAGCCCAACTAGACTTCCCTGCCAATTAGAAAAAGGAAAAAGGAAGTTTTTATATTGAAGAAGTACCTAGAAAGGTGCAAATTTTGAACAAAACCTCCAGCCAGCCTGTCCAGGGCACACCAGCCTTTGGCATTCCAAGTCCCAATTGCCTGGAAAATGGGTTTGAACCTCAAGCTGCAAAATGTACTGGAGCTTCCTCACTCCTCTGGGTCTGGACTGAGAACTGTTTAAGAATCACTGTCAGCCCAGCGGGACAGACACGAACTCCGAGGTGCAGGCTGACAGCCCTTTGGCTGCTCAGCCTTAGGGTGGGCAATCAATCCCTGCCACACTTTTCTGCAGCTGCTCAGGAGCTCAGTGGCTGAGGATTCCAATAATGCACGGCTGAGTCAGGCACCACACAGGGGTCACTCACTGCACTTGTCTCCTCAAAAGCACTGGGCAATTCCCCAGCCAGCGGGGCACTAACAGTTCCCAAAAACCCCCTTTCCTTTGTACATCAGGTACAGAGCAGCAACTGAGCAGAACAAAAAGTGGAAAGAGTGAAACGATGCAGAGGATGTGGGATGAGACTGCACCCACCAGATTCCAACAGAGCCCAGCCCCACTCAGACCTCCCCAGAGCAGCGAGGGGCTCAGGTGAATTTATGCCCAACTCAGCCCTGCTGCCCACAGGCTGTTGCTGCTGTCACCCTGGGACAGCCCCACACGAGTTCTCCCACCTTGGGGGCTGGCACCGCCGGGCTCAGGGCCGTGTTCTTGGAAGAGGAGCCGTTGGAGCTCGCTGGTGATGTCTGAGCTGCCACGGATTTGCTGTTTGCACCGTTCGCACCGTTGGCTGCGCTGGCTGAGTGGGAAAAAGTGAATTTGAATCCCCCAGCTGAAGTCCTTTTTGGAAGATTCTCTTTGTCTTCACTCTCCTTAGCTGAGGGACAAACATTGTCACACTTAGGTATCAGCTGCACACCAAGGAGTACAATCCACATCACAGTGCAATCGCAGGGCGAGAGCCAGCAGGTTTTTTGGTTCCAATTCTGCTGCAATTCTCGGTTCCCCAACCAAGCCCATCCTGAGCCCATCAGCAGCAAAGTGAGCAGGGCCTGGATGCTGAGGGCACGGGGACATGGCTCACCTGGAGCACACAGGCACATTCAAAGTCCTGCTTTTGGATACCATTTAAACTCGTTATTTTAATCCTAAACTGGCTTGCGAAGACACATTTGGATCTCAAGACACAATTACATGGAATACCCTGTACTGCTGCTTGAGGTACAGAGCACAAACCACGGGGTAGTTTGGGTGATACTCCACGTATCTGCCATGGAGCACTTCCAGTGCCAACAAGCTCAAACAGAGTAAATACCTTTTTTAGTTTCCATAAATTTCTCATAGCTATCTGGAAAATCATCCTCCTGTTTTGACTTCTCAACTGGAGGTACAACAGCTTCGCCTTCTTCCTCTTCATCTTCATTGAACCACATTTCTTCATCCTCCTCCAAGGCTCTGGCATCCCTGCGGAATCTATTGCTACGCAATATGGATGGGACACTGTAAGAGACACACACAGGGATTCCAGCTTGGCTGCTGTTTCAGGCTCGGGATCAGAAATGCCCTACAGAGCCTTAGAGGGAACTCAGTGCACTTGAGAAGGCAATGCAGCTCCATCTCTGGTTCTGCCCTCACCCCAAGACTCACCAACACCCCAGCTGATGACGAGCCAGACTGAATCCCAAATCAGAGCGACAGAGCAACATTTTGCTCTTCTCTTAGAGAGTTCTCTCTCTTCTCTTAGAGTTTTACAAAAATATAACATTTAGTCCACTGGCCAACATCAGCTCTACTACGCTTGGCCACAAGGAAAGGCAGATGGGGCTTTCCTCTAATCTGAGAAGTTTCCACCAAGAATGAAACCCAGCCCCAGTCCCAGCCTCCTGCTGCCCTCTGGGAAAGAGAAAAGCAAGGAGCAGAGCACAGCAGCAGCCCCTGCCAGGCTCAGGACACAGAAACCGGGGCCTACCTGTTCAGCTTCTGGCTTTGTCGGTCCTTCTCCTGCTCATATTTTGTCTTCAGTCCCTTGAACGTCTGAACATACTCAATAGATTCAAGTGCATTATAGAAGTTTTCAACTATATGTGCAATAAGGGACTTAATATCTTCCTGCAGAAGAACAAAACAGGGTTTCAGCCTCAAATGGGCACAAGAAGCTCACAAAGCTTTTGAGTTTAGTTTGGAAAGAAACTGATTTCTTGCCCAGAGCCAAAGCGTTATTGTACAATATCATACAAATGTGAAACATGAAATCAGATTTATCCTTGATAAAAGAGATGAGATTGAGAAATAATGATTAGGCTTCCCATAGAAACAGACAATGGACCCGGCAGTGTCCCAGTTGTATTTGTGACACTTCTGTTAAACAAAGATCTTTTAGGTGGGAGAGCTGTGCCCTGTCCTCCCCACAGGCTTCAGCTCTCCCCACTCCTCAGCAACTACAGCAGCTCATGTGTTTCCAGGAACCTTTTGGTCAGTCCCCCTCTATCAAGTCTCTCACCCTATCAGGCAAATCCTACAATTCCAAATGTTCTTCTTGCTGGAAAAGACAGCAGCCACCATATCCTATAACTAAAAACCGCCCTTCACTTTCACAGACCACAAAGATTCCCAGCAAAGCCTCCCACACATGAAGGCACTGGCAGCAAGAGGCTCAGGAGCTGCTGCAAGTCCTTGTTTTCCAAGGAGCTGGGTGCTCCTGCAAGAGCTGCAGCTGCACTCACCACTCTGATGAACTCGAAGAGCTCAATCACAGCAGAGTTGAGCAGGTTGTACCGCGTGCCGTTGTCCAGCAGGGCGTTGATAACTGGCTCAAAGAGGTTTCCCTTGGTGATGTAACGATTATAGAATTCATCTTTCAGCCCGATTATCCTCCTCATAAAGCGGAGAGCACCTGTGGGAAGGAAAATTCAAGGAGTTAATAACCACGTGCCAGGGTTTGTGGAAAGAACTGAAACCCCTCGTGTTACCCAGAGGAAGATGGGACCCCAAACCCAGAGCGTGCCAATCTCATCCACACCCACTCACACAAATTCCAAGTGTACACTGGGACACCTTCCACACAGTCCCACCATGCCTGGAAGAAGGAAATTACAACAGCTCCATACTCACACAAGGCCAGAAATGTGTGTTTTGAATTCATCAATACCAGCACTCTTCTTAGCAAATCTTTGTTCATAATGTAATTCTTGATGTGATATGTGTGGTGTTCCACACAAAAAGTAAGCAGCTCCAAAATTAAGGCAAGTAGTTGTGCTGTTTGGTAATTATCTGCAAGAAAAATGAACAATTTCAGCTTTCAGTAGCAAGGTTGATAAGAAAAAAAAACCCCACTAACTTAAAAACAAATGAAAATGTTCTTTCAGCTTCCAGTCATCTAAACTGAATCAAAGCTCCTGCATCTATTTCAGTAAAAAGGATTAACAGAAATAAAATATGGGCATGCCTAACTATTTTTTTTTTAACAGAGTGCCATACACAGCACACAAGACAAGTTTCAAAACTCAAAAGTCAATTCAGACTTACCAGGACAAATTGTATTACTCTTAGTGGATCCAACTACTGCATCTGATAAAAAGAAAATAAAAAAAAAAAATCTGAAAAAGCTTTTCAAAGCACTGTCAAGATTTAAAAGATGGGGATAAACAATCAGTTCTACCAAGTGGTCAGATTTTTCATCAGATCTAAGGTTTGTGAGCTACAGGGACATAAACAGGCAGAAAGAACGCAGCCAGGTGAGATTTCTGTATTTAATTTACCTTACAAAGTTTTAAATCCATCTAGGTGAAAATGTATAACCTAAACTTAGGAATATGATATAGAATTAAAGCACCAATCCTAAATTTTTCAAATAATGCATTAAAATGAGTGCGTTTTAATTTACAGACACTGCATTTTAATTACAGACACTCTGCTTTACAGGAAGTATATTTTAAATGCAATTAACAATTGTATATTAGCATGATTAACATCAAGGAAGTGCATCTTGCACAAAGCACAGCACAAAGCTACAGCAGCATCCAGAGCTGCAGGGAAGGGCTGAGAACTGCTGCCCACAGAGGCCCTGTCCCTGGGGGAGCAGCACTTTTCCACAAGCACATTCCCAGGCTGATCCCTGGGACCAGCACTGTCAGTCACTGCCAAACACTACAGGCCTGAAAGGAAGAAAAAGAAAATGAAAATATTCTGTACCTTTTTCACATTTATCTTCTGATGTATTGGCCAGAAGCGGAGCAGTGAGAACGTGCATACAATGGTTGTAGAAGAAATTGAGAAATTCACTCTTTTCTGTTTTCTAAAACAAAAATAACTTTATTAAACACTGGGATTTGTACACAGGCTTTTAAAGAAGAGCCGTAACATAGGAAACAGCCCATACAGAATTCTACTGGCTCCTTCAGGTCTGCCTGAGTATTTGCTGGGCCTGCAGGACTGTCTTTGCTCCAGGAAGATCAGTTTTTGCATTTTGGGGCAAATAACCAAGCTCACCGTCACCAAAAAATCCCCACCATGCGAACATCTACTGAAAAAACATCAACAACTCAAAAACCTTGACAAAACTTTTTTAATGAACACCTGCACAATGCCCCAAAATGGAAAGGTTAATCTTATTTTTGGCTTGTTTAAATTCAGTATCAGAGCAAACACGGAGAATGTCAGGTTTTCAGCTCTGCTGAGACAGTGCAGTATCTGTACCCCCCATCTCCTTACATTGGCTGTGGCTAGCATATTCTCTGGATCAATCAGAGTTCTCAGCAGCCCCATTAGCTGAACAGCTCCCCCGAGCTCCGGATCTGTGTCGCAGATCATCTGCTCGATGACCACATTGATGAGGAGGATGTCCTGCAGAAAAATCCCAAACAAACACCAAACAATTAGACACAGTTTCAAAAGTGGAAAGCAATTTCCATAGTCTCTGTAATTTTCTGAAGACAATTTTAAATGAAACTGAAGAATTGAGAGTTGCATTTGGATACAGAAATTCTGGCAAGCACAACCCTCCACACCTACAACCCTTGTTAGTCAGATTTCCAAAACTGTGAACTGATACAACACCAACATGCTCAGAGCTGTTTGTATATTAAACCTACTTTTTCCTGTACTTCTAGAGGTTTGTTTTGCTGTTTTGTTTGTCTCTTCCTTGCCCAAAGACTCAACAAACTGCAAAGCACTGTGACTTACATCATCACTCTGCTGGGCCTCTTGCATCACAAATTCTCGGACCATGGATGGGCTAAATTCTACCAGATAAGAAAATATATCTGTAGCAGCAGATCTAACTTGCAGATCATCCATTCCCTAATAAAGAGAGAAATTGATTAGCAAGAACAAATTAAGCTGGTATTTATTACCAAGTAAAGCTGAAAGTAATAGGTAGTTTTAAGTTTTGGGAACATCTCATTACCAGAGTTTCTATGAGACACAGTAATAGTGTTACAGAAAACATTAATAAACCAGCAAAATGAATTGCAACATTCAGGCAGCAACAGCTGCTTCAACCACAGGAGTGAAAGAAATTCTCTTTTCCCACTGCTGATTAGGACAGATTAATCTGCTAACGACAGGATTACGGGATCTTTTGGGAGGAACCAGCCAACAGTTCAAGATTATCTAAAAATACTTCTTGGGCCCTGGGCCAGCAACAACCACAACAACAATCCAGCTGCAGGAAGAGCCTCTGCCAGTTTCTACACCCCCTTGTCCCAAGGACTGTGCTGAGCACAGGCTCACACAGAATGAAAATGCCCAGAGCAGCCAGGTCAGGCACTTCAGAGCTGGGGGCAGCCTCTGCATTGGGAACGCTCCAATCAACTCCCGCTCCCGGCACAGCAAAACTGACACAGAGGGGCTCAGCAGAGCCAAAACTGCCTCAGTGGCTGTAGCTCTTCCACGTGGTTTCAGCTTGAAGTTTCACTCACCATTACAATTTCAAGAGCTGGAAGAATTCCCAACTTTGCCAAAGTTTTGAAGAACGCATCTCTGTTCTGAGGTTGTAACGTCTGAGAAAAGGCGCAAAATTCCTTGAAGAAGTTTACCTGTCACACAGGGAAAAAGGAATTTGGGTCAGAAAACTCCCTGAAAGGATGAAACAGTTACATTTTGCGGCAGAGTTCGTGTGCTGGCTGGTTCTACAGAAATCCCCCAGTGACTGCAGAAGAGTTTCACTGTTTCTCCTTCATCCCCCTGACCCAGAGCCCCGCAGGCACCCCAGGCAGCTGGCACTCACCAGTTCACACCGTTTGTCGTCGTCTGTAGCTTCGTCTGTCAACTGTGCAAAAACTTCTGATAAAAACTTCTCGTCTTCCTGTGTAACACACAAAAGGAACACACCTTACACAGCGCCTCTGGAAAACAACTGCCACCCCCTACAGGAGCCAACCCTGCAGAAAGTCCAGCTCTCCATCCAATTTATCCCAAAGAACACAAATGCCAGAGCACACATCCAGTGGGATCTTTCCCAGAGCATTGTTTCAGCACTCCTCCAGGAGAGCAGAGCCAGGTGAAGCTGAGCTCAGTGGCGGTCCCTAAAACTGCAATTACAAAGTGCCAGCCAAGGGACAACTTTGCAGCCATGTCCCCATTACCTTACTCACAATAAAACAACCTCACCCACTTGCACGTGCTCTGCTTTGCCTAGCTGGGAAACTTCATGGACTATTACTGGCTTTTCACATCCTCTGTTACCAAGAGATATTTAAGCATATACAGGAACACCTCACTTCTTGCAAAGCATTTCAGTTACCCCATAAGATCAAGAGGTACCCAAAAACCAGGGTGAACATCAGCATCTCTCAAGGGTTCAGGCACTTTCTGCCCTTTGATTATTATGCACTCTTTCACACTGAAAATACTGTAGGCATTCTCTCAAATTCAAATGTTTCTGTTACCTTTTAAAGACAATATAAATCTGACAGCAAACACTAACATGCTACAGCTTTACAAAATTTTGCACCACTGTACCAATTTAACCCAATAAACTTGTGCATTGAACAAAAATGAACACAACAGCAGCATTCCAATAAACATACATGAACTTTACATTGCATAACACAGTGTGCTTACCTCTCTATTTTGCTGTGTGCTATCACTAAAATCTGTCTGCTTTATTAGAGTAACAATACAGAATTTTTACAGTTACAGCAATGCCAACCAAAGACTGGCAAACCTTCTCCTGACAATTTTAAGATGTGGGGATAGAAGTGCTTTACAAACAAATGATACCTGGAATCAACATCACAGGGAGTGCAACATACACAGATTTAGTGGTTTATTTTAAGCTTTGCTGGCTTAAACAGCTTAATTAAGCCTGGTACAAAAAAAACCACCCCCAAACCGTACTACAATCAACAGCAGGTAGAGAATAACACCCCCACTGCAGAACACCTGAGCACAGAAAGCACAGAAACATCTCCTGCTTGTCTAAGGCTGCTGCTCAGCCCAGTCCTGTGTCCTGAAGCATGGGATGGATGGAGGTTCCCTTCCCACGTGGCAGCCCTTCCAGCAGCAGCAGCACTGGGATCTAGTGCTCCGTGGCACGTAGAAAGGAGCTTTGCTGCCGTGGCAAGCACAATCTGCTGCTCCTCTAAACTGCCTTCTCCCAGGGAGCTTTGCCAGTGTATTTAGGGTAACAGGACGTCCCATGTGTTCCCCAAACCCAAAGGAGCTTTGGAGTTCTTGTGCCCAACAAGCTGATTTACACCACAGGCCTGCGAAAGCAGTCCTGGACCTCAGGTCCCCACGACCTCAAGTGGGAATTTTCCTCAAGTGTGCTATAACATCTTTTCCATGTGTGCTTTTTTCTCAACCTGTAATTCTCAAGGATCAACATTATCTGTAAATCACCACACATCTCAACTACAGGCTTTAGAATCAGCAGGCAAACCTGTGTGCACATACTCCATCTATGATGGCAAAGACAGCCATGGCAGACCCAGCAAAGAACTGTCAGAGAATTTCAGAACCTTCTGCAAGGAGTACTCGAGGTAACAGCAAATCAGAGTTCTCTGTTACTGCATAATTAAATATTCAGTATTGAAGAGCCCCAATGAAAAAAAAAAGAACTCTATAGCTTAAAAAGCTCTAAATGCAAACAGGGCTGTGGCCTCAGGAGCATAATACTGAATTTACTTTTAGTTTTTGAAAATATATGTAAAAGAATTTAAAGGAAAATCTTTTTTTAACACAAAGCTCATAATTTCACAAGAGGGATTTAATTTTTTGTTTCTTTCTGCTATTGAGCCACAAAGAAGATAGTAGAAAGAAGCCACATAGCATATTCATGCAATTCTCTGCAATTACTCAGTCTTATTTGCCAGTCCTCTATTAAACTCTTAACCACATTTCACCCATATCTGAACTCATCAGTATATTCCATATGTTATGTCTGCAGCACCCCTTTCTTTCCACTAACCACATTTCACCCATATCTGAACTCATCAGTATATTCCATATGGATATGTTATGTCTGCAGTGCCCCTTTCATTTTTACTCCCTTCCTCTTTTCCTCAACTCTTGGTGTTTCACAGAGGCTCTCCACACTCACCCCAGGAGTATGGGGTGAGTATGTGATGTATCCTACACAAATGGACCATTTTTGGACACAGATAAACAGAATAAAGCCAACTGGGTACCCATGAGTTTGCACAACACAGCACCAGCTGACAACCCCAAAATGCCATGAATTCACACAGCTCTTCACTGAGGCTCCCTTCCAGGGTCCCAACCACCTTGGAGCCTCTTCTGACTACAAACTGTACAGGACAGTTTTTCATAAAGTAACAGCTTGGTTATTTCTTATCACTTCTGGGTATCAGTATGAAAAAACCCCCAGCAACTAGTTACTTAATCTTTAAGACAACAGGAATATTTGAAATTGGTACCATGATGTAACAGCAGTGTAACAGGAATGGTTCTCAACATGCTCTTTGGAATCACAGATCCAGAATTTGTTACAAAACCAGCACAATGTGCCTAATACAGAATACAGCAAGTTACCTGTTCTCTAAATACCTACATAAACTTGACCAAAAGTTGTGTGTTGCTTGGGAATCAAGGAGAAATATCTTCAGCTTTACAACCCATTAAAAATATTCATATACTCACCTGAAATGTACCTTTTCAAAACACAAAATCAAAGTATCAGAGAGCAGGGCAAGCATTCAAAACACTGTGCAAATGATGTGTGTGATTAACTGCAATCCATTTTGAAACTACAGCTACAGGTATCTACAAACAATCCATCTAGACCATATGAAGAACCACTTACCTGCAACATACTGACAATCTCAACTTTGTTGAAGAAAATAAAGGAAGTGAGGGTAGAAAGAAAATTCTCTTCAAAAACAGATGGTGTCGGCAAGATGATGTCCTGAATATACTGTACCCTGTAAGTCTGGTGGATTTTTTGCCTGAGTTCAGAGTCTGTAATAGGAATAACCTCCTTAAATTTTGCCGTTTTGGTCAAGAACTCCCTGTGCCGTTTTGGCTGAGCCAAAGAAGGATCATACTCGAGGCATCCGACCACATCCATAATACACTCGTCAGAGAACATCACCTCAAACAGAGTTGCTTTGTTGAGGAACAAAATCCCTCTAATAATTTCATACAAATGATGCAAGCCTTCGGTGTTCTCTAAATTCTCACAGACTTGGAAAAGCTGCAGCAGTTTTTTAATGTAGCCTTCGTTCTCCAAGGCCAGCGCCAGCTTTTCCCTACGGATGGGTGAGGAAAGAACAGAGGTAACTAGGTCAGCAATCTCTTCAAGTTTGTTGAGTTCACAAGTAGGAAGGTCAATCAGAGGACTGGTTTCAGGCATTTCCTCTATGTGCTCCTCTTCTGACTCAATAAGGTCCTGCGTGACTTCCACTGAAGGATCCTTACCCTGAACCTAAGGGAAGAGTGCACACAGTTACTGTCTGATCCCAAAATGTACCAAAAATGAGCAGGTCAGTAACCAAAGCAACAACACATCTCAACTGCCCAGTGTGTCCCAAGGCAGCTGCAATGGGATCTGAGCTCTCTGGTTCCTACAGCACATTTGCAGTTCCACTGCACTCCAACAAGCTGCTTCCTGAGGCCAGCTGGGAGAAGGACAATTAAAGCATGGAACTCTGGCGGTGCCTTTCTAATAAACACAATCACACCAACTGCCCCAGAACACTGACCACCTGAGTCTCACCATTACAGTGATCTTTCAAAAGCCTGACATTCAATCATGAGAACAACTGGTGCTCTAAGCAGGGGCAATTTAACACCTTGCACAGAAAAGAACAAATGTTTACTTACTTTACAAGGTTTAAAAAGGATGCACAAATACATCAAGTCACAGAAGACACTAAAACACCTGGAAAAAACAGCGTTTTTCAATTTACTGTACCTGGCAGATTTTTTCCCAAATTTCATCACAGCCAGCTTTTTCTTGAAAACTCAGTGCTAAATCATAGTTCTCTGCTTCTGACCAAACAATCAGGGTGTCCTGTTTGAGATAAAACCAAGAAAATAATTGTTTCTGAAACAGGTCTGCACTACGTATTAACCTCCACTCCTTTAAAGCCAATGTCTAAAGAATAAGTAATTTTAATTAAAGTTACACTTGTCAAAAAAAAAGCATAAACCACTAAAATATTATATCATGTTCTGCCATACATCAACTTTCTTTCTTGTTATTTTATAGCCATTAACTTACACAACATATATTTAAAGATACTATTTTTCATATCCAAGCCACTTATGATGGCATTTTTCTGCAAGATACATTTCTTGAGCCAACAGTCTTGAAATGGGAAGGCATACATTAGATTAAGAAAACCTACAATATAACAGGTTAAGTATTTTCATATTCAGTAAGATAGAAACAAACCCCCTAAGATTTCAGTTTTCCCCTCAGAAAGAGTTTAAGACAGCCCTAGCTAAGTAAGATATAATGCCTAGTTAATGTTCAAATACTCCTTTCAGAATTAAAAGCCATACAGCCTGAATAATACAAAACTCCCAAGTTCTTACTAAAGTTACAACCACCTTGCCAGTTATTTTCATTCCAGCCAGGTTTTGCTTCTCTGTTATTATTGTCTCCATCAATTCAATTTGTGCACTTGCACAGCAGACCTGGAAGTTTCGGTGGAATTTCTGAATAGGCTAAAATGGTTTTTGAGGAGATTTTATTAGGATACTTGCTGCTGTCCTGTAAGGAATGCAAGCCTGTACTTCAACATTCAGTTGAATATATATTCAAGACAATATAGAGTGGCTGTGGTTTGACCCAGCTGCCAAGGAAGTACCACACAGCTGCTCACTCACTTCCTCCCACCACTGGGATGGGAAAGAGAATCAGGACAAGGTGAAAGTTCTGTTCTTGAGGTAAGAACAGTTTCAAAAAGGAAATAAAGTAAAATATAATGAGCAATTATAATAGTTACAGAAAAAAGAAATAAAAAGAAGAAGGGGAAGAAAGGAATAAATCCTGACAGATAAGTGATGCTCAGCACCACCTGAGCAGCAATCAGCCCCTCCCAGCCAACCCCCCAGTTTATCCCAGGGTATGGAACATCCCCCTGGCCAGCTCAGCTCAGCTGTCCTGGCCACGCTCCCTCACAGCTCCTCACTGCCAGAGCATGGGGAACTCATCAGTCCTTGACTCAAGGTAAGCACTGCTCACAACAACTAAAACATCCCTGTGCTATCAGTGTCATTCTCATCCTAAATCCAACCACAGCACTGCACCAGCTGCTGGCATGAAAATTAACTCTGTCCCAGACAAAAGCAGGAGAACAGTTCTCCATCCTACAGCAAACTCATCTTCATATAAGAATATCCAAACTGAGCAGCTCTCTGCTAACTCTCCAGAATATTTGATGAGCTCCAGCAAAACTGTTCAACATTCCAAGTTTGACTTCCTGAACTGTTACTACAGTTTTTTAAATACTGAAGTGTTTTTTAAACACTAACAAGCTTTTCCTTAATGGTCAGCAAGGTAATTAATTCCCACATTTACAACATTCAATATTCACCACACAACACATCGAAGCTGGTTAGGTCTTTAGACCACTTTTAGTGAACACAAAATATTAAGAGTGCTATCTTTAAGCTCAGCAAGGAAACCCAAAAAACACCTGATGATATTCCATAGGTGCTTCAGGGGCAGTAAGGTTTAAACAGACCTTTGTAAATGCAGTTATCTGGGCTTACACAGGTCAGGGAGCACTCTCTACTCCCAGGTGTGAGGGGACTGACATTTGGGAAGCACTGCTGGCATGGGACAGTGGGTTCCCTCTTTCATCAGCAGTTATTTGGAAAACACACGTCTGTCTCAACACAACCTCCCCGCTGCTACAACTACCACTGGAACATGAATGAACAGCAGCAGCACTGGTACAGCATTAACTCTTCATTTCTACAGTAATCCTAATTCCTCAATACCCATGGGGAGTTGTATATCTTGGGAGTTTTGTCTTTGCCCTTTTCTTCTCTTTGAAAATGAAGTTAAGAACAACATCAGCGTTGGCAAATGCCTATCAATAGATCCATTTCCTTCTCCCAAAATAATCACAGGCCACACTAAAAACAATGGAATTTGCACAGACAATTTTTTTTCCTTTCTTACTAATTTTTACACATTTCTTTAGAGAAACGAAGTTTCCCTGTTGTGGAAAGAACAGAGTTCAATGCACTGTGGTTTCAGCACTGTTGTGAGTTGTTCATTTATATTACAGTGTCCTATACTACACTTGCACTTTTCTCCTACAGAGAAATATTAATAGGGAGCCTCTCTGCTGCCAGGCTCCATCACAACTGGTCCAAGCTCTTAGAGCTGACATGGTTTTCATTCACAGCTGTCCCCCCTCATCTCCAGCTCAGGACCTCTGGATCTCTGTATTTACCTTGTGCCATTTCAGAGTCAACAACTCAACTGGGCTTCAAGGGAAAAATAATAATTGTCAACTGCACGTACTGAAAAGCCTCATCAGATCCCTGACCTGGTTCTTGTTCAGAGATTAATAAAAAAATAATTCTTAAGTACAATTTTATGACTGCTACAGAATTTCAAATCTGAAACGTTTACCTTAAACATTCTGTGCAAGTACTGATGCCCTGACACTCAAAATCAATGCACTGCAAGTAAGCTGAGCCTCAGAGGTGCTTCACTGAACAAAGAAGGACACGCACATTCAGCAGCCCTATTCATAGCCCAGGATGATTCAAGTAAGAGAATTAACGCAGGAACTTAAAATGACTCCAGGCACCCAGGGACTGCAGTCAAAAATTTGTGAAAATTCTCGAGTTACTGAATGGTACTTGTTACAATCTGTACTGCCCACACAAAGCACAAGTTATATAAGCTTTTCCAAAAATATTTCAGAAAGACTGAAAGATGGTTTCAACAGAAAATAATTGTCCAAAACCAATATAAGACGTACTCATCTGGCACACACTTCCTGCATGACCTCAGACAACCCACGAAGAGCAGACAGACACCTTCCAGGCCGAGCTCTACCACACTCCACCTGCTTAGAGGCCATGCTGCTCCATCCACGAGGAACAACAATGTTCCTTAATTCACTCAAGCACCAATAAAGACAAAAAAGATTAATTCTCAACAAAAACTGAAACTCAGAGCAGTTCAAACCCTTCTCCAGTGCTGGTGCTGGTGTGCACAGTGTCTGCTACTCCACCCCTCCGTGCTCCTGCACTGCACCACGTCCCCATGCCAGCACCAATGTGCTGCACAGGGAAGCAGATGGGGAACACGTGGGGATAAAAATGAATCCAGAGGGAAGACATGTTTCAACTGACTCAGTCCTACATCTAACCTGCCACTGGATGAAACAGCAGTGAAAAAGCCCTCTGGCAACTGCTCTGGCTGCCTTTAACAGCACCCCTGCAAATGTGTTAAATCCTGGCCACTGGGAACTCCTATTCTGCCTCGAGCAAAGCGCTCTGTTGTCACACGATGGCAACTTTGAGCAAAAGACGGGATTTGCACAGGATCTTCATCTCAGAGCTGCAAACAGAGCACACCCAAAGCAAAGGTAACACCAGAAGGCAGCACTCCCAGTAAGGATTTCTGCAGCAGCTCCATGTCTTTCAGCCACGGACTTGCTCTTCTGCCAGTTCTGCCAGGGAACAGTAACCTCAAGCAGAGGCTGAAACATCAAATGGGTGTGGTGCCAACCTTTAAAACTACGCCTGCCAGAGCCTTCAGAACACATCTGACCCTGCCCTCTGGCTAACGTGGGGTGTCCAGCAGAGGTGTGTAACTCTCAATGCCTATGCCCCAAAATCCAGGGGGACCTAAAGCTCTTCAGGCTCTCATGTTCTTTGCATTCATCTAACTAGATAATTTTGCGTTGTATGCTGAGCAGTTTGGCACCTTTGTCTGACCCATCCAAGCCAAATTTCCCTTGAGAAAGGGAAAGTCGTGATGACAGTGTGCCCAACACCTGGCCAGAATGAATTCCCCAGGAACCACAGACAGGACTGGAGCAGGGAGGTAACAGGCCTGTCCTGTTTGGGGTTGGTCAACAGCTACAGCACGACTTGGCACTAACAGTGTAATACTGGAAGTCACAGACTGATGCACAGCACCGAAAAATCAGTGCTCGGTTTCCTTCTTTCACAGGAGCTGTCGTGCAAACCACAATTAAGCGTTAAGTACCCTCTAAGTCCAGTCAAGTCATTTACATAAGGACAGACGTAGGCAGGGCATGTTTCTTTTCCTTCAAGCTGCACCACCCTGCAGCTTTCCCCAAATCCAAGACCATCAACTCCAGGACAATGCTCTGTGTCAACTGAAAGCTGCACGAGGTTGCACAAACCTTAAGGAGCAAACAGAGAAGAAAAAGCTTTCTGCCACACGGACACAAAAGCATCAGTATCAGAAATAAAAGCCAGGCAAAACAAGAAAAATGGTAACAAAAGCTACTTAAATCACTTGAAAATTTGCTACCAAGTAAGTAAAAAAGGTCTACAATTAATCAGTTGTAGTTTCAGGAAACAGGGTGTGAAAGGAAGCATTTTAAAACTTTACAGCAACAAAATCTGCATTTGCATTTCACTATGTAGAGGTTTCCTCCAGTAAACAGGAAGCAGTTCAAGACTCTTGGCTTCTGGAGCTCTGCAGAGCTCCTTCCTCAGCATGGCCCCCCAAGGAAAGCCTACAGCCACCAACCCCTAACACGTGAAAAGCAGAAACCACAGCAAAGAGCCCCTTGGAAAGGCTGGCCCAAAACTCCACCTCACTGCTAACCTGAAGCGAGCCAACCCAAGTCCACAAGATAACAAAGTCTCTTTCTCAAATTCTCACACTGTAAGTTGTCACTATAACAAAATCCTCAAAGATGTGTCCCTCTGTGACTCAGGAAGAACAAAATTACTGTTTTCTGCAGTGCTGAAACACTTCTGGATACCATAACGATAAAGAACAAGTATCAAACGCTGAAGGAACAGAGAACACTGTAGAACAAAGGAACAGACAGAAAAAACTCCAGAAAACCCATGAGAACAATGCAGGCAGAGACATCAAAAATGCATGCTGAAAAAGGGAAAACAATAAAAGCAGAAGAAATTCAGTAAGCTGATTTTTTTCAGTGGATGAAACAAAAATAACCTAATAACAACTGCTAACTGCTCCCAACTGTTTTACTTCTTTGTCTTGCAGGAGGTTTACCCCTAGGAAAGATAATTCTCACCATGGCTTGTGGCCTTACCTAGGACAACAGGAGCTTTCAGGGCTCAAAATAAAATCTAAACAGCAACAACAAAGAAAGGAGTCCCACAAAGACAAATTCCTTCATGTTATTTCCAGAAAAAGAACTCAATAAATAAATAAATACACTTCAACAGAGCTGGTCAAAGTTTTGCCTCCCTAATTTTACAATTATTTCAGATGGCCTGGCATAGGAGACAAAAATTACACATACATGTTTTCAACTATCCTTCCTGTAATGATTTCAATATTTCTCCAAACTGCATATATTATCTTCAAAGCCTGAATTCCAAAAGGTATTTTTCTAGAAGACCCACATATTAATTTCTAGAATGTGAAGTGTCTAGCATCCACAGGCTTCTACGCAATTTTTTCACCTCTAAAAAACACCCATAAATTTTTTCACCTCTAAAAAACACCATCAACAATTGTAGGTCCTCTTGCCTTTCCTTTTTTCCTGAAAAATGCAATTACTCCGAGCACAAAACAATTCCTCAGCACCAGCAACCAGAGAAAGTAAAGCCTAGCAATAATACTTGCCTGCTGTTTTTGATATGCAGTATTTGGATTTATCTTCGATTCTAACAGTAGTGAACCTGAAAAAGGTACGAAGAGAGATTTACTGAATCCAACAAAACAAACATCTCCACACATCTCACACCACTGCCCACGTGCCAGCCAACACTCTCAGCTTAATCCAAATCTCATGGAAAATCCACAAGAACCGCCTCCTTTAAATATAATTTCCTAAAATAAGCTAGGTAAAACAAAATTCAACAGGAATATCCCTATTAAAACAATTTTTTCTCTCCTACTTTAGTCCAAAATCCACTTTAGCACTCTTTTCTTCTGAGATCTGGCAGAAGAACCAGCTTTTTTAGTGGTCTTTTAGGCCAAGTGTAAAAATTCCAGCAGGTAATGTGCTGCCCAGCATAAAAATGTTTTTGTCCAGAGAAGCCACGTGGGCCACTTGCTTTTATTCCCTTCAGCTGCCCTTCAGAAGTGAATCATTCAGCTACTATAAACGCAGGGACTTCATCTTGTGTATGCAAGTAGTGTATGTCTCCTGGCAACAGCTCCGGAGCAATTTATACCAGTCTTAGGTGGTTTATTTAGCACATTAGCACCTGTCGGCTGACAACGTGGGGAGCACGTACCTCCCCCCTCTAAAATAGACCCTTTAAGGTGACTTTAAAGTGCAATAAAACACAAGGGATGCCACCCGACTGGAACACAACCAGGGAACTCCTGAGGAGAAAAAGAGCAACAAACAAACAACTTTTTTTACAGCAGTAAGAAAGGGAGGAAAAGAGCACCTCAGAAGCAAAGGATATTGCTCTGAAAGAGAACAAAATGTCCTCACGTGTCACAGCTTCAGTTCTGTTCAGGCCGAGGAGCCACAGCTGGCTGGGGTGACTGCATGGAGCTGGGTCTGGGGAGGTTCGGGATGGATATCAGGGAAAGGTTCTTCCCCCACAGGGTGGTCGGGCACTGCCCAGGCTCCCCAGGAAATGGTCCCGAGGCTGCCAGAGCTGCAGGAGCGCCTGGACAACGCTCGCAGGGACACGCTGGGATTGTTGGGAGCTCTGTGCAGGGCCAGGAGCTGGGATTTGATGATCATGATGGGTCCCCTCCAGCTCAGTGTATTCCATAATTCTATGAACTGGGAGGGGAGAAGTCTAAGGCCACAGTAGCAAACGCTGCTGTGTCTTGTGTGGTGAGGCAACCTCACACGATCCGCAACATAAGGCAAGGCAGGAGGAGTGGAAATAATAGCACTAACAACAATAATCCCCGGGGGTGTCCCAAGGGAAGGCACCATCAGCCGAGCCCGGCGGTGGTGGGGGGCAGCCCCGGCGCTCGGGGCCCGGGGCCGGGCGTGGGGCGAGGGGAAGCGGCCTGGGCAGCCCCGGCCACGCTCTCACCGTCCGACTCGGCGCGCACCAGCAGCGACATCCCCTTCAGCCGCTCCACGTAGCTGGAGGAGACGTGCCCGGTGCCCCTGTCGTCCCATTGCCGATCCTCGTTGAGCGTGTAGACCTTCACCCGCCGGCGGGTGTCCGACATGGTGCAGCCCCGGGCCCGCTCCGCCTCCGCGGGGGCGATGGAGCGAGGGCGGCGGGGAGCAAGCGGGGCCGCCGGGCCGCTCAGGGGCACCGCGGGGCCTTTAACGCGCCGCTTCCCATGGCGAGTCAGCGCCGCCGCGCCCCGGCCCGGGCCTCGCTGGCGCCGCTCCGCCTCAGCAGCTACTACAGCGCCGCCGCCATCTTGTAACCCGGCTCGGGCCGCCTTTCTCTTCCTCCCCGCCCGGGCACGGGCTCCCCTCGCAGGGGCTACGGCGGCCGCCCGCTGCCGCCGCGCCGCCGACGGGACGGCGGCCACAGGGGCGGGGCCGCGGGGCGGGGCCCGCGCGCGCTCCCTCACGGCGCCGAGGCGGGAACGGGGAGGCGGGAACAAAATGGCGGCTGCCCTCAGCCACAGGGGGGTGTGGGCGCATCGCTGCCTTTGAACGCCCGAGGCGTCTAAAGGGGGAATTGGCTCATATGGTCCCCAAAAAAAACTTTTTTTTTTTTAAATTCTGTCTAAAAGCTGACGGAAAGCTGACGAAACACACGCCTCGCCCCCTCAAGCCACAGAAAGTGCCGCCCACCGCCGTCACACAAAATGACGGGCGAGCTCCACACCCTGGCCAGGGTAAATTTAAACATCACACGCAACTGAAACAGAGTTTCAATTTTCAGGAATTTCCAGGAGGAAAAGGTGTTCCCTGCATCAGAAAACGGCAGAAAGGTTAGTGAGCAGCATCTCCTTACAGCAGCAGCCACACTGTAACACGGCGTCTGTGCCTGCTTTGTACATCTCCACAGAAGGCTCGAAAGCCAAACTGAAGGTGAAGCTTCAAAAAGGAGAGAAACGTGCTTAACTAGCCCTTACACACAGCGTACAGTTTAAGACAGACCACTTGCCAAGCATCGTAGAGTCTGTATATCTTAAGTTTTCCACACTAAACACCATCTACACGTTTCCTCTGTATTACAAATAAAAAAAAAATAAGCATCGTAGAGTCTATATCTTAAGTTTTCCACACTAAACACCATCTACACGTTTCCTCTGTATTACAAATAAAAAAATAGTTACATCTCCGTGCTTGCATGGGAACAGGGGAAAAGGACCCAAAAGCGTTCAGGGAGTGAAGCTGCGTGCAACAGCGGGAACCTGGGGACGAGGAGAAGCCTGAATGCGTCTCCAGACCCAATTTTTGAGGCTCTGAAGGGGAAGGAGGGAGGACAAGTTCTCCTGAGGCCAGGGTGTGCCTCATTCCCAGACAAAGCCAGACTTTCCTGGCTCTTGCCTCACGGTGAAAGCAGTCACACCGGTATGGCTCCTGTTCACATGCCTGGCATTTCTCCGCTCTCAAGTTCAAATGCGGTTCCAGACTAAGGGAAAGAAAGTGTTTCCAACAAACTCTGCCACTCAAAGTAACTATCTGCAACTTTTCCAAATATTCTCTGGGCAGATTTGGAAAAGGTAGCATCTAAGTAACATTCAAGTCTCAGCTTTTGCTCTGATATTCATTGTAGCAGGCCTCTAAGATTCAGTCACCGAGAAAATACAATCTAGACCTCTGAGAATTATCCTATACACTTTTATTCAGCTGTATAGGAGCACACCTTGGGACATGTGCATCATTATGGATAAGTGAGTCAGTAAGTATAAAAAGACCACGTTAAGTGGTTTCAAAACCCTGGACTGAGAGTCGCATGAACCAGTTTACAGTCAGGTTCCAAACAAGCCTTCCCTGCTGTGTTTTAGTGACCTTTCCTCGCAAGGTATTACAGACTGAGCATATTTCTACCTTGGAGAAAGCTCAATAAAAAGCAAACACACAAAAAGGAACACAAACCCCAATGGCCACAGCATATTTCTGCCTCAGGACATCTGCTGCTCATGAACTCCCTTCTCCCCTCTGCACGACTTCTGTGCATGCTTCTTGGCTCTTCAAACCAAATGCACAAAAATAAAAGCATGACTTCTACTCATGATTAAATGCAGCACTTCTCAGGATATATAAAACAGCAAGAAACCACTGCAGAGTATTTTGGAGCAAATCCTTATGATGAATAGCTAGAAAAAGGAGATATGTGAATTAGAATTGGCATGAAAAACTATTTCTCATGCTTCAGCTGTGAAATAAATCCATGATCTCTCCAGGCATGAACTCAGTGACCTCTGTGGAAAAATATCACTCCAGACCACACTGGGACTGCACTCACTCAGATGAGGGACTTCTCTTTGCCCAAAACAGCATCCAGGGGGCTGTAAAGCCCAGCATGACCCTGCCATCAGTATCCACAACCAGCAAGTCAATTCTGGGGGCTTTGCCTGGACAAAACACACAATGCTTGCCCCAGAAAATGTTACATACTGGATTTAAACCCAGGCTTAGACCAGGAAAGCATCAGAATCTCTGCTCTTTAAGATGCACAGAAACCAAAGCAAAGTTTTCCACGGTGGTGTTGCACCTGCCAGCAGCTCATCCTTTCCCATCACCACCAGCAAGTTATCAGTGTTGAGAATTCTCTGTTCTTCATCAAAGCAAAGGATTTCATCAGGGTAGACAGCAGACAGAGCAACTCACAAGTGTCACTACATGAACAGCACAGAGCTCTTTTTACTTGTTTTCCCAAGCAAGACAGGCAACTCATTCCTAAATAATTTAAAATTTCTTGGAGTGAAATTAAGAGACTATCATTCCCTCTGGCAGGCAATCCCAGAAGTACAATTAGGCCAGCCCTTATACTTTTATGATAGCACTTGTAATATTTATTGCTGGCATTTAGAGATACCCCAGCTCTCAATCTTTGCACCTGCATGAAAACTTCAGATTTGTCAAATGAGGGCATTTCTGGCCCTCCTGAGCTGCTGCAGTGCTGCACCTGCCCAGCTTTACTCTCCAAGGCAATTTCTTTCCATGGCTTCATTTAAGACAAGTCAGTAGAGAAGCTAATTATGTTGAGGAGTAAGAAAGAAGAAACAAATCACTATTTCAAACACAAAAAACCATCTGCTGCAAAAGGACTGAGCTTGTTCTCTCCAGCACTCTGGACCCACCTGGTTTCTGATCATGGCTGATCCCACCTGAGCCAAGCTCCTCCTGCCACGGCCCCGCGCCGGCTCTCGGCGAGCCCGGGATGTCCTTCCCTCCAGGAAGGGTCAGAGCAGCACACACTTACTCAACTCTTGGCTCCCATTGAGCTTCTCTCCTCAGGTAAGAGCAGCTGCTTTCTGCTCCTCCCAGCCAGCTCCCAAGTGTGCTCTTCCCCCGCCCCTTCCCATGGGGCCTAAAGCTGGTTCCAGATGCAGAAAGTCAGGCTGACTGTACAGGTTCTGCCACAGAAACATTAAAGTCATTTTGCTCCTTTATCATCATCCACCAAACAGACAATGCCCCAGCACTGCAGTAGCTGCTTTACTGAGACCAGCTCCACAACACAGCCTCTCAAAAATTAGTGTAAAATAAAGGCAGATAAACCTTGGAAAACCACTTAGATTGGGGAGGTAGGTCCATTTCTGGGAAGAGTTACCAGAAATAGCAACATCTGGGTTTCTGTTCAGGGACTTTAACATTGACCCACATAATTTTATTAACATCATTCATATGTAACAATCATGTATCAGTCAACTGTCACAGTAAGAAGTGACATCTGAATTCTTACTAAGAAATAGTAAGACACAGCCCTCAAAGAGGAGGAAAAGATTGCCAAGGAAATCTTTGAGCTCTCTTTCCCAACTTTTTTCAATTTTTCAATCTTACATGATGAAAGACAGAGACAACTACAGAGCAGCACACCAGTCATTTCTTTCTTCTTTAATACTTTACCTTAGAATAAAAAAAGGAGTAATTTTTTCTGTACAGTCCCACTTCTCCTCTGCCCAGTGCTTTGTTTTTTCTTTCAGGTGGTTCACGGCCCACCTGCCACCAGGTGGGAAGTTGATTTTCTTATTAGTCCTGCATACAAATTGTTGAACATCAGAAGGACCCTGTTTGATTTTCAAAGTCTGTACCTCACAGTAGAAAAACGAGTCATTCTCATGTGCCCCTGGGAAATGTTTTGAAGTCTAAAAGAGATCAGTGAACTCACTGATGCAACATAATTAATAGAAGGATTAAGACACTCCTAATGAGAGTGTTTTAAGGAAAGATTTATCACATCAATTGTTCATTCCAAAAAATGTCTTTTAATGTTTTAATTATGTATTTTAAAAGTCAGCGCTAACAAACCCAGGTGGCAAGAGGTGATGTTTCAGCAAAGTTCTGCTCAGATACTGCAGCAGGTCTGAACATTTTGAGAGTGATGTATGAATCTAAACCAGCATCCATCATGTTAAAGGTGATACTTCTAAGTCTTTCTGTCTTGCTCAACATTCTTGTACACTGACAAGCCAGTAAAACTTTGGCCAAGTGTCACTCTTGACCAAGCATACAGGATAATCCTTTCTCCCACAAAAGAGTTGTTCAGCTCTTACTTCTCATATTCACAGTTTTATTTTGAGTGGATAACTCAAAAGAGAATAACCTTTAGCATTGAAATATCTTCTCAGTCTACAGAATCCCACCTTCTTGTATTCTCATCTCAACCTTGCTACACAAGATGAGGGCATTGCTTGTTCCTGGTTTTATTTTAAAGTTTTTAATCAATTTGAAGGCTTTGAAGTTCTACATCACCTTTAAGCATAAATAGTGTCTATTTTATAAATATGATTCACTACCATCCACCTGCAGATTCTTGTGAGGACATGTAGAGGTTCTAGCAAAGGTCACTTGTATTTTCACCAGCTATCACACCTTTTTCCTGAAAGAGAGAAAACACTTTGTAACCAACTCATTATATCAAGGTATGAGATTCAAAAATGTTCCTTAAAACCGAGATTTCTTCAGTGAATTTTCCCTTCTTTTTGTGCTGTCAATCATTCCTAGAGGGCTGCCACAGATTGCCTTGAGTTCCCACTGGTGCACAGTGCATTTGCCAATCTTGCTGTGTAACTGCTCCTGATTTTAACATCAGACACTTTCCTGTTCTAGCAGCTTTCTAAGAACAAAAAAAAACACACAAATTTTGGGAAAAGTTGAGGCATGAGCCTTCTGACAGTCAAATACATAAAAAAACTACTCCTAAGGAAGAGCTTTGGTCATTTCATTAATTGACTGAAATCCTCTCCACTGTTTACTTAATCAAGAAAGCAGCTTATTTTTTCTTCTCTTCCAATACCCTGTTTGAGTTTTTTTCTTTAAAAGGTAGAGAAAAAGGATGTTTGAGATGAACAAGTAAATTTGTTTTGGACAGAGGAGCCAGTCCAGACTGCCTGAGACCATCAAGGCCATTTGAACCAATTTTATAATATCAAATTTCCTACAGCTACAGGGTGTGAAGGGCCAGTTGTTAACTCCCAACAAACTCCAAGACAGCTGGCAAGCAGTCCCTGCCAGCACTGAGGGGTAACTGCTCAGTACAAACCCAGACTGGCACAATCCTTTAGCAGCCCTGAGTCAGCTGAAGCTGCTCTGCTGGCCTTACCTGTCACTGGGATGAGGTGGATGTCTGTGGAACAGCCCCTCCCAGGACAATGCTGTTTTTTTCTGTCAGGGTTTTCAGGGTGCTGCTGGCTGGGGACTGCAGAATTTTACGTGAAAGCCTCATTCTGCCATCAGTGGGATCACGGCCAAAGTATTTAACCTGGTAAGGAAACACAGTGCTTTCACACTGAACAACTTCAGGAACTAGAAATAACATTTTCCTTTAAAGATGGGGGGTAGGGTTTGAGTTTTTATCAGTTTGATGCTAGAAAAGCAATAAATAGGAATCCTTTAGCCTATATCTGGCTGTTAAATACTGTGATGCCTAGATAGCAAGAGGATGACATTAAATAAACATAACTTGAATGATCAAGCCTTTAACTAGCACAGAAAGAGAATCCAATATGGAAAAAGATTTTCTTCATAAACACTAAATAAGTAATTAGAAAAAAAATCAAATTTTAAAACACAAACAGTATTTTATTAGCATTTTAAAGTTAAAAAAATAATTACCTGAATTTCTTGTCCAACTTCTAATCCCAGGGCACTAGGGTGTTTAATCTAGAAGACAGTGTTTTACAGAAATAAAATGATCAGAGTTTGTTATAAAAATCCATTCAGGGGCTCTTCATGCTACACTTCAGCCCAGTGGCTCAGCACTACCTTAGGAACAACAGGTTTCTGAATATTACATGGAAAAGTGTATTGCAGAGCCAAAGGACTTGGTGTAAAAACGACTGCAGGAGTCACAGGGTTGATTCTTTGCAGCTTTAAGTACAGGGCAGGAAGAATTTAGAACAAAAAAGTGCTGCTAATTAACAGCTTTTAACATGGAAATGGACTGTGGAACAACAGTAAGTGTGTTACAGCCATACCAACTGATTAAAAATAAACCTAATTGCCTATTTTATACCTGTTTAAGGATGGCTTACCTTTCTTTGATCCAGCTGTGAATTATGAAGTAATACTGGGGTCATGTTTGGGTACAGTTTTACCATCACTCCAGAATCTCTGCAGCAGGAAACAGCACAGTTATTTCAAAGGACATCAAGAAAAGTCTACATTTCACTCTGCATATGGTCCCCAAAGCAAGCACTTCTAAACTTGTCATTAACAAAATTTTACTCATCCCTTTTTAAAAATCTTTTATCCACCATAACATGTCCACTCATTTTTTTAACTGAAAATGGATGAGACTTTCTTATTTCAGTAATAGGTACCATCCAAAATGTAATCTTTACAAGACAAATATTGTGATGAAAATCGGAAAGCAAAGTCATATCATCCCTTTCAGATTCAAAGATGAAAAAGGCCTAAAAGTTTTATAATTTAGAGACACTCTAAAAACTAAAAAGCAAAAAAGCCCAGCTTTACCAGGAAACAAAAAAATTTCACCAGAAAAAGTATCAGAAATGATGCAGGTGCCAATATCCCCAGCATAAATTTGGCACTCTTTAAAAATCAATTATTATTTTACATCATAATTAGGTATCAGAAACACAGCTATATAAATAAGTTAATTTCAACTCCAAAGCACTTTTTATACCTTATTTCAGTAATCGTGGCTGTATAAATTGCCCCAAATTCCAAATTAACTTCTTGCTGTGGAAGAAAAACAAAAAAAAAGAAAGCAGTAAGCCACGAAGGCACAACGAGCAAGCTGAAGAAGCTCAAGGCAGCAGTCTGTGCTTACATCATCTTTGCAGATCTCCCCAATGAACTCCCTGGCTTCGTGCATTGCCCCCGGCGTGGGGGCAAACACAGAATATGTCTCTTCATCCAGCTGACTCACAGTCACACCTGAAAAGGAGATTTGGGACAGCAGTCAGGGGCACACTGCAGAGAAGTCACACTCAGAAAAGACTTGCTCAGAGCAGAATGGTTTTCATGCTCATTAAAACCTCTAATCATTATTTAATCTTGTTCAATTTAGGCATTAAACAACTGCATGTGGACACCATCTCCTTGCAAATACATTGATAAACTTGTGGGCCATAAAAGAACACAAAATCATTTTTATAATCCTTTAAAGGCTGGAAAAAAAATCCTGAATAAATGTTGAGGGTAATGAATCAATTTCCCAGAGATTTTTAATAATACTTGCACTAATAGCTGAGGGAAATGAAAGTGCTTTGGAGCCAGAATGGTAAAATTCTTGGCCCTTCTAGAGTTCTGTGGCCAGACCAGACAGGCTTACAACCAAAGGGAAATAGGATTTTTCCTCCTTTTCTCCACCCAAATCCCCTGAGAAGCATTAATCAAGTTCACCACAGCATTAAGCATTTCAGGTCCAAAGCAGAGCATCTACCTGTACTCTACAGATACCAGAATTTTTTCATTTTCAGTTTGCACTGAGCATTGAAACAGCTCAACATACAAGTCTGAGCCACAGGGAAACACGTGAGGATAAATTACCACAGGAATCAAGAATGTCTCACCAGTCTGTGCTTGAAGTTTTTTCAAATTGTAAGCCCCAGGACCAACGAATCTTAATCTTTTTGATAATGGAACGTGGATAGTTTCTGAAAGAACATTTAAAAATCCTTTGAAGTGTTAAATATAATCATCTTGAAAGCTGTCACACAAAAGGGCACATTCCTGGAGCTTTTAATCTCTTACAGCTACCTGTGGTATTTGCTGAACAGGGGTGTAATTACAGGCAAGAACTGAAATAAATGAAGACACAGAATACACTCTGATGACTGTAAATTACCTTAAGCCATACTGATACTCTCATCTACATAAATTCTGATTTTGTGAGAGCTTCACATAACTGCACTTCAACTGTTTCCTGGTGTACACTGAAATAGGACTGCTGTCCCACGTGGCAATAAAAATCCCCCCAAAATAACCAAAACCCCTCCACAAATTGTCCCCACAGGACAAGGGCAAAAATATATAACAATTTTTTAAAAATAGTATTTTAAGCAGAAGTTTATGGTTAAAAAAAAGGTAATTATGAAAGCTATGAATTCACACAATAACATTACCTACAACTGGTCCACTTTCTTTTCTGTTAGGTCTGGGTTTTGCCAGTGTTTGGTTCATGATTTGTAAAATCTCCCTCTTTGCAGCTAGAGGGAATAATAACAAAAAAAAAAAAAAAAATCAATATTTTTGTATATGATTAAAATAAATATATGAAGTTTTTGTTATACAGTAGAAAAACATTCCTTGTCAAAACCTGTCTCCTGCCTAGCTGGAGAATGTCAGGCTGAAAGTTTTCCAACTCATTAAATCCTTATTAAACCACGCAGCTTCATTTTCTCATGTGCTTCAAGAATATTTCAGCTGCACATGTCAGAATACAGATGGCAGCAAGTTTCACTTGTAAATATAGCTGAATTTATGTGAAATGAGAGGAAGTTTGCTGTTATTTTTATAACATTATCCTGCTGAATTTAAACAAAGGCATGTAACGTGTGTTAGTCCAAATCATGCAATGGCTGAAATTACTTTGAAGTTGGTTTGGAGCCTATTGATTAAGCCAAACCCATTTCATAAAAATAGGAGCTTGTTTTTTTCCACAATGAGAATGAAAAAGGAATAGTTAATTGTTTAGTTTCATACAACTTAATTCCATTTATAATTTAATATAATGAAATGGGAGTAAATCCAAGAACTGACCTACCTGTAGCTTGCTGAATAGCTTCCACCACAATTTTTATTGGTATTCCTGGCAGCTTTAGATCAACCTGACATGAGAAGAATTAAATGTCATCAGCATGTCAGGAAAGCTCTTTTAATACTCTCTCAGAGTTACATTTGAGGAAAATTAGATGTCACAATACCTGCAGTGCTGTTATCCCTTTATTGGTGCCTGCCATCTTGAAATCCATATCTCCATAGTAATCTTCAATTCCCTGCCAGCACAGACAGACAAAACCAAGTTGGAGCCATTTTCTCCCACTATACCAAAAGTACAGAGGAATTACTTTTGAGACTTCCAAGTTTTCTTCAGCTTTATTTTGCTGTTCAAGATTAACACCCTTCCTTTCTCTCCTTGGAAATCAAGAGCTTTTGTGGACAAGTTCCTCATCCACAGCTGATCTTGTGCTGCCAGTGGCTACACATTTTCCTCCCCAGCCACTCTTCCAAATACTCGTTCTCCACCCAATATCTAGTGTCTTTCAGTAAATTATTCATCTTTTTCTCCCATGAAGAAAGACAAAATTAATTGGAAGGAGAAAGCTTATAACTAATAACTAAGGAGAATGCTTAAATAACTAATAACATGAAAAATAAGAAACATGACTGGACATTTCATACAAAATTTTTAAAATGAGGGAGGAATTTGTGAGATGAAACAAAAGATGCAACTAATTTTTCCAGAAGTGATGTTCCAGAATTGACTGTGTAAAAGGTTCCAGAAGAAGGCCACAAGAGGTGTTTTTCAGCAGTTAGCAGCAACAACAGGAATGTGAGGAGCACTCACCAGGATGTCTGTCAGCAAGCGATAATCCTCAATATTCCCCTTTCCCTCACTGCACTTGGTAACGAGGCCTATGGCTACACCTGCCACTGCATTTGACACTGGAACTCCTAGGAGTGGCAAAAAAAAAATACATTTTTGAAGCCTTTGGTGATTTCCAGATCCTGTAGCACATTATCACATGCAGTTTATCCTTGTAAGTGCATTATTTTGTACCTGCATCCATTAATGCTAAACTTCCACCGCATGCAGAAGCCATTGAGGAGGACCCTGGAGTTGGAATACAGGAAAAAAATGGATTAAACATTGAAAAATGGGTCTCAACACAAGTTAAGAGTTATTTTCCTCATCCTGTAGCATAAAGATGCCCCCAAATGCCATTTTATTAAACCAAGAAAGGTTCATCCTTCATGACCATGTTTTATATTTTAATTATTTCAGGTAACAGTTAATAAGAACATTTAAACCGAAATCTATTATTTAGCATGCCTATAAATCAAGTTTGTCAAAACTAAGCTTTTCAAGAACCAAATTTAGTCTCCAGCACTAGGTTAGAAACAAGAAAATCCTAAAATACCATTTGATTCTAGGACTTCAGAAGTAACTCGGATTGTGAATGGGAAATCCTGGGGTATAACTGGTTTCAAAGCTCGTTCTGCCAGTGCACCTGTTTAAAAAAAAACCCAAAACAACCACTAAGTGATCCATAAATAAAAATCAGATAAAATATTGGAACTTTCAGCATGGGATTTCTTTAGTCTGGACTTACCATGTCCAAGCTCTCTTCTGTTCAGCCCAGTAACTTTGCCAATCTCATTGGTTGCATAAGGTGGAAACTATGAAGCAAAAAATGTGTACAAAGAAAATTAACCTGCTTTTCTTTTCCATTTTAAAACATACACCAAAACTTCAAAGATGTTTTTTTCTAAGTGTACCTCAAAGTAAATATACATTAAAAATAAAATAATCAAACCACCACATGACTTCTATCAGTCACTTGGTTTGCAAACCAGGACCAGTTCAGGTAATGTTTAGTAAAAGTTTTACTTCCATAAGACAAAAGAGAATAAAGCAGTAGCAAGGTAGCTAAAAGAGAACAGAAGAAGCTTCCTCCAAAGAAACTGGTCAAACAACCTAGCAGAAATGTTATTTCTGCCACAGAGATAATGGAACAAGATCTGCCTGTTGCCTGTAGGAAATACTTTGGGCAAGCTCCAAAGGCTGAGACAGATCCAAGATGTAAAAGCATTTATTTACTATTGCTGTGCCACGTCAGCTGAACATATTAATAGAGTTTACTAAAAATAATAGCACAGGTTAATCCTGCTTTCAGTAAGAACCTGTTCTGAAGGAGCTCACCTAATGCTATGGCATTAAAAAGCCTGTATAAACTAGCAATTTACAAATTACCTACTGCTTTTCAGGAAACCAGCGCTTCTGCTCATATAAATTCAAGCATGAATTAGCATAAATACATTTTAGCAAATCTAGAGCTAATTCATAACCTTGGAAGTGATCAACTGCACCTTTAAAAGAAAGACATGAAGGCCTTTTGTCAATCATGCAGAAAGCTGTAACACAGGAAAAGTCTCACCTCATAATGAAGCATGAAGTTTTTATCTTTAATTCCACTATTAATTAAAAACAAGACCATGTCAAAACAGGAGCAACCAAACATGTTTTACACAAACAAATAATTCAAACTAATATTATTATGTTTACAAATGGACCCAGCCAAAACCAACAAATCAATACAATTTGCTGATCACCCACAGTTACCAAAATTAGAGAATATTGCAAACTCTCCCAGGGTAACAAAGATTTAACCACAGTAAAGCTGAGACATTAAAATGTAAAAGCTCCCACACTGGGATGAAATCACTGGGGTGACATCACTGAAATGTGGCTCTAAAGGGAACCCATTTCACTTCAGCAATAAAGTGTTTGAAGCACAAGGACCAGCTTGCTACATCCTAAGCTAAATTCTCCACAAATATTTTAAATATATAAACCAGACTGGATGTAACTTGTAACACTCTACAGTTTCAAATGTGTTCTATGGAATTAATGTCACCCTAACACAAACCCATGCTATGATCTCTGGAAAACAGGCCACTTCAAAGTCTAATTTTACACATTTTTCAGTCCTAAGAAAGTATCTATGTGGAAATTCAAGGGAATTTTATCAGATGTGCTTAAAGGCTCACCCTCTTGTTACTACGGCCAAAGCACCAAGACATACATACCTCACTGCTGTGGAGATAACATCTGACTTTACACTGGATTCTAGAGAGTCAAATGTAACTGTACACAGAACCTAAAATAAAAATGAGCTAAAATAAAAAATAAACCCCTCTTAAACCCTTGTAGCTTTCACAAATGTTACTGTTTATGAAGAATCAAAAAGAACGAGTCCAGCAGCCCATGAGATGCCACCAGCTACCACTTGTAGAACCTTTTACTCTCCATCACACAAACTTACTCCTTATCTGTAAAGATCACACATTCTTACAAGCAATCCCATTGAAAAATACTAATTTAATGCTCCTTAAGTAGGAGCCAAGAGCAGTTTGCTCCCTAAGAAACCTGTAAGAGACAGGGCCAGCTGCAGCCACAATGCAGTTTGTGCCTGTTTCCCACGTGGCCTTGCAGTGGGTGTTATTTTTAGTGGGATAAGAGAGGACAACACTGAGGAGTAAATCACTGTCTGCAACTGCCACCCTAAGGCAGTGCAGTAAGCAGTCAGATCAATGGCTGACAGTCTTCTAGCAAAGGCATCTATAAAAGCACAGAAGACCAAATCTCGAGTATGATCTTAATTCAATCCACCCAACAGCTGACACTTTTGGCAAAGAAGAGAAAAAAAATCCTCTCATTATTGCAATTTTTTGGGTAAAATTTCCCTATTTGGTTCAGGTTGCTTATGAAGCTGCCTTTCAAAGATTTCTCATGAGGTGCCCAATTTAGCAGTGCCCTACACACCAATGTACTTCCCAACCTACACACCACTTCTGCTTATTTCTATTTAAATGTGAAGGAAACCTGGCATTTAAATGAAAGACCCAAATCTTTCAGCTTTTGATAATTCATTGAGCATTTCTGATGTTTAAGTGACACTACCTGTGTTTGACCTCTTTGAAATAAGGCTGATCCATGAAGCATTTTGAACATGTTCACTTCACATTTAATGTCTCTGAGGGAAGTCAAATCTCTCCCATCACACCTGAAATGACAAAGAGAAATTAAGATATCAGTTAAACCATAGTCTTGGATTAAAAGCTGACAGAAATATTATCAGTAGGAGTTTGACACACCCACCTTCTATATTCATTTAGCACAAGATTTCTAAAAATGTCCTTTGAAACCACATTGAAAGATTCCATGATTTCGTAAGGCTCAGCCTCTGGAAACTTTTCTGGGTATAGAAAAGAAATTGCATCTGTAGTTAGGAAATTAATTTTATAGAACTTTTACTAAAATAGCTTCCAACAAAGAGGATACTCTAACTCCAAGCAGTGCTACCTCCACTGAAGCATTCTCAAAATATTAACAAAAAATAATACCTTTCAGCTGCTCTTCTGTTTCAAGCCTTATTTTGTTGATTGCCTCATCTCTCGAAATCTAGAACAAAGGATTTGCAACCACTTAACTCTACAGGGCAGAACAACAATAAGGGTTTGGGGCTGTTTGGTTTAAAGATCTGCAAAAATTTAAGGAATAAGAAACAGAACTGTCACACAAATTCAAAAATCAAAAATGAGGTTGGAAGGGATCTCAAGGGTTGTGTGGTCCAACCTTTCTTGGCAAAAGCAGTCTAGACAAGATAGTCCAGCACCCTCCCAGTCTAAATCCTAAAAATGTCACACAGGCAATCCACCGCTTCCCTGGGGAGATTATCCCAGTGACTGATAATTTTTCCCAAGGAGAACATTGCTCTTGTGCCCAACCAGAACCTTTCAGGAGTAACCTGCACCCATTTTCCCTCATCCTTTCCACGTGACTCCTTGGGAAAAGGGAGTCTCCACCTCCACATAATACAAGCAAATATTCTGGTCAGGTTAAGAACTTAGAGAAAAATTTAGTATTATTACAAACAGATGCAGAGGAGACAAGCTTAAATTACAGTATCACTGAGGTTGGAAAAGACCCCTGAGATCATAAAGTCCAACCTATGATCACCACCTTGTCAACCAGACCATGGCACATCCAGTCTTTCCTTAAAACACCTCCAGGGACAGAGCTTACAGAGCTAAAAGCCTAAAGAACTAAATCCTCCTACAGTTTCATTATGATATTAATGATTTTATTAATTAATAATTATATTAATTAATTATTACATTAATTATTTTATTAATAAAAATAATTACCTAATGATTGATTACTTACTTTATCATGGCTTGAATCTGTGAACACTGCATAGATCTTGTTAGAAGCAAGTCTTTAGGGAGAAAAGGAAAAATTTTTGAAAGCACAGCTTAAAAAACACTTTTATAATTAGGGTTTTTTTTTGAGGACTAAATATTTGAAAAGTATTTAATGAAATACCAGTCTGGTGAAAGCACCAGACTGACAGACATTCCTACATCTGCATTATTTGTTCTGAGCTTACTTCTTTGCAAGTTCCACAATCTCTTCAGGAGCAACAAATAATTTCTGGACAGTTCTCTTGACCACACCCCGCTCCTTCACCAGCTGCTGAATGCCCTGGATGATCTGCTGGGTCTGCTTCACCCCCACTTTGATGGCATGGCAGAAGTCTTGCTGCAAGATGTTCTCAGCAGTTGCCTCCAACATAACTGGCAATGGAAAGATAAAAATTCAGTTAATTGCTGTTTTATTGTTCAGTAGCAATCTAACATTAAGCTGCATAAATAGAGGGAATCTACTTAACCAAAAGTTACTTATCACTGTTGTTTGCTTCTACTATTGTATAAAAATCCACATTTGAAAGATTTCCAAGCCCTCAACAGACAACAATTAACCTTCTTACCAACTTGACTTTGTGGAGCTCCAGCAACAACTAAATTGAGAGCACTAGAGGCCATCTCTTTCCGAGTTGGATTGATAACAGTCTCTCCATCCACCAGCCCTACCCTCACTGCACCTGCAAAGAAACTCCAGAAAGTCATTTATTATTATAATAAGCAAGTTCTTTAAGGCATCACTTTACTTTGAAAGTTACACAGCTAATAACAATAATTAAAGCTACAGACTAATTTTAAAATATCAGCACATTGACTGGATATTAAGAACAAATCTAGAAGACAAAATTACCTATTCTGTTTTTTATTTTGAGTACTGGGCAAATAATGCAAGTAGCATTACACACAATGCTGTGAGTGTACTGAGAATTTTTTGTCATTTTAGCACATGTTTTCTAAAAAAAAAAAAAGGCAGCTGAAAGGAAGATACTTATCCAATATTTGTTCTTGGGTAGATTTTTCCCCAGAAAATACTCATAATGAAATAATTCCTTGAGGAAAAGTATTGTAAATCAGCTATTTTCCAAACAATGCTTTTCAAGAAATATGTTTCTCTTAAGAGAAAATTAATTTATTGGTCTCTAAAGTACACTATTTCTATATTGTATTTCCTCTCAAAAGTGCATTTAGTCCAGAAAAAATAATCCCTTGAAGTGCAATAATCCTATCCATCATAAAATTATTTCCAATGCTTGAAATTTAATGTTTAGATTCAGCTTCTACTTAAAAAAAAACAAAGTGCCACCTATGGTCTAAACCTTCCATTCCATTAAAATCACCCATAATTTAAAAATATTTACTTACCAATAGGACCATTCCAGGGGATATCAGATAAGGCAAGTGCTGCAGAAGCTGAAAGGAAGACAAAAATCTGGATTAGGAAAAAGTGGATCTCATTAAATCCCACCAAAGCACCCATTTCTCACAGCCTTCTTACCTCCATTAATTGCCAGAATATCAGGATCATTGACACCATCTACTGCTAAAAGATTACAAAGGATCTGGCATAAGATAAAAGACAATGAATAATTTTGACCTATACATTTTTATTAGCTGTCAATACAAAGCTAAGGACACTAAAAAACCCCATGTATCTAGACAAGTCTATGTTTCACAGGGAAATTTCTTCAGGTATTTAAAATAGAAAGCTGACAATAAAGCCCCATTAATGGATAATATTGTATTACATCACAGATAAAATATTTACTCTTAGCATCTTTCCTCTGTCATACAGAGGAGATTTTAATTTTGTTCCTGCATCTTGACAACAAAATTTGGAAAATAGGATGTAATAATAAATAAGACAAGGAGATGACAGACTAAAAAGCAACATTACACTTGTTTGTTAAGTGCAAACCCCTCGTTGATGTTAATAAAAATAGTTTTTCTTAAAACAGAGCCTGTATCATGAAATTTTCCTTGGCCATATCCAAGTTTTCCCTTTTGAAGGTAGCATGACCTACCTGTGTATCATAGAAGTAGCCTGCTGGGAAGAGTGGCCTGATGGACCGATCTGCAAAGGAGACAATCAAACTTTTCATAAGAAGTTCGTAAGAATTCATAAGAATTTGGGGTTCAGTAGTTAATATTCAGTTTGTCCTGCAATGACCCCACAAGAAACTGACAAAATGGGGTTTTTAAACAAAAAAAAAAAAAAAAACCAAAAAAAAGAGAGAATAGTAGAGAACCCAGAAATGTATTTAGCATGACATATATAATCTTAAAAATTCAATCAAACTGATAAATAAATTACATGTCAGTTTTCTGACAGCATTAGACATGGCTGTATTTTCAAACACTCACAAGAAAATGACAACATTTTTTAAGTGCATTGTAAATAAAAGGTTTCAGCCTACCTATTACTCTGCTTGTAAGAATTTCTTTATCAGTGGAACCAAGCTCCCTTCTTAGATAGTTTGTAGGAATTCTTCCTGCTGCAGCAGCTTTCTGCCGGTAGTCAACCTTCCAAAGAAAATTCAGGCATTATTAATGACAACTGATTATTTACTGCAGAGCCACAGAAACCCTCACAAGGGACCCTTGGGATCATCCAGCTCCAACCCCAATTATCTCCTTCTCCTTCCCACCCTGAACAATCACAGCTCTTTGAGCCTCACAATCCCACCAGTTTTCCACACAAGCAAATCTCAACATCTGAGCTTGGATGGTGGCAAATCTCACAAAAGCTACTACAAAAGCTACTAAAGCCAAGGCAGGCAACATCCAGGGCTCATCCCTCACCACACAGGGATCCTGCATCTTATCATCAACTGCAATTCTCAAGTCCAGGGTCTGTCATCTCCCTACCCTCCCCAGCATCTGAACTCCACTGTTTAAGGAACTATGACTGCTAAGTTGATCACTGATTAGCACAAAACTAATTCTGTCATTAGTACTTACCACTAATGGCATAAACTGAGATGGAGAGGGCTTGGTTTTGCTGACTGCTGTGACCATCACTGCTGTGTCACCTAGCTGGGTTAAGAAAAACAGGTAAAAACTGAAGTTACCTGAAAAAAAACCAGAACTCCCAATGTTCTAAACTTATTCACAAATCAGTAATTCTTCAGAATTATACTCTGCAGAAACCCACCACATAAGATCTGCAGTTCATGCCCTGGTTTCGCTTTTCAAACTTTTTTTTTTCCTCTAAAATTCAGCTGTCCCTTCATTAGGGATGAAATTGCAACATAAGGCTCTATGTCCCACAAGCTCTGATGCCCAAATAATGATTTTTAAGACACAGGAATTTTGAAGCTGCACAGATTTTGACTATTTTTTGTTTTTTTACCTGAACAACAGCAGATCCGTCTGCAAACTTTGCAAGTTTTCCAGAAGACAGCTCCATCTTTCTAAAGGAAAGAAACAACCTGGTACATGAGTTTATAGTGAATTCATGTGCATTTTCCAGCAGTTTCTGCATTCATCTGTAGCCTGAACTGCACAGAATAAAGGCTATGCTTCACAGGAGATACAAAAATCCTCCTGAGATAGAAAAATTGAAACTCTTTGAGCAAAAGTGACCAAATCCACCTAAATTTCAAGCGCTTTAGCCTCAAGCGTCCTGCTTTCTTCACGTTGTAGCACATCAGCTCTCCCTAGGAGTTACAAAGGTGAATCATCGCCTGTTCCAGCTGGGGTTTAGCCAGAGGAAAACACCCTCAGGGGTGAGGGGAGCTGTTTGCACAGCTTCCCAGCACAGCTGCAGAACATTCCCTCCTTCGTGGCAGAGAATGGAGAGCAACAAGGCAAGGAGGACACACTTGAGAGTGAGAGTGGATGATTTATTCCAGGGTTGTGCTGGGTGCTACTGAACAAGTCCATCACACCCTCCTGACTTTCCATGCCATTATTTATACACAGAAATCCAGAGCTGCTCCCTTTCCAAGCACAGCCCCTCCATTGTGATTAGTTAGTAATTTCTATACAACTTATCCCAGGTAAATTGTTCACATGCTCAGGGGAACACCTGGGCAGGGTCCTTATGAGCTGTAGATGTGATTTTTATTGTTATAAGGAACACAGTTCAGCTATAGAGTCACAGGATGCTTTGGGTGGGAAGGGACCCTGAACATCATTGAGTTCCACCCCTCCACTACCCCAGGCTGCTCCAAGCCCTATCCAACCTGGCTTTAAACACATCCAGGGATGGGGCAGCCACAGTTCCCCCGGGCAACCTGTGCCAGGACCTCAGAGGGAAGATTTTCCCCCTAATATCCCATCTAAACTTACTTTCAATTTTAACCCGTTCCCCTTGTCCTGTCACTGCACACCCTCACAAACAGTCTCTGCACCTTTCTAGGCAGCTCCCTTCACTCCTGGAAGGCCACAATTAGGGCACCCCAAAGCTTTTCTTCTCCAGGCTGAACAGTCCCAATCCTCTCAGCCTTTCCTCACCGGAGAGGTCTCAATCTCTCGGATCTACTTGGTGGCCTGGAACATTTTGCTACGTTGGCAATGTACACATAGACATCCATCGACATCTTGATTTGCTACATCCTTAGGGCTCCTCAGTTCCCGGAGGGCCCTGACTCAGCCATGACAAGGCTGATCCCACTGCTCCGGGCTCCCTTCTTGCTGATCGGGCTTGATCCGACATCAAAGAACGTCCCGACTGAGGATAACCTCGACACATCCCTCATTTTGCACCAGTTTTCCCTCACGTTTGCCTTACTCTCCAGCCGGGACAGCGCTCTGCGCTGCCGCCCCCCCACACCCCTCAGAGCCCCTCACCTGCCGCCCACCTCCACCGTCACGGCCGGCCCGGGCCCGGGTTCGGGCCCCGCCGCGGCACCGCGGGCGGGCACCCAGGGCAGGGCGGGCCGGCCCGGGGGCAGGACTCGCCGCCACCGCGCCGCGGCCCCGCCGCCATCCCGGGCCAGCGCGCCCAGAGCGGCGCGGCCGCAGCTCGTGGCGGCCGCCATAGCGCCCCTGGCAGGAAAGGGCGGCCGCGCGATTGGCTCGGGGGAGCGGCGCCGCGCAGTAAGAGCGGAGCGGATTGGCCGAGACGATGCCGCGCCGGTTTCGGTTCCGTACGGGCGCTACAGCGGCTGAGGAGGGTCAGGCAGCGCAGAGCGCGCGAGTGCGGCCGCTCCGCCACTCTGGAATCCTGAGGTAAAAAGCGGCAGGAAAAGGTCTTGGAGCCACCTCGGGCTGGAACCTGAGGAAAAGGCGCTCGAACGGGGCTCGGAGCGAGGAAGAGGACACCGGGCTGCCGCCTCAGGAGTCCGGGTGGCGCCGGGAGAGTTGGTAAAGTCACCGCCCAAAGGCCCGACCCTGCCTGAGGGGCAGGCCCCACGGCCGGCTTCAGTTCGTGAGGGGAAAAATACCTGCCTTTGGAATTAATTTATTCTGCAGACCTAGCTCTGTAATACACCCACCAAAAAAACCCCAACAAACCCGAAAGAAAACAAAGGGAAAAAAACCAACCCATCCAAAAAAACCCAACCGACCAAAACCCCAACACCAGAAACCAACAAAACAACGAACAAAAATCCACCAAACAACCCCCCTCCAAAAAAAACCAACCAACCAAAAAACAAACAAACAAAAAAAAAAAATCAACCAAGAAATCCAAAACACCCCCCAAAAAAATCACCAACCCCCCCCATCAAAACATGCTTTTAAGCCAAGAACACCAAAATCATCTGCAATGTGCAAGAATAACAGAACACAGATATCCCTTGTCACAAACTTCACGTGCTCTTGCATGCCCAGAGTGCATCAGAATGTCACTCAGGGCACAGTGGTTTTGTTACTTTATTAATTATTGCTCACTGTAATGCAAAATAGGTTGGTAATTAGTGCTGGTTATGTCTCTGAGGTGAGCGAACAATGATGTGATTGTGGAGATCTGATCACACCAACAGTGAGATAGTTTATATTCATTTAATCCCGCACGTATCTGTCACACATCACCTTGAACTCATCTGCCACCTGCATTTAACAATTTAAATTTGGCAAGGAATTAATTTAAAAACATAATAATTTACTGCTATTTTATTTCTAAAGCTATTTTGATGTTGCTTGTTGACTTAACTGGAGTTTTCTGTCCAAGCTGATTTTATAGGAAACAGATTCAAGACTGGGAGAACAGTCCAAGCAATAATTTTTCTTTTGTGCCAACATGTTTCTTATCTTTTTGGCAAGACACAAAAGAGAGAAGTAAAATGATCAGAAACTTGGGATTTGGCCTGGGCAAAAGGGCTGTTAACTTTATCCAGATTTACAATTTATTGGTACAGTTTTATTTGGTACAAGAATGTATTGGGTGGCAAATCAGAAACGTTCCCCGTGTTCTCTTGGATTCACATTCACTTCGCTGCTGACAAACAGACAATTGTTTGGAATATTTTTAATGTAATTATTGCAATTGCTGTTCTCACACTCACCAGGATGAGAAATTAATATTTCACCCCTGTCATGGACTAACAGACTATGGCCATAGAACCACTGCCACAGGAAAAGGGTACCAGAGCTTGGATTTCATTCAAGATACCAGGCAGCAAACAAAATTGATGTTTAACATCATGAAAGAAAGCAAAACTATGGTTCATCTATTAAGAAAGATTTGCATCTCATTTCCCTCTTCATTAAATTTTCTCTGTTTTTTTTTTTCCACTGTTGCAAATTCAAACAAAACCCCCCAAACAAGAAAAAAGAAAAAAAAAAAAGAAAAAGGAAAAAAAGGTCATCATGAAAGCTTTCAGGAGAGCAGCAGTAGTTTTTGAGCCTTTTCTAGCAGCCTCTGCCACACTGAGACACATTTAATATCTCCCTGTGACGTTATTTCAGGGTTTTATGCTCTATGGGCCCTAGTGGTTGTTAATAAAAGTAGGGGTTTTATTTAGGAGCAGCTCCCTTTTGGCCACTTTGCCTGTGCCCCCTCCTCTCCAGCTCACTGGGTGTGCTGGTGCAGCACAGAACTCTTCTGCACTGAAGTTTTCCAAGTTCCTTGAGAGAATTAGTTATGATCCACTTAGCCTCAAGCCATTTATTTATTTTGCCGTTTGTTTATTTTGGTCAGGGTCCATCTGCAGCTGATCACCCAATTCTCTCCATCCTGCAGCTCAGTAAATCTCTCACTTCAAGTGCTACAGGCACTTGTAAAGAAATGATGTGTGGCTATTTTAAGGAATGGTAAACATGCAACCAACTGCCCTAGGAAGAGGCTGTGACCATTTTCCATGCACTCCTCCACTGGATGGCTTCTTAGGGCTCTGTTTTTTCCTGGGCTCAAGTTTTTATATCAAAAAAGATTAAATTGAGCCCCTTACATAGTTTTGGCATAAAGCTCTAAACACTTGTTATTTGATTTATTATAATTTTATTTTAAAGAGGAACCCATTGTACAGAGCTAGCTCTATAAAAGCAGCTCAATATAGAACTTAAATTAAAACCAAACCCAACAAACAGCCTGACAGTGATTTCTTTCCCCCTTTTTTCCATCTTTGCTGATAAGGAATTGTACCTGCAGTTGTTCCAGGAAAGATTCCCAGTGGTGTTCTAGCCATTCCACCATGCCCAGGTGGGACATCCCCTTCTGGTTTTATTGCAAACTGTGAAGAACAATTATGGCATCATTAAATAGTCCTGGGAGCCCTGGGATGCTGCACCTGAGCAAGTAACTTCTTTGGAACTGATAGACTTGTTTTGGCAGGATACAGATCTCTCATCCTGACTTTCTAAAGAAGCCTTGGCAGAATCCATTGAAATTGCATGACTTTAAACCAGCTTATTTTCACTTGGTTTTCTCTCCTTATTCTTGTCCTGTTTAGCTCTGCTTTGATTTAATTTCCTGCTGTATCTCTTGGGATAGCTTTCAGATGCCACTAGGTTTCCTTAGGTGGTATAACTCCAGTGTCTCAGTGCCCTTCAGAAAACTCACCTGGATGAACTTTGCAATCACAATGGCTGTGGCAGGGGGGTGTAATCTTTGATTTGAGTGAAATAAAAAGGGGGGCTGATTGCATTTAGCAAATTGCCCATCTGCCTCCTGGATATTTTGGGGCACCTGTATCTCATCCTATTTTAGGGTGGTACCAGACCCCCTTCCTTTTTCTCCCGGGTTCTGGGGTCTCTGTGCAGCTCTGCTCCCTGAGCAGGTGTGAAATTGCAGCATTCCCTGGGAATGCAGGATGGGTTTGAGCAGGAGGTGTAAACTAAAGCCTGTGCTCATCCCAGGCTGTGCTGTCCTGCCAAGTAAGCTGGAGATTTCTACAACCATTTGTTTTATGGGACTGCTTGAACACATGAGAAGGAGTTGAAAATGCACATCCCCTTTCCCAAACCAGTGCTGTGGTTTCTAAAGTGAGCTGGGTGTGTTGGGGTTTTTAATATTTTATTTTTGCACTCTATAAGGAGCAAGTAAGACAGAGGGTTGAATAATTGTCTGAGTAAACTTTTATTTTCCAGATTTATTTGGATGTGTCAGTAGTCAAAGTGCATGTGTATATAAAGCCTGTGTATCATGTCCACACCATATAGATATGTAAGGTATGATCTTTTCTTTTCAGCAGCAAACTTTGAAACCATTTGATTCCTAATTGTTACTGCTGTGCAGCCTAAACTTAGTGAAGGACTTCAGGAAAGTGGTTGCTTTTTTTTCCCTCCTTATGGTAGGAGACAACAGATGCATAACACTAAAGAAAATATGAGCTCCTTACTAGAACTGCTGGAGTCAACTCTTTTGTGTTTTCTGAATCTCTCTTTTGTCCTATTTATTATCTTGAGAGCTAAAATGTCTTATAAATCAATAAACTGGGTTCAACCAAGCCTTCCTGCTGGTGTAGGGGATGTAATGTGGCTCCATAGCCAGCTTTTAGGGGGTTCACGTGAAGGAAAACCCCAGACCTGGGCAATTGCAACTTCTCAGGCTCAGGAGATGCAAAGGGTGAGGCAGCCTCTGAAACTGAGGGGCTGTAGTGGAAACTTCTTTATTCAGCTGCAGGGACCTTGTAGCTGTGCTGGGGATTTGACTCAAACCTGTTCTGTGAGCTGGCAAGGGCAGTTCTGCAGGGTAGTGGGCAGTGGTTGTATATTCTGACTGAAACCCCTCCATATTACTCAGACACAGAGACTCTATGTTGTTCTTCCTTCCAGGAGTTTTAAATGTCCTTGACCTGGTACTCTGCTTTCTGGGAGCTGTGGATTTGGGTTTTTGGACACTTACAACCACTAGAATTTCCTTGCTCAGTCTGGATTGTGCTGAAATAATTACCTACATGTGCTGCACGGTTGTATTAGTGTGTATTTCTATCTAATGAAACGAAAAGTCTTCCCTCTAACAAACTCTGTCATTTTAAAGGTGTTACCTTTGTATTTTATGCCTCTTTACTGAGCTGCTTTCTCTTTCACCACCTCCCCAGGAATGCTCCAGGTCAGTGGGACAGGTACCAGGGAGATTCTGCTTGTATATATTTACTTATTAAATATACAGGCCTGTTTGTTGTAGCATGTGAGATTCTGCAAGTGTTTCTTTTATTTGCAGTGTGGCTTTGGAGTAAACGTGCCTTATTTGGAGTGGTTAACATACTTTGGTACTGGGTGTTGAGCTGGGGTCAGGTGTGTGCTGGGGGCTGCTCCTGGCACTGGACAGAGGGAAGAAATCAGTAGATGGGCCTGGAGCACTGGCTGCACCAGAAAATCAGAAGGATGAACAACAACAGTGAGAGTTACTTTGTTTTTTTAGCCATTTTACAGAATAACAAGTGTTCAAGGCAGTGTGCCACATGACATTTTAATTCCAGAGTCTAGCCCTTTTCTCGGGGGGTCTTCACCATGCTCTGGCTTTTCTGTAGTGCAGAAATTGAGAATAATGTGCCCACGTTGGCAGGAAGCTCCCTGGACAGAGTAAAACCCCAAAATGCGTGATTTGGTGTGCCTTTATTGACAATAACCCTCTGCCATACGGTGGCACTGGTGAGCCGGGCACGGGCTGCGCTGATCCCGGCGCGCTCCAGGCTCCGTTCTGGCTCTTTCCTGGTGCTGCCTGCAGGGTGCAGCTCCTGCCCACGCAACTCCTCCGTGGCTCGCTTGGAAACTTCCGAGGATCCCTGAATATTTGTGGAGTAATAGAAAACAACGGCTTGGTTTTCGTGTCAGTTCTTAATTTGCATGGGTGAGCGATTGGCACAGAAAGCATTTTTTTACTTGAAGCGAAGAGATAGATTATAGAAATAGTAAATTTTACAGAATTTACTATGGACAGTGCTCTTCCCTTTTTGTGTGCAATGGGAGTGGAGAAGGGATGAAGAGATTCATGGATTAAAGAGGAGCACCTGGAGGTGCAATTTTTAAGCCTTTTCAGGCATTTCTGTGAGCTCTGACCATTCAATGTTGTACCTTTAACAAAGGAGCAAGCAAAGCTAAATGCAAGAGCACTCTGCATGTGTGGGATAATGTTCAGATTCCTGTTTTCTAAACTGAACTAGCACCACTTCTAGCACTACAAAGGACTTTGATCTGTAGTGTAAAAAATGTAAGTGAATCATGTGTAGTGCACAAAACTTCCTGATATGTGTGCTTGCTCTCTGCCAAGTCAGTTTTTGGGTGCCCAAGTTAAAATGATTTGTTGTCTAGAAAACACTCCAAAAATCCCATTAGAGGGCTCAGCACTGCTCAGGGCTCTTCTCTGTGTCACCCTGAGAGGCCTTGCAGATCTTTGTTGGCTGTGAAGAGCCAAAGCTCTAACATTAAATGCATATGATGGGAATTATGGTACATACCAAGGACTACAAGAAGGCCTGAAATGACCCAAGTCCCTGAATTCCTTGAGTGAATGAAGGGCAAAATGTGATTGGTCTGTGGTGTGTGTTGGGTGATGGCACAAAATCAGTCCAAAAAGGTGAATTTGGAGCTCTGCAAACCCCAAGTTGAAAAGTTGTGATTATTTATCTGTGGATGTGACATTTTGAAACAGCTATTTAATGGTTACTTGGGCTTTTTTTTTTTTTTAACTTAGTGTGTTAATTTTAAGAGGTGTTTTCAAGTAAGAGAAGCAAAAGCAAAGCAGTGATTCATAGAGCCTCTCTAACAAAGAACAAAGCTCTGGAAAGCTCCAAGCTGCTGGAGGTGCCAAGCAGAAAGGTCCAGATAGTGGAGAAAGACAGGAGAGGTTTGTTTGACCACAACTTGTCCATCATTAAAGCATCTCAGCCACTGAATCCTGTTTATCTTTGCTCTCTGAGAAACTCCAGGGAAAAGCCTTTGAAATCTTGTTAGAAGTTGGATGTTGATGAGGTCTGAACTTGCAGCAGTGCAGAGTGTGGTGGACAGCACACTTGAAATAAAGCAGCAGCCTTGCAGCTCCAAGTCCTGTGGATCATGGCTGTTCCCCTTTGGCATGGTGCTTTGCATTTTTGTCCTCAATTTCAAAGCAAAACTATAAATAGGAGTTGGGAACTGTGTGGATGTGGTGATTGATATGGGTTTTTTTTTTTGCTGTTCTCACCCACTTGCCTCGTAAAAGAGGTCTAAGCTTAAATTAAGAGCCAATGATGAAGCAGTTTGTCAAACCATGCCATGTCCTTGATCCATTTCCAGTGTGTTTGGCTCCATCCTCTTTCTGTGACAAATGTCACTGGATTCACCAGGCCTGGGTCAAGCTTTGTATGGAGGTTTGAAATTTTACCATGAATGCAAATACTTATTTCCTCAAAATGACTCATTAGAAACCCCCAAATGTTTGAATTTTTTTTTTTTCCTTGGAGGAAAAAAAAAAAAAATCTGTATTATTTTTTGGGGTATGAAGTAAGAGCTACACCTTGATATAGGTCCTCCTGATATGACATATAAAATGAAGGATGAAAACAGCAATAAAAAGTTTCTGGGGATGATAAAAATATGATTTATAGTCAGGACCCAGTTATAAATCTCATCAGCACTTACTATAGCTATACTTACACGTTGCTACCTTGTTGAAAGAAAAGTTAGTAAAGAATTCAGAGTGGTGTTTAATTCACACTGTTACCTGCACAAGTTGCAACTGGCTTGAAAAATGCCAGTGTTAGTAAAAGCAGCAGAAGTGTGGTAATGGTTTATATTAATAGGGCTGTCTGCCTTTTAAAACTATAGTCAACCCTGTTTGGAGTCTGAAATGTTCAGAACATGTAAAATTTTTATAGGGTAGTAGCAGCTGCTCCCAGTAACAGGTATTTGCTCCACAGCTGGTAACAGTTCAGTGATTCAGCTGCAACCTTTGATTTATTTTATTGTCTCATAACTTCATACTGTGTGTTTGGCCTTGATCTTGTTTCAGGTGTTGTCTTCAGAGCATCCCCAGCCTGATCTTTATAAGCTGTTTGTAAGTGTTTGTGTGGTGGGTGGAAAGAGCATCTGAAGGAAACCAGGAATTTCACAGTGGTACTCCCTGATCTTTAGCTGTGTTGCTGGAATGATCTTTATCAACAACTCCCAGCATATTATTCCCAGGACAGGTGATACTCTATCCTTCTGCCTTCAGAGATCCCAACACAGTTCTGAAAAAAACACCTTTTAATAAATGATTTTTAAATTGTTATTGGTGTTTTCAGGATATTAAAAATGGTTGTGTGTACAGGCAAATAGAAACACAAAGCCAGGGCAGCAATACCCAGGGTATCATTAACTCTGAGCTCTGTGCTGAATCTTCCCTCAGTGACTTTTTTCCTTTAGTATTGTACCTATTTTCCAATTCCAAGCAATTGTTGGGTAGTTTCTACTTGTGAAATCCTCAAGCAGATGTAATTCTGAGCCTGCCATGGGCAGAAAAAAATCTAAGGAAGGAAAAAATCTTGTATTTTCATCCTGATACTTTTGAGAGCAGTGGCACATGGCTGGACTTGCACAGCAATTTCTGCTATAACAGGGGTACAGTGCAAGATGCTGATGGGCACCAGCTAACTCACAATCTCTAAGGAGGCTGTGAAAAAAAGAAAAAAAAAAAACTATGCCAAGAAAATCCTCTTTTCACTTGCCATGCCACAAAATGTTCAGGCCAGGGCTGATTTTTTAACCCTGGGAAGAATTTGAAGCCTCTGAGGTTTGGGAGCCTCTGAGGTTTGTGAGCTTCTGGCCCTGAGTGGCTGAGCTGGAATAAAACCCAATTTCTTGGCTGACTCTGCAAGGTTTGGGGTTTGTTGGCTTCTGCATTGGGATCCCTGGCCAGGGCTGGCCCTGAGCACCGGTGGCCTTGGTTACATGCAAGAGGGAATATGCTTTTGAGGATTGCAGTGCAATACTGCTGAGGGTGCTTTTGTGGCAATTTGGGGGCTGTTCAGCACCTGCCTTGAACTGAGTGGGAGTTAATGGATGCTTCCTGAAGGGTATTTCCCTTCCATAACCTGCCCATGGCACCTCCTAAGCTCACCCTTGGAGCTTGGCATGGCTGTGCTGCAATCCCTGAATTCCTGAGGTGCCTGCCTGTGTCCCCTGGCCCGTGCTGCTGCTGGCAGGAGGGGCTGGGACACCCTGTGTGCCAACTTGGGCTGCTTTTGCCTGGGACAGAGTGGGCTTAACACTAAGCAAATGTCAGAGCAAAGCCTTGCACAGATTTATTCTCATTCGGGGAAATGTGCAAATCTTGGCTACAAATTTAGGAGCACAAATATTTGAAGGAAGGAAAATGAAGGATTAGTGCACACTCATATCATAGCTGGGTCTCCAAATGGAGTTAATTATGGATTTGCTTCCTCAGCCCTCCTGCTCCCCACAGGTTTTCCTTGACTAAATGAATTGTGAATCCTGTTCCTGTTGTCCGAGTTAAGTGGAGTGAAACCTGCCCTAAGTAATACTGGGGGGAAGTTTCAGTTGTAATTTTTTTATGATGAGCTTTGCCATTTAACATCATTAAACTCAGTTATCACAATTAAGTTTGCTCTAGGCTTTTCTTGGTGCTTTTTTTGGGTGTTTATTTAGTTGATTTACTTTAGTTCCTGAATGTATAGAGTTTTAATGTTCCTAGTTTTGTTAACCTTCTAAAAAAATTCAGCTTTAAAGAAATTGGTTTCTGAGAGCTTCCCAGATCAGAGAAACAACACTCTTGATTTCAGCATGAAGAGTCTGGAGTTGTTAGTGATTAAACTAATGAGCTGTATAATTATAGCACAGACTGAGGTGCAGAGGTTTTGCAAACCATTCTTGCCCAGTTGCTGTAAAGCCAGTGCTTTCTGCCCTGCTGTTCCAGAGACTCTTTCCATGCAGGAATTGATTACATTTGCAAAATTTTCTTGTAAAATCTTTTCCCTTGTAAGTATATTCTTTCCACACATCCAATGCTGATTCAGTTAGAAATGGGTTTGCATTTAGAGGAAACTTTTTCCCTTGTTCCAGGTAGAGCCTTTCTCACAGGTCCCAGACTGGATCTGGTAGGCAAAACCTGTGTATGACTATTGCCATCGTCATGATTCCTGGTCTCCAACCCTTGTTGTCTCTGGATCACGGCAAACAGATGGTGTTCAAGTTTTATTTGAAGATCTGACTGCATTGGAAAGGAGGCAAAATGAATTCAGCCATCACTAATAGTAACAATGCCAAACCCTCAGGAAGTTTCTTTCCTCTTCTGCTTTTCCATGGTCTTCTTTATAACTCTGTTACACAGCTGTTTCATTTGAGTGGTTTAACCAATGGTTTTGGAGGTGCATCTGCAAAATTTTCTGGTGTTTTGTGAGCTGAATCAAGATGATGGTGGTTCCTGTGCACACAAGTGTCCCTTTAGGTCTGTCCATCTTGTTGGTGTGTACAGAAATTGGATTTAATGCTGGAAAATGAAATCTCCGTAAAGTAGAGTTACTGTTCTAGCAAGATAAATGCAGCATTTTAATTGCATTTATCATTTGAGCCCAACCACTTGTGTATTAGTAGCTGTTTTCCTCACAGAGGTAACCAGCAACAACCACAGGCACTGAGCTTTGTTTGATCTAATTTTTGGAAAAATTGTTTAGCAATCACTGCTAATAGCTGGCTGATACTTGCATAGCATCCAAGTTCAACTGTACATTTGCCTTTCACAGGGCAGACTTGCAAACATGATCTGGCACCCAAACAGGCCTGTGCTAGACTAAAATTATTCATGTGTAGTTGGATAAATAAACAAATTTGGAATTTGGAGACTTTCAAGATTACTGAATATTTTTAATAGGGTATCTGCCTTTTTAACTTGGAACCACTCGGAATGGTCTTGAAACCAAGCTTTTAGGCTTCAAACAGCATTTATTTGTTTCTAGGTTCAGTATTTGTGATTAATTAATGGATTTCATGAGCTCAGAACAGTCTTAAGAGGGGGAAACTCTTCTCCAGGATAATGGATATATCCAAGTGAGCAGGTCCTGCACTCTTTACTGTCAAGTTGATGCCCCTGAAATGTTGATCTCTATGGCACTGATGGTTCTGTCCTGCTCTTCAGAGAAATGTTATTCCCTTGATGTCTGAAAATCACACAAAAGGTGTGTGAGCCCTTAAATGGGAACAAGTGCCTCTGCGAAGGGTGACGTGAGGTGAAAAGGGGAAGTGGCAGCGCAGGGGCTGTGCCGGCTCCTGAGCTGCAGAGCATAGCAAATGCTCCAAATATCAGATGTGTAAGTTGAAATTGCCTCAAGGCAGCTTAATCTTATAGGGCAGGAATTGGCATGGTGCATAAACCAAGCAGAAATGGGCCTTGGCAGCCGCAGAGCAGCAGCGGCAGCTCCGGGACAAGCTGTTCTGAACACTTTATCGCTCGTGGGCTCACGCTTGCTGCACTGCTGACCTGGGCAATGTCTCCTGGTTTGATCTTGGCCTGATATCCCCCTCAACCAGGCCATCCTGTGCCTTATCCCAGCCTGAGCCAGCTTTCCAGGGAATTCCTCTTTGCTGCCTGGGATTTGTGGTGTTAGGGAGTGCTGCAAAACCACCCCAGGGCGGTGCAGGAGGTGGCTGAAGCAGCCTTAGAGCTGCTTCAGAGAAGGGAAGAAACCAGTGTCATGGGAATAACGCTTTCCCAAATATAGGCCATTCCCTGCCTTTTTTGGGGATGGGGTGGGCAGGCTCTGCAGCACCTCTGTGTTCAAATCTGCTTGGGCGGTTTGGTGCCTCAGGACTCATTTCTGCTCTGTGCTGGGACAGTGTGGAGGGGTCACTGGGGCAGGATTAAAAGCTTTTTTGTTGTTCTTCTGCATGGTTTTTGGCACTGGGGAAACCTGTAGCTCTTGCAAAACATTCAGCATCCCTGAGCTTAAACACTATCGTAACATCAGACCTCACTGGATTTTGGCTTGGGGCTTGCATCCGGAAGTATTAAAATGCTTGTGTTAGAGAGGAATGTTACCCTCGATATAAATTTCCATATAAAAACCTCGACTTCTTGTTTCTCCATATATTCCCCCTGTTTGTCTCACCCTGATTTCTTTTTATTGCTGTTTCTGCTTGGCCAACACTGCTGTGGTCCTAGCTGCGTGTCAGCCTTTGAGGGATCTCCTACAGGGCAATGAGGCTTTAAAAATTAATAAAATTTAATATTTTAGGCTTCCCATGCACTCTTTAAGGCTTGTCAGTGCCTGGTGAAGGAGATGTGTGAGCCACGAGTCGAGGGTGATGTGGGGGAACCCCACAGACTTCTCCCAGTGCCTGGGTGGCCACAGCTGTGGGCTTTCCCTGTGGAATGGGGCACCCTGTCCCTTTCCCTGCACTCTCCTGGTGCTGCTGTGCTGGGTGGGATGGCATTTACACCTCTGAAGCCTCCTGAGCTCTGCACTGGCGAAGGGCTGTGTGGTTGTTGGCTCCAGCCTCGGCGCTGCAGGGCATGATTTCAACCATGTCTATGGAGACCAATTTTCAACATCAAAACAAACCAGCGTAAGTGGAATTTATATTACCTTTTAAAAACTCAAGTCAACAGAGCTGAGGGCTCTGCTTCGAGGAAGCCTCTTGGGTTTGTTCGGGGAATTACTACAAATATTTTACGTCCTTTTGGGGACTCCAGGCAACCTCAGCAAGCTTCTGCTGAAGACAGCTGTTGAAATACCCCAGGTTAAAGTCAGAGGGGGTTTGGGGCCTGTGGTGTGAGGCAACACCCTCTCATCACAAAATACCTTCTAGTGCTCGAAAGCACTGTCTAATTTTCAAGGACAGGTGATCATTGTAAATTTCTAGGAAGTATTTTCCCCCGCCTGAAGCACAGTATTTTCATTTTGGGTGACGGTGGTCAGGAGCAAGCAGACCTAGAGCCTTGCTCCCAAGTGTCTGAGTGTGTGCAAATCTGGGTGACCCCAGGGGCAAAGAAATATTCTGCTCTGCAGAGCTAAAAAATATCCCTGCAGCAGTATAACAGCAGTGGAAGGGTTAAATTCAAATAAGAATGTGCTGTGGTGGAGGATGTGTTGTGATGCTGCCCAAAGCCCATTGAAAAGACAGAGTAAAGAAGGGCTGGGGGTGTTCCACCCTTTTCCAAAATGTGCTTGAACACTCAGTGCTCAAATTCAAAATAATCTTGTAAATTCAGTAATAGAGGCTAAAAACCAGAATCTGGAAATTTTATGAGTATGTTTTATTTTTTCTGCTGAGCTGGTTAATGCTTATCCCAGTCTGGGGAAGAGAAACATACCAAGCTACTGAACTTAACATTTGCAAATAGCCTGGTTTAGGGATTTTGGCCTAGGTACAAGCATCAAATTCTGACAAGATGAATAGTGACTTATGTGCTTTCTTTTGTGCCAACAAGCTGCCAGAGATGTGTTTCCATTACCTGGGTACCTGCGGCAGGTGGATTTGGGTGGGATGTTGGTACTGAGTGGATCTTCATTTCTTTCTGTATCCTACCTGTAGCAGCTATGTGAGTAATCCTTCAGGAGAGCTTCATCTGCATCTTTGATTGCTGTGGGTGTGATGCCTCTCCAGCTTTTCTTTACACTCACATGCAAACAGCCTTTGTGCAAAGCACAAGGTGAAGCTTCACAGGAGTGGCACTGTGGCCTGTTAAGTTCTGTCACCCCAGAGAATGCAGGTAAAAAAAATTTAAAACAAGTAAGGAAACCTATTCCTGCGGAATGTTTACTTGTGTTAGAACTGAGCAGCTTTCAGCCTGGTGTGGTTGATTGTCCACGGAATGTCAGTGCTTTACAGGACATGTTCACTGTACAATTCAAATCTTTCCTCCTCAGCATACCAGAGCAGAGGCAGAAATCTCCTGGCTCCATTAAAGTTTCATGTTACTATTTTGATCCTTGTGATTTGGTTTTTAGTACAGAATCACAGGCCTTGCAGAGAGTTCTTGGCATGTTGGTTCATGTTCCTCTGCCTACCTACCTCTGCCAACTTGTAGAGCTCTCCTGAAACAAAACAGTCCTACTGAATATTGGGGTGCAGTCTCTGGACTGATACTGGGTTGCAAAATTGTCTGAAAGCAGGTTTATTTTGGAGAGAGAAAGCAGCAAATGCAAATCTGTTTTAATCACTCCAAGGATCAATTCATGCCTGATTAGTGTGTGCAGAAACAGCTTTCCTGGAAACACCATTGTCTGCAGTGCTCTGGTTCCTGCTGCCTTCCCCCAGGCAGTGCATTTAAACTGGGCAGAAGAGAAATTTTTCTCCCTTGAAGGTGACTTTTTTTTTTTTTTGCAAGCATTTTCTGCTGGCTGAGTTGGCTTTGATGCAGTTGTGGCCGCTGCTGAGCTGGGTGTGATATTTGGGCACCGAACCCTGTGCTGGCAGCAACTACATAAAAACCTCACTAATGCAGGCCATGGAGGCAGCACCAACATGCTCAGTGCAGGCTGCTCCCTTCTTCCTTTGGTGGCATTTCCAAGTTTTGGGCATTTGGCATCATAAGAGCTGGTGCTGACGGCAGAGCTCCTGGCAAGGGCGTGCAACAGCTCCGGAGCTGCCGATGGCAAACGGGAAATGCTTCCCCTGTGCCTGCGGGTGCCAGGGGAGCGGCTCCTGTCCAGGACAGCCACGTATTTAACGGCTCTTGGGAGGCTTTGCTGTGGATGTGTGCAGTTAAGTCTCAGCCTGCTCTGGGCTTTAACATTCCCACCATCCTGCTGTAAGAGGGGGACAGGACCCAAGCTCCAAGCTGTGTTTATGCTGTAGTGCATTTGCACAAGTGTGCAAAGGTTCAGCTTCGTTCCCTGCTCTGATCCCCAGTTACTCCTGATGCTGGATTAGCTTTGTGGAGTTGTGGTTTCCTCTTTGCATGGTCTGCCATAACCCTGATGCTCTCCTGGGAGGTGGTGGTCAGTCCACAGGCCTTTGCTGTTCAAATAAAGCTGGGATAAATTCCTGCATGTGCATCACTTTGCATTTATCTCCTTTGGTTTTATTTGGCATTTCCTGCTCAATATTCAGAGCACTGTAAGGGCTCTGTTTTCCAGAGGATGCTCATCTTTACCTGAACAACTGGATATCATTAGCAAAATGTTCTGTTCCCCTACTTTTATTCACTTCTTAGTCTGGGGCAGGTCCTTTGATATGTTGCCTGTAAGAGCAGCTCTGGCACAGTGCAGTTGTGCCAAATTCCTCCTCCAGGCATGCAACAGAAAGTTTCACTTCATTTTTTTTGCCGTGGCATTACAGTTTTCTGCTTGTCTCCCTGATGTATGGGTCCCCCCTTGGCCCCATCAACCTCCTGGGATGTTGCTTTTGCTGTGACTGGGAGAGTTTTGATTTGCCAGTGCAGGCGTTTGCAAGCTGCTCCTTTGGCCTGCCGTGTTTGTTTTCACCCCTGACCTTCCAGAGCTCAGGAACATTTCCATTTGCCGTGTTCATGTACAGCCTCAGCTTCTCAGAGAATGACTTATTGATTTTAATAATGCCTTTTACCCTGCTGTTTTGGTATGTTGGCTTCCCCTCTGCAGCCCTTGCTCCGAGCTTCCAAAATTTGTTTGTTTTCCTAGTTTCCATGCCGCCTGCAGGAATTTTGCTCTTTTGACTTCCCACTTGGGTGTTTGTTGTATATATTCTGTATAGGAAACATTCCTGTATGTTGCACAGAGATACTTCAGAAAAACTCCAGCACAAGAAGAAAATGTGACCCTCCAGAGGAGGTGGTCACAGGTTCAGATGTTTCTGGAGTGGCACTGGCAGGATTTAAACCTTGAGGTGCCTGTGTAACTTCCATGGCTGTGGTTTCAGGGTTTAACAGCATAAATGTGTTGCTTTTGTCAACCCAGCTGGCAGGCTGCTCCATTTGAAAGCCTTTCTGCATGCTTGTTCAGGTGTATGGATGGGGATGGGCCATGTCTTTGCTTTGGGAGTTTTTGTGGACTTGCAGAAGCTTTAGTGGGTGTCTTTAGGATTGGGGGGAGAGAAAAATAAAGAATGTTTTGTTACAGCAATGCAATGAAGTGCAGCAGAGTGTGTTTGCAGGGCAGGGGCTGCTGGAGTGCTTAGCTGAGAGCTGCACCTTTTGAATGTTTATCCTGTTTGAATATAAATGTACTCTGTAGTTAGGTAAAAGTTACAAAAATATTATTAACATTAAAAATTATTAATTATTCAGATGCATTTCTGTGAAGGAGCAGGGATGCAGAGGGCTCATGTTGCTTCTGCGACCAATTCTGGATCAGAAAACAAAATAATTGATCTCCTGAGAAAGCATGTGACTGACAGAGTGAAGGTGTTTGCAAACAAAACCTGGAGCTCACCTGATTCCAGTATTTTGGTCTGCAGGAAGTATTGCTGTGTGTCTTGGTCCCTCAGCCAGTATCAAGGTGATTGCTGAGATAGCAGAGAACAAATAAGGGGTGCCTTCAATGCTACCTTGTATTTCAGTGACATGATATTTGCAGTTTTTTCTGCTGAACAAATACACACAGTAAGTGTGAGACTTTAAGGAGTTAATTTGGAGAGGACTTCAAAAAAATAACTTGTTCAATGCACGTAATCAATATCAATACAAAACAAGATTTCATATCTTTTCCCATGCAAAAATTACAAAAGCTGTTGTACTGCCCTTCAAATTTGCTTTGGCAATTCTAACCCAACCCTGTTTTATTAAACAGCTCTCTTTCCTCCTAATATATACAGAAATGTTTGCTGTATAAACATCTTAACTAGACATCTGCTTTTCCCCAGATATAGAACACAGTTAACTTTTTGCCCTATTCACTGAGGCTGATCACTTTTTTCTGCTGGCCAGATGAAATAAAATTGGGTTTTGTAGCAGATGCAGCCCAGTTCAGTTTTGCATGACGCAGGTGTTCCCCCAGCTGGGAAGTGTGGAATTGTGCCATTTTGCTGAGATGATGGGGAGGTTTAGATATGTGAGGGCGTTAAAAATAATTCTCTGTGTTAACAGTGGGCTTTGTCCCTGGTGGGCTCCATATGCTCAACAGCTGACTGGGCCAGCAGCTGTTCTATATTTTATTAGGAGACTTATAAAGTTAGAAACACGGATGATCATTCAAAACACAAGCAACTCTTTGCAGCCATGGAAACGGGATTCAACAACAAACTTGCATTTGTGAGCCTTCCAAGCAAAATAATCCCACTGCACTGTGTTCAGGTGGTCCTGGGGAAGTGAATGAACTTGCATTTTGATTTCCTTAAGTTCTGTTTCCTCAGTCCCATTTTTTCCCCCTCTTTTTTCTCCCTGTTTTCTGTTTCTGAGAAGATACTAAACTTTGCATGTGATCCTGATTTAGATTCTTCTCCAACATTGACAGATTTATATGAGAATCCTTCCTGGAGTGTGCTCTTGGTAATGGTCATGGCAGTGGGACACAGAGAAGGCTGAACAAACACTCTGCTCTCATAATTTCTTGGGATTCTAGAGTCTCTTATAATCCAAGTAGCTCTTCAAACTCTTGTTGCATGTTTGCTGCACTTCTGTACAATTTGTAGGGAACAGGTGAAGCTCTGCTTGCCTGGAGAACCAGAGGACCTGTAGATTTCCCTCCTAAAAACATGCAGGTTTTTTGGTGTACAAAAGCTCTCCTTGTTCAGGCTCTGAACCGTCTTCTCATTCTGACCGTGGGCTCCTTCATGCTCAGTCATGTACCCCACCCCTACCCAAAACAAAACCAGCCACCCCCTGCCAGTTTCTGCTCAGCTCCTGTTTTGGTTTGGAGGGGCTGCTGTTTTTCCAGCTCCTGGCTCTCATGGAAGTGCTGCCCACACCCTGTGACCTCCTTCAGGCTCAACCAGCCTGCAGAATAGTGACACGTGGCTGGATCTGCACTCCTGAGCTGTGTGAAAACCTCTGCCACTTTGGGCTCTCAGTGGTCTGCTGGACACCTGGATATTGCAAACAGACAGGGGGCAGGGCAGTTGTGTGTAAAAGTGGATTGAGCCAAGTATCCTGCACAGTGAGGTGTGCAGGCTGAGGATGACCTGGGCACGTGTGTGAGGTGCAGCTGCCTCTGCTGCTTCTGCCCTTGAGAGGTGTATAAATATTTATATACATAATGGTCAATTTTGAGTTACAGATAAGCAGAGTTTTAAAAGGAAGGCTTAAAAGGGCTGTTGGTGAAACTGATATAAAAACTGGTAGAGTAAATCCTTGGGGCAGAGCCTAGTGGCTTGGAGACTTCAGGGATGATTTGTGATTCCTTTATTTGCTCCAGGGACCAGCCTGATGCCCTTCAAGTCTGGGGTCTTAAGGAGGCAAAGCCACTTGAGCCTCCTCTGGGTACCTCTCAAGAGAGATTTGCCCATAAAAGCATCAAAATGGATTTTCTTGGAGTGTGGGCAATGCTGAATCACACAATTTGGAAGTTAAAAGTTGGTGTAAAAGAACAGTGCTGATGTTGGGGGTGGAGGGGGGTGCCTGAGGGGCGGCAGAGCTCGTGAGCTCTACATTGAGAGGCAAAGTTAATTAAAGGATGTGTAGAGGTGAGCATGCCTTTCAGACCGAGTGGATTTGCAGCGATGAATGGGGGAGAAAGGAGCTCCCTACAAGCCAAACTCTGTAGCAGAGACTTTTCACCATGGCACACCCTAGTTAGATCCCACTACAGAGCAACTTTTGTCCTGGTGAGCCCCTCCCTGCTGGGAGGAGTGTGGAGTGCTGGGGGTCTCACCCCACTGCTTTGGGCCCCAGGCAAAGAGAACGTGACCCAGCACCAGCACCATTTCCTGGCCGGTGCTGCAGCCACGTGCTCAGAGCCTTTTGGCAGATGAAGTGTTTGTTTAAAGCCACAAATGACTTCCTGAAGGAATGATCATTGGATAATGGGGTCCTGCTCTGCAGTCTGCCCGGGCAGGGGGATGTGTTGCCCTCAACCACAGTGGTTGTAGCCTGCTCTAAGTTTTGTTCTGGAGTGAACTTTTATTGTCAGTAAAACTAAATCTTAATAGGCAGCAGGCTTGTTCTCCTACAAAGGAATTGTGTTGTGAGTCTTCCAAGAACTCATCCTGTACAGGCTGAGATCTGGATCCCTCTGACTGTTCAGACCTCAACGCTGCTTTGCCATCTCCCACAGTACGTGACAATAACAGCAGTAGTAACAAACTACCTCAAAAGAGACCAAATACAATATGGTAAGAGATCTTTATTAAAAATTTTGTACATCAAAGGATTAACTACTACATTTTAAACAAGAAATAAGATTTTACATATTACAAAAGATGCTATTAGTTCTTGAATTAGAAATAAATTTTATGAACACTGTACATGATACATCTGAGTTGTAAGAGCAAGAACAGGACTGAGTGCCTGAAAGTGATATAACTTAATAAGAAAATGCACTCAATTCTTAGTATACAACATAATATTTCTGGAAAATAGTATGTTAACTTCAGTCTGAGAAATGCTGCCTCCCTTTGAGCAGTAACTACCAACAGTGTTCTCATGGACATTTGTGCCCTGCCTGGTGATTTCCCATTTGGAATTTCTGTCTTTGTTGGAGACTTTTTCTTCCTATGGTCTGTTTTTCTTGGAGAGAGCATAATGTTATTCCATGGTATGGTTAACACAATCTGCATACAAAAACCTGATGCAAAGCATTTCTCACAATGTTACTTTACCTCCAACCCAGATTAGAAAAACCAACTGTGATAGCACATAAATGTCTACAGAAATAGATTTTTTACTGTTACCTTTTGTTACAAAGCAGTTAAAAATGAGAAATATATTTTAGCTTATCAGATAACCGTTACTTTGTGTATCATTCATACTACGTAATTTTTTTCTTTTTTTGAGATTCAGTGTAGCTGCATTAGAATTTAAAATAAAAACAAAACAGAAGATCACTTGGAAATTGCATTACCTATTTGGCTAGGAAGGGTGTGTGAAGCTTTACAGGATAGTATGAACATACAGTTCTCATATAAAAGCATAGTATGTATCTAGTCCAAGGAAGGTAATAAAAAAAAGATTTAAATCTTTATACAGAAAGTGACAATGCCCATGTTATACTATGGAACACATCTACTAATTTGGAATTACAGGTGTAATGTGTGAATAAGAGAGATCAACTTACTAAACAAATTCTTTTAAAAAAGAGAGCAAAATCTATAAATAAAAATAGTAAGTGCTTTCTTTCCGGTAATATTCTTTGGCTGCGGCGGGTGCCAGCGGCGCTGTCGCAGGCACTAGAAGGCGTAGGGTCCCACGATGATCGTTAGCCTCAGCACCGAGCTCGTGCGGTAGTTCAGGCTGTTCACCGTCAGCATCTCCAGGTCCACGATGTGCTCCCTGGGGCCCGACAGGGACTTCACCAGCACCAGCATGGCGCTCACCGCGCTGGTTTGCTGCAACAACAACGGCACAGCGGAGCCCGGCTCAGTGCAGCCCGCAGCAACTCCCAGCGGCGTCCCTGCTGCTCTGGCACTGCTGTGTCTCAGCACAGGCTGCTTTTAACACTTCCAAAGGGCCATGACTAATCTCACACCTGGCTGTGCTGCAGGGAGAACCCCACCTGACCGAGGCCCACAGGAATAAACTGTGCTGCAGAATCTGTTCCCGATTATGCTGACTCCCCCAGAGGATGTGGGAAGTGGTAATCTATCCCAAGACGGTCTTTGTTTTAACCCCCATCTACCAGGTTTTAAAATAGAGAGAGAACAAGTAAAACAAGAGCCCTAATGTCTTTAACAGTGAGGTAGTTTGTTCAGTGGAAGGAAATTTGAAAATCTGTCTTGTGGCTCATACTCCAGAAGTTGTGCTGTCCTTGTAAATGCTGGGAATTTTTGTTACTGGTGTGTGCCTATTGCTATCCCCATCTTGTTTTGCTTCAAAGCTCTTTTCCCAGTCTGGGGTTATGCTGCTGCTTTGTCAAACAGCTTTGTCTTTTCCAGATGCTGATAAAAGGGTCAACTCCATTTCTCCTTTTGCCTACTACAAATATTTTCTCCCCATGTCACGTGAGTTGGGTGCACAGATGAATCCAATCCATCTGCTGCATCCAGCTCAGCATTTTACTACAGTAAAATAGTAGTAAATACAGTAAACAGTAGGAATAACTTCCAAGTAAGCTTTTGTTTACCACAGTCCCCTGGCAGAAATACACACGTGCTTCCTCATTTAAGGCCTGTGATTTCTTGTTAGGTGGCAACAAGAGGTGGGAATTGTTACTCCAAGGGTCAGTCTGAGGGCCACACTGAGGTCTAACCCAAGTAGGACCTGCAGTGATCTTGCTTTTAAGTGAATAGATGTTTGTATTCTGGGGATAGTTAGGGGGTTTTGATGTGTAACCTGTAATCCAGTGTTTCCCCTGGATTTGTTATGTCACAACAAATGATATATGGATGAGTAGTTCCCTGTTCCCACCTTGGGTAAACATGGTGTAAACAGCAATATCACAGCTTGGTACACTTGTTGTGCTATCAAATGCCCATAATCTCCTGATTTGAAGGAAAATAATGGAACATTAAAATCTCCCAATTACTGTATTTCTGATAGAAGATTTTTGTGCTGAATCTGTTCTACTGAGTGTCAAGCCACATATGAAGGAAGGATTTCCCAGGAATTTGTAAATATTATAGGGGTTCAAGAAAATGAGATTTCTTCCCAAAACAACCCTTAAAAAGCAGATGTTCTAGACACTCCCATTCATATGTATCTACTTGAATGTATCCCACTAATACTACTATCCCAAGTATTTTGAACTTCCTTGTTTTTTCCTGTGGGAAATCAAGGTTTAGTTATGTCTCAACACCACTCTAAGTTGGCCTGAGCTTAGCTTGGGATGGGGCAATGATTTCTAGAATGCTGTTATTGATTTCTTCTTTTGCAAAATGATAAATGTAATTAATGTAGTTGTACAAGGAATCTTTCTATAATTGTGTCCTAAATAAATTTATCTGAGGTGTTGGTACAGAGAGGAGAAGGCAGGGAGTTATTTTGTGTGGATCTGACATAGGTGTCCCAGGATTGCTAAATATTCCTGAGTTGAAAGAAACAGTTGGAGTCACAGTTTAGGGTTTTCAGGTAGGAAAGTAAAAGCCTTGTTAAAAACTTGGTAAGGAAACACCAAAAAGCTGCTGAACTTTGGGGTGTTGTGGAAGCCTTATGGGGACCTTTGGGGTTGGTGTGGAGGCAGGGTCTGAGTGCCCCCAGTACTCACCCTCAGGTAGAACTCTCCGTTCTCATTGCCAGACTTGATCCTGAAGGTGTTGATGGTATTGGGGTAGATGGTGGTGGCCTGGATCTGGAAGATGTCGGAGGGCACGGTGCGGTCGGAGCGGATGCTCATGTACTTGTACACCACCGAGTAGGGCAGCTCCCGGCAAATGGCGTTGGACACCGGGCACACGCAGCGGCTGCCACACAAACAGGGGGAGGAGCACAGGAAAAGGCATTAAAATACAATGTTCTGGCTCATTCCATCGTGCCCCTTCTTGAAGATGAGCCTAAAACACAAGATTTAATTTTCCCCTTACTTCTCCGAGGTAAGGACGTAGGGCTCTTGACAAGGATTTCTGGGGTAACAACGGAACCCTCCGTGGTAATTCCAGCAGATTTCATCCTCTCTGCATTCATTAGTGGTCTCACACTCATTTATATCTAGGAGGAAGGAGGAAAGACTGTATCAAAGGAGATGGAAACAGGGTTGCTACAAAGGTACTTCAAAAAACCTGCTTGTCTGTTGAAACCCATCAGCTTTCCTTGTCCTTGCCTTGTTTTCTGGGACCTGGCTATAAAGGGTTTCTCTGTGCAGAAGTGGAATAAACTTGCTTATTGGGTGTTAAACAAGACTGAATGTTTTTAGCTGAGTGGAGATGCACATTAATCATATATAATGCAACTGTGGAAGTGCTGTCAAGTTTATAATTAGCAAAGAATGATTTTACAGCCAAAGGTGTCCTGGAGACAGAAAAAAAGTCTCAAGGAAGAATTGTGATTACCTGCCTTTTGCAGCTTCTCAGTTGTTATAACTTGGGTTTCATGGTCTAAAGTGCTTCATTAATGGCTACATTTTCACCAAAATAGCTTTAGAAGGAATAGTGAAAACTGGTTTATTGTTCAAAGTAGAGCTTCTTTTGCCTGCGAAAAGAACCCTGAAGGGAGGTGGAGACTGTGAGCCTTGCACTGTTTTAATGCTCTATTTCTTGTCAGTGCCAGAGCCCCACTGTCTACCCACATGGTCTCCTAAATTTCATACAGGCACAGAAAGGCTTTGTCCAAATGTAATCTCTTGGAAGGCACAAACAGGTTTTTAGATGCTTAAATCAACCATCCTGCAATGCTCAGTGTCAGCTGCTGTTCTTCAAAAGGGAAAGAAGTTAACCAGGATTTTGTTAGACAAAATACTGCTAAAGAAGAGTTATTTTTCTCATGCTTCCTGGCCCTAATTATCACACCTCTTTATTTCTAAAAATATGTTCTGTTCAATCCAGTTCTGCATTACAGAAGCAATAGTTCTTGCACTTAATATATTGTTCTGCAATATTCTCTAGTAAGATGCAGAGACTTTTAGCACCACTGAGAAAAAAAACACAAACTTGAAAATCCTGGCATTTGATGGCACCTGGCCAGAACATTTATTTTTCTACACACGAATTATCTAAGCTGCTGAAGGCTTGCATTTTTTTTTCTCCTTTATCAGAAGAAACATATCTTTAATTTTTACTGTGACAGGATTTAGGAATCTCTCTGAAAAGAAACATGATATAAAGCCACGTTTCATGTCTGTAAAAAAATGACCTGGATTTATTCAGGGACGTTGATCTCGAATTTAGAGCCACTACCTTGACATCCAATGCAAGTTTTACCTGAGAGCTGCAAAAACTGAAATTTTGTCCTAGGAATCCAAAGGACTTGGTGTTTGAGCTGAAGGATTCAAATGAGATTAGAAGATATTTAATGAATCATCAAGTGCTTTATCAACATATCTTGTGCTATCAGCACAGTAATCCTGTCATGCAATACAACCATTTAGCTAGCAATCACCCTTAGCCTGAAGTGGTGTAAATAATGCAGGGCTGAGCCTGCCAAGGGGAGGGCACTTACCTTGGCATGTCCTGCCTCCTACTACCTGGTATCCTTCAGGGCACACGCAGGAGAACTTCCCTGGCTCGTTCACACACTGGTACTGACATAGGTAACTTGAGGTTCTGCACTCGTCAGTGTCTGCAGAGAGCAAAAGAGCTTTGTGTTATTGGCTTTTAAAGTGTACCTTGTTACAGAACTAAATATAATAGCTAAATGCTTGAGGGGAAAAAAAAAAATCTAAAGAGAACTATCCAAAACCTGAAAAGTGCTGCTTAACACCTTGAGAATGGAAGGGTGAGCTCTGCTGGGATTTCGTTAGTAATCCTCCAAAAGAAGTTTGGATTTGAGGAAGTAGAAGCTAAATTAGACTTCAGAACAGGTTTGGGAAAATAACTCTTGAAATTGTGTATACTTGCAGTATTCCAAAATGTGATGACTTTGAGGAAAAAACCCACAGCTGTGAGATTAGTTAGTAAGGCAAAAATGTTGCCTTTGTACTTGTGCCCTACACTCATGGAATAGCTCTCTGGGAAAGATTTTTTTTTTTTTTTTTTTCTTCTAATAATAAGCCACAGCTGTGAGATTAGTTAGTAAGGCAAAAATGTTGCCTTTGTGCTTGTGCCCTATACTCATGGAATAGCTCTCTGGGAAAGAGGGAAAGATCTTTTTTTTTTTTTCTTCTAATAATAAGCAGTGGATACCATTCTCCTGCTTCTTTATCCTTGTGCATCCATCAGTCCCTTGTGAGGGAAGCCTGGTGTGAAACAGAACTGAGCAGTGTATGCCATCAACAGGAAATGAATTTAAACCCATCAAGAGGAGGGGTTGGCTTGGAAAGCACAGACCTCCCTCCTCCTACCTCTGAGCTGAGCCCAGCTCTTGGGCTGGGCTCAGGGATGTCCTCGGAGGCTGCATGCTTGCTGTTCCCTGTTCTGTTCAAATAGGATTAGGTTAAGCAGCTTGGCTTAGCGGAGGGAGCATCTGTAACAGCTCTTCCAGCTCACTGGGGAGGGCAGCGCTGAAGCAGGGACCTCTCTGCCTTCAAGGCTGGTAGAAAGGATGTGGGCTCTAAGGGTGAGGTCATCATGTGTCCAAAAGGAGATTAAGGCACCCCTGTGGAGCCTCTGGCAGGGGAAATAGTGTTGATTGTATAATAGCACAGGAGGCATGCTGTTTGTGTACACAGGCTGCAAAGCACCTCAAAAGCACACTGGTGGCCCCCTTAAAATCAGGAATTGGAGGTTTTGTTTTCAGAGGAGCCTAACAACACACAAAATTGCCCTTGTTTTTGGTGTGCATTCCTTTCCAATTCATTTAATGATCATCAGCATTAGACCACCCACAATTCCAGGGAGTTTGTGCAATCAGGGTTCAGAAACTCTTTCTTCCCACTTGGGATCTGAATTGCAGCAATCTGTCTTGTTTTGCACTTGCTATAGAGAGACCCGTTCCTACCTGTACCCGAAAGCAGCTGCAGCTACTCAGGTATGAATTAGCCTCCTTTGTACCATAAAAAATAAATATATTAAGGGTTTTGGCTACAAACTCTACCCACAGAGTGTCTTCACTTCTATTCTGTCCCTTAGTTCACAGAAAGGCTTCAGGGCAAACAAAACCAAAAAAATTTGCTTTTTCAAGACAAATAAAAAGTCTCACCTTCACAGTTGATTCTGTCACTGCTTAGCTCAAAGCCTGGGTTACACTGGCAAATGAAAGAACCCAGGATATTGTAGCACTGCTGTGCACATGGGTTGTTGGCATCACATTCATTTATGTCTGAAAGGAAAAATGAGATGTTTTTCTTGTGTAGGTGGTAATTAGGCTTGGTGGATTAGACCTTAGGCTGGGCCTGTTGCTCAGCAGAAGCTCAGCTGGCTCAGTCAATGTAGATCGGCAGACACTGGAGCAATGTTAGATCTGTGCTTTACATTCCATGTAAAAATCAGTATTTTTCCAGGAATGAGAGTTATTCTAATGTGTGATGAATTCTCCCAAAAATGTTTAATGTGGCTATTAAGCTCCACATTCCAGCGCCTTTTTTTCAGGTATGAAATGCCAAGTCTCTATAAATAATTGATATAAGGAACACATACTGATAAGACCTCTCAGCATGCAGTGGTTAAGATTTATTTGAGCTATTTATTACTCTGAAAATTTGTTCTTTTAAATTCCATTGCAATTATAACATGAGCCTTTGAGGCCAGTAGAGTTCTGCAGAGCTCTAAGGCCTAGACCATATTGGGGGAAGGTATTTTTCTGTGCTACATTTTCCATGGTGTTGCCCATCCCAAGAACATGTTGAGGACACTGGTATGAGAAGAGAAGCAATTTTTAATGGGAAGTTTATATAAGTCTAATCACCTCTGGAATCTATAGCCCTTGTTTGGCACAGACTGTTGATTAACTGCTGCTCCTGTCAGTCTGTGGATTTTAGTGTTTTCCCTTATAGTTCCATCCTGCATGTTTTCAATTCATGTTTGTGTTTATCAGATATCTCCATGAGCAGAGAGCTGTGCTTGGAGAAAAACCTTTGAGTTCGTGGCTTATAAATGTCAGCAACACTGTAAATTTACAGATACACCTAAAAACTGACAGAGATGAGGCACTCAGAAAAATGAAACCAATGAAGAGGATATGAATTCTCTGCATAATCAACCTCCTAGTCCTGAAAATGAATGATAACAGGGAAAACTCATCACAAAGTCTTTTTTTCCCTCTGAGTTCATTTCTGGCAACAGTGCAAAGGATGTACATCATTCCTCCTCCAATACTACCAGGAGGAATGAATTCGGTGGCCAAAGCCCCAGTTCTGTTCATTTTCCAAGAAATATTGACCCATTTTCAATACAGGCAGAAGTTGTGACACAAATGTAATAGCTACAGCTGTCAAGTGCTGCTGTGGCAGATGGGAGAGTTTGTCTTGATGCAGCAACCATCCATTCATAAATCTTCTCCTTAAGCTTTCCTCCCCTTTACCTGGTAGAAATGTGCCTGACGAGGCTGGGAGGCTGGAAAGGCAGGAAGGGGGTGTTTGGTGAAGTGCTGAAAGAATCTACCTTCCATTTGAGCCATGGAAAGGGACAAGTCAGTGACTTTTGTCACGTGGTTCTGTTGTGTCCGTGGGCAATTTTTAAAAACCTATGATTTTAAAAATCACAGAACCAAGAAATTCCTGTCTCAGTGCAGAGCTGTGCAGTGTGCCAGGGTGCTTGATGAGGGTTGGCAGTGCTTGGAAAGGATGGTGGAAGCTGGAAAACACAGCCTGATTTTTCTATGTATATAATATACATTTTATATACACAAATTACATCTTTAAAGAGCTGACCATCTCCATCACCAGTCTCTTGATTTTATAGCCATTCTCTCTGTGCTTCTGCAGACAGAGTTACCTTTTATTATTCCTCTCATCCTTCTAGAACAGATGTTATGATTTCAAACTGGACATCAGTCTTAAAGTTTTACTGTGCAGCTTCCCTTAATGTTTTATTTCTAAGGGCAGCATCACTGCTGAAAGGTCGCTCTTAGCGACCCTTGTTTCAATTTTTAACTTTTTCTAGATATTCAAATGTGACCTAAAGACTTTCTTTACCATGTGCTGAGGGTAATTACCCTTAACTGCAGAGGTACAGTACTGATTCCTTTGATTCCCAGTTCTGTGTTGTATGAACTGGGAATAATATCAGGAAATAATTAAGCAGAACTGAAAGAATAATTCAATCTAGGATTAAATACTGATTATAAGGCTTGAGATGTTACTTGGAAATCTGCTATGCCAACAAAATAACAGACATTTGAGAAAGCTCTAAATTCTTCTCCAACCCTCCTGTAACTCTCTGAGAGAGCCTCTCAGTGCAGTCTTTTCCTGGTTGGAGCTGATTTCCTTTCAGTTTGTGCACGGCAGTCGTGTGCTGGTGCCTGGGGGGCTGCAGGGGAGTCCTCAGCAGTCCTTACCTACGCAGGTGTGGTTGTTGGATGCCAGCTGGAAGCCAGCGTTGCACTGGCAGTAGTAGGAGCCGGGCGTGTTCACGCAGCGGTGGTGGCAGTACGGGGGCAGGGTGCACTCGTCGATGTCTGGGGCACCAAGAAACACCAGTTAGTTCACATGGAAGCACAGCACTTCCCTGCTGCTCTCATCTCTGAGGAGAGTTAGTTGCACTTGGTTAAAAGCAGGAGGAAAGCTTATGTGAGCTGGGCACTGCTTCCCTGGATATTACAAGATACACTTGAACTTTTCCTGTGACTGGTTTGTAACAAGTTTTATGCTCCTTGTCTTCTCTGTGCATTCCAACTTTATTTTATTGACTCAGTCCTGCAGTAGTGCTTGTTCTGGTTTATTTTGTGTAGGTAAAACTCAGTGTTTTGTTCAGCTTTCCCTGATCCCTCAGGGTCAGACACGGTGCTGACCAACACAGCCAATGTGGCTTGGAGCTCATTTTCCCAAAAACTCGCATGCAGCACTTCTGGCACATACTAAATCTTTTCAGCTCCATTAGGAACAGTCCAGATTTTCTATGCAAGTACAGGGGAAAGGCAAGGATAGAGAATTAATGAGCCTGAAAAGGAAACAGGTGGTTGTGCTTCCACAGGGATCCCCAGACTGCCTTTCTCCCCAAGGGTTTTCCATTGCTCCCATTCCCCTGGCTGCCTGTCCTGGATCCCTTCCCACCCAGCAGCACCACCCCTGGCTGTGCATCTCGGGCACTGAGAGCCTTCCATAGCCTCTCCTTGCAGGTCAGCCCTGCTTTTGAGGTGGAGCAGTCTGCCTTTCCAAGAGTCAGCATTCCTGGTGTGCATCGGAGCAGGGCTTTCACCTGCCTGCCACACAAAACGTGCACCACCCCGTTCCCTTACCCCTCTGCATTTCAAAAGGCTTCCCTGTATTCTGGAGGAGACAGTGGCTCTGGCTTTGCCTGGAAAACATGTTTGATTATTCCATAATCGTGTGTGTGAGTGCAGTGGCTGCCTTGAGCCGTGGCGGCTGCAGCTCGGTGAAGAAATCCAGCGCTGTGCTCTGGGCTTGTACACAATGGGACATTTCAAAGGATCAACACTCACACAAATCAGACCAGTATTCACTGGAACAAAGAAAGGCACTTCCCACATCCATGCCAGATCTTGCATTTCCTACCTCCAGCTGTTTCCACCATAGATGTGTTTAAAAAGGGGCCAAGGCTTTTTTTTTTTTTTTTTTTTTTTTTAATAATGAGGAAAGTGTTTGTTTTAATATCAAGTGAAAAACTAATCTTTAGAAGTTAACCATTTCTTTGTCAAATTTAGGGCTGAATTTAGTGGAGTGTTTTGGATGATTCTGAATGAAAAGGCTTATGCTGGAAAATTCCTGGCTAATCCATACAGTAGCAATTGTCACTGTAACTCTTGTTGCAGAGAGAAATTTGGAAGTTGAAATGGAATAAATTAAGGAGGCACAGTAGATTTCCATCCTTGACTTTTACAGGACTAAGCTCCTATAAGTAACTTTAAAAAAATAGGATTATACATATGAGCAATGCTTTGGTACATTTATACACATAAATGCTTTCAGGATCTGGCTCTTATTCAGTGGGAATTTTCCTTGTGGGATTAGGCACATCAGCTCTGGGCAGATCTAAGGGCTGAGATTCATCTGATCAATTGGGCCAAATCTGTTTGAAGTGATGCTGGAAAACAATTAATTCTCCCTGCTGTACTGCATTTCAGAAAAGACTCATTTGGCAGTATGTGAACAAGCAAATAAAAAAAAAATAGAAAAAAAGTCAGAAATTGTTAGTGAATTTAGATTAAAATCAACCAATTGTTAAAAATGTCTCTTTTTCTCTTTCTACCTTCAAGCCAAAATAGTCTGGAAAAATTTCTTTCAAATTTGAGAAACATTTCCTCCCATATGGAGAACCTCTATCAAGATCTGGCCCCAAGAACATTTTCTGGCTAAGCTGTTATAAAATCCCTAAAGACAGGCTTTATTCTGAAATGCTGACAGTACTAACTGTTGGGATGTACTTGTAATTTAGGTCAGTGTGTAATATGTAACACAGGTGTTATTCTTGGTTTTGACCTAAATAGGAGAAGGGAAATTTTACTTTCCAGACCTCTTCATGGATAGATTTAGATGCATAAATATGTTCACATTTAGGTGTAAGGGTCTATCACTCCCATTTCTTCTCACTTCTGTCCTGTTTCCTGACTATCATTTAGGACCATGGGTCTTGATATCAGAAGTGCTATTGCATGGCAGTAATATAATTTACCTGCTATATAAAAAATCCAAATAAACCTCAGATATTAAAAAAAAAAGCCTGACCTTTTGAAACTATTCATTTACCTACATTCCAAATTAGTCATCCTACTCCTGCACAGAGAACTGAGAAAAATCAGATGCACCTGTGTTTACACCAATTTGACAGTTTGAGGCCTGATCTATGTCTCTTAGGAAAGAGATAAGAATTTTTATTCTTATTATTTCTACAGTCCTTGGACTGGAATCCTGAAGAAAGAGCCATGCCCAGAAATTGAACTTATTCTAGGTCTGTGCTAAAATCTTCCCACTTTTATACCTGGAGCCTTAGCGAGAAGAGAAGAGATTAAGAATAAAATAAAAACAAATTAAGAATAAAAATTTAAACATACTTATACACTTTGAAATGCAGGATCCCTGAAAGAGGAAAAAATCCCAACCTCAAATGCTTTTCTCCCAAGCTGCATAAAACCAGTGCAGTGTCTTAGAAGAGGCTGTCTTGAATATCACCTCCTGATGTGTAGATGTGACTCTCTTCCTTCATAGTTGTTTTTATTATCTGACAAACCCAAGGCTTATGGCTGGAGTGGTTCTAGAATCAATTTATCCATTGAAATGGTGATTAAAGAGGTGTCAAATGCAGGAACAGGGGGATGACACTTTGGCATGATGGCCTCACCGGCCTGAGGATGGGACAGGAGAGATGTGATGCTTGCCCTGCACTTGGATTTAATTCCATGCTATGCTTGCATGGCTCCCAAGGGTGCCAACAGCTTATCTTGGCATGGGGAATAAAGCCCTGGTGGGTTTTAGAGGCTGCAGCTCTCCTGTACCTGCATTCAGAGTTTCCATGTCTTTAATTTGTGCTCAGGAAGCCGAGTCCTGGAGCGGGAGTGCTGTGCCCCACGGACCTGGAGCTGAATCTCAGGGGAAAGGTGTGCTTTGCTGCCATCAGGGACCCGTGGCAGTCTCTGGGACACTGGGCAATGCCCCAACACAAACAATCACACAATGGGAACTATTAGCAGAACTCAGCGCTTGAACTCCAAGTGTTGATTATCCTTAAAATAGCTCCTCTTCCCACGTTTTAGTGATTAATTACTGTGGTGGAGTGACTATTCCATTGCATTCCAAAGTGAAACAGCTGTTTCACACCACACATACCCTTCTGCTTTATGACTAATATGAAGTTTGCAACTGTAGATAATGAAAGAAAACCATTGGATGGAAAGCAGCACTTACCAACACACTGCTCCCCTCGTTTCTGGTAGCCTGGAAGGCACTGGCAGCTGAAGGCGCCTCTTAAATTGACACACACTTGGTCAGCTCTACAACTGTGGGTTCCAGTTGCACATTCATCTATATCTTTATAAAAAAGAAAACAAGTGCAAAATTAGTCAATACATTTACTTAAAGTATTTAGCCTGTGGAAACGCTTTACATAGGTAGCTTTAAGCTACCTATGAGTGCAGACAGAAAAGTTCAGATGCACTCCCAAGATGTCATCTCAATGTTTGCAGCTATCAGAAATCTGGTAATGTTTTAATTCTCATACACTGCCTTTGTAGATATTTTCAGATAAGGTTATTTTAAACATTTGTTTGTCAAATACCATTAATATTTTGTACTTGTCAGTCTAGAGTTTTCTGTGAACTTCTTGCAGCTTCATCATATTTGAATCATTTGCCTGTTTTGTTTTGCTTTGGTTTTTTTCCCACGCTGGTTGGATGTTTCATGCTGAATTACTCCAGAAAATTTCAGCAAATGTAGTTCAGCTCTTTCTCAAGGAGAGGAGTTAGAAATATGTTGTTTTGCTGGTACTAAAAGGACTCTGCTGATCTCTTGCATGGTTCCTGTGCTCCATGCTTTGGACAGGGACTTGGAACTTGGTACGTGGTGGCCTTCTCATCAGGAAGAGATCTGCCCCTTGTCATTCCCATGAAAATTCTCCTAATTCAGTCAATCTGTTCAAGTCTCTGGAAACAGTTTATGTGTGTTTGTATTTGCACAGTACAGCTCAAACTGCAAGTTCTAGCCCGATACTTTTCAGAGTAATTCAGGCAGTTTTTAGTTTGCACTCACTGCAGGTTTATACAAGTATAAAAACAGCATTTTCATTTTGCCTGCTTATTATGACTGCTGGAGGTACTTAATTATAATTAAACTGCATGTGCTGACAAATGAATTACAATTTGCTTTCTCATCTGAACATCCAAAATGTTGGAGAGCTTTTTATTGTAACATGACACAGTACAGTGAGATGAATTTTTAATTTTGGCATCGTACACAATTTGGAGACTCTAGGCTGAATAAACAAATTCCTTAAAACTTATGATCTCTAGTTTACAAATCTCAGCTGACCTCTCTATTTGTATAGGCACTGGGGATGTTAGAACATCACCAGTGGCAGATTCTGGGTGGTGCTTTGGAAAAAATGATGGATTCTTTCTCATAACAAATGAAAACAATTTCAACCACAAGATTCAATAAAAAATAAACCATCAACAGTTTGAATTAATTCTCAACGTTTACCCTCTCCCCAAATGTCCAAATATTTTACATACATCTTCCCTTTATTCTACAGAGAAGCTAAAAGCCTCTTATGTTAGGCTGCTCTTTGCATTTCTCACAGTGTCAGTCCTGAAGCTGCTGTGCTGGTGCAGGATTTGCTGAGCTCACTGTTTTGTCCTGACACTGCAAAGCAAATTCCCAGGTGTGAAGAAGACTTTTTGGGACTACAGCTGGCTACCTCCTGCCACCCCAACATCAGGCAGCTCAAGGCAAGTCTTTGCGGGGACCTCATGAGCTTTGCACTCCCAGTTCCTACAAAAGCTGGAAATAAAATACTTGTACAATTCCAATCCTTTTTGTTGCAGACTGTGCCAGAACAAAGAAGATTTAGTTGATCTTTAGGAGCTTCGTATATGAGTAAACATGAAGTTGCCTTTTAAGATGGATTAGTTAAAATGTATTGAATAATGAGCTACTCCAGCTAAAATGATTCATAGATTTACTTATGTACTCATGGTTTTTGGCTGTTCCTGATGGTAAGTTCAGCTGGACAGAAAAACTATTATTGCCTGCTTGCTGCTTCCCCATCTGGAAACCCTTGGAGGGTTTTGATGTTCTGGCCAAGATCTGGGTTTGTAAAAGGTGTGGAAAGTGAGGCAGCCTCCTGCCTCCCCTAGGGAAGGGTGGTAAGGTTGCCATGCTTGGAGTGGGTCTGCTCCCACCTGGCAGGGGAATCTGTGCTGGTAGAGCAAGGCAGGTGGCCTAAAGGTTGTGTTTGAGGGAAATAGGTTGGGAGGAGAACAGCAGGCACCTGGGAAGGTTTCAGTGCTGGCATCTCCAGTATTGCAGTGGTTACAGATGTGTCCTACTCTTGTGACTGATAGAGGGGTGAGGAAGTGAGCGAGGATTTCCGTGCTGAAAGCAGTGCCAAATGTGGATTGGGTTGGTGCAATCCCAGAGCAGCCCAGCCCTCGTGGACTATGGGAAGGAGCACTGGTGGATTTAGCAGTGATGCTGCAGCTCTGCCTGTGAGCAAGGCCAGAGAGGAGGCTCCAGCTCTTGGCACTCAGCATGACCCAGATCACTGTCCATTACAGAAATAGTCTGTTTCCTAACTGTCCAGAGAGTTACTGGAGAAATAGAGGTGTGGGAGTCATCAGAGGGAAGCAACAGCAGCACTGGAGTTTCCTTGGCATGTGGCAGAGAGGCTCCATTTCTCTCTGAGGTGGTAGAGGCAGAGTAATTTATTTACTGATGCACACCTACTTCTCTACCCGTGGGAAATGGCACCACAACACACTGGGGACTGGGGATTGATTTTGGATTCCCACAATGAGTCTGTGGCTCTTGAGTGAGTAGGTTGTCTATCTGCAGTTCTTCAGGGTCTGACCAAACTCAAGTTTCCCAGATTGTTTTCCCAGTTATGTCCCCCTGTAGGGAAATCATTCACTCCCAGGTCTTCATTCCATTGTTGAAATCAGACTTTTGCAATCCATGAAATTCCCAGGTTTACCATGACTCTCACAGTGCCCTCTGACCTAACAGTGATTTTGAGGTTCTGTCAAATCCTGCTTCTAGTCTAGATCAAATATGGGAAGCCCATCATCCTCCCTAAGTTCTACTACCTCATTCCATTCAATGTTTCTTGACAGAATCCCTGGGCTTAAGTGGGAACAGTAAATGGGGCATTGGGAATCCAAACTTTTGGTTTCTGCCTGGTGCAGACACCCATAGAAATGATTTTTCTCTGAGAAGACACTGCAATCTGGGGCAAGGGTGTGATGCATGAACACCACAGAGCTCACCAGCTCTAATCCTGAGAGCAAGATAAATTTATTTGACCTTTCCTCTCTAGCATGAATGTTTAATAATGTGTTACGTGCATGTGTATTTATAATAATTAAAAAAAATTAAAACAAGGCTCTCCACTGCACACACTTGTCCCTCTGGAGAGTGGGTGAGAGAACAAACATGTGACAGATGTTTGTCATGATGCTTAATGCACTACTGGAAAGCACTCAAGATACCACAGTGATGAGTGCAGTATAAGAAACAGATCTAGAAAGAAAATATGGGGCTTTTACAAGCTCATTCTTGAGCATCTTTCCTCTACATCCTCTTTTCCAAATTTAGTGTCATAATGATAAAGTTCATCTCCAGAACTGTTTCAGCAGCTCATTCCATAACTGAGGCTTCTGCCTTAGGCAAATATCTTGCCTGATAAGAAAACACCTGAAAACACTCCCAAATCATTCCTCATCAACTTTGTTTAAATTTCATTTCTAGTTGTTGTACAAGCATTTGTTTGTCTAGGTAATCCATATGAATTACACCAGTAACTACTAATGAAAGTGATCTGCTGTTTTTTCTTTGTTTTCTAATCTCAGCTAATATATTTCTCAAGGTTATGCTGTTCACTACACATAAGCAAGGGCTGTAAGTTTGTATTAGTTAGTTAAAAAACCTGAAGGGTGTTTGATTATTGATGCATGCATCCTGTGAAACACAGGTTAGTTCTTAAACTCACTGTGTCTGAGTCTGATTGATGACTTTCTCAGATTTTTTTATTCCCAGACAGTTTTCCTCTGGACAGTTACATCCTGTGTAGGTGGAAAAATTCCTTTGAAATAGTCTGGGTGTCTCTAACAATCCTTTTGCAGATCAATCTTACTTAAAAATGGAGCTGGGTTACCTTCAGTGTCTTGATCACTGTAATAACTGAACTGAGGGAATTATGTAGTCTTTCATTAGACCACCCAAAATCAAACTTATTAAGGGATTTATTTGTACTTTGGTTAAAAAAGCTATTTGCAAAATGGGTTCAGATTGAGTACTTCAATTTCTTTCTGTTGCAAGTGTTACATCCAGAACACTGCACTGGAAGGATGTGACAGTTCTGAAGTTCAGGATTTGCAAAGCACAGAATTCAGGTTCTCTGAACACTTTGAATTCACATCCATAAAGCATCATAACAGAGTCTCTAATCTCACTCTGTTTTTCCTGCAGGCTTGTGCTTGGTCAAACCTTGCTGTGCCCAGAATGGGTTGGGTGGTGTGAGCCTTTATCAAGTTGCTGAATAAAAGCCTTAAATTAAAGTCAAGGTCAGTCTAAGGAGAAGTGGGGCAGAAACACAACAATTAGGGACACCATGTCTCAATTAAGTCAATTAAGTGACGTGTGAGCTCCACTGCTCCTCCAGAAATGTGAATGGAAGTCCTCAACTGTGCTGTATTGATGCATATAGGGGCCTTCAGACCCCAGTGAGTCACCCTGATGTAAATGCTGCCTTTTGCAGCAATTTCCAGGGCTGTTCTAGAAAGCTCCTTTTGGAAGACTGTGCCATCCATAACTCTCTGTGAGTTAAGAGGATGCTCTGAGTTGCACAGGCGAGTGTCTGACGTTTGCAGGGTGCTACAGCCATGGTGTGAGAACCATGGAGGGCAGCAGAGCTCGCTCCTGTATTCCTTCAAAATATAAATCAACTGGCATTTCATATTTTTAATTCCACAAGCCTCACTAATGGCTATACCCAGTGATTCCCTCATTTTCCAAAAATGTGCCCGCACTGCCTCTTGAAGTGATTTGCACAATTCTGTCCCTCCACTGCTGACTTTGGCAGCCTGCTCTGTATTTCAACCACCAGTTGAGTACAAAAATTTTGCCTGACCTGCTTTTTAGCTATAGCTTACCCTAACCCTCGTGTATGGCTCCCTCTTTTAGAGACAGTTTTTCTGCTTCTCTCCTGCACTTCATTCTCTCAGGCTCTTATCTAGATCCTTAAAATTTTCTTGCTAGTCTCTCTTTCTCAGCTCCAGCCCTGGCTCCGTTTCCTTCCCGCTGTGACTCACTTTTCCCAAACCCCCTGACTCATGCTGCTCGCTCACTTATGCAACAGCTTAATCTCTGCAATTTGCTTCGTATCATTTGAAGCAGCACATAAAACCAGGAGATGCATTTCACCAAGGCTTCGGACTTTGAGAGGAAAAATGCTATCCACATCCACCTTCATCTTATTTAGGGCACTTGAAGCTTTTCTCCTCCTTTCCAGCACATACCTGTATGTTGTGCTCAGAGCTGGAGAAATGTTTTCTTAACTAACTCGAGTGTGTCTTGCTCCTGTGACTGAAGTGTTCAGATTCTTGCTGCTCACTGGCTCTCAAAATATTGCAATATATTACAGCATCCTCTTGCTCTCTGTGTACATCCTCCTCTGTCCAAACAAAATGTTTCCAGGTTGCTTTTCTCTATCCTGTCCATAGCAATCTTAATATTCCACGATATAAAAAAAGAAAGCTCTTAAAATATTTTATAGGATTGAAATTCTTATTTCTGTCCCCACTGAGGAGCATCAGTGGAGCAGCTCCTGAATGGTTCATATAAATCCATATCCATGATGGTCTCACTGATGTCAGCATTCCACTTGTTATGGGCTGCAGTGAACCTGTTCTCAATTTGTTTTGAATGTAAACCATAAATATTTTACTTAATGGGTTTAAATTTTTTGAGTTCTCAGTGTGAGTGAGGCCAGAAAATGACTTGGTCTATTTTTCTAATGGATTCATCTGAAGAGCAAACATCAGCTCCCACGTCAGCAATGGCACCAGACAGTCTGATATCAGACACAGAGTGATCTGCACGGGGCTGCAGCATCACTGACAATTTACTTAACCTCAGGGCTCTGTCAAAACTTTCCCTTTCTGACCACTTCATTAACTTCTATTCTGTCTGTAAGATGTTTTATACTGGCATCTTTCAGAAAGAACCACCTGAAGATAACATACTTGGAGGAATTAGACTTCTATACTTCATCCATGAGTATGGGCTTATTTTATTTGACCAAATTAAGTATTCTGTCCCTTATTTATGTTTCTTATATTGTTCTTGCAACTGAAGCCAGGCTCACTGCTATGTCGTTTCCTGGATCCTCCCTGATCCTTTCTTACACATAGGAACAACATTAGCAACTTCCAAATTCCCTGGTTCCCTCCCCAGCCTTAGCAAGCTATCAACAATTTCTGTCAAAGGCTTTTCTATTTCCCTTGCTACTTCCTTCAACATTTGCAATGTTATTCATCTGGGCTGGATGCCCAGACAGCTTTTAACTCATTGGTGTTGGGAGGTTGTGCTTTGTGGTGGCAGAGCCCAGCATAAGATCTGTTACATAACATCAGGGCAGGAGGCAGCAGGAGATGAAATATCTTGAGAAATTTCCCATTCCTGGAGTGGCAAAACCTGCTAATGCAGAGACCTTCACTCCAAGTGCTGTCAATTTCCAGTGGTGTCATGAGGGACCCTCTCTAATTCTACATAGCTCTGCAGCAGCCCAAAACCTCCCATTTTTTTGCTGTTTTTTCCCTTTTAAATTTTCCTTCGCCCTTTCATGTGAGGTATATTGGCCTGATTGCCCTGGTAACAAGTTTTCACAGTTGAGCAAAGGTAACCTGCACAAATACTTGTTTGCACAGGAAAAAGAGATGTGAGAGCCAAGACCTACATTTAAAGCAAATAGATGAGGTAGAATGTTTAAATTAATGAGATTTTCCTGAAAAACTGCGCTCCGTTTGGTGTGCTGAAACATTTCCCCTCTCCCATTTGAGAGTGCAGCAAAGCAAGTTCCTTGTGGATTCATCTCCTCCTGCTCCTGGGTGTCGTGGCAGAACACAAGCAAAGCAAAGCATTGGTGTGGTAAATGTGCAAAAAGAGAATTGAATGCACCACAACTCATTGTGTGATTTTTGTATTTGGACCGAAAAAGTGTCCAGAGCAACCTCTGTGGCTTTGGGCAAGTTACTCAAGCACAGAGATTCCAGGAATAGGAAGGTACAGGAAAAGCATCCTTCTGTTAACAGGCCAGAGTTAACAAGCTGGCCTAAGCGAGCCTGCCCTGCAGTTTTCTGTCACAATTATCTATTGTCTCTGGTATGTCCAAAGCAAATTGACTTATCACCCAGAACAGCTCAATAAAGGAGTGAACCATGGCTTTCAGCACTAGAACATCTCCCACATGCTTGTGAGAGGCAGGCAGCTGAGAAGGGAGAAAAAAATGAATGAAGCTTTGAACTGATGCATTTGAAAAAGCTTTTCTTCCTTTCTCCTGCTCTTTTCCTCTGTGTGAGATGCTCCTTCCCTCTCCAGCACACACTAAGTACTCTGGGAGGTGCACTGCACATGGGAAATGGCTCCTAATTCCAAGATCCTTTGGAATTAGATGGATATTAGATGGATACCTCATTATCCAACCACAGCCACAGCGAATTAAATGAATGTGACACGTAAAACATTGGTAACACAGGAATGAAAATGATCACTGCAAGTGAGAGTGGTATGGCTGATATGGTGTTAGTGTGAGGCCACAAAGTGCTCCCAAAAGGATTTCCTATCCAATGTTACTCCAACGTGTGTTGTTAAAATAAGAACCTGGACAATAATGTGTCCTTGTGTTTAAAGTTTCTCAAAGGGAAGAGCACTTTAATCCCCCATTAGAAGACCACATTTTTAACTATTAGTCTTCCCACTCATGAAAAAGAAAAGTATTCCATGCTTTTGATGGATCTAGATCAATTTAAAATTTGTATTTTTGGCTTTATTTTTGCAGGAGCCATAAATAGAGTCACTACAATGCACTAGTTCAGAGCAATGTATCTGTGAGTCCCTGAGTGCTTCAGAACATGAGTTGTCATAATGGTAAACTTTTTGATTTACATTTTGCAATAGCTTATTTTTACTTTCAGTAGAGTATTTCCTGCTGTTGCTTTCTTGTGATTTTATGCTAGAGGTCTAACAACTTGTGCTTTTTGGTTCATGCCTGCCCAAGTGGGGATCACCCACCCATGATGACCAATACACTTGGACTGTGCTCAAAAACAACAAGGGTGGATTAAACTATTCCATTATTGCAGATGAAAGAGTTCTCCCCGACATCTGGCATATCATCTTCAAAACTGATATGGAACATTTCCATAAATTCAGCTTAACGTTGTTTTTGTGAGTGTTCCAAAGTATTTTTAACATGAAGAAATAGCATGCAAACTAATTTCCTATTTGAAAGTAAATGTCTTGTTCTTATTTCTAATTCACACAGTTATTAAAAAAGTAAAAAATAAAAAAGGATGTTCACTTAACTTGAAACATACTGGTTTGTTTACTTAAGTTAATGGAAAAGCTAGTCAGTGTTTGATGTAAAGCTGCCCCCTTGCTTGAAAGAAAACCAAACAACTGCTTATGAATTATGAATATCTCCTAATACTTTCCAGAATTATCTGAAGGATGTATTTTTTTCTTAATTACGTACACTTGAAAGTTCCAAGTTCCCTCTTCATTTCCATTTTGTTTATTTCTCTCCTTGGAAACCTCGTAAGCATTTTCCTTTAGCTAGGCTTGACTGAACAAAATATCACTGCTACAACCTGTAATATTGGGGAAATCAAGGCCTGGAAGCTCATTGTGGTTTTTAATTAGGAAGTTGAAGCTCATTAAAGCTTTGCAAGCATTTTCACAGCACTGACACTGGCAGCTGCTGGATCCCTGCAAAGGAAAATATAAATATCTACCCAAAAAGTGAGTTCAGGGCACACTTCAAAAATCAACTTTCATTCTGAGAGAGCTCAGAAAACAGCTCCTGCAAAAAATGTTGCTTATCTTGTATGCTGGCATGCCTTCCACTGGTTTAGTCCCAGTCAGAAGTACAGGAACCTGATTTTGGGGGTTTTTTGGTAGTGGATGTGTCGCTGATCAGAGCAGCTCTGCTGACACAAGAAACAAGGGACCTTTAGAAGGAACTTCAGATGTAGGACAAGTGACTTAGAATATTTGATACGAGCCCAATTTTATCAATACCATCTCATTCCCCTTCAGCTTTTGCAGGCTGAATGAGCCTTTTTAGGAATTCCAGTTTCCAAGCTGAGAACATTTAAGTTCAAGCTGAGTTCAATAGCAACTCTCCAAAGGAGAGGGCTTATCTAAATGATGATATTGTTTTTAGCACTAATCACCCTATCTGTTGGCAGTACCAACACGCTGCAATCTCCACAGCTCCCCACGTAAATAAGCAGATTCCTGATGCTGTTCCAGCTTCAGAAATGCCTTTGAAGGCATTATTTAGTTCTGAATTTTTCCTATGTGGTTATGTGATACTTTTAGCATGTGGCTGGATGCACCCACAGATGCCTTGTTTTGAAGGAATGTACCTAAAACCTATTTAAAGTGTTACTGGCAGGCACTGGGCTGTGAAATAGAAATGGTTAAAAGAAATTCTCACTTTCACGCCTCCTACAACTCCTGAATGATAGAAGAATAAAAGCAAGCTATGGAAATAGTACTTAAAAAAAGACACATCAGTTGATTTGGTCCAAAATATACTCTAGGGATGGGAGGGGACTGGAAGAGCTGGGATAGAAAAACACAATGTTCAGGTTGCACAGTTCAAGTGAAGTGAAAGGGTGTGCAGAAGTTAAGGTTTCTGTGGCAATAGAAATTTGACTATGCCAAAAACAAGCAGTGTTAGTTCTGATCTAACAAAACCATCAGGAACTGGATCTTATAAATTTTTGTTTGTCTGTTTTTCCCTAAGAATTCTTATTAACTGCCTCCTCCTTAGAACTTAAGTGGAAAATTTAATTTTCCATGTAATTCTTCACATGAAGAGGGCTTAACATTAAGTTTGAAGTTTTAAAAATGCTTTGTTTGCAAGAGAATAGATACAAGAGGTGAAGCCAGGCAGGATCAAAAGTGAGGCAGAAGCACCAGGGGAAAAGAAATCAATCCTTTGAAGGTAAGATTTAAAAAAAAAAAAAAAAAAAAAAAAAGAAAAGGCAGTATGGATACTAATGAAAGAAGGAAAATGAACATGGGAAAAGCAAGACAGGAGCCCAGGGGAGGTTTTGGAAAAGGGGAGATGGATGAGAAGGGTAACTGAAATAAGCTGAGGGTGTGCAGTCCACTGGAGTTAGTAAGTTACAACAGTGCTTGGGAAGTATTTGTTGTTCTTTCAAAAACCTGACAAAAAAATTCTGAAAACTGAAAATTATTATTATTTTTGGCCCCACTCTAAAATTTTTCTGGGGTTTAGCCACATTTTTTTTTTCTGTGTTCGGGAACATAAAAAAAGAAAAAAAGACACCAAAAATACTTTGTTCTTTCAATGAGTCAGTAATAAATAAAAATGAACATTCTAAAAACCAGAAGTTTCCTTGGGAAGAGAGAGCTATTTCTTCTTCCAAATTTCCTTTGCCTTAAAATTGGGATGTGCTCTGCTCTCAGGCTGAGGATCTGCCTTCCCAGCTGCCTTTAAGCAATCGAGTAGAAGTAGCAATTGGGACAGCTTTGCTCCTTTCTTTCTTCTTTTTTTTTTTTCCCCCTGGTGTTTGGCTGGGAAGCTGCATGGGTTTGCCTCAGAATAGATGCTGTGCTACCATAATCCTGGCACTTTTCACTGCAAATGAGATTTCAGCAGTGTTTCCTAGAGTAAGTGGAGAACTCCTGAAGCATTCTGAACATCCAGCTGCAGGGCTGGCGGGAGGGGGAAGTGCAGTAACCTGCTTTGTTTGCCTGAGCATGTGATTTTTTTTTTTCTTTTTCTTTTTTTTTTTTTAAATACCTTGTGATCTTCACAGACTCCTGGCGAAGCTTAAAAGGTTAGTTTGAGAAGGGAGTGGCTATCATTTGTTTAGAAAATAAATAGCAAAAAGTAGGCCAAATACCAGTAAAGTTCCAGTTTTAAAATATTAAACTAACACACAACATTGCTGACCTGGAAAGGTCACATGAAGTGGGAGAAAGGATGTATTTAGAGTGATTGCCAGGCAGGACGTGGGATCTCTCACTGACTTGGCAGTAGATACTTCAGCTCTATTTGCTGTTTCTAATGCTCCTTATTTGCTAAGTTCTTAAGTTTGACAAGATCCATGCTTTATTTGTCAGTATTTATGTGGTATTAAGCAAGTGTGTAAATCCATTCAGAGGGTAACCAAGGCCTATCCTGCCTGCTTTTCCTGATTCATCTTTGGATATAGACAGGATGCTCAGAAACCTAGGAAAAGGGAGGCTTGGAGGGGTTTTCCTTTGGGGAGTGCTATCAGATAACAAGGTTATTTGTGACAAGTTTAAACTTGCTAAATTTGGTGGAATAGATTCAGTGCTTCCAAATCTATCAGTGTGAGAGTGAGGAAAGAAATGACTGCTGAAACGACAATAGAGCTGTTAGAATTCCTGCAGAAGAAGCAGGAAGATTTAATGGAAATGTAAAGATGTCAGCATCCCTCTCTATGGCCTGACTTTAGGGCTCTTGGCAAGCGTGGAGGAGAAAACCCAACGCAGCAGATAAATAATTGCTGCCACATCATCCCAGCACATCATCATCACTGCTGGATGAGATGAAAGGTATTTACAAACCAGAGGCTGCCAGCAGAACACAGGCAGCCCCAGCTTGATCCAGCTCCAGCTGTAATCAATAGGAGCCTTCAGCTAAACCAGAGCCTGAAGAACAAACTGAGTGCTTTTTGAAATGTCTTACACGGTGAGCTCTGTAAGCAAGGCTGGAGCTCAGCAGGAGCGGGGCATGGAGGGATGCAGTGGAGTTTTGCTCCACACATTGCTTGGTGGGCTTCAAAATTATACTTTCCACTGACAACTGAAGCCCCATTTTTCCTTCTCCCCCTTAGATCTCCCACTCTTCTCCTGTTTTTCTTTCCCTGTTCCTTTGGGTTCTGCCCTTCTAATTTTTCAAGGCAGAGGATGTGCCTTTGTTTGTGAAGAGCAAGGCGAGTTTATGGCACCCTATTCATTATATTTATGAATCATATCTAGCTGAATTTTTCCCATAGCCCAAAGGTGGCTGATTGCCCAAAGGCACTGCTCCTAATGCCTGTGTTTTCTATTTATAAGGTGTATTTTAGTTTACATCAGAAGCTGAGGGAAAGACTTCTGCTTGATATCACTTCTGCCAAATGAAACCCGCAGAGAAACTGTGGCCAAAGGAATTCTGTACAAAAGTTGTCCGGGCTCTGTAATTTTGTTCACGTGGGTGCATGGTAGTATACACCAGCTGCCAATAAAAACACTCTAAAATAGATACAGCCCTGTGCAAGTCTCCAGATGATCTTAAAATGTACAGAACACAGGTAAGGGAGCAGAGAGAGACAACCAGGCTTTGTCAGGATACAGCATGGTGAGAAAATCAGCCTTTGCAAAGTGGTTGTGAGAGGAAAAGCAGCTCTTCCAACAATCTCTGCTACTCCCTGTAAGTTGATGAAATTCCTGAAAGAGCACTTTAGAACCAAATGAAAGAAAATTGTTGCTTTTGAAGCCATTTGCGGTTGTGACCAAGTGTGGGTGCTCCCCAGAACGTGTTGATGCTCTGTGAGCAGCAGAGCCAAGGACAGGCTCCAAGGAGGGAACATTGGCCTGGGCCATTGCTCCACCTCAGGAGAGTCCTGGAACTCTGGCAGGGGTTGGAAAGCTCCAGCAGCACAGAGTCCAGGACACAAGGAGAAGATCTGTGGGACAATCATTAGTGCTGATGCTTGTCCAAACTGAGCTTTTTGCCTCCGGAGAACAGCAGGAATAAAAGGAATTGGCTTTGCAGCTACCGGGGGAAGGGAAGGAACAAGCCTTGACAGATTCACTGGACAAGTTTTTTTAATAGTTTGTGGCTTGAGATGCTTCTCTTGCTTTTGGCCCCAGGAAGAAAGATGAGTGGGAAGCTTTAGAATCATAGAATGACTGGGGTTGGAAGGAGTCTTAAAGCTCATCCAATTCCAACCCCATGTCATGGGCAGGGACACCTTCCGCTATCCCAGGTTGCTCCAAGCCCATCCTGGCCTTGGACACTTCCAGGGATGGGGCAGCCACAATTTCTCTGGGCAACCTGTGCCAGGCTTCACCTCAAGCCAAGAGTTTTTTTCCTGATATCTGATGTAAACCTACTCTCTCAATGCAAAGAAATAAATTGCAGAAAGCTCCTCTCCATCTTTCTTGTAGCCATCCTTCCTGAAAAAGCATTGAGGACCTTTTTAGTCCTTCTTTTTTCCCCCCCCAAAAGTTTTTTGCTCGGTTCTCTGTGTGTTCTGTTCCCATCTTTAAAAGGCATGAGATCCCAGATCGTTATGCTCTTGCAAATGGAATGTATGAGCCAAGTGCCAGGGATGCCTGTCTGCATCCTGGCACATCTGAGGGATGCCCAGGACATTGTCAGTACATTGTTTGGCACTGCCTGCTGTCTGGAGCTTTAAGGAGACAACCATGAATGTGTGATTAAAATCCACTGCAGAGGTTAATGGCTGGGCAGGATCCACAGGGAAACATGAGGGCCTCAGATGCTGCTGAACACAGGCCAATGGTGGTTGGTCAAAAAGAAATTCTGCTCATAAATTCTTGCAGGATGGGAGAAGAGATTTCTCAATTTAGACTTTCATCAAAGCTATTGGAAAAAGCAGTCAATCACACTTAGGGTTCCCAGAGATGCCTGCCTGCCTCAAATGCCTTCCAGATGGATTTAATTCCAGTGCATTGATTGTCCACTCAGCTTTGCAGTGCAGCAGGTAAAGGCAGGTCCATGCCATCCTCATTGAGCTGCTGGATGGCAACAGAATTGACTGGTGGCTCTTTCCTCATGGAAGTGCAACCTTCCAGGAACTGATGAGGCAAGAGGTGAACTGGCAAAACATGAATCTAGGGCAGGCTAATTATATCCAAGTAATTAATGCCAAGAGCAAGGAATAGATTGAAAAGGTGAAGGAAAGAGACATGTAGCTGAGTACTAGGAAGATAGTCTGTTTATAGTGGAGAAAGAATAAATGATCTATGAGCACATTCATTTCTTACCTATAGGATAATGGGAGGGATTGCTTAAAATTTTAAAGTTGGAGTGATTTAAAATAACTTTTAAAAGTAATTTACTAATCCTATTATTTGTGCAATTTTAGTTGTTAGCTGGAATAACCCAAACCAATGTGTGCAACATTCAGCCTTCTCCCAGGCTAATCAACCTCAAATTTGTTGTGTGAGTTTGGGAGGTTCAGCCTGGATTTCTCTCTGCTCTTGGCTTTCAGGAGCTCTGGCTGTGGAGAAGGATTCCCTTGTTGTGCTGTTCCAAGCCCTGAACCAAAACCCAGGACAATGTACAAGCAGAAAACAGAGGAAAGAGGGGGCATTTCAGGGGACAGCAAAACCAGGTAATGAAAGTTGTGGGTTGTAAAGATTTTTTTTTTTTAACAGCTTTTTCAAGATACAAGGTTTCCAGACAGGGACTACCAAAGAGGAGGGGAAGTTTTTTAGCAGACTCAAAACATGTGGGCTTCAGTAGCTTGAAAACTTTCATAGATAGCATTTAACCAACTGCCCTGATTTAGAGGCTGGGTTTAATTAATCAGATGCTCCCAATAAATATGCAAAGCACCAGTGGAAGACTAATTACAAGACTGGTTTCTAGCAGTTAATTGAACATCCTCTGTAGTGAGATCTGTATCTAAATTTATTTAGGCTCTAACAGACTGTTAGTTTGCTTTGGAGGTTTCATGGACAGGCAAAAAAATCAGCACAAAAGAAAAAATGTCTCAGCTAATAACCACAGGGTCTTCTGAAGGGATTTCAGAGGTTCAAAAACACCTCTGACAAATGAAATCCAAGTCATGAAGGCTCTTGTACCCTGTTTTTTTCTTGACTGGGAAGTGTTCAGTGTGTTTTAGGATCAAGTCCAAACAATTTTTAAGGAGTTAGGTCTTGTTTTCAATGAAAGGAAAATAAAAAGGAAGCAAAGTATAATAGATAAGTAAGGCTAAATACATATTGAAAACAAAAATCTTTTCAGAGCAAAGAACAATGACCTCTTATCTAGAGAAGGTTCAGCAAACAGGTTAATTCTTCATATTGCTTAAAACTCTTGGGCTTGATTTATTATTCCCCTTATTTGTGCAGGAATTTTTATTTACCCCACAAGGCTCCACACTTATTACATCTACATGTACTTGCCCAAAATGTTCAGTGGTGGAGAGCAAGGCCCCTTGAGCCAGAAAAGCAATCTGAGAGGTTCCTGGAAAGATCTCTGTGGATGCAGAGTTACGTGTCATGGTGTCCCAAACCAGCCCCTGCATCCATCTGTTCCTCAGAAGGGACAAAACTGATCTGGTTTGCAGATCATCAACAAGTTGGAAATTCAGCTTCCAGAAAGGATAAGATTTTACAGAGAAGATACTGAGGAGCTGGTTCTTGTAACCAAGCCAGGCCTCATTTCCTAGAGAAGTGGCAGAACGTATTTAGTGAGCAGAAGTGACAGCATGGCCTCATCTGGCACTGCAAATTCACAGTCCTGCTTGGAGTCACCATAAATCATCAACTGTAAAGTATCTGGTTTCCTAAAGGAACAGCTTTATTTCATTAACTTTTTGAAAGTGACGTTGCTAATTGTACCGTAATTTATCCAGGACCACAGTGTGAACTGCTGTTTTCAGTCAGGTTTTGGCCCTCGTTGCCAAGAGTTTAATAAAGAGGGGAGAGTAAGGAATTAAAGAGAAACAAGAATTGAAGGGTATCTAAAAGGGGCAGCATTGGTCGATGTGAGACAAACTGGGATATTCAGCAGAGGGATCTGAAAACTGTCCCAGCAATGGAACTGCAAGCTGAGTAAACAGCCAATTCCTCCAGATCAAGGCTACTCCCTCCGATACTCTCAAGCATTTCCTACCCACCCATGAGTAGGATCAGCGTGTGCCTGGTATTGCAGGCTTGCTCTGGCAAGTTTTTAGTGAGGGGTTTTAAAATAAAAGTTCCTAGCAACAAACTGATTGAAGCCAGCAGTGAGCAGTTGTGTAAACTGAGGCATGTGCAGAGGTGTCAGGGAAAATACTGGGATCTAAATGTGTGCTTTAAATGCTGGAAGCAACTGAAGGTGTCTTAATATGACACTTCAAAGTATAAACAGTGGTTTTGTTTATTAAAATCAGTCTTGATATTCTCTCAGCACTTTGAGAAGCTTGATGGGCACTAGCTATGAAAATATCTGCAGTTATTCAGAGTTCAAGTAAGCACAGTCACAGATCAGTAAAACTTCCCTTCTTTCATTGTTTGTGGATACACATTGATTTTTTTTTTTTGTTTGTTTTTTGTTTTTAACTGGAAATTAAAAAGCTGCAGAGATTCACTTGTAGTGGGAGTTGGGTCATGGAAGTTGGGAATGACATTCAGCCAGTCTTCTCCTCAGGAAAATGTTTTCATTCAAACCTAGGGCTGCCCAGAATTGTTACCTCCCCTTATGGAGAACACTCACTTTTCACTTACACATTTGTAAGGAAACAAACCTGTTTTCCCCCCAAGTCTGCAATTTTAGCACATCTCTTCTGTGTGTGTCAATCCAGGGTGAATTGTAAGGAGGGATTCTAGGTACAGGGAAAACTTTTTTCACATTAGTGCAGTCAAGGTGTGGAACAGGCGCCCAGAAAAATTCTGTGCTCTACTTCCATGGGGTTTTTCAAGCCCTGACTGGATAAGTCTCCCAGGTCTGATCTCAGAGCAAAGCAGGATGTCAGGCTGGAGACCTTCCAAGGCTCCCTCTCACCTGAATTGGGCTGCAGTAAACATACTCTAAGCTACTAACCAGAAAGGAAAACTTTGCTACCTTTCTTTCCTCTGACTTTTTATAGTGTTTTTCAGGCAGGAATTGAGTGCAGTGAGGTTTCTGATTAAATCATGTGGAGATTGTCACACAACTTCTTTTTTTTAATGCAACCTAAGTAAGTAAGTTCAAACCAAGTAAGTTCAGCCCAGCTGTGAATTAAGAGAAGAACTGTAAGGAAACCAGTTGATCACCACTGGGCTAAACTGTGAAATTAGTGCTAAGAACAGTTAACGATGGGACATAAGCATTTAATTTTTCAAATTAAGGACAAATGATAGGGATGGAAAAACCTGCATATTATCATTCCAGTTTTTAAGGGCTGTTGTCTGTGCAGCCCATCCCAAGTGCATCCCAACGGGACAGTAATGCTGTCTTGAAGCTGGCTTTGTGTGACAGAGGCAGCTCTGGAGCTCTGGGCTCTGTGTGTGATGGTGCATTCCATGGGGATGGGCTCCATCCAGGCACATCCCACGGAATGTTACAGCCAGATGAAAAACCCTTTTTTGGTTCCTGCTGCCTTTTTGCTGTTCTTACACACTTGGGGTTTTTCTTGCTGGCTGAACCCCCCAATGGCCAATGAGTATGTGAAAATCCCAACCAGTCCCTTTGGTGTCTTTAATGCTTTGCTTCCAGCTTCCTGCTCGGGGCCGTAGCAGGAGAGGGACCCCACCCTGAGGACCAGGCTGTGCAGTGGCTCCTCAGCCCCTGCTTGGTCACACACGAGGCATGTGAATGGAGCCCCCGGGGCTCCCTCAGCCTCCACCAGCCAGAATGTGCTGAGGCCACTTTTTGGCTGGCTTGGACATGACAGATACTAAAACAAAGAATCAAATGCAAGGAATGATATAAGCTGCTCCTGCTGCTGCTTTTGTCCCAAATGCACCACTGAACACAGCAACTGTGGGGCGTGATGTGCTGGCTAAGTCACACACCATGGAATATTCTGAGTTAAAAGGGGCCATTGAGTCCAGCCCTTAGGTAGGGAGGTGCATGCCCCATGAGGCTGTTTTCAGTGGACAGTTCCTTCTCCATGCACATGTTGTTCAGGAGAATGGGACCTTGGAGGGTCCCTGGAAGCTGTGCCAGTACTCAGTGTCACTGAATTTCAGTATTGCTTGGTCTGCCCCACAATAACAAACACTGATTCCTATGATGACAATGTTCTGATATCAATACCTGATTTCTTTTTGATATAGAAATAGCATTTGACAGCTAACAATCAGATTTACATACCACTTTGTCAGAATTACAGAAACTTCTGTCTGAATTTCTCAATGGTTTTAATTTTTAACAAAACTACACTGGTCTCTGCTCTCCCAAAACAGACTCAGCCTTCTGCAGCCTGTAGGGCCAGAAGTGATTCCATTATGGGACTGAACATCTGATGTCCACCAGGCTGATTAGCCAAAGCTTTGGGGAATTGGCTTTGTGCTCAAACCACAGATAACAGCCACCAAATCCAGAAAGATGGAAAACATACTGGCTCTGCTTTCTCAAACTGGGCACTGAGAGATACTCAGAAAATCACCAGTCTGCTTTTCAACAACCAACTTCATCCTGACATTAGTTAAGGATTGAGGACTGCCCTAAGCATAAATTAGGTTTGTTAACCTTTTCAAAAGTTGCTGCTTTTTAACTTCTACTCTCACTGTATAAAATGTCCAGACCTTTGTTTGATCAAGTTCCTAAACTGTTGGCCTCACTCCTATGCCATGGCAGAGATTTTGGGAAGTGTTTCCTTTTGAGGGGCTTCTCCAACCATGCCACCTTCCAGCATCACAAATACTCAAACTGTGAATTTCAAAGTGGGAAAAAGCAGCTACAAACCTGCCTTGATTATTTCTGCACGGTTTTGCTACACTTTGATCTATGTTAAAACCTCTCTTCATCCCCAAGCTGCTGATTTCTTCTGCTGCTCCTGTTTTTCAGTATCCCCCTGTCTCAGGCTCTGCAAACAGCTGCCCTGCTCCTGAGCTGTTTGAGAGGGAAGGAAACCAAGCAAGTGAACTATTCCTGCATCCCAAACAGCCCTTGCATGGCTCTGGAGCTGGGGAATCCCCCAGGAAGCTTTTAGGAGGGTGGAGAAAGCAGAGACAAGATCAAGACCAGCGCTCTAAAGCTGTGCTCAGGGGAAGAGCAGAGGGTGTTCGAGGGTGTTGCTGGGTGGATCTCCTTGGCTGGTTTTGGGGTTTGGCTCTATTACATGGCTGTGCTTTCAATTTATTTCAAAGGTGCCTGGAGCCTTATAAATCTGCATACATAGTAAGGAAGAGATTCTCCTCACAGTGGATACTGAACTCTGAGTGTAACCAGAATGGAGAGAATGTTTTGATTTAAATACATAATGAAGCAACATTTTCGTAAAAATGTCTTGTCTAGAAATGGGGAATTTTCCTTTTTATAGGCATAGAGAGCCACAGTTTCTAAGAGAGGAATACTTTGCCTTGGAACACACACAAAAAAGTTTTTGCTTCTCCAAAATCATCCTTTTTCACATGCTGATTAATAGATTAAAATCTATTAATAGATTTTCTGGATTGTTTAAATAATGGTCAGTGTTTGCAATGGAGAAAATGGGTGGGTGTTTTTCCTTCACCCAAATTTTCCTGCACCCAACTTTTCCTGCACAAATGCTCTCAGGAGTGTAGTTCTAACTCTCTTCCAGCTAATTCAAGCTGGAAAGTTCTGCTGCTCCTGCAAACACTAAAAACCCAAGAGGTGCTCAGTGGTGTTAAGTCTATAATTTTTATCTGCTCGCAGTGCTTTCTGCTCCAGGGAAAAAGTGCTGGAAATATCAGCAATATCTTTGGGTATTGCAACCATTCCCAAATTATTTTCTACTCCAGTAACACATAAGGAGAGAGTGGGAAAGAAAATCTGTCTTGATGCTTCAAGTTAAGCCAGATAAGACTGAGGAAGGTCTGGATGCAGAGTACATACAGGCAGGATGATGTCAGAGAAGAACATATTTTTTCTTTCCCCTTGGGAAGTGGGAATGACTTTTGGATTCTGCACTCTTTCCTGATTTAGACTCCAACAACTTCTGGGAGGAATGAAGTCAGGTGTCATCCACAGCCCACAGGGGCAAAGCAGGGGTTGCTCCGAAGCCCTGCTTATTTCTGATGTGATTCTGTGCTCACTGCCCTGTGAAATACTCCTATATTCCTTATTTAACTCACCCCAGGCATGACACACAGGTCCTTGTTTTATCCAGTCCTTGTTTTATCATCTCCAAGTTCTGTGGAGAACTGGCTCCTGATAAGAAAGTCCCTTGAGAGCAAATTCATTTATGAAGAAAGTGCTTTAAAAACTACAGGCAAGTATTTGTTGCCTCTAAAAGTGTATTTAATTCTACCTACTCTGTATATCAGACACTCAAAATTCTCCCCAGAGTAAGTTTAGATAGGAGAGAGATTGTTTCTCCTGGTTTTTATTTTTATAAGATAGGTCATGTCAGCTAAAAATCACGCTTACATTTCTGCTCACTTTGCCAGGTTTGATTCCTTTGCTCTGTGTAAGATTGTTATTAAATGTTAACTTGTTGGCAACCTCTTTAAAACCACACAGAACATTGTTACCTGTCAAAAATTCTTGTATTTCCCAATTCTAAGTACTTCTGACAACACTAGGCAGTTACAGTATTGATAAGGATTTATTTCTAAATTTATAAAGCTAGAAGATATTCAGGAATCAGTTGTCCAAATTACTGCTTTTCTGGAATTATGGGGCTTTATATCCCATAGGATACCCTTTTTTTGGTTTTTTGGGTTTTTTTCTCTCCTTGAATTTCTTTAACTCTGGTGAATTTTAATTGAAATTGAAACCCAAACTTAACTCTTGGTATAAGCCCCAGTTTTGCACAGCAATCTACCTGGTGAGAGCTTGTCTCTGGGTTCCATCTGAGAGCGGGATTGGTTGGATTGCACGCATTCTGCCCAGTTACCTGGTCACAGGAATCCCACCTGTGCAGGCAGATGCACAAAAAATCCCTGGAACAAGCTCTGCTTGTCCCCAGGAATCTCCATGGAGCAGCTGTTCAGGCATGGGCTGAACATGCTCAAGTGCAGGGTCAGATTTACTTAAACCATCTCACACACCGGGTCACGCACCAGACCAGGAGTTTCCTTCTGGTTAAATCCAGCTCATAAAGGAAGGCTCAACAATATCTTCTCCTTCTCAGAGCTGATCAAAACAGGCTTAATTAATTAATGTCCACTCAAAGGCATGAATTTTTAAAAGCAGGAGTTAATAAAGCCAAATTGAGAGTTTCCCAAAGGAAACATCTCTTCCCAGGAGATAGACCTTCACACACTGACTCCTTTGTCTTTCCATTGAAGAATTTTCCTTTGGAGTTATTTATTTAAGCCATTCAGTAACAGCAACAGGCAAAGGGCTACTGAATATCTAATTTTAAAAATGCTTAATTAAGAGCTTGGGATATATTTTGCCAGGAAAGGTCTAATTCATTTCTGAGCCTCAAGAACTTTTTCTTAGCCCTGTAGCTTATAAAAGTGTGTGTAACAAATGTTTTCTTAGTCACTTTTTCAGCTTTGATCATATAATTATACCTAACAAAAATTAGACATTTCTCTGCTCTGCTTACAACAGGACCAACCTTTAACATGGTTTCAGATTAACAAATGAGACACAAATGGGACTGAGCATTAAAGTATTTTATAATAACTATATGTGTGTTAAAATAGTTCAGAGCTCTGTGATTTGCAAGTCCCTCTTGTATTTTTAGGAAAGTTAAAAGGTAGATGAAAGAAGGTACATGCAGCATTCCTCTGTATTTAGTATAGTTTTTTTTCAGGTTACATTTTGCTTTCCATTGAATTATGGCAAATAACTTTCCAAAACTGTTGCTATCTGGCTGGTGTGAAAACAAAATTTAGCAAATTAAAGATGAAACAGATATTTCTTTGTGAAATTTTGTACTTTTTACTCATGAACTTTATATGTCTGATTACCTGTCCCCTGTAGTCTTGTCATACAGAGAACAGAGATCTTACAAGTCTAGTTCAGATCTTCCAACCTTGTGGCTAGAAGCATCTAAACCCTTTGACAGGTATGTGGCAAAATTCCCTTTGATAAGAACCCTTCAGCCCAAGGGAGGCTTACATTTCACATGACTTATTCTAGACCATGCATAAATGATGATAGCCCAGAAAAAGGAGCTCAAAAGCATCACAGAGGGGAAGAAAAGAATAAATATTCTTGAAGTGTAATGAAAGGAGGTGGTCAAGCTCAGCTTACATTAATCCCAGTTAACACAGACACAGCACAAAGGGGTTGCCATGACAAAGTGCTGCACAAGAGAAGTTGACTACACCACAAAAAATGTGGAATGTTTAAGATGCAACCTGGTAGGTGAACTCAAAAATTACACTCTCCTTGTGGTTTCTACCAGACCAAAAATATCTCACTAGAAGGGAGTCCTGTAACACTCCCACTGGTTTTGACAGTAGGAAAATGGCAAAGCAGCAAGCCTAACCACCACTCTGAATGAATTCCTGCAGTGCTGGTGTGCTTGGCTGTAGGGCAGCAGATGGGATTCCCTTGCAAAGGACAGGGAGAGCAACACAGACATCCCTGGGTGGTGCAGGGAATCAAACAGGCCTCTGCTGCCTTTGCAGGAAGCTTTGTTCTTCCTGTAGGGCTGTTTTGGCACACAGAATCAGCAGCTATCATCTTCCCTGGCCAGAATGGGAAGGGAGATATCACTTGGAAAGAGAATAAAATGAGGAAAATACGTTTCAAATTTCAGCTCTTGAACTAGTTTTCCAGCTTCCTGAATCTGTGTCCCATCACTGGAGATGCTCAAGAAAGATATTGGACCTTTGAAAAATGTGTCTGTAATGCTGAGATCCTTCAGAAATGTTCTAACAAACGTGACTCAGTAACCCAGACTACAAGAGTGAAAATAAAACACAGGTAAGGGCACTTCTTTTATTCACTAATTAATCTGAAGTAGGAATCAGGTTTGAAAATGGAGGAAAAAAAGTGGTGGTTGAGAGAAAATCATCCTGAGCAAAAAACTGGGGAGAAAAGGAGCAGAGAATCTTTCTCAGGAGGCTGAGGAGTGACAGTGCAAGAGACTGGGAGGAAACAACTGCTCAGAGCAAGCACAATGAGAACATCCCAGTGGCAGTAGTGTCACTATAAAATTACCTGAGGCAGGCGTTAAAAGCTGCAGGGTGCTTTGGCCCTGGTGGGGGAAGTGCCTGTATCACTGTGACGCTGTGGAATATATTCCTTTGAGAGCAGGTTTTGGCACAGGGAGCACAGCCCGTGCTGCTCCAAGTCCTGTTTCGTGCCCTCTGGGTGCAGCAGGTGACAGCCCTCGCTCCTGGTGTGGTTTTCCTGACTTGTAGGATGCACAGATCTGAGTGTCTGCAACAGGTACAGGGGATTCCTCAACAGAGAAATAAGTGCTCTGAGCTGTTTAAAGGGGTGCCAAGTACTGTGGGATGCCAAGTCAGGACCAGGCATGAGCACATTCTTCCCCTTTGCTATCTGGTGTTATTCCTGATTGCATTGTGAAAAAGACCTCCGGCTTAGAGAGAGGAATCCTGAAGGAGGACAGATGGCTGGAGCTTGGACTTTCTTCAGGCCATGTGCCTTCTGAATCCATTTGCTGTGTTTTGTCTGTCAAAACATGAGCCTCCTCCGAGCTACTAAGGCAACAGGCTTTAAAATCAACAAATGCAGCCCACAAGGATGACAGCTGAGGTGACTACTGTGTGATCCCATTCTTCTGCTGCAAGAAGCCATGAGAACTGCTAATGAGTTTACTTAAACTTGAAGTCCAGTGCTTGCCTGCATAATCCCAATTCAGGAAGCTAAGGTAAATACAACTCGGGGAAGCTTGCTTGCCTCTAGCACACTTAGCACGATGAGCAAATGGGAGGAATCTTTAACTGCAACACACTGAGCGTATTCCTGCAGGGGTCAGGACAATGGGAAAGTAGTAACTAACTCAGGAAAGGAAAGGAAAGCAGCTGCTAGTATTTATGCTTGTGATGGATGTTCACAGTAAAATGGTCAGACAGAACAGAGAATATCTCTCCAAGGTCTTGACTTGACACCCACAGCTGTGCAAATAGCACAGATGGGAAGATGATTCAGAGTGGCCTGATTTCAAAAATGCCCAAAACCAGGCCCTCAGAACAAGATGGGCTTTTGTGAACGCCCCTGTGGACCCTCAGGGTTACTAAAGAGATGCTGCTTTGCAGCGGAATGCATCAGTTTCACAGATTAACAGCTTGAACAGTTGGTTTAGGATGGGCTGATGAAAGATGATCTATCTCTGCATGATGTATCCAAGTGTACACAGAATTAATTGAAGGCTGTGAACAAAGAGCTGTGAAAGTGTCAGCTTCTGACCTGCTGTGGATCCTCTTAGACCTGCAGAATTCCTATGGCTTGTCCCAGTAATGAGTATTGTAGTGGCACATTGAACCAGGTCAGTGTCTTAGAGTGGCTACAGCTGGCAACAAGTGTTCCCCATTCGCTGGAGTGCTGCACAAACACATGGCCTGAGGGAGCACTTGGAGCTACTGCCATCCTAAACCACCTAACCAGGCCTTATTTTTCCTGCCATTGGCTCTGTCCTCACCCTGTCCTCAAACTCAACAGGCCTAGTGCTGTTCACAGAATCACAAAATAGTTTGGGTTGGAAGGGGACCTTGAGGATCACCTTGTTGCACCCCTGCCATGGGCAGGGACACTTTCCACTGTCCCAGGTTGCTCCAAGCCCCATCCAACCTGGCCCTGGACACTTCCAGGGATAAGGCAGCCACAAGTAGCCTTGAAGCATTTTTAAAAGTACTCCTTACCTACAGGAAGGGGAAAAACTTGGGATGGTACAATATTTTACAAAAAGCTCTCAAAAACATTCCCATGGCTAAGGAACATCTATAGCTGTATTTTAGGTTGTGTGTGTCTTAGAAAATGGGTTGGGCCCATAGGAGCAGATCCCAGCTTCGTGCAGAGTCTCCAAAATCCCAGTCCATGCACTTCTGAAGTTCCCTGGCGTCTGGCCCTGAGGGCTGAGTGCTCGTTAGTGGTTGTGGCACATTAGTGGCACCCCTGGGGTGCATTTCAGGTTGAGTTTCAGCTGGGCTGGATGTGGCTGCACGTTCCAGGAGCTCTCAGGGAGGGGAATCAAAGCACAGTGAGTGGAGCTCATTAGGAGCTGCAGTGCCCCAGCCAAAATGCCAAGGAGGAGCCTCCTGCCAGGCTCTGCCAAGGGCAGCCAAGTGCACCTGCACTCACACACCTTTAATGTTCTTTGCATGCCAGCTGCACATCCCTGACATTTGTAAATATATATTATACAAAGTGATTTTTCTATGGAAAACATCATGAACTGCTCCCCCTTGTCCCTTCCTCTATAACAGGACAACAACAAAAAGGATTCTCCAGATGCAAAATTTAGCCTTGACTTATTCACAATTAACTTGAGTCAAAAGCATAGCTCGAGTATGATAAGTTACTTTGAAAAGTACCAAAAACAAAACAAAAAAAACCCTTAACCTTTACCAGCATAAGGATACCTCAAGTGATTTTGCAGGAGGAAGAATAACCACAGCACAGAAAACAAATTCGTTTTTTTCCTCTTTCCACAGAGGAGGATAAAAGCAACCAATGTCCACCAAGTCTGGACAGAACTCTGGAAAAATGTCTTTCTCCCACAGAAGCAAGCAGTGATCCCTTGTATTGCAATGTCTCCCTCCTGTACTCGACATTGCAGCAGCACAAAGGGTTATAAACAGGTTGGAGAAATATCAAAAGCTAATCTAGCTGAGGAGCAAAAATGTTTGCTTACTTTATTTCTTGCATTGCCAACATGATAGGAATTAAGGAAAATAAGTTCTTTTCCTTTCTCAAGTTTACAGGTTATTGGTACCTTTTTTGGTCCCTTTTTTCATTCAAATGTCATTAACATTCTAGGAGAAGTCAGTACTTTCTGCAAGGTACAAACCTTGCAGACTAGGTTTGACAAAATTGAATTAATTGGGTGATTTTCTTTTGAATTCAATAGGAGCAGACTCAAATCACAGAGAGCCTAACAACAAAGTAAAATAAAACTCAGGCCTGAGTGCAGGCACAGAGTGCAGCTATTCATTGTTTTTATGAGGAAAAAAATGCCTGGGAACCTGAGTTAACTCAGTAATTTGTTTCAAATTATTTCTTATTCAATTTTTTGCTCTTCCCTATTAGTGATACCCTCACAGGGACAGGGCTGAACATCCAAGTGGCTTCCTGAAAGTGTGACCAGGTGCCACATATGGGAATCTCCCTTAGGGACCAAATTTAGGAGAGACAGTGGAGTGGGAACTGCTTGGGATGGGGATGGAGGGGATTAGGCAAAGTCATAAACTCAGAATTTAAAGTTCAAGTGTTTATGTTGAAGCACAACTTCTTCCACAACAGAGACCTTTCTCCAGAACAACCTCCCTCATCCTTGCTTCAGTTTGGGGGTTCCTGGCATCACTGCTCATAAGGAGCATCTTAAGAATGTCCCAGGAAATGTTTGCTACCCCCACTTCTAACAGCAATGTGGTTCACATTCACACTAGAACATTTCTGCTCACTAGTAGTTATAAAAATATGTATCAGCACATCACTGGAGTGAAATCCACCAGGACCAGTGTCGTTTATGGGCATTTATTCCAAGCACAGGAACCACAGGAGTGTGCTTGGCCTGTCATTCCCACACTGCTCCATGCTTAAAAAGGGAGTGGACACTTGTGTTAAAACAGAAGGCCCCTCACACTGCAGCATGATGTCAGCAATTCAGCTCCTTGGAGCATGTTATTGTTTGAAACAGAGGTCTCCACACTTTCACATTGGTTATAAAATACTTAGTGCTGCTGGACTGGAAGGAAAATGTCATACATCTGCAAACAATTAGAAGGAGCTGGACTTCATATTTGATTTACTAAACAATAAAACAAGCTTAAGTGTGACTATATCTGTAAGTTACACTCCCTAGGAGCCTCGAGCAGTTATCATAGCAAAGTCTTTTAACCATAATTAAATAAATCCGCAGCGGGACCATTGCTGATCAAGATTATCTTTTATAAGATATTTTCAGCAGCGAAAAGCATGAAGATCATGAAGCTGAATGCATGCTTTAAGTGCTCCAAAACTCTTTTATCCTTCATTTCAAGCACACTGTCCACTACCCTTTTTCCAGCTGGAATGCATTCAATACATTTCAGCTTTTAAACACTAATATTTCCATGCTTTCTGCATTTAGATTGAAATGTTGGCATGAGGAAATGAGTAGCTTGATGCAGTCAAGCCCAAGATTTCACCACAGATTTTGTGCCTGCTGGTTAAAACTTCTGGTACTGTAACAACACTTGTTGTCATTATAAATTAACCAAAGATTTGGGAATTTAATAGAAACAATTAGTTGCAAGTTCCAGGAAGCAAGAGCATGGAGTAATAGTAATCTATCACCACCAATTTCTCCTCAACAAAACAGAAACCTTAACCAGTTGTCAGTCTCTCAGTTAAACCTAACCCTCGACCTTTGTTTGGAGCACAAACTATGGGTACTAAATGCTGTCAAACTGTCATACTGTATCCCAAATTTATACATCTAAAGCCAGCATAGCAAAAGGGATAGTCATGTTTTGACATTTTCTAGCATAACTTGCGTTTTTTATCAAAATAAAAATGTTATGTGCTGAAGTTGGAACAGTTTATTACAGTTCACCAGTGAAGAGTAGTGCCAGCAGCATCACCTGAAGGAGGGAGTACCAGGCCAAACCCAGCAGTTCTGCTCCTGGTTTTGCTGCTGCTTTGCCAAGTTAAACTAAGGAAAAAGCCAATTTTCCATTTAAGGAAAATTTTGATTTTCCCTTGATGACCCCCAGTGAACGCCCAGGGTTAAGGAGATCTGACCTTCTGTGGTAGGTTCTGTACTTGACATTCTTGAATCAGAGTGACAGAAATGTTGGACATGAGCAGATAAGCCAGAAATGCAACTCTGAGGCTTTGCCTACAAAAATAACTCCTCCAGCCTCCATGATGATTACTGTGGTCCAGAATGACAGGGAATTTACTTACTAGTGATAAATAATGTCCTGTGTACATGAATACCAGGGAGAAGGAAACTACCACTGTGTATTACAGCCTGCCCTGATTACAGTCCCTAAAGTACTATTTTATGTGATTATACTGCTACAGGCCACAAAGTGGAAAAGATGAACCACGGGGTCAAGTTTTGCCCTCTCCTTGCACGGGTGTCCCTCCAATGTGCTTGAAAAGCAAGTTTGTGAGCAAGGGCTAGAATATATTTCTATGAAAGAAAACAAAACAATGGCCAAAACATTTGTTACTTCAGCAAGTAGAAGAGTAAACTGTTTATATAAAATAATAAATGAAACAGTCTTAGTTTACAGAAGTGCTTGTGAGGCTGGTTCCTGAATGCATACAATTAACATTGCTAATGCCCTGAGAATTTTTGGCACTGTGTGTGGTGTATGTACACTCAGATGAAAGCTCTTCATTGCCATAGTTTCCAAGAGTGCCCAGGCCAGCACTGGAAGTAAACTGGCAGGGTCTGCCTAGGGCTACTTCCAGAGAGATCAGAAGAGCACAGGCTGTTCAGGAGTTGGTACTGCAGGAGGAATATTCCTTATCCACAATAAAAATACAGGACCCTTGTGCACTGCAGCCTGCTCTAAGCAAAAGTTCATCCTGTGGTTATTTTTTGTTCATTCAGCATTCACTTACTGAAAAATACAGAGTTCTGCAAACCTTTCCAAATTGCTTATGCCTTGTTGCATTGCCCACTCTTTTCAGAGCATTTTCTTTCCTAGACGTACTTAATACAACACAAAATGCTTCACTAGAGTAATTTTAAGACTTTTTTTAGGAGCTACAGACAATGGAATGAATTCAATTTTTTAGCCCAAAAGCAGATGGAACAGACTGTAAAAGTTGCAACAAACTTCACATTCTGATGCCTCGAACAACAACAGCGACATTTCTGTATTTTATTTTTGCATCTTTAAAGGTGTTAATGGAGCACCAGTCCCTTCCAGTCAGTGCAAGGGCTACAGGCTGTCATCCCCTGGCTCTGGGGTCACCCACACTGCAACTGCACCGGGAGCAGAACCGAGGCAGGCACCGGCTTACCTTGGCACACGTTGTGGTCACTTTGCTCATACCCAGCTGCACACTGGATTTGGTGGGTTGGGTTGGGAGGGGCGCGCTGGGGGTCGGCCGGGGTCCGGCGAATGACGCTGTTTCGACCACTTGTGGATTCAGCTGCTGCTTCTTCTCGCTCATTTACAATAATTTGCGCTGTTCTGGGTAGACAGAGGTATCCTCCATAGTGGTTAACACATTTCATCCCACCTTTACATGCATCTGGGACTATTTCACATTCATCAATATCTGTGGTTAGCAACAACACAAGTCATGCTTTTAACAGTCGAACCTTCTGCAACAGCCATTAACACAAAGAACACGACGAGACATGCACGCACACCTCCGTGTCCAAAACAGGGGTGTGCAGTGAGAATACTTAAAGAATACCAGTGACAAGTCTGTCTTTGAAAATTATTTACTGTACCTTTGCACCGTTGCCTAACAGGATCCCATTCATAGCCATCTGTGCATTGCTGTGGAGAAAAAAATATAATAATTTGGTTACTTGGGATTCTTTGTTTTGGAAAAACAGTCGAGTGTATTCAGTGAACTCAAAGTGTCACACAAAGGGAATGCAATACCTTGGTAGGCTAGAAAAATGGCAATTGGTACATCACTGCTGTGCAGGAACAGTAAGACTTGTGGATCCCTTCCCACAAGAATGCTCATAGAGCATTCCCATTTGGAATGCTCTATGAAACACAGAGAGCGCCTCCGTCTCGGGAAGTTCCCAAGATATTGTTTGCTGTGAGCAGACTGGGGAGCAAAGTGACAAAATCATTGCTTTCTCCTTCCCTTGTCCCAGTGTTATACCATCTCTCCTTGCTGAATCCTTGGATGATCTTTGGTGTGACCAAGCTGAACCAGAATGAAAATCACTTTATGAAAAGCAGCAAGTTTTTCTGAATTTGGATCTCATTCCCTGCCTTCCAACAGGTGAACCTCTTTCATATTCAGACTCTGTTTGCCAGAGGGACCAAGAGGACTCTGTGCCCCTGGATTTCATCCTCTCTCCCATTAGCACTCTAGCAATGGGGAAGGATCCCATGACAGCTGGAAATTCATTCACATGCTTTTTAATCATATGACTCCAGGAACTGCAGTCTAGGAAGGACAATTTATATTGTGAGACACACAATAAACGGTTAGAGTTTATAACAGCAGGACTACTTATTTATACAAGACTTTGCAGAATTCAAACAAGGCTATACTCAGCAGCTATTCATATCAATGCACACCAGCAAGTTCAGGAAAGATTTTAAATAGTCTGCTCTGCATCTTCATTATTTCTCTGCCCAAAAACATTAAATTATCCAGAGGGCAGTAATTTTAATCGCAGGTCACAGTTACAGAGACTGATTAACAAAGTATCATGGTGCTACCAACTGCAGCAGGAACATTTAAAATATGAAAATATCATTGCATCAACCAGACTGTGCTGTGTAGGTGCATCTTGGGCTGCTCAGGGTACTACTTTAATGGCCCCACACAAAAAAGGAATGGAGTTGACTAATGTAATTAGTCACAGTCAAGCAAGCTAAATCTTATTGCAACTCCTCTGCTGCTGAGGGACTTACAAGTGGCAAACTTGACTTTCTGATGCCAAGATCCACTTGTTGCAGGTCCTATCCTCAAGTTATTTTAAGGGACTTGTTACTGACGGACTCTGACTCAGCAGGAGGATTGAAAATATTTTCTTCTCTTGCAGGTGACACCAGTGATTTGTCAGATGTGGCAGCGAGCTGTAGCTTGGAAGGGTTTTTCTCCCCAAGGGGTAAGTGGACACTCTCTAAAGGATTGACTACATGCTGAGTTGACAACTCCAAAGTTACTGTAGCTATGAAAAGGCAAACCCAAAGGAAAACGGCTAATTCATGCATTTACTGAATCACCCAATTCCTGTTAATGCACAACAGAAGTACTGTCTGTTTAACTGCAAGGAGCCAAGTCCATCTATTACTGCAGCCAAAGGCTTTTACAATAGCAAAGGATTTGGCCCTCCATGGATACAATGTGTGCATGAGAAACAGTAGCATCCCAAGAGCAAAATCTCCCAAAGCTGGGTTTTTTTGTTTCATTTTACAGGATCAGCATTTAACCATCAGTGAAGCACCTAAGGGCTAAGACCTCCTTGAAAATGGAGCATAGGTGCCCAAGTCACATAGGCTTACTAGAAATGTTCAGTTGGCATAAACAGAATTATGTGAAATGCTGCATAATTAAACCTCCCCTCTATAATAACTGTGGGAAAGGAGGAGGGTGGGATCCCTGTTTTTAGTCCAGATTTTCAAAAGGTACTTAACATCTTCAGTTTCCACTACAAACAGGGACTTTAAAACAAAAGTAAATCACAGAAGCCTCTAAATAAAACTACTCCCAGCCTTCAAAACCCTAATGCTTCTAAAGCCCAGTGTTAAAGTATTTTATTACTGACTTCCTGATGCTCACTTGAGGCTTCTTTAAGCCCTGACTTCTACAAGAAGGTCCAACTCTGCAATATTTACTTGCTTGAGCCATCCCACTGACTTCAGTGGGATTACTTGTATAAGACACAATCCTGGGCTTTGGCTGTGGTTCTCTAACTTTTTGCATGTGTGCAGAATTTTCTGCTTGTGTGGCATTGGGCTGATGTGTGTGCACATATCCAGAGGTCCACCCATATGAAGCAAGTTGCAGGGATTACAGCTGTAATCAGATGTGAAAATGTGGGTTTTTCCCCAGCCCAAGCTGGGGTAATTGCCACTCCTTCCATGACATGCATTATGCAAGCCAAGCACTGAACACAAGCAGATTGAAAAGAAAAAGCCTGACAAAAAGACCTTTAAATCTCTTAGCCTGCCACTTGGCTGCAAGCAGAACCTATTCCCAGTATTCTTGAACAATTTTATCAAGCCATGCAAAACCACTGCTCAAAACCAGCTCAGAAAAGAACAGTCCCATGATCACGCCGGGATTCAGATGCTTCATTAAAAGCCCCAAATTTGGAAGGACTTACATTTTGTTAAAAACAGCTTGAAACATCCATAAGAAAACACAAAAGAATGTTTGACCTAATTATCTGTCAAATTCCATATATTTCAAATGAAGGTCCCAGGACCCTGCCTTTATGAAAATGGATTAAAAAAATATTAAAAACCTCCTAATTTTGTTCAGTCCCTCAAACCGAGTACACAGATAAACTTTTCCAAACAAGCAATTGTAATGCATTTTGCTCAGTCTTGTCATCTTGAACTTTTAAACACTGAGTGCAGGAACAGCTTATTTTATGGTTAATATTCGAACTCAGCGACCTCTGTAGCACATGCTACACATTGGCAAGAAATTCGGTTTTTCTTAAGGGTCACTTAGCAAAGAATCCCCGCAAAGCAATAATTATCTCCAAGTCTATTAAACCTTACCGTGTACGTTATGGTTTCCTCAGTTTCCTGCGAACGTACTGTAATAAGAACGAACGCAGCCAAGAACATAGCTGTCAACATCGTGAACCTTGAAAGAAAGGAAAAACAAATCAAGCAGGAATGCTTTTAGCGCTCTCCTTTGCTGGAGGAGGCTGCAGCCCCCCTGGGACCGGCTCCTGCCGGGGGAGCCCACCCAGCCCCTACCTGGGAGAGGCGGCCCGGCGCTGCCCGCTCGCTCCCGCAAGGAGAGGGTGAGGCTTGGCCGTGCTTCCCAGCCCGGGGATTTTATCCAGCTGGGAGAGAGGGGCGGAAATAACCAGTCAATGGAGTTTAAAACTCCCCAGCGCTCACCGGGAGCAGCGCCGGACAAGGCGCGGGCAGCGGCACTGCCCGATCGCCGCACGCTTTGGGGCGGAAAAGTAATTTTTCGGTCAAAGCAAGGCATGGGGGACACCCCCCACCTGCCGGGCTCTGCCAGGGACCCGCTCGGGCAGAGCCGTGCGCGGGGGGCGGCGGGCACGGAGCCGCCCGCGGTGCCCGCTCCTACCTGCGGGACCGGGCGAGCGCCGGTCTCTGCTCCCGTCCCGCGCCTCCGCTGCGCTGCCGGCGGCCGCTCGCTCCCCTTGCCCCGCTGCCGGTGCGGTGCCGGCGGCCGCTCGTTCCCTTTCCCCCGGTGCCTGTGCGGTGCCGGCGCGGTGCCGGCGGCCGCTCGTTCCGTTTCCCGCGGTGTCGGTGCGGTGCCGGCGGCCGCTCGCTATCCTTCTTCCCGGTGCCGTGCGGCGCCGGGGGCCGGCGGTGCCCGTTCTCCCGCTGCCGTCAGCCGCTGTCTGCCCGTGCCCGGCGGCCGGCGTTCGCCCGCCGCTGTCGGTGCGTGCCCGGTGCCGGCCCCGGGCTAAATAGAACGGGCGCCTGTCCCGCCGGCGCCGCGCGCGCCCCCTGCCGGCCCCGCGGGAGCGCGCGGGGCAGGTGCGGCCCCGCCGCCATGTTGGGGCCGTGAGGGCAGCCCCGGGCAGGGGCGGCGGGAGCCGTGAGGGGAGGGCGGCCGCAGCCCCGGGAGCCGTGAGGGGAGGGCGGCCGCAGCCCGGGAGCCGTGAGGGGAGGGCGGCCGCAGCCCCGGGAGCCGTGAGGGGAGGGCGGCCGCAGCCCCGGGAGCCGCTCCCTCACGCCCGTCGGGTGCCCCAGCCCCGCGGCGGCGGTGTCCCGGTTGGGATCTTCGAGGAAGAGCAGCACGGCCATCGTTTTGGCGTCTGTCGTGAGTCATGCGACTGTAGAATCCTTAATGTTGGGGAAAAAGGGCTTTGAGACTATCGAGTCCATCGCTACCGTGTTCTCAATTACAACCGTAAGCAGATGTGGAAATGAGAATGGAAAACTGGGTTTTTCCCCAGTCCAAGCTTGTTTAATTTCCTCTCCTTCCATGACATACATTATGTAAGCCAAACACTGAACACAAGCAGATTCTAAAAGAAAATAAACTCCCAAGAAGGCCTTTAGATCTCTTGCCCTTCACTTGGTTGCAAACAGAACTTCCAATATTCTTGCCCTCACGTCCCACATCCACGCATTTTTGGACGTTTCCCTGGGTGGTGATTCCACCACTGCTTTGGGTAGTCCCTTTCAGTGCTTTGCAACTCCTTCCTTGAATTTTTTTTCGGTAATATCTGATCTAAATGTCCCATGGAAATTTAAAATAGCAGGACTATTGATGTGTTGTGGCTGTTCAAAAGTCAGTAGTTAAAAGCCGTGAGGAGCCCTCCACAGGGCAATGCCTGTTCCTCAGACACCACCTAAGTTCAGCAATCATCACTTCTAAAAACCTTCCCAGGCTATGAAATGCTGTTATTTCCCCACCCAGGGGGAAAGCTCACGAACAGAAAGAAGGATGAGGAGGTTTTGCAGGGGTTTAGAAGCTTTGGTGGGTTTGGGTGAGGAGAAGGTGTCCAGGAACCTGTTCACTGGATCTTTATTTAATTCCCCAGTTTTGCTTCTGGGGGACACAGTAGAGCAGCTCTGTTCTGTTCCTGTAGTTCAACAAGAGGTCTTTAGTTTTGAAATAAGTTTTTGCCTCCTTAATGTAGACCTTGAAGGGCCTGGAGAACTAGAAATCTGAAAAAAATGTCTTACTATGCTGCAGACCTCTGACACTGCTGGCCTAGAGAATGGCTTTCCTATACAACCCCATAATTCTTAACATTAAATTATAGTTGATCTTACATAAAGCATGAGTTCTTTTTTGGACAGCCATACAGTGCTCATTAATTTTGTCTCTGAATCAAATCACTTCTTATCTGTTCTAGAATCAGCAAGCTGGTAGTTTTAGAATACTTGTAGCTGTAACCATATGTTGCCTATCTTTTATTTTTTAGGTGAGAGAAGGTAGGATTTTCTCTCCCTCTTTGCATTTTCTGTGCTTACAGATAAGTGGGACTCCTGAAAATGTACTTGCAATCCACACACCTCACTGGTAAATAAAGAACAGAAGCAACAACATGGTGTAATGAAGAAAATCTAAGTTGACTACATGATAGGACATTTTGCATGTACTTTTGTATGCATATTAATTTCATATTTAACAGGCTGTCTTTTGATATGTGTTCTCCTGCTCCAAAATGATTCCTTTAAAGCCTACATTCCATTATTTAGGAATACAGCTTCCCAGTGTTAGATTGACTCGGAGTTGTTCGCTTCTGTTGGTGTAAATTGGATTCCTGTTTGTGATGTGGTCCCTCATGTATTTCAAACTTTACTGTTTCTTGCTTATAGAAAGAAATGCAGAAAGAATAGAAGAATAGAAAGGTGTTTCTAATAATCTAATGAATGCAAAATAACATCATAATTGCTTTTATCTACTTGGCAACACTACTTAGTGACTATTGAATTGCCATTTGAATTGTGGCATTGTCATCCATGCCACGCAAGGAGAACAAAATTTAAGTTGTTGGTTCTGGATTAAGTAAAAATTTTAAAATTCTTGCCTTAAGCTACCACATAGGAAAAGACTGCCTGTTTTACAGGACTGCAGTTGGTTTTTTTCCCCCTGTAAAGATGTTCTGCAAAGCAGAGAAGAGCAGGAACACTGTTTTGGAGTGTGTCTGAGCACTGGCTGAGCAGGGACCCCTTCCCTTGGCTTCAGCCAGCGCTACACATTTACTGAAATGCCTCGTGCTGCCAAGGATGGTTGTCAGTCCTTTAAATGGAGGTAGGAGACTCAGTCCATGATTTGGTAGTTCAGATATTCCCTGCTGAGACAACTGGAAGCTTGCCTGGTGTGGGAGAGCAGAACTTAAACGCTTGGAAATGCTGATGGGAGTGTGAGGTATGTGAACGAGCTGAAGGACAACTTATTTACATATCTGGGGTGTCTGAAGATGTCCCTGTGGTCAAACCATCCCTCCTTCCATGCTGACCATGAGCAGCTTGGCACTGCTGAGGCCAACCCCTACAACAATTGGAGAAGCCCTGTCAGGCTGGTCCCTAATTTTTCTATTTTTCCTTACTTTTGGCTCCTTCTGAAAATTGTGCACTCTATTCCCTACAGTTTTAGTGAACTCTTTGCCACATCTCAGTTTTTGCTTTCTTTAAACCCCACAGTTTTCATAAATTCTTCAGCTCAAATGTGTTTACAACTTCAGTGTTCACATTTTTTCTTCCTGGCAGGATGTGTTGCCACCCCCCATTGTCCTCAAAAACCCAAGGATAGGTAGGCTGAAGGAAGACTGTGTGTGGTTAAAATGTCACTGCACTCCCAACTAATTCTGGCTGCTAGAATTGTCCCTGGGGGCAGCAGACAGCTGGACATAATTTAGAGCAGGCTGAGATTGATACTAGAGGCTAACCCAAAAAGGAGGAAAACAAAATTACAGTTTAATCTCTTCTACTCCCAGATCTGACCCCCTTTTCCTGTTTCAAACATCACTCCCTAGGACAGAAAATGAAGCACATGGAGAATTTAAGCAACTCGTGTTTGTCAGCTCGGGGGACCATCGGTGCCAATTTAAGGTGGTTTCTGTCCCTGACTGTGTCACATTGAGTAACCCTGGAGGTGTCTAAACTCAGAGCTGGAATGGTGGAGATGCTATTTTCATGTTGGACTCACAGGAATTTCAGAACATAAATTATTTTGATAACATGGCAGGCTGCCTTTCTGCCACGCTGCCTGCAAATGTCAAATTTTTTTTCCATGTTTCAACTTGGAAGTGACATAATGTTGGTGAAGGATAAACTGTGAAGAATTAGGTGTCTGATTTTTTATTGCCGATTAAACATGACAAATGTTAAACTTTTATTTGAGGTAATATTTTACAAGTTTATTTATCTTCAAGGGAGGTATCCTGAGTATATTGTATGTGCCATGAAGTGTTACTGAACTCTAAACTTGATTTGAAAGAAGGTCTGTGTCAGGAAATTACTCTCACTTTTCATAGAAAGGTGACATGGAGGTAAAAATTCACCATATCAGTTTCTTATCACAGGTGTTGAAATGACAAAAAATTAATAAGGACCAAAATGTCAGTAGCAAGGGACAGAAAACAAATTCTCTCCTTCTGCTTAATCCTCCCATTCAATCTAAACATATATTTATTGCTGTTCTTTGTTTATTGCTTTGCAGTAGAGTTCATAGGTGACAGATGATGCAAACACAGAATTAGAGAAAACTGACAAAGAAAGGATATGAGAGCTGGATTAGAAAAATCTAGTAGTAGAATTTCAGCCTTTATTTTCTTCAAGTTATTTCCTGTATGAGAGATCTTGCATGAGTTTTTTTTTTTGCTGAGGCCTCTGGCTAGCTTGGGCAAACCGGTGCTTTCATTTTTAAATGTCTAACAATGCTCTGAGGATATGAAAGTATAATGTTGTTGCCATTTTTTATTTTGATTTTTGCTAAAGATCAAGCTTGTGGTCTGCATACAATTTGTCAAGCATGCAATTTGCTTGTCTGCTGCATTTTATGGGGATGTGATCCTGTGTTTTGTGTGTTTATGTGGACTCCAGCAGAAATCTGGATGCCCAGATAAGGTGGTGACTATTCCCACTGGAGTCCTTTGTCAGTAAAAAAAAAACATGAGGGAGAGAGTGAGTGAGTGGGAAAGGCATTTCCCAGAGGTTGTCCATCTTTTCTGTTGGGGCAATTGTGCAGCCCTAATAAACTGGGAATTGAAGGGCTTTGGAAAGATGAGTGATTTGCAGATGCAGCTGAAAACAACACAAGAAATGAGGGGGTGATGGTGTGTGGGAAGGATGAGCCCATTTCATTTTCCATGTGTGGTTCATCACTTCTTGCATCTCAGGGAATGAGGATTTTCCAGGACTGCAAATCTCTCCTGGTGATATGGTTAGTGGGTGTTTTCTCAGTGTTTTCAAGGCTGTAACTTTGAGGTCTGTCTTACACAAGTTTACTGACGACCCCAGAATATCTGTTTTTATGGGTTAACCATACAGGTAAAGACTCTTCGATGTGGTAAGAATTTCAGATATGGCAAATCGGGGCTGTAGCTTAAATTGCACTGTGACAATCTGCAGTTTAAATATTCCTCCTCTCTTTAGCTTGTATTTCTGACTTCTTCCATTTTTATACTGTGCATTTTTAACTCTTTTCCATTCTGTAGCAGTAATTTTCTTTTTATTTTTTTTTGTCTTTCTCATGCCAGATAAGAGAAACAGCATTCATCAGTGTCAATGTATGGTTTTTGTAGCACTGGAGTTCTCATTCCTTCTCCTTCCTTCTCCTTTTTCTTCTGGAAAACCAGCATTGCTGTGCATAGGAGTTGAAGTCTGATGCTGTACTAGGTTTCAATCAATTTGGTTAAAATGAGAACTTTTACCCAGAAATATAACCCAGCTGAGGAGCAGACAGCCTTTCTGATATTCAAAATCCTAGCTTGAATATATACTGTTGTTCTGATTAAACTGTGTCAGTGCAGTTCCTTGCTCTGGCTAAGAGGCAACATAGAAATGCCAGAATTCAAATCCAGCATCACCCAGAATTTGCTGGACACAGCTTTCAACTCTAGCTTTGGCTTTCTGTGAAGCTTTGTGCAAATCATTTAATCTATTTCTTGGTATACTCTCTCTGAAATGAGGAAAAGATGTGACTCTTGCCCATGAGAGTGGGGTGGGTGCATTCACTTACCTCTCTGGGATTTCCAAAAACAGTTGATTGTCTTGGATGCTCAGATCCCATTCCAAGTCCAGGAGTTTGGATGCTTGTCTGTGAGGCTGCCTTCAGGCCTGCTGTGGGCATCTCAGCAACCCCTCAGCTGAAAGGAGAATCGGGCAGAACTCATTTACTGCAACATTCATGGGTGTGGATAAATAAAAACTGTGCCCTCTCTTCATCCTCCCTCCATGTAGGAAATCCATTTCCCTTCCTCTCTCAGTTCTGAGAAGGGTGTGTGTTGATATGAATGGAATACCTTTGTGTGACCAGCATGGATTTCTGACTGGCAGCTCAAATCCATCAGCTTGTTCAAGCCCTAGTTTTCATTTTTTGCAATTTCCCAGCATTGTATTTAGCTCCAGATTTTGGGAATTAATTTGAATAATTTAAACTTTCTTAAGAGGATTTAGAGTATTCCTGATGGTCAGAAAGTGCCAAAGACCTTCAAGGCATACATTCATGTTTGAAACCCTTAACCCAAAGCTTTCTGCAGAGCCTCGTGGCCTAAACCCGAGTGTGACAGTGCTGTGATCTTTCAGCACAACCAAACTGATACCTCTCAGAAAAGCTGTGGTGAAGAAGAGCCTTAGAGGAACTGATTTGTGAGGCAGAGCTCTTGCTAAGGACCATTTTACTTTTTACAATTCAGGAATATCAGGATCAGTAGATATATTAACAATAATTTGGTTCCATAAGCATCTTCTGAACTTTCTGAATTTTCCTTTCTTTCTTTTGAGAAAAAAAGTTAGTAATAGGGGAAGAGCAGGAACATTTCTTGTTTATATTGTGTGGGGGTGAACTTGGCAAACAACCTGCCTAGTTAACTTATTAATTATTGTCCAGAGACACAACTTTTCTGCTCAATATCTGCACGTTAATACTATAGAATGTATATCAGAGTATTTGAATTCCCTGGAATATTAAGCTTAATGCTTGTCTTTAAGCTGTCATACAGAAAGCAGAATCCAAATACCAGAGGGGATTTTCCTCTCTATGAGATGGATGGAGTTATCCCCTCACCCCTCTTTGCAGATACCTGTGGTTGAAAGGGATCAAAATTCTGGAAAAGGCTAGAAGATGATACCACGAAAAGCTGGCACAGAAATGCCCATAACCCTGTATGCTCCCAAAATATGCTCTGTAGGAGTTGAACCACATCAGAGAAAAATTCAGTTTTGGGAGTGAGGCAGTGGCAACACCACATCTCCAAGTCACTGAGGTGGAGAGGCTGCAGAATAGCCCCAACATGTCATTTGTGTCATAGCCTAACACGCCACTTACTGTATATTCATTTTAAGTCACGTGTAACACAGGGATTCTTCTTTTAATTAATCAGTTCAAGTTCTCATTCTCTCGAAGCCCAAAGCCCTGGCAAATTAATTCCTGCTCATTCACCCATTACTGTGCTTGAACTGTTGTAATTTAGAAGCGATAAAGGCCCAAAATAACCTGATGCATACAAAAAAACCCCAATCCCCCTCTCCGCCCCAGTGCAGAGCAGTTCAGTTCACTCTCCTGTGTCACTCCAGAAACGCTGGAGCTCCCTTTGGCCAACAATAGTCTCAGTGTGTCGGGGGCCACGGGCCTCTTTGGCACCACAGCTGCAGGTCGTAAATGCAGTTCTGGAGATTAAGATATTAAAATGTGCCTCTTTGGGGGCTGCACACCACAACAAGGCCTGAGGTGTTGCCTTGTGTCCCCGAGGCAGCCTGGTGGCTCTCGGGGCTGTCAGGTGCTGCATGGAGCATACACCAAGAGCTTCCCACGTTAGGATTTGTCCTCAGCAATGGTGTGGTTTGCCATTTCCTCTGCCAGCCAGGGAGCGTTTGCTGCTCCAGGCCTCCACTTTCTGCAGAAGGCTCCACAAGGTTGGTGTCAGAGGTTTGCTGAACAGGAATTTAGTGAACAGCAAGCAAAGGAAATGTAGATGCTTGAAGAAAATCGTGGATGCTTTGTGCAGACCAGGCTGCAGTTGGAGCACTGCTCTGTCCTTGTGGCTTTCCATGCATTTATAAAATCCCAGCTAAAAGAGCAAGAGGTATGTGGCAAGAGCCACTTGCATCAGTGCAGAGGAGAGGAATAGATTTACCTACTCACTGTTTTACTAGCACTTACTTCCAGACTTTCCTATTTATTACTTTTTATCCCATTTTATGTAGAAAAGGTTTTTGATTTTCAGCTCCCTTACTCTTGGAAAGAAACGCCTTTCTCACTGTAATGTTTGACAGCACTTTAAACAGTGAGCTGTGGTTGAAAAAAGTTTGACTTCTAGAGGCAATACTTAGAATGTGTCAGAGTTTTAGGGCTTGGTCATTTCTGCTCACATTCATCCTTCATTTTTCAGATGTAGACCTCTTAATAGAGCTTTTACCATAGAAATTCCACTTCTGCAAGAAAACACTGCAGCAGAAAAAGCAGAATTGATTGAGCTTAAATCAAAGGAGAGCCCTTGGTTCAACATTTTGTCAGCAAATTGTGGCTGAGTTATTAATTATCTGTCTCAGTTTGTAAGTACCTGGAATCTGTAAATCTTTCAGGAAGGCCTTTAATATACAAATCTCTACATGTTACTGGAGCTCCTGACTGATATCTCCGAGGAAGCTGTGGACACATGGAAATATGTCATCCTGAAGATGGATGATTTAAGTCTGTTGAAGCAGATTGTTAGATTGTGTGATTGTAAAATAGCTTTTTTGGCACTTGTTGCTGTAGGACTAAGGGTCAGATTCTTTCTCTGCCTTGCACTGGAGATGCATCAAAACTTGTGTGGTCTGACTGCAGTGGGTTGGGAGCCTGTTCCATTTTTGTGGGTAGCTGTGCTTTTGAGGACAGGTCCTGTAGTTGCTGGTAAATTCCTCCTTGCTGTTTTAAAAGGAAGTTCACAAAAACAGGAGGTGGCTTTGGCCTCAGGACTGTGGCACTGCAGTTATTAAGAAGGGCATTTCCATGTTTTTCCCATGCTTTCCTTCAGTGGATTCAAAAGGACATTAGCTAAAAGCACAAAGAGAAATATAATTTTGTTTCTCTGAAGGTAGAGGATTGAGGGGGTTTGCAGCATTCCTTTAGAGCTAATAGTGATTCAAAGTTAACAGTCACATAATATGTATACAAAACACTTCCACATAGAGAATGTCAGTGGCATTTTTTGGATAGAATTACTCCAGATTCTTCATTCAACTGACTTTCACCTCCAGCAGGGCTGTCATTATTTAGTAAAAGCCTTCTGCAGTGCAGGAAATGTACCTGTGAGGAAGGCACGAAGTGTGGCAAGGTGTGGTGTTCAAAATGAGTTTAAAGTGCTAGAACACACTTCATTTAGCACTGGTAAGTGAAGGAGAAGGACAGGGTCCTCTCCAGTGCAAAACACATCTTTACTTGGTGGATTAGCAGTTTCTCACTGTTAGAAATTTGGGATTTTTAGTGTGAATCTTAGGAAGAGAAAAAAGTGCTGTTACAATACTTCACTTAGAGTCAGGGGGCCTTCTTTCACTGCACTGCTGCATTTTCAGAATGACTTCCAGTGTCAGGCAAAAATATCATGGGGGCATGGAAGAAAGTGGAGTGGATTTATTTGCAGTAATCTTTATTAGAGAAAAACTCCTAATTTTCCAGGAGGAAATGAAGTTCACACACATTTCCTTTACAAAAAGGTAGGGTTGTTTTTTTGTCCACCTTGAGATCTGAATGAAATCTTTATTCCCAGTTGGCAATGTGTGACAAAGCATACCTTTGGTGACAGGCTGCAAAAGGGATTAATCATCTAGTGAATTTATTAACAGCAGTAATAAATTAGAGCTCTCGGGGATCCTCAGTGATTTTACTAGCCTGAATTTAAAAGTATGTGAATGGTGTAAGTGAATTGCAAGATAATACTAACTAGAGACATTTGCTCACAATTGAACTTGTACTTCTCGAGCTATCAGTTGTTTGCTGGTCTGGACCAATGAAGTGCTAAAAGCTAAATACTGTAAAATGTTAAACTTTGATGAAAGATATGAAGACAGAAACTGTTTCTTTTGCCAACACTGTGGTCAACAGCAGTGCCCTGACCTGATTACTTAAGCTGATGTTTTTCCTAAATCTGTCATGAATCAGTAATTATCAAGTTTTGCAATACTCAATGATTCTCTTGTGAATAGCAAAATTATTTGTTATTGTAGGTTGGTATTTTTTGAAAAGAAGTGTTCAACTTCTTTTCAAAAGAAGTTGCATCTGCAGCCTCTATATAGTATGCTTGGCTTTTTTAAAATTTTTCGTTCAGCCCCCTTTTATGTGTTTTTTGTTTTTTTTTTTTTTTTTTTTTTTTTTGCCTGGAGAACTGTGGAATGCCACAACAAATCTCCTGAAGAGTTTCACAAAATGTGAGGAGAATTCAATCTGGTCTAATCTGGAAGTGACCCCTCTGGTGTCTTATAAAATAAACTTTGGTGTCAGCGTGTTTTTCCAGTCATGGTTGGAAGATTTCCAGTACAAGTATTTAGTTATGGGGCTTGACTTGTAGGGCTTCTAATAGGAAAAGGAACTTGTACAACATATTGTTTTTATTAGTGGGTTGTTCTCATAGCAATTTAATATGGCAGTGCCAGAAAAAATTCCCTTTTGCCTTGCACCAAGTGCCATGCAGTTGTGTGAGGTGGGTGTGCATGGGGACAGAAGTGGGACCAGGTCCCTGAATGAGGCTGGAAATGCAATCCATGCTTAAGGTGGCATAATACTAACAGCTGGCCTTGGAGCCCTAGTAATCCTTGCAGCCTGGCAGTTTTCTGAGAAATAAGAGACCAGAATTAGGGGGACTTATCAGATAAGGTAGGTGATGCATTGTCTGTTTAGTAGCAGCCTGGCAGTTTTCTGAGAAATAAGAGACCAGAATTAGGGAAACTTATCAGATAAGGTAAGTGAGAGATGTGGTAGGTGATGCATTGTCTGTTTAGTCATTTCAACAGAAAAGGTGGGATGGCAAAACCTGTGTGTGGGGCTTATTTGGTGGATATTTTGGGCTCTGTCCATGCACATCTCTGTCTACCCCCCTGTGGAAATTGACTGCCCATCAAGCCATGTGTGAGGGCACTGTGGAGCTGCCATCCCTGGACCCTTGTCCAGGGAATGCCACTCAGGATGTGGTGAGTGGGACTGTGTCCCCCCTGGCAGCAGACAGGGGAGAACGTGCAAACAAGCAAATCTAAATGCAAATGTTCACATCTAACACTGGTGGAGATTTATCCTAATGATAGGGGAGTTGATAGCAGGAAAATGGAAAAGAAGAAAAAAACGAGGAAATTTGAGCCATCCAGTTATTTTCGGGTGAAAATTGCTTAACTTAGATTTGTGGTTTTAAGTAAACGTGCACATTAAAAGAATGCTGACCTTTAAAAACGTGAGTTTAGATGATTTGCTATTGTTGCATATACACTTACAGGCAGCAGAAAATACCATAAGCCTGTGAGACTGGGAATGCACCATGGAAACAAACAGCACCCTGGCAAAATAAAGAGATGTTTCCTCAATGGAGCTTCATTAAAAAGCTCAGCAGAGTTCCTTCTGAACCCTGCAGAAAGGGATACTCCAAACTTCTCAAAGAAAAATGCACACCGAAGTGGGGAATTAAACGGTATCACCGCGCTTTGCTGTAAAACAAAGAAGGCTTTTATGAGAATTTTAAGTCGAAGTGGTAAATTGTGGATCCATTGTGTTGGAATGCGATGAAACTCATTCCTGTGGGAGATAAGGAAAAGGATCTAGAAATGTAGTGCTGCCCTCCAGTGGCGGCAGGAGGGGCTTTGTCTCCAGTGCTCGCAGGATGTTGGCTGGAAGGCAAACAGAAACGTGCAAATATTTCCGAAAGGACTCGGTAGTTACAGTTCAAATGTCAGGGCAGCAGTGGAGAAGAGGGGATGTGAGACACAGCCGAACTTGCCCTAGGCTGGAACTGCTGAATTGGTGGTTTGTCCAAGGTTATTCTCAGCCAGACAAAAGAACTCTTCCCTGCATGCTACATTAATCCACCTCTAGTTTGCAAAGTCTTCTGCTCTAGTTCATGAAGGAAGGAGTTCGTGGATGAAATGGGCCAAAATTATGAATTGTCTGAGCAGACTCACCTTAAAAAGGGGGATAATGTCTTTGTGGAGAGTGCCAGCAGAGTCTAACATATGCAATTAAACTAATTTTCCTCTTGTTTAAACTGTGGTAATAACTCCCCTCCACGCCCCTTAAGTCAGTTTGCCTCTTCAACATGGCATGAAAGAGAAAAGAGTAAGTTATATAAGTCATGTAGCAAGCTGCTACTTACAAACATTGTGTCCCGTGTGAGGCTTCAGCAGTTGCCTTTCCAAAGCAATTACCAGGCCCTCTGTGATATTTGGGAATGCCTACAGAAGTGTCTTCCCTCGCCATCTTAGCAGCAGCAGGGCTGCTTAGTGAGGGTTAAACTTTTCTGTCCTGGTGTGTTTTCTGAGGCTGCTGCTCTATCTTCATCTTCTGTGCGAAATATGGTTTCTGTTTCCATTTGGTTAAAGTTGTGTAAGACAAATTCAAGAAAAGAATCTGAGTCTGGCAAGACTAGGAATCCTAAATACAACCATTTGTCTTAAGGTTCAGGTTCTGGGAATACCAGACAGTTTCAGATTCCCAGAGTGCACCACAAGGGAATCTGGGAGGAGCTGTGTTACTCCGATGTGTGTCTTGAGATGACAATGGATATGTGTGAGGGGAAAGAGTGAGATCCAGAGGGAAAGGGTATGAAAGGCTCTTGTTGAAAAGTTTCTTTGTGTTTATTAATATCAGTGTAGATGAAAGGAGAAGTAAAGATAACATTGATGGCAAAGAGTTTCCATCAATGTTTGTTGCTTGTGCAGAGTCTTCAAAGACCCACATGAGAGGGAGGACTTCTGCTGGGGAAGTCAGTGTACTAGGCAGAGTCTAAGGAGCACTGATGAATCAAGCTTCCCTTTATCCATGCTTATGGGGCACATCTACTTCCTGTTCATGTTTCCTACAGTCTCTTTTGTTCTACTCTTCATGAAAGCAATGCTGCTTGGAAGACAAAAATCAGTTTTGGTGGGTGCAGAAGCCCTAAAAGTGTGGACTGACCTATGAGCATACACGTACCTGCACACACAGGGCAATTGCAGCTGTGTGAGGGCCTTTCTGGTGGCACCTGCTCTGTTTCCATGGCTTCTGCAGAGGCTTCTCTGTAAGCTGCACAAAGCAGGTGCTGCAGGTTATCTCTGGGATTAGGAGTTAGAAGGAGCCCCTCTGAACATGGAGCCAGATGCTCAGAGCATGGTGCTGGAGTCTACAGTCAGAGACCTCACTCCAGAAAATCCTGGCCTTCTCTAAGTTGCTGTAAATAATGCAAAGTCTTTTCCTTGGTGGGCTGATGTTTGGCTCTTCTCCATGGCTGTTCCCCTCCAAGGGATACTCCCTTCTATTAAGGAGAGATTAGACATTGTGGCTCAGTTCCATTGGTCAGGATATTATTTGGTCTCTCCTGAATCTGGTTGAATTTGGAGGCTGACTGTAGTATCTGATGCTGATTTTTGATGTAGAGAGATGCAGATGCTTCGCAGAAGCTGCTTAGTGATTTTATGGACACTTGGAGGCAAGTTGGATGGAAACTTCCAGGGATAACTAAGTCCAGTTATTCAGTTATGGGCAGGGAGTAAAATATCATGTCAATTCGTATAGATAATTCATATAGATGTTAACTCATAATCCACTACACTGATGGACATGTAATATTCTTATAATGACAGCCTGAGGCTTTAAACCTTATCAGACTTTTGAGCATAGAAGATTGGACTGAAGCACATGACAGCTGAAACTACTACATATGAAACAACAGTGAAACAGTAATTTTTAATATTTTGTTACATCTGTCTCTTTATGTGGGATATTTTGTCCCACATCACACAGTACAACATATCCAGGAGTAGGTGTTGTTTTCCTTGCTTTTCTCATCTGTCCCATCCCCCTAACCCCACCTGGCTCTCCAGGGTTCAGTGTTGCCCTTGTGTTACTTTGGTTCAGTGCTTCTTGTTCAGGTTTTAGTTCAGCAGGTAGTGTGGGATATCTCAAACAGAAGAAAAGCACTCCACACTCAGAGGAGCAAACAACTGCTCTGTGCTTAGGGCCATCTTCACCTTTCATCAAGCCTTGCAGAACTGCTCTGAGGCTGGAATGTGAAGTAGTTGCCGGCTCCTCCGCTGTCTGTTTTATTTTGTGTGAGATACAATGTGTGTCAAGGATGTTCCCTACACTACCTGCGGAGGTTAGTTTGCTTGAGAACCACCCTTGCAGCATCCTTCAGGCACTGGATAGAAGACTGGATCTCTCAGGAAGTTCCTGCTGCCCTGTAGCTACAGAGCCAAGAACATCACTTTTCTTCCCAGCACAGCCATCCCCTCTCCTGCTCCAGGGGGAGCGTAACCCCTGCAGCGGAGCTCTCTGTCGGTTCAGCAGCACAGAGCTGCGAGAGGCAGGAGCCGGGAGCTGTTTTCCGACGGGCTTGGCAGATCCCCACAAACACCAGGTATCTGTCGAACTGAATTTGCCAGTTCCTCCGGCTGCCCTAGGGAGCTTGTAAGTTCCTTGAGCCTCATTCCTGCCCACATGGAAGTTACAAGACGTGACAGCTCTGCCAGCGGGGCTGGTAAATTCCAAGAAGCCCAGATACTGGATTCACAGAAATTACAGCCCTGCTGACCACACTGGTCGAAGCAGAAATGTTTTGGAGTTTCATGAGCCATAGCTGTTTCTCCATGTAATTTACAAGTTCCAATTGTGCATCTGCGTAAAGGGCTTTGGCACAGGCAGCCGGAGCTGTCGTTGGCTGCAGTCGCAGCCAGCACAGTGCACAGGCAGCTCTTGGAGCCCTTGCAGTGCTGATGGCTTCTCAGCAGAGCTTCTAAACCTGGTGGTCTCTGGCCAGGCTGATTTGGAGCATGTCCCTCCTGTTGATTTAGCAGCTTCAGGGATGGGATATAATCTAGCACATCACTAATGGTCTTGTACTTTTATTGGAGCCTAAAATGAATGATATGGGGAGCTAATAAATTCTGCTTCTCAACCAGCAAGTTTGGAAACCTCTCTGAAGTGTCTTGATGTAGAGGGAGGTTGGAAGTAAAGTCAAGTTATCAAATAATGAGAATATGATGTTTGCGATTTTTCTACAGAAATATTTAGATGGCATTTTCTAAATTCTGTTAGTGTTTTCCTCTGGTGAGGCACCAGACGTGATGGATTTAGATGGCAAAGAGGGGGGGATTTAGTTTTATAAAGTCAGGGTAAATTGGCTAAAGCCACGTCTTACCCTCACATTTTGTCTCTCAGAATTTACAAGTACCCTATCAGCTGTAGGTACTGCACTGAGAAAGGAAAAACACTCCAGTTTTCTTAAAATGTCTGACATTTGAAGAATTTGTTAGAAAAAAATATAAAAGTGATGAACTTTTTTTTTTTAATGGATAATGGGCTTTATATTACATCAGCTATTTGGATCAAAGGGTTCTAAATAACCTTGATGTCTTTCTCCTTCATGTTCTGTAGACACCACCGAGGTAGAAACAACTTTTTTCCTAATTGTGTAAAATGTACAAGTTGAATCTTGCCACTTCATGACACTTGGAGCCTGGACTTTGCAACTTTAACATTCTTTCAGCATTGTTTTTTTAGGGGTGTAGCTGTAAATGTGAGTGTTCATCTATAATATACATTGATGAGAACCAATAGAATATGTGATATATATTTAAAAATAGCATGGCTGCCACAATAGATTGGAAAATGGCACAAGTTAAAAAAAAGAAATTTGTATTTGGTATTTATATGGTTTATATACCAAATAAGCAGAGTAAGAAAAATGTATCCAGATGGGATATTACTTATGTCTGTGTACATTACCACCCAAAACTGTGTCTGTGTCATCAGGCAAACAACAGTAATGATGGAAAAGGAGATTTCTAGTTGGATCTGCATTTCCAGTGCCTTCCTTTGTGTTCCCTTTGCAAACACGAGCAGTTTTGCTTCGAGGGTACCTCAGTATGGTGAGGAGGTCAAAGAAGCTGATCAATCATAGAAAATATTCTGGAAATGCTTCCCTTGGTAGCTGACACATGGGTTGTTAATCATTCCCCTTTCCCTGAAAAAGGGAGCATGGCAATATATCTTTATGTCAGAGGAGTTTTCTGTGTCCAGGGTCTCTCACTCTGGCTCTGCACAGCACAGGAGCTGTGCCAGTGTGGCATCTTCCCTGCTGATGTAACTCTTCCTTCAGGATGTTGTGGGCAGCTCCTCTTCTGAGTGCCTGCTCTGCACATGTTTTTTCCATTATATTAGTAGCAAAGTGAACTGGCACTTGTGAATTTTCTTGCACCCTGCCCCCCCCGCTTTGACTCTGCCTCTTGTAATTAGGCATTGAATAGAATTTGCTGGAAGGAGCAAGAGGGCAGATTCTCGTGATTTAGAGGTTGGCCTTGATGTGTGTGACTCTAAAGTTAATTTTGTCAAAGCCATTGATGAATAAAACTTTCCTCATGTTTTCCCTTTTTGTTTAAAGTTAACTCCTACTTTACAACCTTATTACTCACCTTGTATATATCTCAAGTATAATGGTTGCAGCTGCTAAGAGAGTAATTAAACTTCAAAGCTTTGTTATTAAAGACTCAGCATGGACACCCCAAAGCAGAAGAATTTGCAGTTAAGACTTTACAAATCCATCCTTAACAAGTCCGTAGTGAGTAGGGATTATGTAGCACAGGAATAGCATTTTATGTGTGGGGGATCCTTGCAAAATCTGAGCACAGTGAACTGCATGGAGTACAGTACACAGCTGAATGTTCCCGGATTATGATTTTGGGATTTTATGAATTTCTTTTAATAGATATGACTTTGCCTTGAAGGGCGTAGCTGAATATAATTTCAGATAAGCAGGACTCTGCAGTCCAGGATTTTGCCTTGACAGTCATCTGTAAAAAATGTTAGTTGATGTTTCATTCCAAAATAATGAACAAAAGCCTTGATTCTGCTCTTAGATCTGGGTTTATGAATCATCAAAAAGTGCATTAACCTATGTGTGTGGGTGGCTAAACTGCAGCGTGTGCCCCGAGCTGTTGCTCCATCAGGACTGTGGAGTCATCCAAAAGGGTGGACAGCTTTGTGCTCTTCCCTGTCTGTGCTGAGGAATGGGACAAGTGGGAGGTGGATTAACCAAAACTGGGAGCCCGTGGACCTCCGTGCTCGTTACTCAAAGCCTGCAGCCGGAATGGGCATCTCTGGAGCACAGCTTTGGGTGTAACTGATTGCATGAGCCTGATGGAATAAATATGGCATCTGAACATTTCCAAGCATGCAGTCAGGGGACAGAGGGGGCTGTCATTTAGAACATCCTTTACTTGCTGTGGTTCTTGAGCCAAAATTCAGAGGATGTGTAAAGTTATCTGGAAGTCTTCTTTGGGTCCTTAAAGGAGGAATTGCAGATTCTCTCTTTTGATACCATAATCTGTTTCACCACAGTCACCTTATTTTCTTTCCTCATTGCCAAGGCTTCCTCCCCACACCAATGTTTTGTTGTTTCTGTGTTATTTCTCCCATTTCAAGCAGGAATTGTGGAATAGTGTGGTGAAATTTACATTATTTTTGGGAGGAATTACTGTTTTTCATATGCACACTCAGTTAATAGATTTTCAACTAATGTAAAGCTTGAAGGAACCCCTACTGAGCAGAGGTACAAAAAGAATCTCCATTACTACATATAGTGAATCTGTAGAACTCCTTGCCTCAGGCATTGTAGACGCTGCAGATTAGGTGGGTTTGGGGGAATATTGGACAGGTTTGTGAAAAACCAATTTTTTAGGGATGCTAAATGCATGGAAATATGTCCTAGGGAGTTCATGAGCTACAAATTGTTGGGGAGCATTTGGGAAGATACCACTGAGTTTACCTTGTACTTGCACCTTGTTTTAGTTGCTGCCAGGTGAATTAGTTGGATCTTTGGTCTATTATCATTAAGATAAATTTTGTTGTAGGGAATGCTTACCTCAGATAATTTTTTGTTTGTACAGAGATTCCTAGGAAAAACCAGTCTGGTTTCTATTGCTTCAAAAGCAGTGATAGCAGAGGGGGAGATTAAACACATTAGTATTTAATTAATGCCTTATCAAATGCTTCCTCCTTGTTCTCTCTTCATTTTTCTCCCAGGACGTCCTGCTGTAAGCAGATGTGGTGCTCTGTGGTTAAAGTGCAGCATCTCATTTGCACACCATTCTCTGGCAGAGGCTGAACCAGGGACTGGCAGCAAGTAATGGAAAGGTACCTTTCCTTCTAGGGAGGCAAAGGAGTCCCAGGGCAAGAACTGGTGAATACTCTCTTGGCAGTGAGAATAAGGGAAGTAAGGAGAAATACAGTTAATGCCATTTTCTTGTGGCTCTCACTGCAGGCTGATTGGACAGTAGCTGAACTGGGATAGAAGTGTGAGAGGGGAGGAAAAAAATATGGAGGAGTAAATGGTCCCTTTTTTGCCTCTATCCTTTTTCCAGAGAGGCTTCAGTGAGGGAGCCCTGAAGCTGGCCATGAGTACTCAGCAGGGAGGAGGGAGGCAAAAAAGTTGTGGAAAAACCAAGTGTGAGGACCCCATCACTTTCTGCAACACTCTGCCCTGACATTTCGCTGTAAAATGTCATTTTCAAGTGGCGTTTCCAACCACGCATCTTTCTGTTTATGTTTCTTCCCATCTTTCTGCAAATCCTCCCTGGAGAATGGATGGACATTATTGGGGTTCTGAGAAGCTCGGTGGTTTGTTTTCCCTGCGAAGCTGTTCCCCTCCCTCCCTGAATCAGCTGCATTCCCTCGGGAGGAGGCTCCTTCCTCCCCCTTCGCTGTGTTGATCTCTTTGGGCTGTGGCTGCTCTCGGCCTGATGCCGTGTGCTGCAGCAGCCGTGGCTCTTCTCTGCTGCAGCAAGTGCTGCCTCCTGACACTGCCTCCCCTGGGGGATCATTAGCAGGGTGGAGGCTCTTTACTTTCCTAGAAACAGGAAGAGAAGAAGAGCCTGAGAGATGGGAGGCCTAAACAATCTAGAATTAGATTACAGTATGAACTCCATGACATCAGCTCCCTTCAGTCTTCCCACCCATTGCCGTTCTCACGGTATTTCTGCTTAGGCTGATGAGCATCTGAAGATATCCATAGTAAAATGCTAATTCTTTTGTGGTCCAAAGGGCCAGAGCTGCCAGTCCCACTCCTCACGACTGACAAGTCAGGAGCATGGAGATCTGCATGTTGAACCACACAGGTAACTGCATTCATCTAACAGGCCAAAATTCAGAGCACTTCAGAACTACTGTCAAGTGATATAGTCACCTTCAAGTCTTGTAATTTTAAATAAAACCTGCAAGAAGTAATGAGGTTTTTTTCCATCCTTTCACTGCTAGCTCCTTTCTACAGCAGTTATCCTTTCTACAGCAGTTATTTCTCACACTTTTTGTGTGCTTGATCTGTCGAACTATGCCATTCACTCATGAATGATGTGCTGGATGCATTTTTGGCTGTAGTAAAGGTCAAAATAAGTAAAGCAATAAATAAAAATGTTTGGTGTATTTCCCCTTTAATACAAGTGTTTAAAAATGATAGGCAATAGCACGGAAAAAAAAAATTAGTGAAAGACCAGTGTTTCTAAGTCTTGGTAGCCTTGAATTATTTTTCCAGGAAGGAGGAAAAAAGGGGCTAAGGAACCACTTTGGTTTCCTTTGGTTTCTTGGTGCCAGCTGGAGACAATGAGGATCTCCGTGTGCAGGAATCCAGGTTCTGTTGGATGTTGTAGGTCCTAGTTCCATGTGCTCCCAGACAAACCAAGGTGTGGATTCTCCAGAGGGGCTGGAATGACTACAGAGTCACTGCATGAGCTGCAGTGCTGTGAAACTGGCACTTACCTTTCCAACCTTGCAGACAATATCTGCTTACTCAGGCTCCTTGTCTCGCTCCTGGAATTCCTCTTGCCCCCAGCCACGTTTCCTGCCTCTGGAAGGTGCTCCATGTCTCTGCACGTTTGGAGGCACCTCCAGACAGCTTGGGATATGCAAATTCCTCTCTCTGGGGAATGGTTCACTCCAAGGATTTAACCTGTGCACCTGTGCCAACACTTCTCATCTCCAAATACATGGATTGAGGATCTGAATACCCATTTAACTTCCTACCAATGGAACATAATGAAACACGCCTTTGGCTAAAAAATGCCGACAATTTGTGGGATGGAGATGAGTTCCAGATCCTCATTCTTATTCAAAGCTTGTGGCCAGACTCATCTCTGTGTAGAAGAAATGGGTAAAACTCACGTGGAGACAGCCAGGAGGTTGCATTTAGTTTTTGAGCTTCAGGTCTGAATAGGAATAATGAATAAAACAACGTTGTTGACTCTGCTATGTGCTAATTATGATCTGAGACATCCCCATGCCCCTCAGAGAGCTGTGGAGGTGATGTTCTGTCTGTCAGACAGCAGGTAAGATTTGCAAGGTTGTCTTTTGGAGCAGTTGATACCAGCAGGTTCTGTGATACAGAGTTGATATCTTGCTGCTTCCTTCAGCTTCAAGGTCACAAATTCACACGGGCTGGGATGCTCAGAATGGAGATACAACATATCCCTGGATGTGCTGGAGGGTCCAGGTGCTTTGCTGTGAGCCAATGCTTAGCTGGAAAACTGTGCTGTGAATAGAAACTGTGTTGGTGAGGGCTGTGCTCTGCAGGTGAGGCTCAGATTTCTTTTGGAGACACAAGAAGCCAAAGAGACATAAATGTCTGTCAAATTAATATCTTGCACTTGCCCAGGTGTCACACCCCATTGAAATGGGATAGCTTTGTTCAGTCCCTGAGGGAACTGTTGCATGTTAATGTTACATGCTGCCCTTTGCTGTGCTCCAGTTCCATGTGGCTTCTGCTCCATCAGCAAACAAAGGCTTTTTCTCTGTTCTTTCATTTGTCTCATGGAAACATACATACAAATCCATAGGTGTATTTTTGTGCATATATTATAATAATACAAAACAGATTGTAAATAATTTTGTAATACTTTGAAATAATTTCAAGTAATTTGGAAATCCTTTGGACAGAAGTGACTCTTGCCATTATCACTATCTTTACACTTTAGGTATGTCTTGTAAGTCTTGTGTGAAGAGAATACTTTTTTGAAGTAACCACCTGAGGAAAGGACAAAACTCTTTTCCTTCCATTTTTTTTTCCTCCCAATCTGGTTCTAAGTCTGGCAGCACCCTAATCTGGGAAGGAGTGAGGTGTCCCACTCAACAGCACCAGTACCTTTAGATTTCCCCCTTGAGGTTAGGCTGTGTTTTTGTAGGAGAGCCGTCAAGGTTTTGGTGGGATGACATTTAGCTCCTGTGTCACCATCACAATATTGCAGCTGTTCCTGTTGGGAACTCCTGGATGCTTGTTTAGATGCTGAAGGCAATGCATTAGGAACTGATGGTGAGTGATTATTATCCAATCAGTTCCTGATGCAGTATCTGCGACATCAAAAACTCTGCAGTGGTTTTGGTTGCCATTTTTAAATTTTAAACTTCAAATTAAATCTTAACAAGGTCAGTGTATAGGAAGAAAAAAACTCCAACTTAATCGCACTGCTCGGTTTTTTAAGGAAATTTATACCTTTTATCTAAGAAATGCTAAGAATAAATATTACCAAGAATCACTCAGGGTAGCACTGCTGGAGAGCATTATACATCTTGTGCAAGTTTTAATTTTTAGCTCCTCAAACCTGTTGTTTGGTGGTTGAGTAGTTGAACACAAATTAGTCAGCAAGTGTGTTCTGCTTCTCAAAAGGGCAGGAAATGATGCAGGCCTGCAGCAGGGCGAGTCTGCAAATTCACTGTGTGTGAGCTGTGAAATTCAGAGGAAGCTCCAACCCAGTGCCAGCGTGGGTGGGCTTTCTGTATGCAGCCCTTTGGCAGTGAGAACTACAGACCTAATGCTGCTGTCCCATTTCTCACACTTGTGCTGGATCTAGAGAAAACACTGCACTGGAAAGGAATAATCTAGTTCCAGACCTGAGCCTTGACAGTTAGTCCTGCTGTGTCCTCTGGATGGGTGTGTGTCAGGGATGTTTGTCTGTTTGCTCTAGGTCTGGGTGTACTGAGAGCAAATTGCACACCCCACTTAAGCAGCATATGGTCATCACAGCCCTCCGACATCAGCAACTTCTGCCCACTTCTGTTTGAAAGTCAATGATTTTGGAGACAGTTTGTGTTTGTATTTCTGTTTCAGGCCTAAAAATAAATAATCTGAAATGTGTCAGACTGACTGATTTAATGAAGCTGCTCTTCCCACAGGGGTGCTCTGGTTGTGTTTAACTAGTAACTTGTTTTGTTACTGCTTTCATGGCACACATGTCTGTCCTAAAATACTCTGCAGTCACAGATATTTTCACTAACTTCAACTTTGGGTATGGAAGACAGATGCTTACTGTGGATGACGGAGTGTCAGGTGGCTAATGAGAATGAGAACTAAGTCCATATAAAAGTTTTGCAGAAGCTACACTTTTACAGGGGGCACTTCTGTTAGCAGTTCCTGAGGCAGCAATGGTGTCCTTTTGCCAGGGCTGTTTCAGACAGGGAATTTTATCTCAGAACAATTTTCTTCTAAAATTCTGCAGGACTAGAAAGAACTCAGGTCATACTTGGTCTTGTTGAGCATCAGCTTCTGTACATCAGAGTGAGCCATCTTTTAGCAGGTTCTTTTGATTCCTAGTATAAAACAGGAATATTTTCTGGCAGGCTACAGATGCTCCCTGGAATCTCACACATAAATAAAACTTAGGGATGTATCTCTAAGGATTGGCCATCTGGAGCTTTCAGCCACAAAACTGGGGTGTCATAAATATATTTTATGTGCTCTGGCTGTATATAATATTTCTTTCTGCTATGTATCCATAGGCTGACTAGAGCCATCTAATGTTAATGGGAATCTTGTATTGATTTCTGCATCTCTGGATTGTTCCTCTTGAGCAGGGGACCTTCAAGTGTAGACAAGTTAGAAGAATCCTGACTGGTTTGAGTTGGGATGTTACCAAGGTCATAAACATGGGGAAAATGGATTGTAATTATTTGGGTAATGGAAAATTCAGCGTAGAGGGTGGTTCTGGTGGAACAACAGCCTTTGAACTTGTGAAAAGTCTGGACACAGAACTGTGTGTATCTTAAAAAAATTGCAGATGCAAAGGATTGAACACAGAAGAGTCATTGTCAGCCCTATGGTTCAGGGCTAAATCAGTGGCTTCAGGAGATATTTTGACAAGTAACAGTTTCAGAGTGGCCAAAATGAGATGTGACTTACAGAAAAAGCTGTGAACACAGTTGATGAAGAGACTGTTCTGCTGCTGCAGGATGCTGCAGCAGGGGAGCTGGGAAAGGCAGGAGGTAGCAAGGCAAAGCCTGGAGGTTGGTGTATGGTCTGCATAAGGCCATGAGGTTCATCCTGTGTGTGTGGTGTGTTTGGGTTTTGTGCACTGCAGAAGTGTCTTCTGGGTCTGTACTGAAGGTGCCATGCAGGTCTGCTAATCCATTAGAGCCAAGAAATTGCTGTGTTTAGCATAATCCCAGCTACAACTGTGAGAGAGTTATTAACTGCTCACAGTTGCCAGCTGAGATTAAGCCAACTCACAGCCATCCAGGTTAGGCCTGCAAGTGGGTTCATGTCAGCTAAATTTCTTCCCTGAATGTCCTACACAGGAAAAAAATGGCATAATTCCACAGACAACACCTGGTGCTGTGGATATCTGTCATTAAAATATTTAGGTTTTCTCTGCATCTTCTCTGAGAGAACTATTATTAAGCAACTTGCTGAATAAACCTGGTTTATTTGGTGATCTTTGGCATGCTCCAGTCTGGGTGTGAACTGATAAAGCAGACTTGTTCTTTCTGGTTCAGCTTATTTGGCTCCCCTTGAATAATAAGGAATACAATAAAATACCCATTCAAGGGAGTTCTCTGACTTCTGAACAAAAACCATTTATCTAAAACATCTGAAAATAATGTGCCTGTTTCTTCAGCTCCTTCACTTACCTCCTTTACTGCTCCTGGAACTCTGCTGAGCAGCGCCCTCAAGCCAGGGTGGCACACTGGGGTAGGGAGCTCTAACCAAACCCTGCTTTCCTGTTGGGCACTAAATCTTATATATTTAGGGATTAAGTGCCAGAACTGCGAACAAGAAAAGGATCAAAAGAGTTGGATGTACTGAAGACATCTGATAAAATTAGGAAAAAACAGGTATTGAGAGATTGTTGTGGACAAAAGCTGTACAAAAATTTTCTGGAAGATGAAGTAAAAAACCAAGTTGTTTCCTAGAGATGTTTACCTGCAGGACACAATAAAAAAGATCCTTCCCTGTGTGTTTCATCGTGGTTTGCTGTAAGCACGGCACACTGGAGCCAGGAGAACCAACTGTTCATTCCCTGCAGGAAGCCTCTGGCTGCTGGAGGGGCAGCTGTGGGCCCACAGGCAATTCCAGGGAAATCCTTGCCCTGCCCAAGCCCTCCACTAAACAACAGGGCTTGTGCTGGGATCAGGGGTTTGTGCAAGGCTGAGCTGCTTTCCTTACCTTGCCCACCAAAGCCACAGAGCACAGCCTGGGCCATCACTGATGGGGAGCTGCTGGATTATCTCTGGAATCAATTCCTAGCAGCCTTGGAATGGCAGGGGAGCAGCTCGGAAAATCCTCAGAACACCACTGGAACAAACCAGAGGCAGGCCTGGCAGGTGGGCTGATTATGTTTGCTCAGCCAGTTCCACAGTATTTGCCAGACAAAAGAAGGCATCAGGTGGTACAGAAAGTCCTGAACAAAGCTCCAGATGAACACAGACATGACCAGACTTCCTCATCTGTTGCAGATCTGGGAAGGTGAAGGGAAAGGAGAAGGCACAAGGAGCAGGAGGTGCATCATTTCTGCTGGTTCATGTGGCAGGCTTCTAAACCTGCACTGGGGAAAATTCTGATTTCTCTGTGTTTCTTTTGTAGTGCTTCAGTTGCTTTCCATTGGTGACAAAAGAGTTACAACTGTGTGAGTCAGTTCCTGTAGCTGCTCTTCTTGTTTGGTGGTTTTTGGCCAGTGCCCTTTCCTTGCTGCCAGCCCTGCATGCAAAGCAGTCAGTTGCTGTGGGTGGAGGATGGCTGTTAAATTAGGATTTCTTCAAATTTAGGCCTCCAAATGTATGATTGTGGAACTTCTGTGGAAGAAGAAGCTCCAAAGGAGCAGGAGGAGATAATTTCTAGACAGGAATTTAGACAATCCCTACATCACCATGGTAATTAGATGTGGATTAATAGTACAGAAGGTCTCTGAAGAGGTTTGATGTTTTTCTGCCTCATAGCTTCCCTATGAGTGAGAAGGTGCTCCAAGTTCCTGAAAGGATGGACTGTCCTTTCCCTTATCTCTGGTGCATAAAAGCCTTGTGGTAAAAGAATGTTAATCTTGCTCTAATACATGTAATCCTGTAATTTAAACTCTGTCTCAGCTGCAGAGGCACAGAGGGGACACAGCAATTGCACCCAGGCAACCTCAGCCCTGGCACTTTAACTTTTAATTGCTTGAATCTGCAGCCATGATGGACACAAGTGCACAGCTTTTTGCTTTTTTCTTTTATTTTACATGCATGTAATATCATTATGGAATGAGTGCAAGACTGATTCAAAGAGAATTTAGAACTTCCAGCTCAAAGATCAAATTATGAATCTTCAAAAAAAAATTTCTTTTGTACTGTAATTTGCAGTGCAAACCTTCAATGAAAAGTTCAGACATAATGAAGGTTTGCTTAGATTTGGAGTTGGATACATAGAAGGTGGTGCTCCAGCTCTACATGTTGCTAAAAGTAAAGATTTTTGACTTTTTTTTAAAATTAGTGATTATGAGATAATTAATGTTTGAAACCTGGGCAGCTCAGTAGGAAAAGAGCTCTCCATTCCCTGGTGACTTGCTGCACCTTCAGATTTGTGTTACCAGTTTGCACACTCTCCTTACTGGCGGAAAGTGTTTAAGAATTTTCTTTCTGTTCTGCAAAAAGGTTGTTTTTTATTTTTTTTTTTTTTGTCTGTGCTATTTAATTTTCCACTATTGCAGCATGATACGTTCCAACTAGTTCCCTACCTTTAGTGCTCATTTGTATGTCTTGTTTAAAAAGATTTGCTCGTAAATAGGGAGATGGAAAGAAGTCATTAGAGGAAGGATGAAAGGCTTCTGGAATAATCCCATGGAAGATAATGCAAAAACTTGTCTTGATTTCACTGAGGCAAGATTTTATCCAGCAAATAATAAGTGCACATTATTGTCATTGGTGTAATTACTACAGTTTTTTAATGAACTCTTGAAACTTGCTGAAAATTTGTTTTTCTCCTATTTTCTCTTGTTTTGGTTAATGCAAAGACAGCATTCTGAAGGTGGAGGTGTGAAAGGTAATTCTGGCATGATGACAAAAGAAGAAGTATTTAAAATTATGTCAGAAACTTCAAGAATACAAGATGAACCAAAAAAGCCTCTTAACCAGAACAGTCTTAAGAAGAAAATCATATAAAATAATCAAGGGATTAAAATTTGAGATTAGCCTGGAGTGATTCTAGCACTGATTTGAGTCAGTGCTTGGAATGAAGCTTTGCTTTCTTTCTCAGGACTGGATTTGCCAGCTTCTTTTTGGGGCATTTTTTTCAATCCAAATGGAAGGGCAGGTTCCATCTTATTCATGAACAGTTGGGGAAATGTGTGGCACTCTGTTGATGTCTCTGCAGGGCTTGGGCTGGCTGAATAATTGAAGAGGGATTTAAAATATTTGAGTGGAGTCATCAGATAAATTTTAAAAAATCATACAAGGTAACTGATGATTTTATTGCGTGGCATTTTATGACTTACTCAAGCAGTGAAGACTCAGTAGACAAGAACAAGTTGGCTCAATAAAAACAAGGATAAATTGTGAGGGTCTGATTGGGGACAGTGCATTTGTTCCAACTGCACTTTTGCCTCCAGTCCAGAACTAATACATAAAGCTTATGTTGAAACAAACTTGGTAGTGAAATGAGTGGGGCTTTGCTATTGTTTGGAGTTATTCTGGGATGTCACCACAGATTTTATTTGCAGATGCTGACAAGTGAATTGTACCCACATGCACGATTATCAGGTGCAATCATGGTATTGCAAATGCTTGCCCTCATCATTTGTCAATTAACACTTGTTTGAGAAGAACAGATTAAATTCACGGCCTTATTTCAGTCTTTGTGTACATTCCAATGTAGAATAAAGGTGGTAACTCTTCTGGAAGAGTAGTGGTTTGCTGGCAAGTGCTGGGAAACTGGGAATGTAGCAAGGGTGTGCAGACTAAGGATATATTTCTTGTAAACAGGGAGAACAGAGGAGATGTAAAACGAGGAACTATTAAAAAGTGTGGAAATCACTGATCCTTTACAGTAAGGGGTGGAGCACAGCTGCTGGATTTTGTGGAGTTTTGTAACGAAAGCCCAAACCCTTCCAAGAGCGCTGTTGTGCTCCTGTCTGTTGTACCCAAATAGAATCAGGTTTCTGTGCCTCCCCCTGGAATACGGCTCCTGCACTGGAAAACTCCCATGCCTTCTCCACTGCTCCCTTCCCCTGCAGCTCCTGGCAGAGCTGCAGCCCTGAGGAAGAGGGAGCTTGGCTTCCCCTGTGCCTGCAAGAGCTGTGACACAGCCTGAGTGGTAGCTTTTCATCCCAGGGAGATGGAAATATGATATTTGACTGATATTTGATGGTATTTGACTTCTCAGCAGGAAGCAAGTGGATATGGGGGCTCTTCAAAGGGACAAGTGTTGTCTGAGAGTCCTCCAGCAGAGCATTAACTCAGAAGGTCCAGGTCTTTCACTTGCAGCTTGGTAAAATTGTGATCCTGCTTCCTCTGTCTTCTTGCATGAAAAGCTCAGCATCACCATTGGTGTCCTTTCATGCCAAATTGTCCTTCCAGCCAAAATCTGTGTAAGTGTTGGGCAGGTGGAGTGAATTTGCTGGAGTGTGTAGGCACAGGTTCTAGTGCAGTGGCTGGGAGCTGGCCCAGGAATGCATTTCTGAGCAGGATGAATGCCTGGATGTCTCACAAACATCTTTCTGAGCCCTGATAAATATCTGTCCAATTAATTTGTTCTATGTCATTGCAGTAGGATGAGCTAAAACTTCATGAATATCAGTTCTAGGAACATTTTTAATGACTTAAAGAAAAGTTACTTTATTTTTCACATGAAGGCCTGCATTGCTGGGTATTCTCTTCTTTCAAAGTGGCTTATTCTTGCTTCCACTGTGTCCAAAGCTTGATATGAGAATGTTCATCAGCTGAACAGCCCTTCAAAGCATCATCACTTAAAAAAAGCTGAACTCATCTAGTGCTGCATGAACTGATCACCCATGAAAACCCAGCTGTGATTCAGCTCAGTTAACAGTAGGTGTAGCCTAGTAATGGAATATTAAGCCCTCATAGTTGAAAAATAGCCTATATTAACTTTGTCCTTTAGTATTTTTTCCAGGGTCCAGTTGGTTAATTTATGCAGGTTTGATGCTTTTGTTTTCAATTTTTGACTCATGAAAATTATGAAGTAAAAAGCTTGCAGTCAGCTCCATGCTACTTGGGCAATTTGGATGGAATTCAGCTCAACTCAGCAGAGGTGCAGAGGCTGAAGAAGTGAATAGTTTGTAATTACTGTGCACGAAGATGCCAGATTGTAGAATCTCTACAGGTAATTGTGAGATTGCTATAAAGACATCACACTTGCCTGCAGAGATTTCCCAGTCTGTGACTTCTATCCAGGTTAAAGAAGAGAAGGAAATGTTTCCTTTCTGCTGAATTCAATTGAATTTTGAGTAAGAAGTTGAAGAAGATTCTGTCGTTTAAAGATCAGATATAACTCAAAGAAAACTAGATAATAATATTGATAATTTCAATATTGTTTGGATCTGACACTCTGCATTCCCAGTGGAACCCTGGCCTCCAAAGGTTGCATTTTGGATGCCTCCCAATCAGCTGGGACTGAGATCAGCCCCTTTCCTCTGAATTTCTGTGGTTGGGTACTTCTTGCCAACTCCGTTACTTTTGTTTGGTCTCTTCTGAAACAACTGTAATTTTCCCCTTCTCAACACACATTCTATTTGTAATCAAGTGGCAGTGATCTATTTTCTATAACCTCTTCTCTCTGTCCCTTTTGTTGTCTAATTGTTAGTGTTGGGAAAGAAAGGAGAGAAAATTGGAGTGTTCTCCAGTGGCCATCACCATCCCTTTGGCTGCAGCCACGAGCAGTTTCTCTGGTACAAACCTCTCTCCTTCAGTCCATGTAATTCTCACCTCGTTTATGACTCTCCCACTTGTTATGTCTTGTTGTGCATTTTTACATTTAAATTGGACATTCTTTGAGGCACAGATTGTGAATAGACTTGTACTGTGCAGGGCTTTGAAAAAGGGGAGAAGTTACAAATGAATGAGAGGACTATAGAGATTCTAACCTTCTTCTAATTCCAAACAGTAAGCACAGGAAATAAAGAAAGGAAAAAATACCCTACTTTAACCTACTTTAATACTCTTTTTGTGAGCAGCAAAGGAGGCTATAAAAGCCTCAGATTAATTTACTCAGTTCTGGTGTGGAGCTTTCATTGTAAGAGATTTGTTTTTTGCCAACACTAAGTGATCCAAAGAATTTGAAGGATGAGGAACAAATCTTTAGTGTCTTTTGCTGTGAAAAATCTTAAATGTGCTTTAGAATGGAACTAAAGCCCACTATTTGTTTCCCTTTGTCTTTTGGAAGTGAAAGGATGTTTTGTAGCAAATTCTTGAAAAATCCATGCAAAAAAAAAGTCTCTCTGAGATGTGACTCACTGTGACTGCTTGTACAGTATAAACAAATGAGAAACAGCTTGTGTCCTTGCTAAGCAGATTATCAGGAGAGGTTGAAAAGGTTCTTTCTCAAGAACAACTCATTCTCGTCATTTTTTGTAATGCTCATGGAGCACTAGGGAAGGGGAAATGAACACCCAGAGCCACATTTTCCCCTCACCACACCCTGCAGCACCGGAGAAATCAGCTTGTATTTAGGAGAAAGAAATTTAGGGTATGGAACATCTCAGTTTCCCTGCGACTGCTGTGTGTTTCTTGTGCTTAGCCCATCAGTCACCTCATCCTGCCCGTGCTGGGAAGGGACTGCACCATTAATGGGGCTGTGTTTTACCTTCTGCATGGTCCCTTTCAGCACAGCAGCCTTTAACACAGCCAGTAATAATCCTTGTAGGGTGGGCAAATAGATAAATCTATGAGGGAAAAACTCTCCTAAATACAGAAGGAAACCTTGCTGCAGTTACTGAGAGCTCTGCCCTGGCTGCCTGGGATCGAGGGTTTGACTCTCCCTGTTTCAAACAATCAGGCAAAACCTGCAGAACACCCTTGTTAAATGATGTACTCTGTTCTGCAAATTAATGAGTGTAGTCAGCCAAATTCCATGTTCAAGGGAATGAAAATTTGCACAGCAAACTCTGATGCTGTGTTTCCAGACAATGAAATTAACTATTGTGTGGCTCTGGAAAACCCTATAATGAGCGGGAGACCAATCTGCTGCTGCATCCCTTTGATGTAAGAAACAAAAAATGGGCTGTGTGTGCTGATTCACTTCTAAGCACAAAGAGTAACTCCATCCTCAGGCTCTGAAACTTTCTGAGTTTCTAACTAACTTTTTTATAGTTAAATACTCATGTTAATATTTGCCACTAGTGACCTGAGGGGATGTTGCATGAGAAAAATCACCATCCTAAAAGTGCACAAGGCAACACATTTGTGTTTATTTTACCAGGAGCTGGTTTTTGGTATCTTTCCTGTCCCTATATTTTGGTTTATGTGGTTCTTCTGTCATTTCACTCCCATGTACCTCTGGCAGCGAGGAAAATAAAACTTCCACAGGGCTTCTCTGGTGCCCTGACTGTTATTTCCCAATGATCTACAACAATGGTTATTCAGTAACAGCTGGGCCATGTCTTCTTTAGACAAAGCCACTGTGGGGCTGAAACCTCCCATTGCTGGAGCATAACTGTTTCCCTGGAAACGGTTAACTAGCACGTGTTTTATTGTTTCCAACTGCTTTCCTGGGGTATTTGCAGGTGGTAGAAGATGCTTTCTTAAAGAGGGGTCATAACCTCGTGAACTTTCAGATGTCGCAACAAATTGGGGGACAAAACCATTTTTTTTTCTTTCAAATGGATTAAGTAAATCTTATTATCCAGCCTTTGCGAGACAGACGTAACTCGCAGTTTGATTTTTAGCATTATATCCAGATGCTGATACAAGCATTTCTGCTGTCAAAATTGTGTCTTGGGAATGAGAATCAAAACCCTATTCCAATAAGATTTCAAATAAAACCAGTGAGAACATGCAGCCATTAAGATTACTGTGACTTTCTTTTGTCCTGGGTTTTTGTCAGCTGTGGTTTCTCTGCCTGTATGTATTTCTGGTGAATTTGATATTTCAGGGATTTATCTTAAAAATGCACCTGGATCTACCATAATTTTTAGGCTGATAGATCTCAGGATTAATACAAAATTATCTGTGAATATGGAAAGGATGGTAACAATGATAAAACAACTTTCATGGTATTTTAAGTTGAAAAATATGAAAGTATACTACAATGCAGACACACGTGCATTTATGTGTGTATCAGTACCTAGGGAAGCAGAGTTTTGTCAGTAGGAATTACATCTTCTTTTTTTTTTTTTTACTATACTAAAATTAAATGTGCCTTACAGATGTACGCATTGAATTTATAAACATTTTTCTGTGGTACACAGGAATGTTTGAGCTAGGGTGGTTTGCTAAGGGGAGACAGTCCCAAGACAAAAGAGGGGCAAGTAACGTGTGACATAGAGTAAAAATGTGGTTAGATTTTAATAAATTTAGCAAAATCCATTCCTAATCGAGTGGGATGAAGAGAGAGCTCCCTCTCCTGTCTGTTTGATAAAATTTATAGTGGCTGTTTGTATGTTTACTTTGAGGTATAAATAAAGATAATGTTTCAGTAACATGCTGAGAAGCTTGTAATAAAAGGCTTCATCTTTCTGGAAAGAGTGAGGAGGCAGTTAAAGCTGATCTATCCTTTTTTTGAGGCATTCTGAAGCTCTTCTGATGCACTGGTAGAGTGAAGTCTTGTTTTCAGCAAGGTGCTGGCTGTGTAACCTGATTTTATAGTGTGCTCTGATCTAGGCACAAAACAAAGCTCCCCAAGCTTGGACGAGAAACTGTCCCAGTTTTCCTGAAATTAACTCTCAGCCCAGTGGCTTTCCTAAAATTAAATCTCAGCCCAGGATCGTGGTTAATAATTATTTTTTAATTTTTTGTTATCTGGAGAACAATGATAGTATTCAGGGCCTTCCTTCATGGAATTTGTTTAATGGCACATTTTTGAGATAGAGTTTTCTCAAAGGTACAGCCCTGGTAGGTGTTGCTGGGCTGGCCCATCTGCTGCCTTTGTTACAGTGCACATACCTCATTTGTAGCTTAGATACCCCTGGGCCTGAGCTGGATCCCAGGCGGATGTGGAGAGAGTGAGGACAAAGTTTCTGTCTCTCACAGCTGAGCTTTTCCCAAAGATTTGCAACAGATCCAAGCAATGAAGAGTTAAAGGCTACTGGTGACTGAGTTATGTCATCAGAAGAAAGCAAATAAGTTGTATCATGGCTGTGAATATGACTGTGCATCTTCTAAGACTGATTTTGCAGATTGTAAAGTTTTTTTCTGAGAAATAGGCATTTGTGTAGATCAGTGACCAGTGTGACTTTGTTATTAGCTCAATTTATGTGGAAGCTTAATGAAGGTTCCCTCCTGTATCTGTCCATAAGGGCTTTGCTTCTCTTCCCTCTGTTCCATGTCCCATCACTGCTACAGCTTTTAGCTTTTATGGGTTGCTCAGTCCCATGACAGCAAGGACCATCATCAGTTACCCATGGATGCATCCAGGGGTGAAACCCAAAGGTCAGGCTGCTAAGTGACCACAGGACTGGACAATGTGTCCCTGCCCTGAGCCCTGACTGGCAAAGTCCCTCTCTGGGACCTGCTTTGGAGCAGCAGAAAGAGCAGGAAAATGGCTCCTGGGCCAAAGCACAAAGCAATTTGGCACAGGGATGTGCCAGATCCCACGGGATTTTTAGGAGGCACCTGGAGGAGACTTTGCTGGGAGCTGTGGGGAGCTCAGTACCTCTCTGCACTGAGCCCAGGTGACAAGGACAATTGTCTGTTCCCTGAGATGGCTGTGTGGGTCGATGGGTTTGTGCTGAACAAGGGTGTGGGAATGCCACCTTCTGCAGGGATACAGCATGTGTGCCCTGAAGTGCTGGGTGAGAACACTGCTCATTTTTCACATGTGTTTCAGAACTATATTGCTTGATGGCTTCCTTTGCTTGGCCTCATGACTGACTGACTGAAAACTAAATCAAACTCAATTTCTGGACAGTTTCCATTTCCTGTCATGATCTCTACATGATCTGTTAGAAGATACTTGGGTTGGGGAAGGGAAACTGAGCTGAGGCAAGAAAAGGAGGGAGAAAAGCAACAGGTTGTACACTCAGCCTATTCCCCCTCCCTTTTTTGAAGGGGAACAGCCTTAAATAAATTGGCCACGTTTCAGGCCAGTATGTCAAAGAAGAATGAAAGCATCATCCTCATTTTTCATTGCCTTACTCAAAGCAAGTTTTTAATCCACAAATCAGGTAAAGCCTTTCTGATACACAGCCTGCCTCATGCATACCCTGAGCTGTAGTCTTCAGGAGCATCACACTGATTATGGCTTTTCCTTGAGATTGATGTGATATCAAATAATAAATAATTATTATATAGTTTTTGCCCACATGTTTGTTCTGCTGGAGGTTTTCTGGCACAGAGTAACTCAAACTGATCATCTGTGTGCAGTCACCCCACTCTGCTTCTCTGCAAACCAGCACTGATTCCTCCCCCTGCCCTTCTTAGTACCAAACTAGTTTTAAGTCTGTTATAAAGCAACTTGGATTCCAGACACAGCAATGAACCCACATTGAATTAATTATATTCTGTGAACTTCAGAACTCAGTTAAGTCATTTCATTTTTCATAGTTCTGAACAAAAAGCAAACGAGGCAATGACAGAGGCTTGAGTGTTGGCAATAATAAGATTGTATTTTGTTGTATAATTACTATCTCATTAATTCTAACTGTTGAAGAGCAGCTGCTGACTGTTGGTACCAATTTACTTTATGACTAAACCAATGGTCTTGTTCAACAAATGAATTGACATTATTTTCAGGAAGAAAGCATTAGGAATATTTACAGAGCTATAGCAGTGATTAATAACAGGAGTTATTTACCAGCTCCCCCCACCCTGAATTTAAAAGTCCATACTTACCAGAAAACATGGCTACAAGCTGTTCACCTTTCAGCTGTGTCTCTGCAGACTCCAGTGCTGCTCACTAACATTTGCAGTCATTTCAGACACCCTGTGCTGGGATAGATGCTGCCTGACGTGAGCTTGGTCTCACAAAATCACTTAAAAAGAAAAGCCTGGTGAGCGCTGCCTTACGCCCAGACCTTTCTGCCTTTGCTCCCAGTTTGCCACAATTACTTTGCTAAAGCGATTCCTCAGGCTGGGGCAGTAATCTAAGAGCAGATTAATTTGTCACTGACTGCAAAGGGAGGCGAGGGGAGAGGAGGAAGAGTTCTCTCCCTGCTCTCAAATCCCCTCTGAGCTCCCCAAACCGCGGCGCTGACTCCGGCACGGGGGCACAGCTTCCTCCAGCCAGGCCTACTGTACTGCCGGCTGCTCCCGGCATGGCAGCTCCCAACTCGCCCTCAAACACAAAAGCATCTGTTCCTCCAAAAGTTTCAGAAGCACCGGAGAGATAGCTGAGAATAACAAGGAAAAGACAAGTTTTCTATAGGAAACAGCCTGGCAGTCCACACTTTGTTATTCACTTGATAAGCAGAGTCTTTTTGACAGTCCTAACCTTCTAAACTATAGGTCCTGCTGAGCCCAGCATGAGTCAAACGCTGGGTACCATCTGTCAGAGCTTTAGTGAGGTTTTTTTTTTTCCCCCCTCTCTCCTCTTTTGCCACAATCTGCTAAGAGGGGTGTGGAATAGAAGTTGCTTTCCTACTCTTAAATGAGAAAGTAGGGAAATTCAATCAGAAGCATTAAAGAAATCCTGCTGTTTGCAAAAAACTCGGGAGGCACTGGGCAGGAGAACAGATTAGTCTATGTTCCTAAAGTTTTTAAAAACAAGTATATAACATGTATGCCTTGGTAAGTGGGGAGAAAAGCTGAACCCCCAAACAGAGCAGATGATTTAAAAAATGAGTTTATGTGAGCTCTGGTATTAACAGGAATGTTGAAGTGATGCACAGTTCAGAGGTTTCAGCTGTTTTCCTAAAGGAACACTTTGAAAGGATACTCCAAATTTCCCATTGATGGACATTTAATAAGAGGAGCTGGCAGACAAGAAATGCCCCCCGCTGCATTGGAAAAGAATTACCAAAGGGACATTTTTATGTCTCATTAGTTTATATTCAGCCCTAAATTAGCACCTGTTCTGAACTCTGTCAAAGTTTGCTGGGACTTTAGAGGCACAAATGAGTTTTTCTCTGTAACATGTTGCTAACAAAGGGGTTTGGAGTTATTGCAACACAGGAGGAAATGAGCAAATAACAAATGCAGTGTCCTGATTTTCCAGGGCTCAGGGATGTGTGAGATGATGTATCTGCAGTCACCTGAGTTGCTTTCCAGGGTGCAGCCAGGCTTTGCCTTCTCCTGCCTGCACAAGTGGCTGTTTGAGAAGCAAGTTCCCAAGAACCACAGTTGCTAATACTTGGAATAAAGAATGGAAAATTCTTTCAAGTCCTGGGTTTTTGTTGTGCACCATCCTGTGTTTTACAGGGTGGTGTGGGACTGAAGCTGTTTTGTGCTAGGCAGTGCAGTGTCACCAGTAACACAGCCCTGTGTGTCACAGCTGCTCCTTGGGGGACATTTAGTGCCTTTCTTGTCTTTTCTCCCTCAGCTTTATAAACTGAAGGAAATGTTTAGCCTTCACGACTGGGTTTGTGACTCCACCTGGACCTTTGTGTCAGCAGTGCTCAGTTTTCACTTGAAATGATTGTAATTAACTACAGAAATTCAGGTTATAATTGTACATGAAGTTTTGCTTGAGGTCTGAATTCTAGAGTGCAGAAACTCTTAATTATCTTTACCAACACGCTTAGGTCTCCTTTTACTGTATCACACTCTACCTCTGCTGAGTTGCATCACATAATTTCAACTTGTGTTAATTTAGCAGAAGAGATCTGTGGCAAACTGTGAGCACAGATTGAAAAAGTTCCAATGCAATTTTATTGTTTCTCTAGTCACAGCAATCTATATTGCCATTATGAAAGGTCAGCAGTGTGATTTTAATGAGCAGTTCTGGTCTTCTTGCAATTTTATACTCATGCAATTTTGCTTAATACATGCAAGCACTTGTGCTGGTGGCACAGGTGGGGAGGGAATCAGTGAGATTCAGAACCTGGCGTTTGCTTTGTCTCTTCTTGTGAGCAGAGGTGTTAAAATATGCAATTTGGGCACAAGCAGGTGGTTACAAAAGTTGTGGTGTGTGGCAGAAACAATTTGCATGGAGAAATGGCTTTAAAGGCTTCTGTGTGGGCAGTGGTTGCTGTCTTTGAGTTTGATCATAGGATTTGAACAAAAGGTGATGTTGTGACTTTCCCTATATTAGGAGGCAATTGTATGTACAGTACATATTTGTCCAGATTCCCTTTTCACCCTCCTTGCCTGTGTTTGCTGTGGCAATGGGCAGGGTCAAACCAGAGCTGAGCTCTTTGTCCCTGGTGCAGGGGGGCACTGCTCAGTGGGAAGCTCCCTTCCTGAGGGGCTTCAGGCCGTGCAGGCAGGGTGCAAGGGAGGCAGAAGAGATGGAAGGAAAGAGAGCCAAAACTGTCCAGTCAAAGCTGATGTTTTTAATTGCTGTCTCACTAATAATCTGTATTTTTTGCAGGCAGTGTAAAGGGTGTGTTTCTCACTGTGCTGCATTGGTGCAGTGATGCTGCTGTACAGGTTGGTTCTGTGACCCCTTATTCTGTTCAGTGTCCTGCTGAGCAACATTTAAATCCATGTGCTTCTTTTTGGGATGAATATCTTTGATTTACTGCTATATTCTGGATTGTGGTTCTCACCCCTAAAGGCTGTGTCTGTTCCAGAGCCTGCCTGGTGTTAGGTGTGCGGGAGCAGAGCCTGCCAGGAGCCTGCCCCGGCCTCCAGGGAGGGCAGGAGAGCTCAGCAGAGCTCGCAGGTACATCCCTGCTTCCGAGGGGCAGCACAGCCCGGGCTGCTCCCGCTCCACAGGCTCCACAAAAAGCCGGAGCACCTGTTCTGAGCACGCTCCTGCTGGGCTCTGCTGTTTGTGTCTGTGCCACTGGGGTCCCACGAGGGGACCGGAGCTCTTGAATGGAACAAGGAAAGCTGCGAGTGCATCAGATGTGCACTTTCACAGCAGTTGTCTCTCTCTTCTTGAAAAGACCACAGTTCTGAGGTCAAATCACATCCTTTGGATATAATTAATAAAACTGCACGAGAATTAGTTGCACTTCATCTTGCCAGGCTCCATGTGTGAATCTGAAGGGCTTTTGTGGTTAAACTGCTGGACTTTGTGGCTGTCACATTATTCAATTTGTAACAAATTGTGAGAGCTCTTTGAAGCATTTAGACAGTGCAGCAGTCACGCCAGGATGTCTGGTACTTTATGGATATTTAGGAAGTGCCATGTACTTTAAGGAAATAACATTTATGTTCCATCAGCATCACTGCTGGTGATGGAGATATCTATGTAGTGCTGCTTATTTTCCTCTCTTTAATTTAAAATGGTTATTTAAATCAGTGGCGTATGTTGGTAAAGAGGAGGATGTTCAGAACACAGAATAATTTTATTCTGTGTTGTATCTCAAGTGATATGAATACTATCATGTCTAACATTACATCTGAACTAACTAAAAATTACCAAATAGACGTGAGTTTTACACCAGCTTATTCTCTCCTTTGTTACATGAAAAAAACTTTCTACACCCTTTTGCTTCATAAACTTATTGGTTGAAATGACTGGTTTGACACAGAGCCATTTAGTGGGTATTATTTATTACTATTATATTAGAATTGTGGAAGACTCTTAGGCTTCTCTTTAAATTTTAAATACTGTAGGAAAACCTAAGTCAGTCCTGATCCCAGAGCCATTAATTTTAGAGGCATAACTGCCATTAATTTAGTGAGCCCTGAGGCTTTGTGGTATAGATATCAAGTGATGTTTTTAGAAAATGCAGAGTGAAAATATCTTTTCAGGCAAAAAACCCACAAATGTGCCTTCCTCTTTTCAAAGCTCAAATTACACCTCAGAGTTGCTATGAGTTTTGTGTAAATATTTCTGAAGTTCACTGCAAAAGAAAGGGCATTTTTTCATTTATAAAAATCATTAAATGAGTAGTTAACGGCACCTTAAAATTTGCTGTCAGAGTAAAATATATTTTCATGGCATTTGCACAGCACAGATGTTTGTCATGTGGTGTCTTGTGTTACTTATATCCCTAAGCCCAACGTGCTTGGTGGGATTCCTCCACATTTTTCATGCTGGCTGACATAAAACTGCTGTTAGAGGCATGGGGTGATTACATTTGCATATGACTGGGGGAATGTACACTGATATTTGACTTTCAGTATTATGCAAATTACTGGCATCCAATTTCACAGAAGTAAAATTCCTGACCTTTGAAATGTTCATTTTCAAGTGTCCAATGGGATCATTGTAGGCATTGCTGTCTGTGTTTTATATTTAACACCTTGGAATTGTTGGAGTTCCTCAGTTCCTTCCCATGGATACTGGTAGATATTTTCCACTGCATATTAGAGTTGCTGATTTGTGATAGCATTTTACAATTTTCAATGCTTTCTCTTCCATGAATAGCTTAGTCTTCTGTAGGAAAAACATCTCATTTCCTTGTAATTGTCCCTAATTAAATAATGCTGAGATGATTTTATTTGCAAATAACTTTCAATCTTGTGATCTGCTCTGGAGGGGTCTCAAAAATTGAATGGTTTTGAGAAGGGACTTCTTCAGGTGATCCCCTCCCAACAGCCTGAAATTCTTCCTAACAGTCTAAAAATAAGCAAAAATAGGAGCCTCACTGGTAAATAAGGGACTGCAGTCATTCAAAATGCAGTTTCAAGTGACAAACCTGTCACTAACGCACTCCCTGTTGGAATTTAGGAATAAGGTGGAACAAGAGGCTATATGTGTCTGACAATATTTAATAAAAGCAGAGTTAATAGAGCTGAATCCTTCCACAACTTTTTGTTCCAGCAATCTCTTCTGCCCAGTTTTAGTTCTGTGAGCATCAGTTTGCTGTCGAGAGCCCTGTTACCTGCTGGAACACAGGATGTGCCCCAGCAAAACAACAGGAGCGAGTTAATAACACTTCAAGGTTGACCTGCCCTTTATCCCAGAATTCGTTTTGTATGTCTTTCTATTGATCTGATTCATGCAGCTTTTTGTCACTTGGGAATTAACAATTCAATGTTTTATTTGACCATTTATCTCTTTAGCAAAATTGTTGCAATCTCTTTGACCTTTTGCAATGTTTATGACAAGGTGTTTGCAGTTAATTGCACTCGTAAAAGAGTAAAGCTCAGACCCAGTCTAATATGAGCAAGGAGCCAGCCAAGATTCCATATAAAAACATTCTAAGCTCTAATGTGAGCATTTAGTTTGTTTTCAGTATTATTATTATTGAAAGAAATAAAATCTCACTTCAGGAACACCACTGAATTGTTAATGTGGTATAAATCTTATCCTGCCAGTGGAATTCATGTGGTGCCCCTGATTTCCTCAGCTGCTGCACTGAAAATTGGTAATCTGGAAATGACTGCCCTCACAAAGCCTTACAATTATTTAGTAAGGAACTGGGAAAAAATTACTTCAGTGTCACTGTGGTGTGAAATTTCACAAAACAGGACCAAACCCTCACTAATACCAATACTGTGTAAATCAAACCAGGCACTGGAGAATCTTTGAATTATTTTTTTAACTAGTGAAATATTTTGCTGTCTGTTCATGAGTGAGTAACTCCCAAAATCTGTTCTTTCCCTGCGTGTCCCACTGCTCTGCCCTTATCAGAGTCAAATGCAGGTTTGCTGCTTTTCCAGCTGTGCCTTTCCCACAGCTCCGAGCGCGTTCCCTGCGCTCCCGTGTAATTTCCAAGGCCTCCCTTGAACCGATAAGGCCTGAGGTGCTTGGCTTATTCACATCTGCTGCTTTCCTGGAGGTCAATCAAACAGTTCTGCATTCAAGGAGTAATGGGGTCTTACAAAGGAAAACAATTATTTCACTTGAGATCTATTGATCTGGTTTCTGTGGTTCATGTGGTGTTTTGGGTGCAGAACAGTTGCTTGAAACAATTTGAGATCAATTCAAGTGTAACTGAATCGATAGATAACCATAACTGAAATGCAGCTCTTGGTTTTTATAAGAATAGAGTTTTTGCTTCTGACAGTAAAATGAGAATGCTAAGAGTGAGCAAAACAGTTGGAATTGGAAGCTCTCGTGTGTTAGTGACAAATAACTTTTAGTAGTATTCACCCACATTTCAGTCTAAAGGAAAGCTCGGACACAAACAGCAGCACGAAAGCAGGGATTTGTTATTTTGAAATAATTTTTATAAATGTTTCCCAAAGAGTTGGGAAGAGTTAATTTCTGCTCTGAGTATCAAATCATCCAAAGATAAATCTACGAGGTTTGTGATACTGTTCAGAATGTTGCCACTGTTATATAAATTTGCTATAAGGAGAAAAATTTACATTTTTAAAGGACCTTACTTTCACAATAAATGAGAGATTGGTGATTTTATAACCAGATCTCCTTTTAATATTGCTCACAGAGTTTATTTTACTCATTTTTCTGTTTGCTCCAGTTCTTTTTTTCTGTTGAGAGTTTATTCAGGCAGAAAATTTCTGCCCATTCAAAAGAAGTTTGAAAACAATGGATGGGGAAAGGCAATCGGGGTACCAGAAGATGTATTTTGACATTAACTCTTTGTCTGCTGCTGGAGCACAGACTGGCAACTAAATCAATGGAAGGGGAAGCTTTTGTTAAAGCAGTTATTAAAATACAATCACTTCATCCTGCACATGGAAAATGTTGTTTTGGAAATCTTTCCTGTAAAATGTTCAGTGCTGATAGAAATCTGATGGACAATAAAATAGGCAAGGTTCTTTCCAGCTCTGTGGAATCTGCAAATTACTTTTTCTGCAGGAATAGGAACATTTTGGGATCCACAGGATGAAGATCATAACTAATTTTCTGATTCTTCTATTTTTGTGGGCAAGGGCAGCAACTGTAGCAAAGTAATACCTAGTTAGTAATGAATAAAAAGTGGCAGGCAAAAAGTATAAAAGTCTTTTTATGCCGTTCTGAAATTTATTTCAATTGAGAAATTAGTTTCAATTGTTCTTTTGCATTTTGCTCATTTGCTTTTCTAAAAGAATGATTTGACAAATGGTTGGTAGTGGATATTAGGACAAATCTGCCCCATTACAAATATACGTAACAAGAGATTTCCACAAAGCACCATTAAAATTGTGGTGCAGTTCAAGCAGCTTTTGAATGCTCAGTTGTCCCTGGAAAGGGCATTTTGGGTGTGTGTGGGGCTGAAATGTTCAGATGAAGCTGCTGGTTTTGCAGAGGTGCCTTTTGTGGGCAGAAATACGTAAACCATGGCACAAAGAGCTGAGCTGGATTCAGTCCTCTGAGTCTGGCTGGTGTGAACTGCCCAAGCAAATTCAGTGAGACACTTCAGATACTCTGACATGAATTTACTTAGGTCTTGCCTAAAATTACTGGTTCCAGCAGAATATTTTGATAGCAGCAAGAAGAAACTCTAATAAAATACTTGTTTTAGAGTCTTCTGGATCTTCAGACTGGTCACTGTCTGGTTATTCAGAGAATTTGGTCTTTTTAAAAACCTCTCTTTACAGGGGTTTTGCAGTAGCTAGGGAAGGCTTTTTACTATTGTACCCAAAATTAGGAGCTGTGAGAGTGCACAGTCTGCTAACTCTAACCACTGCTAGGAGCTGTGCTGTGCCTGGGCTGCCTCAGATGATGCAACCTGCCTGAGATTGAAAGAAGTTTTTATAATGCAATAAATGGCACAAAGAGGATAAAACTTCGTTCATTGATCTTAAAATTGGAAATTGAAAACAAAGCTCAGCCTTTCTGCTGCACTGGATGAAGATGGAGGTAAATAATAACATTTATGATTTGCTGCTTAAATATCTGTTGCTAAAGAACATCACCCTGCCCAAGCTGTTGGTGCTTTCTTCCCCAGAAGGGTCAGTGGGAACAATAGACAGAACTTCTGGGTTTTTCCAAAGCAGATACCATTCAAAGCTTCTGTCAGAGTCCAGCATTGCTGACTGAGCAGCTCCAGAGGTCACTTACCCATCTGAGCTTCTGCTGGACAAACCTGGGGTACTGATCAGCTCAGGACCTGGTGGGTGCACAGTGCTCAGACCCTGCCATGGGAACCAGCCCTCAGCATCCTACAGCTCACACCCCAGCCTCCCTCAGGAGAAAACTTGCTCTGAATTTCGGGATAATCCTCATTCATCTCTTACCTCTCGGCTGTTCTGCCTGGGGACTCCGCAGGTGCCGCGGTGCGGGACGGAGCTGAGCTCTGCACGCCAGAGCTGTCCCCAGAACCTGCCCTGGCTGTGCCTATCTCGTGTGCAGACCTTCAGCCCTATCTCTACGTGACAGATTCCCAATTGGGACTCCTAATCTGAGGGATTGTTTTGGAAAAGAATTGGAGTTAATGTTCAACCTGCTTTTTTTTTTTTTTTTCCTTCCACCTTTCTTCATTTGAATGTTGAAGTTAAAACATGCTGTCCTCAGAACTAAATTACTTTACTGTGAGGTAAATAATGCTAAGGAGAAAATGTAATGTTTGTTGGTGATTCTCATTTAACACATCAAGTGGAATATCACAATTCATTTAGGTAACAGACTGCTACAGAGACTTAATTAGAAGCTGAAAGTCAGGAATCATAAGGAGTAGTGAATCTTCTAATGAGCTGGGGTTTAAAAGCTGACAGGAAATCAAGATGCAGAGGGTCACAGCGTGGAAGGGAGGACTTGTCACGGGTGAACAGATAAATGCTGTGCCAGGGGTGTGCTTTTCCCACATGTGACATGCAAAGAAACACTGATCCCACAGCCCACTTGCCCCCTGCCCTTATGGCACAAGGGGTGAAGTGGAAAAGGTGACTTAGAGTAACACTGATGTCTTTCTCCCTTGCCTGTTGTAGGAGAGAGTTACCCAGTGTGGACAACACAGCTCTCACCTGGCTTATGGGATAGGCCTGAAGGGATGAGGTGGGATTGGTGGAGGAGCAGTTTATCCTCTTACCATGAAATGGGAAATTAGGCAAGATTGTGCAGTTCTGAGATGAGGTGGACTTGCCGGCTTGTTGTATTTGCACATTTTCCAGTTTTATCATTTGGGAAACCTCTTTACATTTCCTTTGTGATACTTGGGGTGCTGCAGGTTTTCTGCCAGTTCCAGGATAGGTTTCCTAGTGTTTTTTTTCCCCTGTGCTATCTGTGGTCACCTGCAAAGGTGTGTGCAGATGGAGCTCTGTTTTTCTGGTTAAAAACCCTGGTATCTAAATATCTCTTTTGCTTCAAGCATCATTAATTGCACTTTTTAAAAGCCCAGGTTAAAAACATCAGCTGTACACTGCAGTTGGAAAATGCTTATTTTTGTATGGCTAATCCTGAGACCAGGAATTCTAAGAAAATGGAAGGAAATGGATAAACCATCAGGAAGCAGCTTCAATATTTTTGAGTTTCCTGTTGTTCTTTTCACCCAAACCCTGTATAATTTTGGGGCTCCATGGGCACAAACACAGAGTGACCAAGGCAGGCTGTGCTTTGGAGATGAGAGCATGATTTTGAAGCCTTGGTGGTTTCCAGAGTCTGTTTTACAGTGTCTGTTCATTACAAAACAACAAAAGGAACCCAACAGGAAGATTCCAAAGCAACCAAATGCCTGTGCAGTTGGACTCCTGCAAGTCTGGGCCATTTTCAGTCAGGGTTTATAGATGCAAAGTGTATCCAAATGACCATTTACAAATCATTAGTAATTGGGGTACCCTACCATTGATTTACTCAAGTAAAAATATGCTAAAATTTATATTTTAGTCTTAGGGTTTGTTATTTCTGGCTTTTAAATCTATAAAAGTGTTTGTTAGGTGTATCATGTCACTGTGGCTTTTAATGATTTAATAGCAATCAGAAAGCCTGCATTTGGCTCTAAGAATGTTATGGGAATGAAACTGGATGAGCTATATTCTAAATATGATGGAAAAAAAAGTGGATATATGTTCCTAAATGTTCCTCTGACCTGCCAATATCAGCACTTTGTGGCTCTTGTCATTGTTTACAAGTCCTAAGGAGGCAGGTTAATCCAGGACAGCTGTCTGAATTTCCTTGGGGCTTCCTTGGATGTTTTAGTCTTGCCCTGGATGTTTGTAAGGTCTCCTGGAAGCCAAATTTTCCCAAAACAGATGGGACAGAAGGACTTCTGCTATTACACTGGTTCCACCCTTGGCAGTGGGTGGTACTGGATCTACTTTAAGATCCCTTCCAGCCCAAATCATTCCATGATTCTGTGGTTCAGGTAGAAGAAATGTGATGTGAGTGGCCCCTGGGCATTGGCTATCTGTGCTTTTTGCTGCCTGGGGCTGACACACTTCCAGATGAAAATTCCCTTTCCAACAAATGTAGCATCTTAATTAATTTAGTGATGTGTAAGACTGCAAATTCAGAACAAACTGTAACTGCGTGGTTGCTGTATAGGGTGATTTCATAATGGAATTAGGCTTGAGAGCCTTTAAAACACAGCTTTTCAATCAAACACAGTGTGTTGGATTCCCTTACATGTTGCAGATGCAAGTTACATCTGAAACTGTAGCTCTTGGATTCCTGTGTTTGGAGCTCTTTCTTAGGGAATGGTCCCATGATGCACTTACCCTAAATTTGATCTTGTCTGCCATGCTGGTTAACAGGATTTCTGTTTGGGAATTGGTATTTGAACTCTGAAGACAGCAGTTGCTGTCCCTAGGAAAAGGGAAACTTCTGAGCAGACAGATCTGCCCTGTTCATTAGGATAATTTTCTGTATTGCAGATTCACTAATTTCTGTAATATTTTCCTAATTATAACGCTCTGGTTCAATTTCTGAAGTTCTAGTATTTTATATGTCAGCTTTTAAAAATTCAGCTGTGGATTTCACCATGTTCTCTTCAAGTTCAGTGTATTTTCAAATGGTGATTTGCAAAAAGAACATCATGTGCTGGATATTTATTGGTACATGTGAAACATTAGGATAATTTTCTGTATTGCAGATTCACTAATTTGTGTAATCTTTTCCTAAATATAACACTCTGGTTCAATTTCTGAAGCTCAGGCTGGAGAGAAGAAAGTTTCTGTGGCCCTTTGGCTGTGTCCCACAGGTGCTTAAACAGAGTCTGATAATTTTGTTTTATGAGCATCTGTTTGTCCACCAGCTCTTTGATGTGGCAGTACTATAGCAAGTGCTCAATAATTTACATACTGTACAACACAGCCAAGTATAAATGATGCATTATTCTTCCATTTAGCCCCATTTGAATTGATTGATTACCAAATCTTCCATTTGTCATCTATCAGCATTGGGATTATTTATAACTCGTGCTGAGCTTACACTGTAATGCATCAATCAAGAAGTGAAGTTGCACTTTCCTGACTCATAATGGATATTTTAATGATCAGGACCTGATCCTTGTATTATTTATTTATTTTATTTTGTCAACATTGAGCTTGAGAAGCCAGACAACAGAAAACTGAAACTAAGGTTGAGAAAGACACCCCCCTCCCCTTCTTTCCCCCCTTGCTTTGCATTATTGACTTTCACTGCTGCAATGTTTACTTTCGGATGTATCACAAAAAGTAACCCAGGGCTGTTAATTTTGGTAATGAGAGCTGTGGTGTCTGGGGAGCCACAGGGGATGTTCAGTTTGTGGCAGAGAAAGGGGCAGAGCAGTGCCTGGCTGTGAGTGCTGGGGCAGGGGCTGTGAGCAGGGACTCGCTGGCTCCCAGTGCTCCAGGTGCCACCTGTACCTGTCACCAGCCAGCAGCCTGAGATCCAGCTGGATTTGCATTTAGACATGGGGATTTTGTATGGACTGGATCTCTGTTGTTGGCAGGTTCACAGTGTATTTCCATTTTACATGCCATGCTGGTGTGCTACCAGCCCGTTTTCCTTCCCCCAAATCCATGTTAACCCCTTATTTACCCAAACCCTCTCCTGGCTTTCCCTGCAGGTCAGGTCAGGTCAGTGTCTCCTCCATCCCAACCAGGCTCCTGCCTTGCTGGCTATTCTTTGGGAAGCTGAAAGAAGGAGCCAGGCCTGAGACACTGAGCACTAAAATCTTGCCTAGTTAAAACCTGCAATTCCAGCTCATTCTTTTTAGTGGAAGGAAGTGACATTATTGATGAAATGGAGGCCACTGAAACAGAACATGGGGGTGCTGGCTCTCCTAAAAATTTCTTACTTGAGTTGGAATATTGTTAATTGACTAGAGAAGGTCCTTTTCGGCTATTGATAGCTTCCACACTTAATCACTGTGCAACCTTTTGTGCTCTGGGCTCACCTAAGGGCATTTTTGTTGCAAACTGCTCAACCAGTCGGGAGCAGAGCTGCAGAGTGTGGAGGTGCAGAGTGTCCAGCTAACCAGGCTCTTACCCTCTCTGCTTCCTCATTAACATTTGCTCTGCTGAAAGAAAGGAAGATTGAACATAAAATCCTGAAGGTCGTCCATACAGTTGTCTCAATAGCAATCTGTGTGACTTTAACCCTGTTGAGGAAAAGTAATTACCCTTTGGCTTCTGGTGACCTCAACTAACCTTTGCTGAAGGACCAGAGAAAATAAAGGCTGACCAACAGCCTGCCCTTCCTGCCCTGTGGTTAACCTGCTCTGGGAATGAAGAACACCCTCAACAATAGAACCTGAAAATGTTGCCATGGAAATATCATTGGAAGAAGAAACAAAAATCTATTACAATTAATAGTGTTTTATTAGGTGACTGCTATAGAACTGTTTAATCCATGGAAGTTGCTCTAGCTGAGGATCTGGGGTCAGAAAATTTCAGGCAGAATAAAAGAGGGGAGGGAAAGGTACCTGTTTAAAAATTCAGGAGCTGTTGACAGAGCTGGGGTGGTTTGCATGAGATAAAAGAATCAGATGTTGTGCACTGTAAGTACGGGAAATGATAGCAAAGAATGAATGCAATTACAGTAATTGCAAATGATCACTGCCAGCTCTCCAACTGCTCAGGGGGCATTGATACACCAATATTTGGGGCTTATTATCTGGCAAATACCAGGGCTCAGTTTCCCCTTCAGATTTTTTTCCCAGAACTGAGGCTATGCCTGGAGAAACTGGGTTGTTTTCAGAGTAGGTGCTGCCTTTGTGATCCAAGCACCTCCAAAATCAGGGCCTGCAATGCTTTTGGGTTGATTTCCCCCCACCTTTTACTGTGGATTAAATCTGACACCTTGCAGACATTGCATTTCTGTTAAATTCCCTCTGCTTTGTGTTAGGCAGGATCTTGGGCTGTTCATTTCCCAGGAACTGGCTGTAGTTGGAGCTGACAGTGCTCACTTTGCAGAAGTACTTTAGCAGTTTCCAACAAATATTGATATCCTTTAACCACACCAGCACAAAAAATTATGAAGACATAAAAATCCAGATGTTGCTGCTCCACAGTATCCCAGTTTTTGCAGCATGATACGGCATTTCAATCTGTGACATTCTGTGACATTTCCTTATTCATGAGACAAACTACAATACTTTAATGTCAGAAAAAATTGTAAATGTGCTTCTATAGGTGTGTCCCTAAATAGTTTTAAATTATCCTGCTGCTTTTAGAGAAATGAGACATTTCTGCACGTTCATTTGACAACAAATTACCACATAGTTGTATACATACATTTCCTGGTATAGAAAATGAATTAAAAATTACACACCCACATGAATTAAAAACTACACGCACATTATTAACGTCACGCACCCAATTCCTTTTTTTACTTGTTACCAAAGCACAAATATTAAAAATGCTAAGAAGATGTCAAGAATAATTTTGTTTTACTGATGATCTCACCAGCACTGTAAATGGGAGCAAGCCTAACTGTTTATTTCTCCTAATAAAAGCTGGAAATCATGCAAAGGAAATGAATTGCAATAAATATCAGGTTAAAATATTTTCCTTTAAAAATGATAAATAAGATTGTTTTTCCTCTAGTATTTTATATGTCAGCTTTTAAAAATTCAGCTGTGGATTTCACCATGTTCTCTTCAAGTTCAGTGTATTTTCAAATGGTGATTTGCAAAGAGAACATCATGTGCTGGATAGAAACAGACATTTATTGGTACATGTGAAACAGGATAATTTTCTGTATTGCAGATTCAATAAGTTCTGTAATATTTTCCTAATTATAACATTCCTAATTGTAACACATAGCATTGACTAACTTCAATTTCTGAAGTCCTTTGCCAGTCAGAACCTTTGAGGTGAGCAGTGCAGGGCTGCAGGAGTGACAGTGCACCTCTCCTTTTGTTTATGAAATGTGGACCTGTGTGTTGTTGCTTTAAAATGAACTCTGCTGCTCTATTCAAACACTAAACCAGGCTTTGCTCAGGTGTTTTAACTGCATAACCTTGTGCTTCAAGTTATCAAAGCAGTGCAGGGCCAGGAGAAAGCAAAATGCTGGCATTAATTTCCAACACAAATTCCCACATCCCTGCCTCCAAGGCATTGTTTGTGCAACTCACCTGGCCCTGGAGTGGTGCCTGTTCCTCTGGCTCTCCCCTTCTTCCCCGGGCTGCTGCCAAGCTTCCCTCTCCTCCAAAGGTCCATGGCCTTATGGCTGAAGCTGAACTAAACTCTAGGAAGTTCAGCATCATCTGTGGAGTTTCTGTTCTGTTTATTGAGAGAGAGAAAGCAGGAGAATCACAATTATTGCTCCAAGGTAAGGCTCTCCATGCTCTGTTCTGTTCCAGGACTTTGGGCAGTTGGAGAAATCCCCTTGAATTTTGTGCATTTCATTTCTATATCAGGAGTTGCTGCTGAGGTGTCTTCTCTTGTGGATAGTGTTCTGTTGTGCTTTGTTTGGCTCATGGGCTGCATCTTGTCCATTGTATCCTAACATAGCTCTAAAAGGTTTAAATTTATCAAGATTCTAATCTGGGGGATGAATAAAAAGAGAGGGATGAGGAACACACAGTCAGATAGTTGTTACTGTTGGGTGTTTGCCACCAGAAGGATTTTCTAACTGAATTAAGAATGAGCTGTTTGTACTTTGCTTTAGAACATGTTTCATACTTTCTCTGAAATTTCATTTCTCTGAAATTTATTGTTGTCTGCCATTGTCAGCTGACTGGGAAATCAAATATCAACTCTGTTTTCAGGGTCTTATTTTCCTGCTTTTTTGCTATGCCCATACAGGTGTATGCTCTGTTATGCTAAGCACAGTATAGGTAGATAATAGCAAAGAAAAATACTTTGAATTTTTATAATTCATATGGAAAGTCTGGTGACATGCAACCACATTGTTTAGAAAACAAAAACCTATTTATACTTAAACTAAATTTTGTCCCCATATTCATTGATATTTTCACCGCAAAACACAATTGTTTGGTAGCTGGTGATTAATCTCGCGAGCAGATTGTCATAATATGGTGTGGGAAGGCAGAATGGAAATATTTCTGTTCTATTCTGACCTGGTAAATTCCCAGACATCTATAAAATTCAAGGCTTTCAAACATCCCTCAGTTCTTAAAGCTTTAATTGATCTAACATTGCCTCACTGATGTATGTAACTGGTGGCCTCCTATTGTTCTATAGCATTATCTGCAATATTTTACCTTTCAAGAGAGAGACTGAAAATACCAAGGTCTAAATGTTGTCTAAATGTTATAGAAAGAAACGAGGATTGATTCAGTCACAAGCGGTAATCGTGGCAGAAATATGAATTATAGCAAATTACTTCATGGCAAACTACGATATCGAAAGTCCTGAACATCTGATTCTGCAAAATGCAAATCCAGCCTGGATCCCGAGCAATCGCAGCAATGCTCACGGGTTATTTTACACTTGGCACAAACTACACACGAGGTATTTTTAATAAAATAGTATGACATTTCTGCAGCAAATTACTCTCACTTTAAAGTCATCTACGAGCTATTTATTAACAGTACAGCAATAAAGCATTGAATATAGTTTGGATAAGTGTTTATTGCTAGCCTACATCACACAAACAGACAAGTAATTCTTTAGCATGATGCTTTTGTTTCTAAAGCAGCAGCAGTATTAGATATCCTAAAAGTTACCACAGTCATTAAATACCTTATGGTGCTGTGTCCCTGGTAATCCAATTTACAAAACTCTATTCTCAGCAGAAACTCCTGGGGTATAAGTAGTTCTCTTCAGTGAGCCCTTCCTGCTTTTCCTTGTCATGAAGCAGTGATGGTACATTTTTATCCTGTTGATAATTTGACTGTCTTTAAACTATGTCTTGTTGCCCCACTGGGCTGCTCTTTATTAGGGTGGAGGTAGCTGGAAGCCTGAAGGACTGCAGCCCATGTATCGTTCTTCCTTTTTTACTGTACCTCAGTATTCAACATAGCATCATTATTCTGAGGCAAAAAGAGAAAAGCTGGTCCAGCATATATTCCACACATTGCTAGTCCTTCCTCCACATCCTGCAGCGCCAGCGAGGGGGATTATTGCTGCAGAAAAAAAAAAATCTGGCCATAGTGGAGGAATAATCACTGCAGTCCAGCTCACCCCCACACCTCTCTTTCTCTCTCGCTCCTTCTCTCTGTGCCTGTGTTTGAGGCCCCAGCTGATTCAGTCTGCATCCATCCATACATAAATCATTGCCCTTATTCTATTGGTTACATGGTACATGGCAAGTATTGATTTTTTCCGTTGCCTCGTTGCTGGAGAACCCATGGTTTTTGTGAGACTGAAAATGCAAAATTTTTTTTTTTTTTCTGGAGATCTTGTCAAGGGACAAAAATGACAAGCAAGGAGGGTGCTATTTTAAGGTTTGTGTGAGTTAAAAAATCTTCTCTGCCTTCTCTGTTCTACTCTCTATTTGCCTGGGTCCCAAAAAGTCATGGCTTGTTTAATATGTGCTGCTCTAGGTAGGGATACTGCCTAAGCAGCAAGGGAATAAGGAAACAGAAACAGGGCCTGGCCATTCTCAGGAAGGCATTGCTTAATTGTTAAAAGTCTAATTATCACCTGAAACATTAAAAAAAGAAGAGATAAAGAATTTAATGAAAATAGTGCCATTTTAAGGGAAGAAATGACTCCTAGGTACAGAATGATATATATGCTGTGGAAAAATGGACATTTGTTTCCTTTCTGCATAACACAGACATAGTATTTTGCTTAATTCTTGAGACAGGTTTTGTAGCATTTCAGAACATGTTTAGTAACCAATTATCAGTGAGATTTCTGTATCAAAGTAATTTTGCTCAGCATTCAAAGCTGCCTGAAAACATCTCACAATAAGACGGCACCTTGTTTCCTCAAAAAAGTATTTTTGAGGAACAGAAAGAAAATTCTGAGACAGAATCTGAGGTGTTCTCCTTCTGCAATAGAAAATTCCCTGGTATAAGACTCTCTCTTATGAGGAGCCTGATCCAAACCACACTGGAGTCAACAGGAATGTTTTCATTGACTCCATAGATGCTGGATCAGCCTCAGATCACACAGAAACAGATATTTGACTCTTTATTTGGATGCAGTTGCTTTCCCCTGTTTGGAAGAAGCAGTGAAATGGGTTAGGATGGGTGGTTTATAGATGAGTACAGAATATTACTATATTTAATCTGATCTGATTTTCATACCTTGAAATAAGATGCATTGAAATATTTATTTCCTTTACAATCTGTAGTGTTAAATGTGACTCATCCCTTCCCTGTGCCATTCCCAACTACTGGATTTTGTTTCTGTGCTTTTCTGTGTGTTTTAAAGCCGCTGCCCATTCTTCCTTGGAGCTCCTCTGCCTTTAGACCCCAGTCTTTCACTGAATATTGACTCTGTGTGTCATTTTACCTGACTTCCAGAGCAGGTGGTATTTTCTCTCTGCTTGCATGCAAACCTAATACCTTGAACAACAATGCAGCTTTAGAGCTTCTGTGTTCCTGGGGCTTTAGAAATTGAACATCAAGCTAGAATTATCAATAAGAAATCCCAGCCACACTCCTCTATTTGCCATATGGCACATAAAGGAGTGGAAAGCACAACTTGCACTGGCCCTTCAGTTGAGAACCAGGGCTTGAGCACTCCATCAGCCTTTCCCTGAGCAGGATATATTCCACATATTGCTAGAACCTGCCAGGATCAAAACCTTGGCTCATCCTGGAGAGAGCCATCTTCCCCAGGTGTGAGGGCAAACATCAGCAAATGGGCTTCCTCCTTCACCAGAAATACAGCCTCTGAAAAATGTGCCTTTTGTCTCACTGGAAACTATATTTTTTTCTCCTGGTTTTGTATATGCACAGCCCAGATCTTCTTTCTCCTCAGCAGTAATTTTTGTAGTGATTGAAAGGGGAACAGTTCTGTGATCTTTGTGACGTAAGGGTTTGTTACATGTCAGTGTATTTCTCATTCAAACCAATTTTCTGGTTCCAGTTCACTCCTTTACCTTTTATTAGTAAAACAGGAGGGTTCCTCGGCCACCTGAGATGTCCTTAGGTTTTTAGTGTGGCTCGAGGAGTTCTCTTCTTCCTCATCAAGGGAATAAGGTGAGTCTGAACATGGTGAAGTTCCTGTCAGTGAGGCAAGAATTGGTCTTGGTCACTGGGATTTTGTAGAACTGGCTGCAGAAATCCTCCCTGAAGATTCCCGATGTCAGCTTGGCAGCTCTTTAGAGCTTGATTGTTCCCAGATCACAGGTTATTGTACGGCACAGAGACACCTTTGATTCCTTCCTCTTTGAAGGAACATGAGAGAATTCTGCAAAGTCTTTATGGTGTGCCTGGGAAATGAAGTGGCACAGACAGCATGATCCCAGGGCAGGGACCAACGTCCTCCTTCAGATCCACAGGGAGAGGAAGATGGGATGTTAGAGGAATTAGGATGGAATTTTCTTTGTGCTGGTCAGAGGGCCCTAAAAAGGGAACTGGGCTGGTACCTGCCCTTGCTGGGTGCTGCTGCTGCCTGAGACACATGGGGGTGGCTGCACAGATCCTTTGGGAAGCTCCACCTGGCTCCCAGCCTGGAGCCAATGCTGAACCCTCCTTGTGCATCCAGCAGCCCAGCCCTGACCACAGCTCTTCTCTGTCCTGCTCTGTAACAGCAGGATGGGTTAGTGCAGCCAACTCAGCCAAATTCTGTCTGCACATCTCTTCTGGAGGGAGGCAGGTGTGGATTCATTGTAATTGCCTTGAAAATGGACATGAGAATTACTCAATAATGATAAGTTACTACCAATAAAAATACCTTTGTTGGAAATGAAGATTGAGGATTTCACCCTCTAAGGCTTTCATAAATAAGGTTGCCATGCAGAAAAATAAGTCTTGCCAGTATCTGTTTCATAGGTGAAGAAATTACAGAGCAGTGATAGCTGAGATTCTGTTTGAGCTCCTGCTTGTGACACACACATAGGGAAACTGCTGAAGGACTTTGTGTCCATGTGGGAGTTTGACCCCTACGATGCTGCCAAGGGCAGTGGGGGCTGCAGTGCTCTGCTCAGCGAGCCTTAGGCACAAAAGCATCTGGCTCAGCTCAAACCTGCATGTTGCAGTTTCTTAAAAATAAGTAAATTTAAAAAAAATTCCTACACCCAAAAAGGGAAATAAGAAGAGCAAGTGCTTTTTGGAGCAGCACCTGCCCCTTTTTCTATTTTGCTCAGCTTGTTGTTGTGTGAATCGCTCTTCTGCACCCAGCAAAAAAACAGCACGTGCTGCAATGTGCTGTAGAAGCCTTGTGGATTTATCCTTTTAAATAGCAGTGGAATATGGTGCCACCTCATTTAACCTGTGCTGAATGCTGCATGAGATCCCAGAAAAGTTATTCAGCAATAATTTTAAATCCAATCCCTGGGAAGAAAAGGGAAAATACAAAAAAGAAAAAAAAAAGAAAAGAAAAAAAAAGAAAAAAAAAGGCACTGGGCTATACAGTTGGAGCCTGTAGTTGCAATAAAATCCAGGAAAAGGTTATTTTACCTGAATTTATCGCTTAGCAACCAAGAATCCACCTCCTGAGATTGCCTTTCCTGGGTTACCAAGTAACTGCCTGTGACAATTACCAAACAGCTGTCCCAGGAATCTACATAGCCTTTAACCCCCGTCAGCTGAAAGATGGGCTGATGACAGCCAACAAACAATAGAAACACACCCTAATATTTTATTTAAGAGCTGAGGGAAGCCACAGCTGTATGGATCTTGCAGCCAGCTGGATTTAACTGCTTCAAACTGCGTGGCCTCACTTCAGGAAACTGCTCTGTGTGTTTAAAGATACATTTGGGTCTTCATCCTCCAAACTTTGGGTCAAATAATTGAGTCCAAACTCTCAAGACAGGGTTTGCTGTTGTGCAGGAGTGGGAAGTGGCTAATTAGAAAGTATGGAAGTGATTTAAAAATTTTTCTTATTAATTAATTGAGTTCATCTTGAGTTTTTCTAAATGCAACTGCTCCATTGATTATCACTGAGAGGGAGGGCATTAATATATCCAAGTAATAAAGGAGTGATTTAGAACGAGGGGAAAAGCATAATCAAGGCTGGTAAGATAAAGGTTGTGAAAAAAGAATACTGAACTTGGATATTGAGAAGAGCTTCTAGATAATGAGCTGGATTATGTCTGGGGGTGGTATCCCAAGGGAAACAAGGGAAACTCCCATCCACAATGTATGGAAGTGGGCTGGAAACAGAGTCTTGCACTGGAAATGTTTGATACATTGACTCAGGTGTCTGACTTGAGCTGTGCCAGTTGTGCTTTTTATCCCCTTCTTCCACTTTCTGTATTTGAAAACAAAATTACAAATTTTAACAGAGTTATGAAGAGCAGCAGCAACAACTTGCAAGCACAACATTTTCTGTGGCTGCTTCAGATGCCCTGGGCCTGGAAAGCTTTAGGGCTGTGCCTTCTTCTGCAAGTTCTGAGTGGCTCCTTTTAGTTTAAAATAGAAACAGGAAGAAGGGTTTTGGATGTTAAGGGCCCCGTTCACATTTACAAATCCCAGGCATGCGAGCTGGCTGGGATGGCAGCAGCTCCTTTCTCCCTGGGAGGGAGCACTGGGAAATCAGCTGTGGTGCTTCTGCAGCTTTTCTGTAGCTTTCTGCTAAATGAGATAGCAGGAACTGCTCTGCTACACTCTTTTTTTCTTTCTTTTTTTATTCTTTCTTTTCTTTTTCCCTGGCATGTTCCATGTGCCACAATAGTGAGAAGTGGCTCAGAAAAGTCTCCATCGCCTTTCCACTGGCAGCAAGTTCACAAAAGAATTTTTTCCCTGGCCACTTGTGGCCACAAACCACCTCCTTGGCACTGGAGGGTTCTCTGACCACCTGGGCCAATCCAACCGCATTAATTTGGCTCCCTCTGCTTTTTCTACATAATTTTAAAAGCAAAAATGATAACATTTACTTTTTCTGCACACAAGTGTAATAACTTATCAGGCACTTTTTCTGGCTCCAAAAAGGCTAATACCCCCACAGCCACATCAACATCATTTCCACTGATAAAGTGACCTCTCTCATGGATGGGAGTGTCCCACTGCACATACAAACAGCTTTCAGTGAGTCCATGCAGGAAGGAAATGCTGAGGACTGGGACACACCTGCAGGGACCAGCACACACCTGTGCAATGGGCTGTCAGCAGCAACACCTTTTCCCTTAGAACTGAAATGAAACCGTTTTGGTGTCAGTGATTCCCTGTGACAGATGAGGAATCTGTGATTGCTTAGAAAATGAGCAAAAACCTTGGAAATACTTATTAAAAAAAAAACTTGAAGCATAATTTCTTGTGAGCATTAATGACTTGTCATTGCTATCACTGCAACGCTTTTATGTGTCTGCTGTGGAGGTTTGGCCAGGCTTGTAACTCTGTTAATGAGATGTCTGAGGGAAGCAGCTCCATGGTCATAAGCAACTGATTTTTTGGGGAGAACAGAACTGTCTCCACGTTGTCACTGCCTGGAGGGTGGTTCCTTTGCTGAGTACCAAGAGGGCTTCCACTCCTAAGCTGGGTATTGGCTTATTTGGGTAGGAAGGGAAGGATAAGAGATCACAGGAACTCTTCCTTGCACCCCATCCTGCTCATCTTTTGTCTCCATGTGGAATTTGGTATAGGGAGGCTGTGCTGGGGCACTGGTTCTGTCTCTCGATGACAGATCATGGTTGTCCTGTTTTCTGGCTGGAAGTTGGTTGGTTACGTTGACAGATGTTGCAATGATTCCTTTGGCAATGTTCTGTTGTGCTGACTGTTCAAACAGGAAATTCATCTTTTAGTATTTGCACATGTTAAATGTTTGTTTTAGTAGGAATCGGCTCTGACAGCAGACTGGTCAAACTGTGTGTTTTTGGAGCAGCAAACTCGAATTCTCAAAATCCCTGTTAGGGTTTGGAGCCCTGCTCCCTGAAATCCTACAGAACTGACTTTTGAGGAAAGGAGATTTGAGCTCCAGGTTGCTGCTGTGTCACTGTTTGGGTCCCTGTGAGTTCTTGGTGGCATTGGGTCCAAATCATCCCCTGGTGTGGCATTTGCAAGGTTTGTTGTATGGCAGAACCTGTACTGTCTTTGGTTTCCCTTGAATTTCTGCAGATTTGGTTGCTGAGCTGGCCTCGTGTCTAACGTGACACAAGGGAAGAGCAAAGTGGCTGTGGCTGGTGCCCAGCAGCAGAGTGAGCACAGCAAGAAGTGCTTCCCTCCCTCATACACCAAGACCAGCTGGAGAACCTGATCTGAGAAAGCTGAATTTCCATCTGAACCTCTGGCTGGTTGATCCCATTTCAGGTGACAGCTTTTTGATCTTGGCAGAAAACTTCTTCAAAGGACAACCTGCTAATGCTGGCATGATTTTTTGCTTCCTAATTTTTCATTAAGCAAAATTCTATGAATTATTTATTTGAGGGATAACGGTGTTTCCTGTGTGCTTGGCCCGTGGTCAAGATCTGTTGTGTTGTCCTTCAGTAAAAGTTCATCAGACATCAGAAATAACAATATTTACTTCTGTAAGTCTGGTACCAAGCACATTATAGGATGCAGCTCTGTAGAGACTTCTGGTACATGTGTGCAGCAGAGGCTTAATCTGGTCCAGCCCTCCCCAGACCCCTCCACTGACATGGAGCAGGTGAGAAACAAGAGGCTTCAATCCATGTGTGAAAGTTGCTTTGTGTCTTGATGGCCGTTTGGAAATCCTTCAGAGCTATTTTGGGTAATGGGGCTTGGAGGTGGAAAAAGGCTTTGTGGCAAGGCTGGCAGATGCATTTCTGAGAAACGCATTTGGTTCCTAGAGGGTTATTTTTGTTTCATTTGTCAGGACAGAGCTCGTGTGGAGGAGAGCTTGCTCAGGTGAGGCAGATGACAACTCACACATGTATTTGCACACAAGTCCATGAACAATGTGTGCATATATGGCAAAAATGTTTTCTGATGTCTTCTTACAATGGATCAGGCACAAAATACACACCACTCCTGAGCTTCTAAAGAAATCAGAGCAGTGAGGCAGCAAGGGGATCCTTGGAAATGTTACACCTGCAAGAAGCGAGAAGAATCCTTGAGAGCCCAGTGCTGATCAGCATTGATGAAATAAAGGAAATCCAGTGAAATATATCCTTCAAAACCTGGCATTTGGGTATCCTGGTGTTCAGAGTGATGTTATCAGTTTGGAACTTGCACTGATTGTTCACCAATTAGTTGCATTTTGAACATGGGTTGTTTTAGAAGATTTAGTGCCACGTTTTGATTGTTTACTGATCTCTGGGATTTTAGATAGTATCTTTTTATCTTGATTTGTGATTTTTCTTCTCAAATTCACCCATCCTAATCCCTGAGTAACAGCAGGGATTAGGATGGTGAACCTTCCAGGTTCTGGAAGGGGCACACTCTTTCCAAAAGAAATTTAGAAGTGCTTTTATGTATGTTGGGTGAAAGTGCAGTGCAGGAAAAGGCACTGTCTTTTAACAAAGTTTGGTTTTAAGCATGAAATAATTAGGATTTGGACACTATTAAAGTAACATTCTTTGTGAAAAGGAACTGGGTTTATAAAAATGAACCAACTCTTCAGCCAGACCTGTTATGAATTGCAAAAGCAGCTGGGAGATTTGGCCGAAAAATCAAGGTTGGGGTTTTTTTATTTGTCAGAGTTTGTAAGATATTTGGAGGGACATAGCTTTTATTTCTTATTTCTGAGTTTCAGGCCAGGTCTTGGAAAAACCCATCTGACAGTGAGTTTGTTTGTATATTTTACATTTTTTCCCTAAGTATGCTAGGCTCATTAGCTAGCCTTGGAGAAGGCATGCTTTGTTAAAGTGAGTATGGAAAACAAGATACTAAGGGCTCAAATCTGTCTCCAAAATATAAATAAGCATAGCTTCCTTTGGAGCAGATTCTGACCACAGCTATACTGGAAGCCTTGTTCCAGGGAGAGCCGTGAATGTGCGTTTGCTCGGAAATGCTGCACCTTCAACAAATTTCCTCACAGTGGTGGCTGAGTTCCTGGCTCCTGGAGGTGCCATCTGCCTGCAGAGGGGCTGCAGGGCACACAGAGCGTCCTGGAGGGCAGGGATGGGTCATGGGGTGCTGCTGGGTGGGAGATCCCTGCCCAGCAGCACAGGGGGTGTCAGGGCTGTCCCAAATCCTGCGGTTCCCTGGCTGCCCCACGGCGCTGGCCAGCGGTGAGCAGGCACTGAACAGTCTGTCACTGGCTGTGGGCTCCCTGGAAAAGCTTCCTCTTCCTGTGGATCAAGGGAAAATAAATAATGTTTCCTTGCTTTAAGGAGCTGTTTGTTTGGTTGGGGTTTTGCCTCCAGCAGCAGGAGAGGCTTTTACCCCTGCACCCACCGAGGATGTGGCAGTCACAGCTCAGCACCCAGTGCCTTAACTCTGGTTTGCTCCAACCAGCACCCACTGTGTAAATACTGCAGGATCAGCTTCAGTGTGCTCACCAAAGAGGGCACAGCTCCAAGCCATGCTTCAAAACCTTAAATGAAATAAGAAAAAGATGTCTGTTGCACGGGGTGAAGCAGCCATCTTCAGCTGAGCATCTGAATTTTTATGGTCATTTTTTAATGAAAAGATGGGATTTGAGAAGTTTGTATGTATGAAACATCTGTGGGAGCACTGCTTAACCAGCTGGCACAAGGTGGATGTATCCTCTTTAGACATAATTTATACTTCCCTGTTAAGCCAAAGTCATTCTATTCACTATCATTATACTAAGCTGGGTCCTTTGGTGATCTCATAATTCCAAAATTACAATAAGCCTTGATTAAAGCAGTCCCTGTTTTCAAGCCAAGCATATGTTAACACTGGAGAATAAAATAATGGAGCTGCAGTGGTGCTGGAGAACCTGGAATATCCTGAATTGCTGCTTGAGTTTCCTGAGGCAGGGTGTAAAATTTTACATTTGAAACATGCTCTGGAGCTCAAGTCTCCTCAAAGGATAATGTTTATCTGATTCTTGAGTTTATCATCAGCAGAGTATTTATATGAGCCCAGGCATGACACCAGGTGACACTTCTTAGATCCCTGAAATGTCTGAGGCTGCTGTGGCACCATGTGGCAAACCCTGTGAAATAATTTTGATGAATCTCTATTCTGGCTGTAAGTGGTTTTTGCTGTAACCCATCTGTGCTAGCAGAAACATCTTCATCTTCAGAGCATGTTTATTTTTGTCAGGTTCATCAGCTTTCCCTGCTACTCTTTATCTGTGATCACCTTTTGGAGCATTGCTCTGAGATAACAATATTTTATTCATGCTGTTAAAAGGCCACTTAGATGAATGCTAAAACTCTGCTTTTGGGCAGCAATTTGACGTGGTGGGAAATGATGCCTTTTTTAATATTCTCCATACCTTCTGTTTTGTGTGGCAAAACTCCATTTATCTCAGTAGAGCTCCATAGCAGCCCGTTAACCTTGCGCAGCACGTGCAGTTTTCCCTCACAAGGTGCAGTGTCACGTCCCTTGTGCTGCAGCAGTGCACAGGTCTGTCACTTGGTGGGATTTACTAGAGGAGCAATCCTCTTCCAGCTGGAGGAGATGGCAAGGAGGAAAATATTTTCCCATCTGCACAGATTTGAGAGCAGCTCTGGAGCGGCGGGTGAGCAGGGCTGTGAAAGCAGGGCTGTGAAAGCAGGGCTGTGAAAGCAGGGCTGTTAACAGTGTCATTTAACCAGCTACAGCAGGAGGACTCTCTGGAGATCTGGGACCAGCAGAATTTGCCTTCCACTTCCCTCTCATATCCTCTCTGGCTGGAGCCAGAGCAGAGGGAGGTGTTTTCAGAGCACAGGGAGCAAATGCTGCTCAGTGAGTAGGTAGGAGGAGGAACAGTGTGCTGGAGTATCTGCTCAAGCATTTGGGGAACCCTCGGAATATTTGATTAAAACTTCCTGTAGTCAGCAAAGCTCCCGGTGAGGCACGTGCAGCAAATCATTCATTACTTCTGGGCTTTGCTGCCCAGAGTGCAGCCTACATTGGGATGCAGGGCTGCATCTTGCCCTGGATAATTTGAAACCAGCATTTCTGGGATAAGCAAATTTCCCAGTTAGCTGTCAGCTCTGTGTTCAGCTCTGTGCCTTACACCACTCCTACCCTTCACTGAGGCACTGGTGTTTTTATTTTCCTATCGATATAATCAAGTGTCATTCATGCTATTTATTAATTTGGGAACTGAATTCAGGGAAATTGCCCAAGTCTCCAGAGAGGAAGGAGCCTGGATCCATGCCCTGACTCAGTGCTGAGCAGGACCAGCTCAGTGAACACAGTGGTGTGTGACCCATCCCGTGGGCTCAGAGCCACTCTGGAGGGTGGCACAGGGACCCCTGGTCATTCCTCATGTCACTGTGCCCTGCTGAAGAGGCCTCTCATGGAAACCTGCAGATGAATTCCCTGGCTCTGTTTGTTAATGATAGCCCAGGTTTATTTTCTCCTTTATCTTGTGTCACTAATCAAGCAGTAATTGAATTAGCTGGAAAGAAGGATAAGATAAATTACAAGGAAGAATTAACTGTGTGCACCTGAGGTCAGAAGGCTTCTAGAAAATTCAAGGTGAGAATTGGCTGGACTATAAATGAGATTTAGCAGGAGGATACCAAGTTCTCCGGAGAGTCAAGATGCAGAAGTGCATATTACAAATCAGCTGTGAAAATCCAGAGGTGTCTCAAACTCTTTGGGCAATCCCTTTCTGTTTTATGATGGGGAAGCAAGGGATTGCACTTACATTCTTTCCAACTGTTGTATTTGATGAAGGGAATTTCCCTGAAATTTATCTTCTCATTCTTGTGTGAATAGACTCTGCCAGAAAGATATTTTCCCTTCTCTATTAATATTAAGGTAGTAAATTGTCTGTCCCTGTGTTAACTCACTGGCCTTCCTTTTTTCCCCCCTCTGCTTAGTCTGTAGTTGAAGTTCATCTTTCATGAAAACCATATGTTGGATTAAAGACAGGTTATTATTTTCATGCATTGTAATATACTCTATTACCTTCTCCATCACAGCCCATGTAAAAATAATTATTATTCCATGTGTCACTGTGAATACATTTAGGATTATTTAGGTCTTCTCTAGCAAGAGCTGATTTCTGACTCACTGGGCTCTATTTTTATGTCAGAATCAGCCAAATATAAACATCTTAATTCTATAAAAGGCTTTAAAAAATATGAAAAATGCATGTTAAAAATAAATAGAAAATTAGGTAATTCAGGAAAATATTAAGGTAATGGCAGCAAATTCTTTAATACATTGAAACCCCTTAAATAAATGTAATGAAGTTGCAATATAAAGAAAAATTCCAATCTTAAACACTAAAGCAGACAAAGGCAGCAGTTTATACACTTACATTTGCTTTGACTGCTGTATTTGCTCTTTTGAACAAAGGTTGCAATTAGGTGACTTTTATGGGTTTATGAACTTAGCTTTTTGCAGCAAGTTTAATCTGATTATCCTGACTCCATAGCAAGAGCTGCATTCGATCAGTTCACTTGATTGCTAATGTTCTCTTCCCATCAAACCTCAGCTGTGGCTGTATTAAATAAAAATACAGAAACTGGTATGGTAACCTCACCATCTGCTATGCAGCTTTGGTTTTTGTTCTGGAGTTGGAGTAGAAATACATCACTGGAAATCGTGGGTTAAGTCGCTGAAATTAGATGGGACCCCTGCAGTCTAATCCATAGGAACTGGCCAATTCTTTTGAGTTTTCTGTGTTTGATTAGTTGTACTGTAATTAAAGAAATTACCAATAGTCTTCTGTCTGGAAGTGATTAACCCACCAAGTGCTCATACCTATATTCTCTAAGCATCTTCAAATAATATAAGGCTTCATTCATGTTCCTTAATAAGGAAACAAATGAAAATTGTCTCCAGCCTTAATTCTGTGGCTTGTGTGTGACAAGCTGTTCTGCCTTGTGCTCGGTGATGGCTGTTCAATTGTTTGTGATTATGCTGCATTTTAATTAAAGGACTGAAATGCTATTTGTATAAATGGAACGTGCTTCTCAGCACAGCCATGACCCATGGAGGGAAAGAAATCAGATAATGATGGAAGCCACCTGAGCAAACAAAACCTGCCACACTGACCCTGCACACTCGTGGAGATGTGGATGTGATTGCTTGAATTATGCCTAAATTTCTCCTGGCCTCTGCAGCATCAGAGTTTTCATTCATTGAGGGACAAAAAGGAACAAAACCTGGGGGGAAGAAAAAAAAAAGCCTCTCTAAATTCTGACTTCTTGATGATGTTGATGATCTTTGCTATTAAAAAAAAATAGCAGATCAAATTGTTTTGTTAGATTTGCACACTGAAAGAGCAGCAAAATACAAATTCATCCTTATGTGGAAGGAGGAGATTCATGGCCTGGCCCAGGTGCACAGCTCACCTGGGAAATGCAGTGCACCTTCCCCTCCTCTTGCATTTCCAGCTCCTCTCCAGGTGCCGTGGGCAGAGGGACAGAGGTCAGGTGAGTTTTTGGTGGGCAGCAGAGCCACACCTGCTGGGATAATGCTGAGTGCCTGCTGGGATAAAGCACAGCAACCTTTACACATTCTGGGAGAATTCATCTCCTTTTCTCCAGAGCAGGGCTCCTAGAAAAGGGCAAAAGAAGAAGGGCCAATAAGGCAGTTTTGCCTTGTCTGTTCTGGCAATATTCCTGGGTGTGTTTTCACAGTAAATGAATTTTTGCGTTGGCCTGGAGAATGGGCTGTGCCCTGCACACAGGGAGGGAGGAAGATACCTCCTGTGACATTCCTACAGTCTGTCATTTAACTCTTCCTAGCATAAAATGTGGATAAAACCAAGATAGCCTCTCAAAAACATGCAAATTAATACAACTTCCTTAAAATAGGTAGCTTAGTATGTCACAGGTTGATAAATAACCAACAGATGACACATACAAAATTTCAATAATTTCTATGAGACCACAAAATAAAAATCACTGTACAAATTTCTTAGATTATAAATTGTGTAATTGAAATTTCTTCTTTTGATTCATTATAAATTGCATGGTTCTCACAGCAGCTTTTCAGTGGTTCCTTAAAAGGGATTATTCTTATGGAATATTTTTTTACCTTAAAAATCACCCCAGTTTTCAGTCTGGACTCGTATCCATGTTGTCATTGATGTCTCAGCTGGATATTGCAGGAGAGAGACACTGCATTGGGAAAGCTTTGAAGAGAAGCATTTCCTAAGCCAAGGTTTTTCATCTGCAGCATTGCACAGCACAAAAAGTTCTGCATAGACCAGTTTAATTTGACAAATAGGGATATAAATGCTATGGGAGGTTTTGATGGACTTTTAATATTAAGGAAGAAACCAGACATGAATCAGGTCCTGGTTCTCACCTGTACTGGGAACCCTGTGCTGAATCCCAAATCTGTTTTAACCAACTGATGCATCTCCTTAATTTTCATGGATTTCAAACAAGAGCTCAGCTCCTTCACAACCATTTACTGAGATGCATTTTGGTTGAGTTCATCAGAGTTTGTGTTAGTCTGTAATATGATGTATGTAATGGGATTTTACAGGAAATAGAATTTATGGCTTCATTTCCTGTGCCATGCAAATGGAAGTTCTGTGTAATTCAGAAAAACCTGCCTATGCAGCATTTGGCACTGGCTGCTGCTTGCCCTCAGGCTGTAGAAATAAGTGAGAGATTGGCAGATTAGACAGGCACATTTGTGTGGGAAATGCCACTCCATGGTGCTAGGTAGCACATTCTGCACCTCCCCTCAGCCCTGCACTCCCTGAGGGGTCAGTGGGAGCCAGGACCCTGTGGGGTCCTGCCAGGTGGACACAAACGTTTTGCATTGGCTGGGCTTCTGAGCAAACTGTATTCACTGAGAAATGAGGAGAGCAGGGATGCTGTAGAAATAACCTGAACTCTTTGTGGGCTGTGAAGCCATGGGGGTGTCAAAACTGGAAATGGGATGGTCTGGTCTGCACCACTGAGCCTCTTCTGTGACCACCCAGTAGCACCTAGTGCCCCCAGGCCCTGGAGAGTGGAAAGCAGAAGTCAGAGATGGAGGGAAGTTACCTGTTGGGTCTGAGGTGGAAAAGAGCAGTTGAGAGCTTTTGCCAAAACCTCTCAATTCGTGGCAAGGTAGTGGAGGCATTTCTGCCTAGAAATAGAGTCTAAAGTGTGGAGGGGTTGTTAGCTTGTCCCATCTCACACAAAGCTGCAGCAAAACAGGAGCTAGGAAAGATCCCTGGTCTCTGAAACAAACTCCGTGTCTTTGGTTTGCTCTGTTTTGCCTGCTTTGGTTGAAAATCCTTGGGAGGGAGAAGCTCTCACCATGAATTACACCGTGCTTAGAACAGCCTGTCTTCATCATGGCTGGTACTTCTAGGAATTGCTGCTTTTCCAAGGGAATCCACATCATGGAGAAATAATAATACTCATCCTTACTGAATGTCCTTTCCAACATCGCAAGGACTAAATGGAAATAGAGAATAAAGCTACTTTTCTGGTTCTAAATATAATTCTTCTGGGTCATGTGGAAAATCATCGTGGAGGTTATTTGTGGGAGTTCAAATGTTCAGTTGTTCTGCTTTCCTTTTTCCAGGAATTGCTGCATGGCTGAGTGTCAGCCTCTAAAATTCTCAAAAAGCTCATGAAAAGAGCTGCTCTGTTTCCTTTGGAAAAACTGGATGGCAGTGGAAGGAGAGGAAAAAAAAAGTGTTAGAATGTTTCAGCTTTACTGGGATTTGGAAATAGAGTTTAGGATGTACCTGTTTGTGTCACAACTCAAATGAGACAAGAAATTAATTTGGGGATAGAATTAAATTAAAAAAATCAATTAATTTTTATTGTATTCCACCTATAGGACTGCTCAGGGGTGGAATGTCAGTGAAAAATCATGAGGTTTTCCTTGAGAAACAATGCCATTTCTCAAAGGTTGGTAGTGTGCAATAAAGGAAGCTAATGGAGCTTCAGAGTTAAGGAAGGGCTGTTGGATGTGCTGAACCATGGGGCACAGCCACCAGGGAGTGTCTGGGTGGGCCCTGGGGACAGGGCAATGTTTGCCTGAAAAAGTGATGGGTTTCCTGAAAGCTGCTGGCAAAGGCAGGATGCTGAGGCAGCAGGACTGCTGACCAGCAATTCCTGCACTCTCAACTGTTTGCCAAAATGTAATAAATTTTTTTTATAGTCAAAGGCTGAAAATAGGAAAAAAGAAAGTAAAGCGAATCAGTGCCTGTCCAGTGCAGAGCAAGTGGTTTCCTGGTCCTAAAGCAGTTGTCAAACCACAGGTCATCAGCTCCACAGTTTGCAGTTCTTACTCTGGAATAAAAGGAAGTCAGAGCTAAACAAGCAGCAGAGAGGTTCCTTCTAGGTACACCTACACTTTAAAAAGCTACCTTGCTCTTTTTAGCTTGTATACCAGCATGTATATTTAAAAGTTAAATGAAATAAATCAAGACAGGAGCTCTTAGCCCTTTCCCTTCTGCAATCTTTTTTTTTTTTTTTTTCCAGTACAAAATGTCTTTTTAGGTCAGAGAGTTATATATGGGAATTCCTGTGTTCTGGTAACAAGAAAGGGACATGGGAGAAAGTTAGCAGGGCTTTGAATGGTAGGAAGCTATATAGCCAGTTTTAATTTTCTCTGGCTCTGTCCTGTTTCTTGTGAGTGTCACATGTTAACAGAAGTAGAAAAAAATTGGTCCTGTAGCCTGTGTGTTACATTTTTTGTAATCTCTTTGCATGGAAGAGAAAACTCTGATGTTCCTGTAAAATTTCTTTACATCAAATAAGGGAAGAAATCAGCTCACCTGTCAATGCTCATCTTGTTTCCAGCACAAACATTTCATCTCATGCTCTCTGCTGTGTGCTGTGCAAGGATGAGGGAGGGGGACACCACAGCACTGCTCGTTTGGAGAAGAATCTGTTGTACAAGAATTGGAGGGGTCTTAGCTTCAAACTTTCAAATCTGTTTCTTGATACCTGTCAGCTTCAGGAGCACAGCATTAGCTTTTCTGCCTCTTGTCTGTCATGCCAGCAGGCTGAGAAGAGGCTGAAATGAGCTGATTGCCTCGCTCTTGAGAAAAATCAAGGCACAGCCAACAAATAACGAGCACAGAAATATGAACAACTGACAAGCTTTGTCTTCTGCCTTAATAAACTTCCTTGGCTCTAAGTTCTAGTCTGCCTAGGCACACATTTAGCAACAAGGTTCACAGAGCTGAAAAATGTTTGCACTATGAGATATAACTGCTTATCATGTTATCTAACCCTGATAACAGAGGTGCCACCCTGGGAGCCAGAGCTTTGGGCAGAGGAAAGATTACTTAGCTCTAAGTAGAACTAAATGCTGAAGGGATTTTGGCTTAGTAAAACTGCCATAGGCAGGAAAAAATTAGGATTTTACCAAAGAAATATGGGGGGGTGGGGTGGAAGTTTTATGACTGGCTTTTTTCTTGGCTTCTCAAATATATAGAGGGACTGGAGAATAATTACTGAGTAATTTGTAGTGAGAATTGGCCGTGTTCTGCTGCGTTAGATGTGTGTGCAGCATTTCTTCCGTGTCTTCAGCCAAAGCTTTCTGTGGTGCTGCTGCTGTTGAGGATGCTGAGTCCCAGGTGATGAATATTCACCATTCCAGGCGTGGCCTTTGTGAAGCTGCTCTCTGAATTAGGCCCAGTCCTGCTAGAGGAGCCCTGGAAACTCAGGAGACCTTGCTTGCGATCTCATCAGGGCCTTGGGCTGACTGCTGGAAATTCTGCTTTCCATGAGCAGTTGAAATCCTGTGGAAAACTCCCACTGACTTTGCAGGGATTATCCATTTGTGGAAAGTTATTTAGAGGAAGGTGCATTCCTTGGTAGGACAGCTGGCAGTGGCTCTGGGCAGCGCTGAGGTCTCAGTCCTGGCCGTGGATTTTTGTTGGTCTGAGTCTGTCCTGTGCCACACGCAGTGGGAATGCACTCCGTGACTACAGCTTGCACTTTCTATTTTAGTCCCATAAAAACAATAATAAAAAAGAAAGCAAGGCTTGAGTGCGTAGGTGTTTTCAGATATTAGAGCCCTTGGGCTATATCACGATTGTGTCTTTGTGCAATTCTTCTTGAGAAGGACAAACCCAGCATGACGTGTCTTTTGTCAGGACCTTTGGGCTCCCAGGTGAGAGAAGGTGCATTATAAATGGAGCAGTGTTTTCATTAATTTTGTGAGCATTGATATTAATTGTACTCTTTTTCTATTTTAATACCTTATATTTCTATTTATATTTGTTTTGTGATCTCGTTCATCGGTGTATTTGCAATAATATTCCAATATTTAATTTGAAGGTAAAGTGGAAAATGCTAGTTCATTTAAAGAGCATATTATCTGCTGTCTGCTCAACACATTTCCTGTGATGCTTCAGACAGAGAACCCTGTGCTGCCTTTACATTTAAGAGTAGTAAAAATACACCTCTCCTGAGGTTATTTAAAATCAGGACCTACATTTCTCACCTCCCCCTGTTGTCTCACACACAGAATCCCGATCTGCTGTGCTAGAAAATGTTAACAGATAAAGTGCAGAGCAGGTCAGGGTATTCCTAATTCAGATTAATGACCCCATTCCGCTGCCTCCTTAGCAGGAAATTAGAAAGTGCTGGGAAGGAGAAAACAGCGACTCATAACGCGAGGCTCTCTGTATTGGCATTTGCACTCATTAAAGCCAAGATAGTGTTTTGATATAAAATAATTGAGCCTGACTTATTTATGGGATGTGGCTCATGAAGATTCCTCCAGAAGACTGCTGGCTCGATGTCTGGATCCCTCTTCCTAAGGGTGAGCTGGCCTTCCCCTGAATTCCTGCTCATAGAATATGAGTTTCTATGCAGAAGTAAAATTTTTGCCTGGCTAAATGGTCCCAGTTCAAGAGCATTTAACTCCAGTCCAGCATGGAGGTATGGAATGCTCCTTCAGAGAGTAATATCCACGCATGTCACACAGGCATGGAGTAGGAAGGAGCTCTGTGTGACGTGTCAGGTGAGGCTGGGCAGAGGCCAAGGTGTGTATGAGCTTGGATTTTCAATTGTCAGCCCTGGCACTGGTAATCTGCAGTCTGCTGAAATCCTGTGTCAGGTCTATTAGGTGTCTCTTTTGACTCTGGGTTTGGCTTGTAACCTTTAAGGACTCTACTCACTGGATACTCCAAGGTGGCCCCGTGCCCAGCTCAGTGTTGCCTTGATTGAACACTGAGGTCAGAGGCCAGCAGGAGCCAGAGGTCCCTGCAAACCCACCCCATGCACGGGCCCGCTGAGCTCTCTGCCTCTGTGTCATGAAGACAAATGGCATTTTTTAAAATTCTCCCAATGAGCTAACATTCATTTTCTGGTGTCTCTTCCTTCTTTATTGCTTCCTAATGAGCTTCGTTCCCATCACCTCTAGCCTCCTGCTTCCCACCCTGCATTTACACCCTTGCATGGAAGAGAAGCAAATTGAACAAATTAATTAAGTTGGCCTGTTTAATGAAATGGTTTTGGTGACTTCTGGGGTTTTGCCTCTTGCTTTTTACAGGAATCTCCTATAAATCTTTAATGGCCACAATTGCTGGGCTTTTTCTGTTCACAGCTGGCAAGAACATCACATTTTCTTTGTATGGTGTCTCAGACTTAACTGAGAACATTTCATTCTCGGACTATATTTATATTTATATTTATATATATATATACACATATATATATATGTTACGTACACGTGTGTATTTTTACTCTTTATTTTTATATTTATGGTAGTCATTCTGCCTCCTTGTTTATTTTTTTAGCAATGGAATTTTTATAAAAGTGCTTTCCAGGAGCTATTTGGAATAACAACTGTTTTGTAGGAGAGGGGATCTGTGCTGTTACGGTCCACAAAACTTCCTCTCAACCCTGGACTGGTCAGGGTGTATTTTTACTCCTGTTCTCATGCTGCTTTATTTGCTCTTGGACAAGTCAACTCGTTCAGAATCAAGTGTTAGCTAGATCATTATTTTCTTGCTCTTGCAGATGACACAACTTCTAACAGAGCACCACTCTTACCAGATGAAAGTGCCATGGATTCTTTCCAAGGAATATGTGAACAATTTTAAATTCCTCTGCTGACACTGCTTGTACTGAACCTTTCCCCCTTCCAGTCAGCACTCTGTTTTCACTTTGAAGTAATAAATACATACAGGCCTTTGGTATCTGCTTACCTTTCTTCCTTTTCATTCCACAGCTCATCACTTCATCATACCTGAAAAAAGTGATGCTCCTGTGGAGTGAAGCTTGTATAAAACACTGTTCTGGTGTGAAACAGTGCCTGAAACTTCCGTGGTCGTTCATGTAAGGTCTTACATGTCTCTTGTTCAAATCCCAGTGGGAACCTGATTCAGCTGCCAGTGTTGTTACCCTGTAAACTTTAGTGGTGTTATGGCAGAATGAGAAATATCAATTTTAAACTCATCCTTCTGTGCCATTTAACTCACTGCACATAAGTATGTCCAGGAGGAACAACACGAGATTTTGTTTTTGCTTCTTCCATCGCAGAGATTATTGTGCAGTGTTTTGCCATTCTGCAACCAGGATGTGTAGAGATGGATGATAAACAGGGGGAAATGATTATTTTACACACTTGATACATTGTAGTGACTACAATGGGTTCATTTCAGTCCCTGGGTGTGCAGTTGCTAATACAGTCTCAGAAGGAACAAAGGAGATCCAGAATGAAACAAAAGCCATGAATTGGGGGTTGTTATGGAAAGAAAGAAATGCTCAAAAATTCTTTCAGCTGTATTCTCTTTCTATCCTTGTGTGGTTTTTATGTGCTCTTGGTGTCTTTATGTGCTCCTACTACCCCAGTGATAGAAAGGCCATAACAACTCCCTGTGGGGAACTTAAAATGCCAGAAAGTGCTGCAGAAGACACGAGCTAGGACAGTGCTGCCACAGTGTTCACCTCTGGAGTCAGACTTGCTCCTTGGAAAGCTGCATATCACTGATGAGTTTATTTGTGGTTGTTTTCTTTTAGTTTGAGATACCAGAAAAAGATTATCTATGCTGAGAAGAGTGGCAAGGGTGTCCTCAGCTCTAGTGAGATTCTGGACAATTTCATTAGTCCTTCTGCACTCAGGTTCACTGGCTCCAGCTTTCTTAGTTCAAGGACCCTCTTCCAGTCTGGAATTTCCTGTACTCAAGGCAATAATAATTCGGCTCTTTTGAGAATTTTGTGAGCAGTTTGCACTCAAAAACTGGCACTAGGACTTAATAGAGGATGCACCTGGCAGTGCTTGCTGGGATGGAGGGTACCTCACAGCAGGATGAAGGTGAAATCATTTGTTAAAAGCTGCTGTGCAGGAGTAGTGGCCTGGGAATGATTCAGCCTCCTGATGCCAGTTCTTCCCAGTGTCTCCCAGTCTACAAACAAGGGTGGTTTGACCTCACAAAGGCATAAATTCAGCAAAACCTAGATTTTGTCACCACATACCTGTCATGGCTCAGGAGGAGCAGTTTCCTCGCTTGTGCCTCAGAATGCTTTGGAAAGGGGTTCTCTAGGTAATGTTGTAGTTTTGTAGGGAATAATCCAATCTCTTTAGATATTTAGGAAGAAGCCAAATAAGGAGGGGGACAAACCAAGATATGCAAAGGACCAAAAATAGCAGGGGGGGTTTTGTCAGTTTTCTTCAGGAAAAGAAGCTCTGACAGCTTTGTGCTCAACATGTCTGACATTTACTCACTTCATGGGAGCTGGCACTGCAGAGAATAGGTATTTATAGGATGTATTCACACGACTTTGATTCACACAGACTACTGATTTACATGTCTAATTTAGGAGCACAGGCACTCTCTGTCATCAGCAGAGCCTAAATGATGAGTTACCCCCTGAAAGGAGTTCAGAGTGACCTGAGGTTCCTAATTTAGGGCCATAAGCCACGTGTGCAGTGTGTGAGCCTTGAGTAAACAGCACACAGGGATTAAGTGCTGGCCCTGGCACTGCTTCCCCCCACAGGCAGTGAACTCTTCGGAGATCACTGGTCAGACTTGTGTGTGGCTGAAGAGAAAGATCATCTTCCTTCCCTGCTGGATGTAGCCAGATCTACAGGCCTCAGTGACTCGAGGGCAGAGACACACTTGCATAGGACCATGCCCAAAATACCATTTATTCAGTGAGGGAAAAGGGAACTCCCTACCCTGGACCCAGCCGTGCATGCTCGGCTTCAGGTGGCAGGGCAGGTAGAGGCACGAGCCCCTGCAAGCTGCTACGTGCACAGCTGGCTACCATGGCTCTTATCCTGGGATGAACAGGGCTGAAAAAATAAAAAAGGGAAGAAAACTCCACCTCAAAGCAGCCCCCACCTCTGCAGAAGTGGAAGTTAATAAAGTGAGGACCAGAAGGGGCCTGTGAGCCCCTGGCTCCTCCATCTGCCTCAGCCAAGGGCTTTTCCTGTGACCCCGCACAAATTGTGGAGCTCTTGCTGCTTCTCCACCTCTTTGCAATGAGAATGATTTTATTCACAGAAGGTGATGTCACGAGATTGTTGGGAGGGGATGTGACTCAATGTTTGTATAATGCTTTGAAGATGAAGAGTGCTAAGTATTGTTATTTGAGATGGCAACAAAATAAAACAAAATATGTTCGGTGCAGCTGTTCGAGCCAAATCCATTTCCAGTTAATCTTCCAAGCAGGAATTCAAAATCAAAGTAAAAATCCTTGCCAACTAGAACTTTACAGCTTGATGGGAAAGTTAGAAAGAAATTAATTGGGTTTTAAATAGTTGTAACTGTATTGTGATGGAGCGTGGAGTGCTCATCTACTCCTAATTGCCAGTCAGTTTGGAACTGGGAATTAAGGCTCGCTCAGGGGAATCTTTTTTTAAGAAAAGGAAAATAGTTGGGCTGTCTTGCATGGCACACTGTAAAAACTGTCAGAACTCTGAAAACATGTGCTTTTTCCACTTTATGCTGCCTTTTTGCAGTAATGCAAACCAGCAGAAGATGTGGAAAGCAATGAATCTGCCAAATGCCACCGCAGAGCTCCTTGGGGGAATTGCTTCCCCTCGCAGACAGCTCAGCCTCTGATCCTGCCCCAAAGGGCTGCTCCAGTAGGGCAATGGTTCTCCTGGCCCTGGCAGCCTCTGCCAGGAATAATCTGGGATCAGGTGCTGTGCTGGTCCCTCCATATCTGCTCCTGGGTCCATGACAAGAGGATTTTCCCTTTGGATCAGGAGTGTCAGTAATCACATAGCACTTAGAGTGTGAAAGAGCAAATTTGCTCCCCAGCCTTTGTGATGGCCTTTAGCCCCTCTCCCCTCAATTTTGGGAATACAGAATTTCCTGTGCTGAATCAGACTAATGCTTCAGCGTTCCAGCAGCAGCAGCTGACCTAAGACTCCCTTAAGGACAGATGTGCTTCAAAATTGTTTCTACCTCGTGGTTATGTTTCAAAATATGAGAGCAAAAATCTACTTCCTGCAGTGTCTCTATAAAAAGGACACAATAACACCTTCACTTCCCAGGAGCAGTGCTGAGCCCAGACCATTTGCAAAACACTTTCAAATCCTGGACTTAAATTAGCAAAGCTCAACTATTTTTACCACCCAAAGACCTGCCCCTTTTAAGGAAATGTACATTTGATTTAGAGTTTTTCCTGGTGTTCAAAGGGGACTTGGACGCGTCTCTCAGCTTCTTGTGTTTGATGGGATTTGAGCATGTGAAGCACCTTCATAAGAGGGTTATTCATTACCTCTCACTTTGAGTGAACTCACTGTTTTCCAGCTAAACCATCCTGTTTGAGTTTTGCTGTCCTGTGCAGAGGTATGCCTTCAGATCCCAGTTTTTGTTTTCTTAATACTTTTGAAGTTACTTGTTCCTAAAATATGACTCTCAGTAAACATTTCAGCGCTTTAATTTGGCTTAAATTTACGCTTGAATATTAAAGTTCCAAAATAGTTTTATGAGCAAATAAAAATACGATGGCTCTGAGAGCCTTTCTTTTCAATATCTTTTGGTTATGTTAAACTCTGTACTCAAGTAACTGCCTTATAAACAGCTTTATATTGCACTCGATTGCGAGTCATTGGAACAACATTCCGTAATGGGCTGCAAATGGCATAATATTATGTGCCCCAGTTTCTGCAGCCAGAATGAACAAGATCATTGGAAAGGTTGGTGATAAAAGTGGACATAAAAAAGATAATCTTAAATCTAAACCCTCTATATCACAAGTAATAGAACAAAGTTTTAAAAAAACCCATATATTTTTCTTCTCAGAAGCAACATGAGCCAGCTCAATCCTGCTTGCTGAAATGCTTTTTTCTTATCATATTCCAAGTAAAATTTTTATTTCCTTTAAAGCTGTGCTTGCTGTGACAAAAAATGATTGCATAAATAATTTTTCCTCACCTTTGGAAAGCTGATTCTCTCTAAGAATCAATTAGTTTGCTGATAGAAGAAAGTCTGGATCATATATTCTGGAACACTTAGTGGGCACAGCAGTGTTGAAACACCCGTGGCAAATGTTCCTTGCTTGAGGTCTGGCAAAATTAAAAAGTGCAGCACAGGACTGACATTTTTTCCCCATTCTACAAATAAACCTGTATAATTAGATGCTTATATTTCTTTCTGAGGTGTAAACCTTTTAGATTTGTATGAATGCTTCCATCAGCTACAGCAGAAAAGATGGTCAGTGCTTGTATGGTATTTTGCAAAATCTTGATTGCAAAAATGTCAAGTCACTAAAAGATATACATATTTTCCAGTTATTATCTTGAAAACCTTGGTATTTCAAGTGCTTTCTGAAACACATCCAGAAACTTATGTGACCCAGTTCCATATGGTGCAGCCTCTTATGTCCTTCCCAAAAAATAAACCTCAAACCCAATGAAAATTAAATACCTTGCCTGAGAAGTTTTGACAGAAAATAAAGCATTGTTAACTGAGGGACGTGTGCCTGCTTTGTGTGGGCAGTGTTTTGGGTGTCAGCTGTTTGGTGATCATACATTTTAATAAAGGAAGGGCACAGTGATGTGCGCACTTTACTTGAGCTTGTTCTCCCTTGTAAGCCCAATGAACTTTTTCAGCCCCACAAGCAGGAACAAGCCTGTCAGGTCCCTTTGCCAGAAAACTGGCACAGATCATTGAGCAGAGAGTGTGAGATGGCATCACTCAAGAGAGGGAATTGTCCTATCCCACAGAAATGCAGCTACTGTTCTTAGTAAAATACAGTACTCTAAGGTGAGGCATAGTTTCCTCCTGCCTTTCTGTGAGGAAGGCAATGCACTGGGGGAGAAGAAAGATGTTTCCCAGACACATTCCTAGGAACTAATGCTTTTGGAGGTGGCTGCATCACTCAAATTCTGGCTTTCTTAGTGCTTATTTTATCAGCTGCTCTCAAGCTTATGAGCTGCAGCTGGATGGACTGTGGTCCTTTTGGGAAATGTCCCTTGGTTTTATTTCCTCACAGTTTGAGAGCTGTAACCATGAGTTACTGCACAGTCACCTTTACGTGCACTGCACCGCGGTAAAAGCAAATTGCTCTGGTTTTGGTTTTTATTTATTTTGATTAGATTTGATTTGACTTGCACAGAATTTCCTGACTTGTGTGCAAGAGAAGGGAGTGATGCAGGAAGATCAGGCGGCAGTTTTCACAGGGATGGTCCCAATGGTTAGAGCAGCAGTCGAGGATCAGGATTTCTGTCCTTTCCTTGCCTCAGCCATGGCTCACTGTCACTGAGACATTTCACCTCCTCTTGCTGAGCTCACGTTCACAGGGATTTCTGTCTGACACAGCGTGATAGCATTGACTCGTGGTGGTGGTGCTGAGGGAATGATGCTAAAGCACAGACTCGCACCAGGACTGTTCAGCTCTGATTTCCATCTGCCTCTAACCATGCCTGAACTTCCTTCCTCTAGCAAACAATACTGTAATCCTGGATTTGCACACTAAGGAATCCCTTCAGTGGGTAACCTCAAAGTGGCCAGCGGCACAAAATGTCAGGTGCCACGTCCATACAAGAACAGGGTCTGTGAAGGGAAACCCTGTAAAATGGTGGGAGATTATTGGGAATCACCCGTGGAAGTGGCTCTTTGTGTGAGTCACAAAAGGCGTGGGCCTTTCTCAGGAGAGGCAAAAGGCAATTTCTCTGCAGTCTCTTTCTGCGGTGCCATTGCCTCTTTGCCAGTGCCGGGAGAGGAGGCTGGAGGTGGGTGCAGGCCCAGAGGCGTGGGATGCTCCAAAGGCCGTTAAGGAGCACTTCCTGAAGTGAAACCCCTTTTTTCTGTGCAGGTCAAGCAGGAAGGAGTCTCAGGCGGCCGGGGGAGTGCTGATGTACACATTTATGTAGTGTATAATTTGTGTGTGTTTTATACGTGCCCGTGTCCGCTGGGGCCGGCGCGCTCAGGCACCGCCTGTGTGCGGGCGCCACCTGCCGGCCGCAGTGCCCTTCCCGCCTCTTTCCCGCCGCCGTTTTTCCCGCCGCGCTCTGTGGGACACAGGGATGAGTCGTGGGGGGATTTGGTTGAGGAGGGAGCCGCCCGGGCAGGCTGCAGGTAGTTTGAACTGTGGGCGATGTCCACGTGCCGTGTTACATGTCACCCACATTTATCCCTCCTTATTTTTAAGTTTCTCCAAGGGAGATCCAAGCTCTCAGCCCCAGAGGAAACGTCCTCTGTGCTCTGGGGAGATTCCCCCTCAGTGGAGATGTCCGGTCATCTCTCACTGTCTCCGACTGAGTTATGCAGCAGGGATTTCTTTGAGGGCACCCTGTGCTCCATTAGCAGTGACTCCCACACAGGGTTGCCCTCCCAGTGCTCCCAGCCTTGGCGTCTGCTTTGTGGTGCTGAAGTCACACCTTGTTCCAGCCCTCTCCGATGGGAACATACAGCCACAAAAGGCCTGGATTTGCCCTGCGTGCCCTGTGGCACGGCTGGCCTGAAGCAGGTAGCCCTCAGTCCGGGGATGCATGCAGAGGGTCCTGGAGAGCTGAGCCAGCCTCTCAGATCCACACTCGTCCCACGGAGCACATGCAGGGACCGGCTCCATGTGGGCACATCGGGATAGGTGGCAAAGGCTGAGGAAGAAAAGTCTGGCTCAGCATTTCTTACCAAAGACAGGTACAGAGCAAGTTTATTTAAGCTGTATTGGATTTACCTATATAAAAGCCAGAGAGGAATATAGCTCTTGGCTCCTCAGTACTGTTATGTTTTATTTGATGCTTTATGTCTAATTTCTGCAATTCTAGTGCTCATATTAATTATTTTTGAAAATTTCTATGAGTAGGTTCTGGGGTTGGTTTGTTTGTCTGTCCCCAAGTAATGTTCACTAAATAACAAGTCCATGCAGTTCAGTGAGCTGACTGAAGTCACTCCAGTGCTGTTTCCCTATTTCCCATGCAGTACTTCTCATGGACAGATGAGGCTGCTATGGAATTGGTTTTTTCAGCTGGGGGAGTGATATTTAGGGGACTGTCCCGTCCCTGCTAGATACTTGCTGAGGGCTCTGACAAGCCTCGGCACAAGTAGTTAATCCTGCCTGGCTTCATCTAGTCTAGGTCACTATCAATGGAATAACAGAGGGCTGGCTACCCTTGTCAGTTGCTTGGAGGCTTTAGGTGGTGCTGAATGTGACCATGAATTTCACAGTGTGACACCTGTACCAGTGCTTCCCTGTTCTGTGCCGGTGTCACCTCCCTGCCACGGACACATCCAAACTTTGGTTTGCATTTAGAGGGCACTGGGCTGCCTTGAGAGCTGCTTCTCCCTTCTGCCAAACATTCCTGCCTGGACTGCTCCTGCTGTTTTTTACCATAACATTAAACTGTAGATATTAAAGCACTGTCAGCTGAAATCCCTGGCTCCACCACTGACATTCAAATTTGTAGCCTGGCCTTAACCTTAGCACAAGCAAATGCTTATTTAGGTTGTTTTGCAAGTGTATGATTTAATGACATTACCAAATTTCTGGCTAATCAGGAACTTTCCAGAAGCAAACAATAAATGGCAACAAAGCATATCCTTGAAGTAGATCTTATGTACAAAAACTGAGCATTAAGAATCTCATTTTCAGTAATGAGATAAAACCCACAGATTCAGCTTTTAGGATCAAAGATACATCTTCTTCTACACATAACAACACATAGTATGGGATGATGATGTATAGCAAGCAGCACACCTGACACCCCCTCAATGAAAAGCAGTGTCTGCAGGCACAACTGTTTGGTACTCTTATAAATCCAAAAGAAAATCTGGTTGTATTAGCCCAAGAAAGAGCATCTAGTTAGAGCAGACCCAAACGTTATTTTTCCCCAAGGGAGCATGTTGAATGAACCACATTATTCTCTAGATAATGGACAAAAACCTTCTTTATTATGAAAACTTTATGCCCTTTCATAAGCATTAATAATGCTGGGGGTGTGTGGGTGGGAGAGCAGGTGGGTAGGAGTGCTAAATGGAAAAGCAAAAGGCAGAGTTATGAGGCTGTAATTTCTTATGAAATATTGCTCCATATGATACCTCTTTGCTTTAGAATATTTTTATAGAAGAGAAATACTTTGCATTTCCTGCAGTCTTCAAGTTTTTGCTGGATTTTGTGACTGCAGTACTTCTGAAAGGCAGTGGGGAGGGGATAGCTTAGGAAAGCCTTTATTTATCCCAATGATGTACAGTACCAACAGCAGTGGAAATTTCCTTGTGCTCTGGGCCAGTGCCTGAATCTTGTCTAAAATAATCTCCTAGGCTCTGAGCAATATCCCTCTCCAGCTCTCCCCAGCCTCCCGAGATGGGACTCATTGCTGTTCTTCCAAAAACATTTTCCTGTGCTGTAGAAATTGAGTTTTCCCTCATCATCCTCTTCAGAGGTCACAGGGCGATAGTGGCACACAGGGATAGATTCAGGGGGATTCCTTGGGTGGGCTCCATGTCAGGGTACCTGCAACTCTTCAATCTTCTGTTTGCTTGGAAAATTCTGTCATTGAATCTGATTCCTGCATTGTGGCTACCAAATGTTTCAGCTGCACAGCTCTGGCTCATGTGGCAGTAATGGTGCTGGGGGTTTTTTCCAGTTTCAACCTGTTGCCTCACTAACGTTATTGTAAAATTGTGAAATATTCCCCACAGTTACTAGTAAGGGTTTAGGACTGATCTGTTCATGAGAATTTCCATTCAGGTTTCAGAAAACTTTATTAGCACAGTTCTTCCATCCACAGTGTCCAGAAACTCTTTTATGGAGTGATCAGATTGAAACTTGTCTTCACAGTTGCACAGTTTTTTCATGGCTGAAAGTAAAATCCAATGGGCTGGAAAATTCAGTATATAGACCTCACCAGCCAGCTTCTATATAAATTAAAGAAAGGCTCAATTTTAAAGAATAATAACATTATAAAAAAATAATTAACACGAGAATGAATATTTGCAGCCCTATTAGTCAGAAGCAGGAGAGGTAATGAGCAAGATTAAAATCAGTGCTGGCCTTTCCTCTTAGAAGTTTATGGGCATTTAATGAATTTAAATGGGAAAAGGAAGCTGGTAATTGAATTATTTGTAAGAACTTTATTCAGCAGGGTTTGAGTGATTGCTGTTGGCTTTCACTGCTGTGCTCCCCTTTGTCACCTCAACCTGTGCTCTGGAAGCACTGGATCTATATTTCTTTATGTAATCAGGCAAACATGAGAAGTGTGCTATTGATTGCATTGATTGGGAACATGTAACCAGCACCAGGAGAAGGGGATTGGAACAGGAACCAGCTGCTACAGCCACCTGAAGAGTTAGACAGGAGCAGAGAAGTCATTTGAAAGAAGTAACTTTTTAAAGAGGTGTCAGGCTGGAGAAATGCTTTTGGCCCTCCACACTGTAACACTCAACAGTTATATGGGGATGTGTGAGAAAAAGGGATTCCTGCAGGAAACTCTGGCTGGGCAGTTTGCACTGGTCCATAAAGGAAGGCAGACAACAGCAGAGCAAAGGCAGGCTCAGCCTACACAGCTAGCAGGGAAAATGCTGCAACATGAATTAATTTTCATTAAAAAGGTGCATGGAGCAGCAGGAGGACAAACTGCAAGTCTCTGCAGATGGAAAGGGCAGTGGGAGGAAGGCACCAGCAGGGAAAATGCTGCAAATTGGTGTTTTGGAGAAAAGACAAATGCATTCACCCTGTCAGCTGTGGGAGGTTTCTGTTTATTGCAGGCTGTGTGTGGTAGCCAATGTGTGTGGGTCCTCATGGCTTTGGGGATTGTTAGTTGGGGTTGGGTTTAGTACCTGAAAACCCTCAAAAACTGTTGGAAAAATCTAACAACTGTGAGTTATCCAGACACTGACATCCCTGCAGGCCAGTGGTCTGCAAAGAAACCCAGAAGGAACTTTTCCCTTCTCACAAAGGTCAATCCGTTTGCCACAAAAACAACAGATGTTGAAAGGAAGTAATTTTAAACTGTAAGGTTTAAATTGGCAGCAGGGGAAGACAAGTTGCCAAAATGTGTCTTTGTTTTGTGTTTCTGAAAGCCTCAATTCCTCCTAGTGGGAGACTTCCACGTTTGGCCCCTGCACAGATACACTTGCATTTAATTTAATCTGCTGTGGTGCAGTCTGAAGGCTCTGGCTAAAAGAAATATCCTGTGAAGCAGATCCAGAGCAGTTGGCCCATGGAGAGCTCTGCACTGCTCTGCTTGTAGCACTAGAGGTGATTTTTGAGGTGCATCAGTGAGGGCTGCACTCACCAGGTATCTGCTGGGGGTGTTTGCCATATGGGAAGAAGCAATGGGATTTGGTCCCTGGAGCTTCCCAAAAGCAGCTTTTCTGTCTGGGTGTGAGCACTCCAGTAGCTGCAGGAACTTCACAGTACTCCCTGTGCATGAGCAAAGCTTAAGAAAAAAGAGATTATAGCAACACAGATCAGTGAAAATAGCTAAAAAGGCAGAGTTTCAGGGACAGTAGGAGAGCAGGTGTGAGTTCTCAGTGTATAGGACAGCTCTGAAACTCTAAAATTGCTTTGTAATAAGTTGTACAGGACCCTTTCTAATTATTACACACACGTGCAAAGAAGCGAGGAGTGTTTTGTAAATGTAGTGGTCAGATAAGCAGAGTAATTGAAATGTTAATTCTAATCACGTGCTATGCTCATGCATTGATTTTTTAATTCATGTTATCCATTAATTAGTTAATGCCTGTAAAGTGCATTGAAGATAGAAAATGCTAGAAATTACTGTGGACTATTGTTACTGTCATTATCCACTAAGTTTAATTAGTTCTTGTACATTTTAAGTGGATTATTGAGATGTGAATTTGGCGAAGACGATTTCATACCAGGGGCTGTCCTCAGAATCCTGGCGAAGCCAGCAGCTGCAGTGCCCATCCATCCAAATCAGGGTACTGCCTTGTTTATGCAGATTAATACAGAAATCTTCTGAGGTTTGTCCTACATGAGCATTGCCTCTGATGGCTTCCCTCTCCCCCAAAGTGCTCCTTGTTTAGGGCCAGGCTGGCACAGGTTCAGCCCAGCCTGGTGATGGAATTGCTACAGAGGGATGTGTCACGGGGCTGAGCAGTGATTTATGTCCCTGGAAGACAAGAAACAAGATTATAGCACAAAGATGAGAAGGTTTTTAATTTCCCTGTGAGACCAGCACATTTCTGTCACCCTTTGAAGAAGAGGAGTTGTCTTTAAAGCAATAGTATCTTTAACAGGATCTGGTTGTAGTTTGTTCTCTTTTCTTTTTATGCCTGTAATCATGATGAAACCCTCTGAGTTTGTCCTTCCTTCTTCTCTGAGCTTTGGAAGGTTGTATGGAAAATAACTGTTTCTATTCAGCCTTATTTATTTATTTATTTATAAATAGCTGCTTTTGAGGGAAGCATCAACATCTGATCCTCTGGGAAGTTTTCCTTTCAGTTTGGTCCAAACTGCTTCCCCCCGCCCCTGTGATAGATCAGGGATATTCTGGGTTTGTGTAAAGTTGAAGATGGTCCAGTTCCAGAACCTGCTTTATTTCCAAAAGCAATTGCTCAGCTGCACATCTTCCTGTGTCTGTTTGCAACAGGGCTCTGTGTTCTGCATTTTTTCCAAATGTTTTGATTTTAATGATTATAAGAACCACTGTTAAAAAATCTCCCACCAAAACAAAAAGGCGTTATAGTGGTAAAAAGAATGCAAACACATTCGCTCTTTTTAAAAAGACATTTATCAAAGCTCAATCAGCTGGAATTTTCTGACACATGGCTGACTTGCAAAATTCTCTTTAACATCTTTGCATTTTTGGCAACATAAGGAAGTACCACTTGGATTACTGCAACTGTGTGAGGATTTTAGTTTACAAGAGAAAAAAGCAGGCAATGTAGTTTTTTTTTCCCTAATTTTTTTTTTTTTTGTTAGTTATTTCCTCTTTTAATTTGTTTCTATAATTTTCTTTGTTTAAATGTCATTCTGCTATTAAAAAGAGATGAGGAGCAAGGCTGGTAAGAAGTAATTGAGCAGGTTATGAGTCCAGGACTCCTTGCAAATAATGGAAAGTTATGTTTTGGAGCCAGTGAGGTTTGGGACAAATTCTAAAATATATAACTGGTCTCTGCCTCTGTAGCACTGAATTCCTATTAAAAATCAGTGAAGTTTGTTTCCTTTTGTAATCATAACTTTCTGTTAGTAAGTCTTAGTAAGGGGGTAGTGGCATCATATCCCCAGTGCTTCAGGACTGAGCCCAATTGTCCCTGTCCACAGAGATTAGAAAGCTGCAATCTGTTCTGTAGCCTTGAAGAGCATTGGCTGAGTCAGCCCAGGGAATCTCACTTCTGGGTTGGATCCTCCTTGGTTTCACATGGTGCTGAAGCTGCAGGAGCTTGCTATGCAAAGATCTTGGTGCACATTGTTTATCTAGTGTTACAAACAGAGAAAATGCTCATCCTCTGAAGATTTGGGATTGGGGTTTTTGGTGTCTAATATTTCCTTGTTGGAAACAATTGTTTCAACTGCAGTGTATCAGTTTATTTTCAGATCCACTTGCCTTTGGCATTTTTCATACCTCAGCTGTGACAAAATGTACAGCAATGAGATTCTCTTTCCTCTCCCTGTGTATTTCAAACATTATGGTGTGTGTCATCCCAAATTGCTGGGAAGTGACTGAGGTCAGCAGGATTTTGCTGGCCATTCTCAAGGAATGGTTTGTGCTTTACTTAGATTAAATCTTATTTCTTGGAATTGCTAAGTTTCCCTCTCTGTTTTAGCTGTGTTTCATTCAGTTTAGAGTTTCCACTCTGGTCTGTCATGCCTGTGGCTGTGCAAGCCTTACACAAGGATTTTCTCTACTTTTCTCTAATTCCTGCTCCACTTAAAATCTCAAACAAGCCAAAAAACCCCTCACTCCAGTGCCCAGTTTCCTGAGTTCATGCATCTCCTCTGGAATTGATTAAGTAATAATAGCTCAAAGGAGGATGCTTAGAATAGAAATCCTGATTTAGGTGTTCCTTTTTGTTTTGCTGCTCCTGTTCATAAGCAAATAGACCAAAATCTCCAATAATGTGCATATCATTGCATCACAGTGTTGTGATACAAATGATACAGCATGTAAGGTTAAGTTAGCACTAGATAGAGTGGTTCACTTACCTAATATATTGAACACAGCCTAATCAAATATTTAATGGATTTTTCCTGCTGAGAGAAATCAGCAGAAAAACTAAGGAGTGTGTTCCTGGAGATGAAAGTTGCAGAGGAAGGTGATCTGTGGGGATTGTTATTCATTCAGTAACCTCATGAGCTGCCTTTCCCATTACTGTGTGCCTGCCTTCCGAGAGGGGCACTGCATACATTGAGATGTAGATGCATCTCAGTGGCCTGAAACCAGAAGAAGAACTTCAAAGTCTTACTGCATGACATGATGGTAAATGTTCAGTTGGCTACTGACTGCTGAACTGACAATAAAGCTGTGATTTGTTCTTTCTTTGGTTTAATGTGAATGCAGCTTTGCAGTGAGAAATGTCCATATGTTAAATGGGACACTGAGATTTAACTAATTCTGCCTCTTTCCTTTGCAGGAACCAGAGGCCTAAAGGTATACCTTGTAAATTCTGGGGGCACTGTCTTTTTATGGACCATATTGAGGACAGTCCTCTCCTTTAGGGGTCCTACAGCCCCAGCTCCAGGGGATCCCACTCCGTGGCTGGGGGTCTCAGGTGCTATTGCAGTGCCAATAAATAAGTGAGGCTCAGCATGGACAGTACACTGCAGTCTTTATTCCATCCTGAATGGCACTGTCAGAGCTGATAATTAATTAATTTCTGCATCCACTGGTGTCTGCACAGGGTTGGAGCAAGTGAACAGTTTATCTATTAGCAGGCAGCTTCCTTCTACAGTCCTGTAGTTTCCAGCTGATGTGAAGGCAATAACTTTAGATCCAGCTGGGCTTTAATTCCAGCTAAAACTTAGAACTCCACTAGGCATTGTGATAGTTTTACTGCCATACCCTTAACTCTCCCTTTCTGGGCAACTTTTCTTGTTCTTCTCATAAAAAAACTAATCTGTAGATAGCAATTAAAAATTGGCAAAAGGTGTCTGCTGCCCTGGTCAGGCTCTGTGTTCACTGGGCCCTCTCACTGACATTGTGCATGAGCCCAAAGGGCTCTGAGCCAGCTCCTTCACCCATGTTATTGCCAGGTTCCTGTGAGGAATTGCCAGTGAGCTGGAGACCCAGGGCTTGCTCAGATGTGGGATACAAACCCTAGGAAATATTACAGTCGTTTTGAAACTGCCGGAGCAGCACAGGGAATGCACTCAATAGGAAGTGCCATGTTCCATTAGGTAAGCTCTGAATGCTTCGCTTCACAGGAGCCCAAACATTGGAGGGTTTTGTTGTTGTTGTTGCTGTTGGGTTTTTGTTCTGTTCTTTTCCTTTTGTTTGTTTGTTTTTTAATTAAAAAGGAATGGGGAAAAAAAAAAAAGCCGAGTTTTAAAGAATAGGGATAAGGAAATGGGAATTATCAGAGCTGCAACTGGTGTAAAGGAAATGAGTGTTATCACAGCCACATCTGCTGGAGAGATTGTGTTACTCCTGCTGCCTTTTATTATCTAAAAGTTAAAGAGCTTTTTTCTTGGAATTCTTCCTTGCAGCAGGGGCTGTGCAGAGCTAGGCACCCCTCAGATGAAGCCTGGGTTAGGGCTGGCAGGGCAGCATTGCAGGTTAACTTGTCAGGGAATGAGCTGCTCCTGAGCTGCTGTCCTGGCTCTGGAGCCCCAACAAGGAGAGGCATTGTGGAAAGCAGCACTCCAGATGCTGTGGCCTGGCCACTGGCTTTGGGAGGTGCTGAGATGGACTTGGGCTTGCAGTGAGGACACGAGACTGATATGGACTGATGCTCAAATGTCTCCTGTGGGTGTTCCTTAGTTTTAGGGTTTGCTTTCCTTACTTGGTTTCCAATTTTGTACTCAAGGACCTATGCTTAGCTGGATGAATGGTTTTGTTTGTGTTTTTAAACCAGTGTAGTATTTAAAGCGACTCCAGAGAAATCTTCAAAAGAATCTAATTTTGCTTCTCTGTAAATAGGTAATCCTAGTAAAGATGTGAAAACCTTAGGATGGGAAGTTTGGATAATTTGGATGTCCCTGGAATTGTTTCCCACTGAGCTGCACTGTGGAAGTTGTCAGTAAAGCAGCAAGAGACAGGGAGAAATTGGCTTCTGCAACACAGCACTGATGTCTCTGTGACAAAGTGAGTGGTGAATAAATAACCAATGATTTCACAACAGAGCCCACCATACTGCAGGCAAAAGATGAAATTTTGGGAGATTTTTCGTAAATTACAAAATCCTGCCCTACCTAGGAAGGAGCTGGGTATAAAAGGCTATCACATAACCATGAGTCAGCCAGAGTGAAGGGACAGGTGACTGATCTAAATGTTTTTTGCTAAATTAAGATGATTCTAAATGAAAAACAGTGTTACAAACCATTGGAGGTCTGTCCTGTTATAGATTAGTTTTACTTAAGCACACATAGCTTTATAAACAATGCAGTGAGTAATCACTTTTTGTAAAAAGGTTTTATTAACAAGCATCAATAAAGCCTTAATCTCATTCCAGTGCTTACGAAGTATGGTATAAATGCTTAAAGCTCTATTGATGTCTTAGAGGAGGACAGAAGGTCTCCATCGTCATGTCTGTAGATACTGTGCCAGTATTTGCCATTCTTCCGGGGCTGGGGAAGCAAAGGATGATTCTGTAGGACATGCACCTTGTCTCACTCCCCACCATATGGCCAGATACTTTATTTCCATCAACAAAAGTGGAAAGAAGCATCTGGCCCCTTATTAACTCACTAATCAAGTATGAGCAGGAAGCAAAGTCCAGTGTTACCAAATGAAGAATGGGAGCACAATTAAAACAAGCCCACAGATGCTCTGGTTATGTGTCTCTGTTGGACCCCAGCCAGAACAAACTGTCAGCTCTGCAGAAAAGTTGCCAAGCCCTCCACGATAAAATCAACCCCATAAAAATGTTATAATTAATGATTTCCCTCTAACATCTATGGATGCCTTTAAGTTATTGTCTCAGGAATGTTTTCTGCTGAGTTGGAAAGGTGCCTGTTTCCATATTTGATGTTGTCTCTAAGGATCAGCCATCAGCCCACTTGTTTAACCTTGGGCAGTTATGAAGCATGTTCATTTACATGAACCTCACTGAGATTAACAGGCAGGTTCAGGAGCATGGGCCAACACCTGCAGAAGCAATTTCCCGTCAGTTTGAGTGGCAGTATCTTTTCCTGGCTCAGGAAAAGGTCTTTTCCTTACTCACCTCCTGTGAGTAATCCCTGATTTGGGGATCCTGGGTTTGCCCTGGAGGAGGCACACACAAGTCTGCAACTGAAATAAAAGGCAAAGTGCCTACGTGAGACCTTCCAGGAGTTTTCATTCTGTTACAGATTCCAAGTGCAAGCTGCAAGTCTGGCTGGGCCACAGGCTCTGCCTAGGCTTAAGCAGGACATTCTCCTTGGTCTCCTCTCCTCTAGGACATCTTTGGTGGCTGCCTGAGTCAGGGTGTGTTTAGTCTGCTCCAAATGCAGACTTCTCTCAGCAGGGATGGACTTGCTCCATCTCCATCCTTGGCCTTGTGTGTTCCTTCCACCTCCTTTGCATCCCATACAGTTTCTGTGAGCCAGATCAGTGCAGTCATCCATGGGAAAACCAGTTATTATTCATAAGTGGTGGATTTTAACATTATTCTTTCATTGACTCACAAAGCTGATCCCTCTTACCACACACTTGCGTGGTCGCTGGACTATAAGGAAGGTGTAGGTGGCAGCAGGAAGAAGTTCACAGAAAACTTTGCTTTGTGAGAATTTCTGAATTTTGAAATATGGAAGCAAACTTCTCAACAATTTCAAGAAGAAAAAGCTTTTTATGTTGCTACTTTTCTCACAGAATAAATAGAAACTATTTACTACCAGTAATTAAGTAAAGGGGTTTAAATTGCAACTTCTAAGGTTTTAAAAAGCTCAGTGTTTAATTCAAACTGAGTGTCCTCCCTCTCTTCAGACTTAATTTCAAAACACTTTGTTCTAGATTTCTTTTATATTTTCTCCTAGTTGGAAATACATGAACTTCTTTCTCTCTCAGAAGTATTTCTGGGATGAGAAAAGTGCATGTTGCCTGGTTTGGTTTGCTCAGAGTTGGCCATTTACTTTCACCTGGGGTCGGCTCAGGAGCAAAAGACAAGGATTCTATCTGTAAAGGCTTTGAATACAAAGGTGTCTGTACTGAAGGATTTTGTTTGTGGCCAGCTTTAGCTGGCTGGCATTATCCATAATATCCTTTGTGCAGTGGAAGTGGGCATGCAGTGAAGTAGGAAATACTGTGTGGATGGCCTGGTGTCAGGCTATTAACTTTCATATGCACCAACACTCTGAACACTGCTGGAGACTGCATTAGGAAGAGTTGATCTATATTGTATTGTAAAATGCATTATCTAATTTATGCTGGTACAGTGCCTACAGGAGTGGCAGTCAGGGCTGGAAAGTGAATCCTGTGATGGTGAAAGAGCTGGAGGAGGAGTGAATGGATCCTGTGGCCACTAAGTGCTGGCACAGCTGGCGTTGACAGCAGGGATCTGGTTTTTGTGACCATGGGACCTTCTTTGAGTGTCAAGGACTGTTAGGAAATGTTGAGGTGGGATCCACCCGGCCAAATGAGGCAAAAGCATTTTTGCCAATGTGCTGGCAAAGCTGCTGGGGAGATCTTTAACCTAGGGATGGACAGAGAGAGCTGATGACAGTGACACAAATGAGGGAATAATGGCCAGACTGGTAGGCAGGAGATGCATGGCTGGGGCGTGCCATGGTGGAGAGAGACTCTGTAGGGACAGGATGGGAAGGTGAGGAAGGGGAACTCTCTCCTTGCTTAGGGATGGGAAGGTGTGGAGCTCTGCCCAGGGAGCACAGGATGGACAGGCTGTGCTGGAGAGCAGCTGATGTTGGGTGTCAGCTACAGACACATGACTGATGGGAAGAACATCTAGAAGCAACTGTAACTAAAATTACTTGAACTTTTCATTTTTAAAACTCTCTCCACTTCCTTCCAATTTGGGAATGACATTTTTCAAGTCTGAACTCCTCTCAAAACTATTTTTGGAAGGTCTGAACAAAAACAGTTTAGCCATCTTTGTGTAAAATGACTGCTAGGCAAGTACTTGGCTATGACATATTTTTGGCAGAGAGCTGTTGAACAGCTTTAGGGCCTCATTGGAAATGTCCAAGAGTTTTTAAAATAATCAGATAATTATTATTGGTTATAATAATCCTTAGAGTTTCCACCCAGCAGTCAGGGATTTAAAGCACTGGAGGGTCTGCAGACAGCAATGAAAAGCAAGTTCTTGAACATATGCCAGAGAAATTTTCCAGCAACAATTCCTTGGTATCTGCATATCCAGGCATGAGCAGGACACAGCAGTGAAAATGTTACTGAGCTGGCAAAGCGTGGTCAGCTATGGAGATTTGATTGGCTGTGGATCCACATTGCTGCTGGCATTTGGCACCTGGTGTGAAGGAACTGGAAGGATGGACAGGAGCTGCCATCCCCACTGGATAGAGGCTGCAGCAATCCCAGCACTGCAGTCTCCAAACTCATTTGCCCAGACTCTCCATTTCAGGCTGTGGATGAGAATTATTCAGGGGAGTATTGCAAAAATGCAGCTTTGATGTGAAAATGAGAGTGTGTGTTTTGGGGCAGTTGTGGTCCTCACCACTGAGAGTAAAGCCCAGGAGTAGGGAAGCACTTGGCATTTGGACAGTGAGGTGGGCTGTCTGAAAGGAAAGTTTTAAACTTGCCAGGAGATGGGAGTAATTATGTTGCACTTCCCACTCTGGTTTTGATCTTGTTACACCAGCGTGAGTGAATGTGAAATTAGATCCTCTCCTTATAGAAATGTTCCAGATTAGTTTCACTTGATACACTTTTGCTTTCATTATTAGAGCTACATTTGTCCCAGACCTTTGAAGTTTGAACTACTTCCAGTGTCCATGCTCTGTGAATTCCTGTATCTTCCTGCTCCTGTAAAATAACACTGTGCCTCCTGAAGACACAAATGTGGAGGTGCTTCGTGTTAGTGGCGAACACGGTGTCCCCTGGAGCTGTTCACCTCAGCTCCGTGCTTTCCGTGCCTTCTCGTGATCAAAGCTGTGAAATGCTGCTCCAGAGAAACACTGGTAATGTTGAGGCAAGTGGATGCTCTTCCCTGAAGCTTTTGGATTAAAAAGTTCTTGGACATTTTTCAGTTAACTGTTTATTTCATGGACGGATATTAATTTGAACTTTTAAAAATCTGACATCATGTGACCTCTCAACTCATACACTGCTGAATTAGAAGAAGAAAGCCTTTATTTATTGCTGCCAAGCTGTTCTTTTTTTTCAGTTGCATTAAAATGAAATATATTTGGGCATAAAAGATGACAGCTCCTTTTCATGGCCTCTCACTGTATTTTTGCTGTGGCTGGTCAGATGCTTTTATCTCAAGCTTTGTTGTTTGCAGTGGAAAAAAAAAATCAGAGGATTTAAGAGAGTGATAGAGTTTGCAGAGAAAATAAAATTTTCACACAATACTTGGCGCTGCTCAGGAAATGGGATTTCATGCTGGCAAAACTCTGGGCTTGGCTGGAGCTCTTGTTGACAGTGATGGACTTTGGGGTTCGTCCTGCAGCTGAGCCAACACACCACCCTCCTGTGGCACAGGTATTCCTTGGAATAGGGACAGAGGATCCTGAGCAGCAGGCTGAACCTGTGGGGGCAGCTCAAGCAGGATTCCCATGCCAGGACCCATCCTGGATGGAATCAGAGTGTCTGGCATGTGCCTGGGAGGCTGGAAAATGGATCAGCTGGACGAACATCTCTTCATTACACAATTGGGAAGGGAAAACATGGAAGGCTTGAGTGGGGAAAAGTCCAAGTGTTGCCCATGATGGATGGGAGCAGGAGAACTTTTATTGTGGTCAAGTACAGCTGGCAGTTCGAGGAGAGCAATAGCAGTGAGAACAAAGGAACAGTGTTTGATTTAACCCTTCTAGCAGCAACTTTTAGACAGGACTAAGAGCAGAAAATAATCCTTGGTCTGGTCCTCTGGCATTGGCAGGAAAATGCCAAGGGAGCCGGCTGGGACAGCGATATGGGACAGGTTCTGCAGCTGCCTGTGCAGAGCCAGCTACAACCTTGTGATCTGCCAGTGCTGGCATTAACTACTTCAGTTTTCCCCTCAAGAACTAGAAATCTTCTTTAATACTACATAATTCTAAAATTGCAGAACTGGAGGTAGGAGAGGCCCATTAAGCATGGCAGCCTCCTCTGCCCGCAGGGGGGTTGTTCAGGGGGAACTTTGTGATTGAAAAACAGGGATTCAACCAATTACTCACCTAATAGTTTCAGCTCATCCACCTCTGCCTCTGAGATCTGCCGTCTCATCTTTCTTTGTGAGCAGCATGAATGGATTATCAAGTTTCATTCTCAAATCATCTGCAAGGCAGATTTATGCAGAGTCTTTGTATCTCTAAGCAAATTGGGGAATGTGAATGAGTCTCTTGCTACGCTGCGGCTGAATATTCTTAGGGAAGGTGTATAATCATCCCAAGCCTAATTCCTGTGAGAGGTTTAGCTCATGGCATGCTGGAGTAAGGAGCTGCCCAGGCTCGGTGCGAGCCCGTCCGTGCCTGCGAGCAGCGCCGAGCCCGGGCGGTGATGTAATGTGCGTGACCTCCCGCCAGCCGCGTGCTGGAGGCATCGCGTTGATGCGCGAGCGGCTGCGTTTGTGCCTCCATTCGGCGGGGGTCACCGGCGGGCCCGGGGTGCCGCCGCAGGTGTGTCCCGGCCGCGGGTGTGTGTCCGTCCCTCGGGTGTGTCCGTCCCGCCCGCCGCCCCGGGATAGCCCCGGCCGCGCTGGCGGGCACCCCGCCCGCACGTGGCGCGCGCCCCGCTGAAAAGCCGCGAGCGGCCTCGCGCCCGCCACTGGCGCCGGCAGCGCCCGCTCCGCTCCGCGCTGTGCCGCGCCGTCCTTCCGCCGCTCCCGCTCATTCCCCGTCCTCCGCCGCCGCCCGGCCCGCTCTGCCCGCCGCCATGGTGCGCGGCACCGGCACTTGGCATCCTCCCCTGCATCCCGCAGCCCGGGGGCGGCGGGTACCGTGACAGCCAGCGCGCATCCCTGGCGCTGCGGCGAGCACCGGGCGCACGCAGCTGGCGCTGACCTGTTGCAAGAGCCGGGCTTGTCTCGGGGATCTTTTGTCTAGGTCTTTTTCCTATTTTTTTTTTTTTTTCCCTTCTCGACGGGGGAAGTTTGCTCCCCAGCCTGTGGCCCGGCTTCCTCCACACCCTTTCCTCCTCCTTTTCCTCCTTTTTTCCAGGACCCGCTGCCTGGGGCCAGAAGAGGTCTCCCTCGTTACCCCCGGCCCAGCGCTGGAGCTGGGGGCACCCCGCGGGCTCCGGGCTCGCCCTTTCCCCCGGCGGCGGCGGTGGGGCGGCCCCGGGAGTGCGGGGAGGCTCCGCGAGTGCCCCGGGCTGCCGGGCCGCCACCATGTCCAAAGTGGCGGCGGAAAGTTGCGGAGCAGCGCCGGCCGAAGACTTGTCCAAGGTGTCGGACGAGGAGCTGCTTAAGTGGAGCAAGGAGGAGCTGATCCGCAGCCTCCGCCGCGCCGAGGCCGAGAAGATGAGCGCGATGCTGGACCACAGCAACCTCATCCGCGAGGTGAACCGCCGCCTCCAGCTCCACCTCGGCGAGATCCGCGGCTTGAAGGTAGCGGGGAGGGCAGGGTGGGACCCCTGAAGTTTGTGCGGTGTCTCCCGCCGGGAGCAATCTCGTCAGGTGGATGGTCTAGGAGGAGCCGCTCCCTAGAACCGTATGAAAAGTGGATGAGGACCGGGGTGAATAACGCCTGATCCCGTTTAATAATCAAGTATCCGGATAAGGGATGACCAGCTGTTCGGCAGGCTGTGGGGCACAGCTGGTTTATGCTCTGTCCCGGTATTCTTTTGGGCTGATAAAAACGCTGAAGTCTTGTCAGCTTTGTGTTGGACTTCCTTGGTTGTGAGTGAGGTTAAGTGAGCCTGCCTGAAATGCAGAGAAATAAAGGTTTCTGTAGCTCACGCTGCTTTCTGTCACTATTTTCAGACAGACTTAGTCTGTCAGGCAAGCTGCTAGGAGAGAGCTGGTCGTTTCCAGGATGCAGTGCAGCCTGTGGCAGGTGATGGCAAACCCTTGGGCTTGGGTTTGGGATGATCAGAACCAATCCCTAATGTCTCAAAAAGCCATCTGGTAACACATCTCTGATCAAACCATTCTTAGTCGTGTGCTCGTGCAGGCTGCGGTCAGAGGCAGATCAAGATTGTAGTGACTTATCTGTTCTTAATTTCACTCTCTTGGTGGATGGGAAGCTTAATCCCTAATGCTTCCTTCCCACTTCTGAGAATTGGGAAGAAAGTGTGACTATTTACAGAGCATTACCTTGCTTGTGGATTATAGACCTAGAAAGTTACCTTTGAGTAGGCAGGACTACAGAGCATTTTCTGGCTTATTGCTTTGAGAATTTTCAGGAAATTCCTTCAGTGAGGTGAGGTTGGAGGGAAGGAAAGAAGAGACAGAGATGCAGTGTGGGTTTTTGAATTATTACAGGAAAGTGCATTAGAAGAGAGTTGTTCTCTTGTAGAATGGCTTTAAATGGCAGAATTATTGAGAAAATGTCTTTGATAATAGCGTGGCATAAAATAAACAGCTCGTGAGGGAAGACTGTTCCTGCTTCCCAAGTTTTTGTGTTCTGCAAAGGATGTGTGTCCCTTTGGTGGTGTCTGAGGGTAAAAAAGACCCACATGTGGTAATATTGAGTAAAACTGAAGCTTATATTTTAAATGTAAGTTCAGCTACAACAATAGTATATTTCTCCCAGTTACATGCAAAAGTATCTGGATTTCTGCATCTTCCAGATAACAGACCAAACACACTTAAGATGGGTTGGACGGAGTCACAAATTCCTCTCTCAGTTCCAAACTCCTTGAGTCTTGTTTGACTTCCACCTTTTGTTCAGATGCCTGACCTGGAACTTTCAGAAAGAATCTGGGATAAGGAGGTTTTTTGAGCTCTGTCTTGGTGTCTGGGAATCTTCCCTCCTTTGTCCTGTGTGAAATAACTGCTCCATGAGTAAGAATGCCCAGCTGGATGGGTGTCTCCTGCTTCCTGACTGAGGAATTGTGGACTTCCACAACTGTTTTTATTCCACTGTGTGATAATTTCAAACATCTCTCACTAGCAGAGGTTTTTAAGGACACCTTAAAACCTCATTGAGATTTTTTTCCATTGTCAAGTACAGGTTGAAATTGTTAAAGTTCCAAGTTACTTTGAGGCAAAAATCAGACAAACACAGGCACCTAAATCCAGTGGAGTTACAAAAGCTGAAATGGTGTTTCCATAAGACTGACTTTTTAATATCTTTGGCTGATCTCTGGTTGTGATGTCATACATAAAGAATGGATATGTAATGACGGGAGAAAGCCAAATATGGTCACAAGTCCAAACTAGAAGGATAAAATACTGAAAATCCCTTTATTCTGCTGTAGTAATACCCTGAACATTTTTACTTCAGAGCATTTGCTTCAGACTATTCCTCACTTAGGGAAGGGCATAGAATCATGCATTTCATTTTGTTAAGGGTGAAAGGATCTATTAATCTATTTAAGCAAATTATTTTATTTCAGAGTGGTTGAAGCAGTCCTGGTCAAGTGATAACTGGCAAGGCTTTTTGTGCCAATCAGAAATAAAATCCAGCAAAACCCTATCTTTAAAAAAAATCTCTAAAATGGTCATCTTTATATGTGACTATGCTTTAGGGAGTAGGGAGTATAAATGTTAATAATTAATTATTTAAGAGAAATTACAATTTCTGGTGTACCTTGCACTTTTATTTAGCAATAACTCGCAGGTGAATATTTCTCAGGGGAGCGAGATCATCATGAGAGCACTTACAATCTTTGCCCAATTTGGGAGCTAAATTACTCTGATATTTAGCATGAAAATTAATTAAGCACCTGAAACTTTTCTGCTGCATCAGAAATTAGAAATTAGCTCCAAGCTAAGGAAAGTTTTTGCTGGACAGCAGCTTTGTTTGCTCAAAGCACGGAGCTGTTACAATGTGCCAGATCTACACATGGAATTATTTATACCTCACTGGAGTGCTTAAACATGAGTTTGCAGCAGTGCTGTTCCACTGGCCTGTGTAACAGTTTAACCTCAATTCCTGTAGACACCCTCTGTCATGATGATCTTTCTTTTAAAGGACATCAACCAGAAGCTGCAGGAAGATAACCAGGAGCTGAGGGACCTTTGCTGCTTCCTGGATGACGACCGGCAGAAGGGCAAGAGGGTGTCCCGCGAGTGGCAGAGGCTGGGCAGGTACAGCGCCAGTGTCATGCACAAGGAGGTGGCCTTGTACCTGCAGAAGCTGAAAGAGCTGGAAGTGAGGCAAGAAGAAGTGGTTAAGGAGAACCTGGAGCTGAAGGAGTTGTGTGTGTTGCTGGATGAGGAGAAGAGCGGAGGAGCGGGCAGCCGCAGCTCCATCGACAGCCAGATCAGCCTGTGCCAGCTGACTGCCACCAGCGCCTACATCAGAGATGTTGGGGATGGCAGCAGCACCTCCAGCACGGGCAGCACAGACAGCCCAGACCATCACAAACACCACCCAAGCACCAGTCCAGAGCACCTGCAAAAACCTCGGGGGGAAGGAAGCCCCGAGCATCAGAAACACAGGAGTATCAGCCCGGAGCACCTGCAGAAGCCCAGGAGTTCTGGCAGTCCTGATCATCACCTGAAAGGGCCGAGCCCTGAGCATCACAAAACCATTGTCAAAGTACCTGAACAGCAAAAGCACAGCAGCAGCAGTCCAGAAACTATCCCAAAGCACGTTCTGAGTAGTAGTCCTGAACACTTTCAAAAGCAGAGGCCTGGTGGCAGCCCTGAGCATCAAAAGCACAGCGGTGGCAGCCCAGATCACCTTCAAAAGCACACGCCCAGTGGAAGTACAGAGCACCTGCACAAGGTGAGGGGTACGAGCCCAGAGCACCTCAAACAACACTATGGAGGGAGCCCAGAGCACCTCAAACACCTCAGCGGAGGCAGCAGAGAAGGGACCCTCAGGAGACAAGTGACAGATGAGCTGTCCCCTCACCACAGGAGTTTGTACAACGGAATGAATGGTGGGTCAATACTTGGAGCGAAAGCTCACTTTGAAAATTGCTAAGGTAGTTTGGGTGTTATTCCAGCTGTTTCTGCAGCAGGAATGATGTTTGATGTGAAATGAAAGGCAATGAGTCTGGTGTTACCATTATTCCTTTAGCAGGTGATTTCATTGGAGTACACGTTTGTCCATCCGGCAGGTGTGGGGTAGATTAAAGTAGTAGAGGGAAAGTGCATTTTGAGTGTTGGTGTAGGATATCAAGGAGAAGCTCTCAGCCCTGACCCTGCTCTGTGGTTGGTAGATGTAAACTGTTTGTCCCTAGGTGGATTTGTGTTTGCATAAGAGAGGAATTGCATTATGTTTCTTGTCCTGCTTATATCTGAGTCAGCAGAGTGGAGGTGAGTGTCTCCAATTTCATTTCCACCTTCCTAATCTGCTTTGTCTGTAGCTTTAAAGATTTTAAAATTTCCTGTTTATTGATTGAAGGCTTCTTTTATCCTTATCTGTAAACTTTGGAAGAGACCCCAGATGAAGAGTAGGCTCAATAGAAATGAATCCTTTCAAAGCCTTGAGTTTGCATATTTTTAATCATAACACATTAAAAATTTAGGAAGATCAAGAAGGGGTTTCTTTGCTGTTGTTATTGCTGCCTTTTAGAAGGGTTTCCAATGAACATGCCTAGTTTTTAAGCTCAGTGTATCCTGACCGATGAAAATAAATTATTTGTCTTAGGAGAGTCACAATGTAGTCTTGTTATTTTGAAAGCCACAGAGTTCAGACATCCTACTCTGCTGTAGAAATAACTCATTTTAGACTTAGCAGAATCCCTATAGCCTGCTACTTTTCTTTCATGTGCTTTGGGGTGTTCTCATGAAGGCAATTAGTGTCCTGGTTGAAAACCCTTTTCTCAGACCTTTACACTTAGATTTGAAATTGAGCTCTGCAGAAAGTGATGATTTTGCCTTAGCAAATTGTCTTGGATGGAGCTCATGTGTTTCCATTTCATAAGCAGCTGTGAGAAGCTGTGTTGGCATCAGTGGAAGTGACCACTTGTTGGATCTGCTTGTGAGATGGGTGCTGTCCTCAACCTTTGCCACACTGGTCCTGGTTACCTGTTGGGATTAACTTGCACAGTGCCTTCAGTTATCCCCTCTCTGCAGGGGCAAATCCACATTGTTTTCAGTGAAATGTGTATTTTTGACAGGGCTGACCAACCCCAACATGGTAAGTGTAGAGACCTCTCTTTTTAAAGACTTGGAAATGATTAAAATGTGAGTGTGGGACAAATATGTGAAGATGGCCAATACAGAAGTTATTCAAGTTGGTCTTACACAACTTCCATTAAATGCTGTATTTTTCTCCATTCAGTTTTTTGTGTTTACTATTGACCTTCTGTAAGTAGCACCACGTATGGAACCAGACTTCCTAAAAATGACTTGTTTCTTGCACCCATGATGTTCATCAGTCCACCACAGTTTATGCAGGAAGGTGATCCAAGGTTTTAAGTATGTATTTTTAAAATTCCCTCACAGGGGAAGGAAGAAATGGGTTTTCTGCTACCAGCACTGTAGGCTTTCTGTTTGTTTTTAGTTTTTTTTTCCCCAAGTAGCCTTGTTAAGAACCATATTCCTAACAGTGCAGTGAAAGCAGTTGTTACTTTATTCCTGAGTTGACTGGCATCCATTGTGCAGCATATTTCAGCTGTCAAAAGATTGGACTCGGGCCACAAGGTGCTGGAGAGGGCAGCTGGTGCTCTGGGAGGATCTTTATTGACTTTAATCAGAGCTTTGCCTGCCCTGTGCTTTATGGAATCACTTTTTCAGAGAAGTCCTCTTTGGTTTGACAACTTCTCTCACCAGAAAGTTGTCAAACCTCTCTTCTTTCATATTTATATAATTTGATGCAAGCTTGAGGTTTAATTCTGACATCTGTCTGACCTTGATCAAACTTGGTAAGACTCTTGACAGCTCTGCTGTGAAGAAGAGGCTTTAAACTTCAGGGAAATACTTGGTCTTCACAGCAAGGCTGAATCCTTCTGGGTACTTTGTGTTCTGATTTTGTCAGCTACTGTAAAGTTGTGGGGAACAGTTAATAAGGAAGTGCTAGAAGTGCTGGTCATTATAAATTGTTATTGTTGTGAAAATAATGTGCAAATCTGAATTTGGATGTTCTGTGTGTACCTGACCCTGCCAGCTGAGTGTAGGAAATAAAAATCCTGATCTTGTTGTGAGGAATGCTGAAATTGTGACAGTGGTAGTTAGGAAATGGCCTGGAAACCTGGCCCCAAACTCTGATGATCAATACAAAATGACAATATTTGATTGTGATCCCAAAGCCATGCAGTACACACAGTATTATATCACAGTTTGTTTTCAATTTTGTAGTATCTCTAGCTGGCAGATGTTTGCACATCTGTGTCGTAAGTTTGCATAAGTTCTAAACTTATTGCAGCTCTTGTGGGCTGTCATGTGAGCAGCAAGAGTGAAGTGCTGGTGCCCCTAAATGATGAATGACGGAGACAAACATGTTTTGATATTTAAAGGAGTAAAATAAAATATTTTAACTAGTAGTCAGAATTTACCAGAGTCGGTGGGAGCCTGTCCCACCTTCCTTGGTCTGAACTAGGCTCTGAATCATGTCTGAGAGGAGAAGCTATTCCTCTGCATGTCAAACCTCATTCCAAAAGTGCTGTACTCTACCTGGTACTGCTGTTCCTAATTGGAAGCATGTTTGGGAACAGCCTGGCTATTCCTGCAGAAATGGGAGCTTCTAGCAGTTCCCATTTATCTGGATTTGCAATCCTGTCAGCACCTGGTGACCACAGGGAAGCAGTGCATTCCACAGGGTGGTGTTACCTCTCCCAGAGCTGGGGCTGTAGCTAAAGTCATGTGGGATGGATCAGAGGGTTTGCAGGTTCCTGACAGAGTGGAGCTGCAGTCAGAGCAGTTGCAGTACAACATTCCAATGCCATCAGAAATGTGCTGTGCAGCTGGAGCTGCTTTGCAGGATGTATTTATGCATTAATCATTGGCCTTCATGCATGTTTTAAGCTATGGGGGAAGTTACCTCAGCCTCTCGCTCACAGGCACAGCTGAAGGAATAAAGGATGAGGTGATAACATTTCCTTTCATAATTCTTCTCATCTTCTATGCTCAAAGGTTTGATCTTGGTATTTTTTCTTGTATGACATGTCAGCTTTCATTTATAAGATTTATAAGGCTTTAAAAATACCCTCTGCTTCATGGTTCTCCTACATATTTTTCTGAAATGAGTGTCCTTAGACTTTGGAGTGACAGAAAATGGGATGGGAGAGCTAAATTTGGCCTGATGCTTGTTAATTGAAAACACGTGTATTTAATTCTAGAGGTTTTAACCAAATAAAACATGATAACAACCTTTTGCTGTAATCACACCTAAATGTTCTGGGTAATGAGAACAGAAGTATTTGGGATAGAAAGATTGCTGAAACTAGATGAGAAAATACCAGCAGTAAAAACATTTTGAGAAGAGAGCATTAATACACCCTAGAAGAATACTTGACAGTTTAGCTCTGACACACATATCTGGGGTGTAAGTGCCTCTATAAATTGATCTGCTTTCAGCATTTGCAGTCTAAGTGTTGGTTTTTTAATCTAAGTGATTTATTTTCAACTTTCTATTTTAAGAAGTCCTTTGTTTTACACTGAGCTTTGACTTTTGTGTGAAAGGAAGGTATCCAAAGGCTTTCATGTGTGCTGCTTGCTTCCTGCTGAGGTTATTAATGAAGAGAAGTCAAACTGCTGACTAACACCTCCTGTACTGCTGGAGCTGTGAGGGCTCTTACAGAACAAATGCAGCATCACCTCTCCTTGAGCAAAGGTGTTTGTAGGCTAAACAGAGACTCAGCATAAATTTTGGACACTTTCTCTTATAAATGCACTTATGAGAAGGAAAATTAATGTAGAAAACACTGCACTGAGTAAAAAGGGGAAACTACAGCGTGACTCCAGAGGGAAAAAACTCATAACCATATTACTGAGTTAACTGATACCCTCTCTGTACAAACATTTTCCCTTTGCTGGCTGAAGAGTGGGATGATGTCATGTATCCATGTATGTTTTCTTACACTTCGTGTTTCTTAAAGTTGAAATGCAAATAATCTGCCTGTCATTAGTGGCACTGCACAGCACTCTGTGTGTGATTTGACCTGTGCTGGTGGCATCCAGGACTGCACAGCTGGGAGCCTGGGCCAGCATTTCTTACTTTTCAGAGGCTACAAGGATCAGTAGAATTTTTGAAGCTTTGTCAATCAGAGTATTTCATTTAAACTCTGTAGGTTTGATGTCAGACTTGTAAATTGGTTCTGGCTGTTGCACACTGTAAGAAAACTGGGGCATGAGTTGTGAATATGGATGTGACTACAGCATACTGCATTTATTACCCAACTTGTTTTTTGGGGAGTGATTTATCGTGTTGAAAATGTGTTTTGTAGTATCAAAACAATGAACCTACTAGAAACCCATGTTGTAGGACTTGTGGGAGAGGTTTGCAATTCCATATCCTTAACTTCTCTGACATAACTCCTTTTGCTGTGAATGTTTTAGTGCGCAGCAGATCATCCTTCCAGCAAAACCCTGCGTATGTTAATGGCAGAGTGATGCCTCCTGATGGAGAGTGGCCTGGTTTCACAGGTTGTCTGGATGTTCAGCACTGATTCCTGCCCAGCTCAGAGGCTGATCCAAGGTGCTGGGGGCAGGGCTTGCTCTTGGGTGCTGTGACACTGCTGCCTGCAGTGGGATGTGCAGGGGACTCGGCAGCACAGCCCCTCCTGCTGCAAGACTGAGAACGCCCCAGCACCTTCTGGGGAGTCACTGCTTCCAAGTTTTATTGGCTTTTCCTTTCTCCCTGGGGCTGCATATCCTGCTACACAGGCGGCTCTGTTTTGCAGTGAGGACTTAATGCTAATTCAGCCGTTCTTTGATGGAAGCGAGAGGCAGAGTAGGGAATAGAGACATTCCCTTTAAGCCATCTCCAGTGTACCTCGTCTCTCTAGGAGCAAGATGCCTGTTGGTCGGTGCTGCCAGAGATTTGGGAACCGGTCCCGTGGTTCCCACAGCGAAGCCCCGTGCAGTGACTCCCTGCAGCCCCGTGAGCAGTGCCCGTCTCTCCCGGGCGGGACGGAGAGGAGGAGCCGTGCTGGCTCCGTGGTTGGGGACGTGTGGCCATCTCTCGTGTTTGGAGTGTCCCTGGAACATCCCTGGCACCTGAGCCCAGGGCTCCGGGAGGGAAGGGCGGCTGGTCGGTCACAGCGCCGGGACCCATCGTGTCCCCACAAACACCCTGCAAGCCCCAGCGCCTGCTCCCACCCCCTGACTGTGGGAGTGGTACACCTGCGATGGAGCCGACATGTTAATCTTTCTTCTGTTTTCTTTATTTCATTGGGTATTTCTGAGAAACAATGTATTTTGTGAGTGGGAGTTTGTTTTGGTGCATACAGAAAACAGTAAAGAAGCTTATTTCTTTTTCATGGAGATTGGGTCAAGGTGTGAGCCACTTGCCTTTACCTCAGAAAGCTCATCAGGAGTTTGCAAGGCTGTTGGTGTTGTCTGCCTGAAATAAGTGGGCACATTTGTGTGTTATTTTTTTAGTGCCAGAATGGCAAATCCTCACATTAAAGCCTTGTCTGAGTCCTTGTATAGAGAAAGTGCCTTTAACCTGAGTTCAGGACCTTGTGCATCAGTTCTTCACACAGCTTTTGGAGTTGGTGTTGTGAGTTTAGAACAGTAAGATATGGGCTTAGAAATATTAGTGATTAAATTGCAAAATCCTCTGAACTATAGCACTTACAATACAGTCAGTATATCACAATAATTTTTGGTAAGTGCTGCTTGTTTAAGACATTCAACCTTGTAGTGTATATTATGCTTGCTAGTCAGAATGTCCTGTCTCTTCTGTTCACCTATTAATGTTTATTTATTTATTTTTAAATTTTATTATGAACTTAACAATGGAGAGCTGTGTAGGGGTTGGAGCTGAATGGGTTAAGAGTTAGGGAAGAGCATGGCAGGCAGTGTAGTGTGGGGTTCAGATTTTGTACTGCCATGCACACAAAGTGCAGGGATGTTGACAGGAGTAAGGGACAGCAAGGCATTCCAAATTACAGGGTATTTAATGAGGTATATTAAAGCCTTGTGTTCATGAGAAAATGACTGGCAATGAAAATTCATTGGCTTCTGAGCTAGTAAGTTACGTCTTAATTAGTAAACTGAAGCACAGCTTATCTTGGGTCATATTGTCATGTGCAGAGATATATAGTTACTGAGGGAGCACTGAGAATTATCTTCAAGTCATGATCTTGATGTAAATCTTGTCTGCCTGGGCTTCTTCACTGGTTCAAGGGTGGTCTCTGTGAAGAGAATCAGCTGGGACTGAAACATAGCTTTGAATTTTGCTTATTGCAGAAAGCAGTACAATAATCTGTTTGAGAGGGAATGAGTTATACAAGTATAACATGGGGGGTGAAGGGCATAAACTAAAATTGCCTTTAGAAAAATAGGCATTAATGATATTACTCTGTGCTTATTTAGTGGACTTGTAAGTTTATTTTTTAAGTGTTTTTAATTCTGCAAGGCACACAGAGGAAGATCAGGATTGCAATCTGTGTCCATGAGCATTTGGTATGCAGCATAGAAGTGTGTGCAAATTTATTGATTGTGAATGGGAAAGCTGCTATCTTGAGCTAGGCTGTCTTAAAAGATGAACAGTTCTGTGAAGCCTGTGAATAACAAATAGTCTTAGTTCTATTCCTCATTTCTGCTATAAAATTTTGGGCATATTTGCATTGTTTTTGTAACATTCATGGGGAGTGAAGAAGGCAGCAGCTCTGGACCTGTGTAGTTCAGCAAGGACACGCTGCTTCTACCCTTTATTTTTTATTTGCATGATTCATGTAGACTTCACTGGTTTGTAAAAGTCCATATAATAAATGAAGTGGTTATTTGGACCAGTGAAACAGCAGCGTTCAAGCACTGTCAAGAGTAAAGATGTGTCAGCTGAAAAAGCACAGTGAGCCATGTGGCAACCAACAATATGGAATGTCTCCTAAAGGTCTCCATTTTAGTACTTCCTCAAGGTTACACAAATTATTCCAGAGCCTTTATGCCTACAATATTAAACATCTCTAATGTGATCAGTAGTGAGATAGCTCCTTCAAATGTTTGACCTCAAAACTCACCAGGTTTCTTTCACTGCATCTCTCTAAGCTCCTGCAAGCTGTGAAAATTTGCCTTGATCAGCTGTGGAGCCTGTACCTGTGACTTGGATTCAAAGAAAAATATCAGTGCTTTCTACCAAGGATACAAGGCTGATTCATCACTCTGTGATAAGCTCCCATTTAGGCCAAGTGCAGCTAAGCCTGGAGAAAAGCATTGATTCCTGACCCACATCCCCTTTTGGCTCCTGAGTTTGTTTTTGGTTTACAATGAACAAACTTTAATGATGTTCAAAATCCATCTTATGACTTTTGTGGTCAGCAAACATTGCTGAGGACATTAAGATGAGCCTCTAAAAATAGTGTTGGATTATGAGAAACAAAAAGAACATTCCACTGGAGGCAGATAATTATGTCAAGCACAACCACATGACTACTGTGAGGCAGAACCTGCTAATTGACTCAGATCCTTCCAAGGACTTGAGCACTTCACTCCTTGCTGGCACCTGACTTGCACTGAAATGGGATGGCCAGACAGAACATGATGCTTAAATATCCCTGTTCATGCAGTGCTCTGAATGAAGTCACTTGTCTGTCACTGTCATTCACCTTGTTTGTTTGGGTCCATTTTAGAAATTTATGTAACCTGAAGTTAAATTTTGAATTTTAGGTTTTTGCAGTGTCACTAAGTCCAAAAAGAAAACATGACAAGAAAGCATTCCAGCAATGATTTTTTTTCCTAACCAGCTATCCAACTACTGGGACCAAAGGCTCTTCAGTGTAACTGAGCAGCAGAAGATACCAAATCTATCTCCTCCAGGTACAGGTGCTGAGAACTCTTTGATTCATTCCTGTTGTTGGAATTTGATGCCTGGCCTATTCTCCAGTCCATACTGCTGAAGGCTACGTTGTGATCACTTACAACCACAGCATGTGCACATATTTTGGAGAAAAGATCCTGAGTTTTCATTAAAACAAATCTTCAGTGTGAAGACATTGGGATTTTGTGTTTTAGCTTCTTCATGAACATAATCAAATGCTAAGGTTTTTTTCAGTTTTAAGTGGACTGAGTTGTTATATTCAGCCTGAATTGCTGGATTGGCCAAGAGCTTGGAAGTGGCTGATCAGACTGTTTTGGAAGCACGAATCCCAGAGTTTTGTGCTGTCAAGCTACTCCATCATCCTGGATTTGTCAAGAATGAGTTGAACAGGGTTGATACCTTGTATCGATTGCAATATTGCAAGTACAGCCAGTTGTATCCATGGAATCCTGAAAAGGTGGCTGGGGAACTCCCAGAGGAGATGTAGCACGAAAGGACTTGCATGACCCACTTTCTACAGCAATGCAAATTCAAGTGTATTTACTTATCAGCTGCCACCTGAAGTTGTCCTTCAGACACTGAAGTCAGTTCCCTGGGCAACATATTCTATTCCACCCTTCCTGTTATGTGGTGTTTTTATTTTATTCATTTTTTTAACTAAGAAAACCTGACAGTTGATTCCAGCATCACTTTGGAAAATGGATATTTAAAGGATTGGTGAAGAATATTTGAATGAGAAACTATTTCTATTGGTGTTGAGAGCAAAATACTGCTGAATTTATCACTGAAAAGATCTATAGTTTGAATGTAGCAAACCTTGGCTGTGTCTGCTTTGTGCTTAGTAGAGCTGCACTTAGCACATGTATTTTTAAGTCAGTTGACATTAGATATTAATCCTGCGTGTCACTTAAACCAAATATAAGATTTTTGAATATTCCTTGTCCTTGTTGCAGGGGAAGCACGATCTTGACTGCAAAGGCACAGTTAGGTGATGCTTGTTCTCAAATTTAACACTTTAAGTGCTTTTAATACCTCCCCAGTTTTGTTAGATTTTGATTTATCTGTTTGTGCAGTGCTGCTCAGAAACACAATGATGCATAGGAAGCAAAGAGGCTCTGGAGAATCTTGGCGAAGAATCTGCAGTGAAAGATAAAAGTTGTTAGTAGGTTTTTACTCCCTGGAATGAGAAAAATCCAGATAGTATTTGCATTTTGTTTATTAGGAAATGCTGTTCCCCAGGGAAGCAGGGACACTTTCATGCCAAACACTGAGGCTTGCTGGTCTGTGGCTTTGCTCATCAGGTGGCAGGAGAGTTGGCTGCTGCCTGAGCCAGCTGCTTGATTTGCATCTCAGCTCATGGAACTACTGAAGTGGGGCCCAAGTGCCAAATTTGTGTCCCATCATGTCTGTGCAAACACAGTGGAAAGGGTTCTTTGGGAGGGTTTCTTCACTGCTCCAGAAGTCTCATCAGCAGAGCACAGTCTCAGTTCAGCCACACCCAGAGACATCTGTTGCAAACATAGAGATAAATTTCAGCAAGCACAGATCTCTCTGTTTTAATGGTGTAAATCAGAAGTGGCTCTTTGTCCTGCAGATTGCAGGTACAGTTCTGTTTCTGAGCACCATCCCTTCAGCAATCTAAATTCAGGTTCAGCTTCTAACTGAGGGCTTGAGCCAGCTCAGATCTGTGGAGAGCCATGGGTGGATGAGATTGTAGACCTTGGCTTGGCATGATGCTGGCCTGTCACCTGTGGATCTGTCCATGTCCAGCTCCATGTGTGTTTATTCCCCATGCCATGGAAGCTGTGCTCTGATGGCAAACCAATCAGCTGGGCTAGAGGCTGACTGTGGGGAGTTGTGGGATTTTGGGGAGAGCTCATCAGACATGGGGGTAATCAGACCTTTCACTCCTTTTTGCTCTGGTTTTGTGAATATGTGTTTTTATGTATGTGTTGTGCAGAAAACTTCTCCCTCTGAACACAAAGCCAAATGCTGAAAAGCCCAAACCCAAGTATATGTCAGATATGAAAGCTTGCAAAAGAAATATTCAGTGACATCTATTTTCACAGATTCACAGCTTATTCTGAGTTGGAAGGGACCCGTAAAGGTCATCGAGTCCAACTCTTTAGGAAGTGGCCTGTGTGGAGATTGGACCCACAGCCTTGGTGTTATGTGCTGAATTCCTCATCAGAGGGAAGGACTAAAAGTCTGTAACATATTGATCATCAGACTAACAACATTTATGCATCTTCTGGAAATGGCCCTTGCCATATGTCTGTCCTTTTCAGGCTCAAAAGCTTCTGCCTGGTTCGTGCTGCAGAAGCTTTCTGAGTTCCATGGAGACCTGTGAGCTTCTGAAAGCTCCAGAACAAGTCTGTGACTCCAGAGGTGGGACTGGGGTACCCAGGGCAGAGGAGGACATTGCTGTTTTCCTTTGCTCCCTTGCTTGCCGTGGAAAGCCATTGGCAAGTCCTGTCCTTGCTCCAGCTTGTAATGCTGAAGTTTGATCCTACAGAGGGTCTGGGACCAGGCTTCTGTGACTGAGGAGAGAAAGCAGCTCTGCCCAGGGAGCTTGGCTGGATTAACTCACGGAGTTCTGGCCCTGGAGAGCTCCTGTGTGTGGGCTGGGACAGCATCGATGTGTGGAACATCGATTTACGTGTGTGAACGCTCCCCTGGTGGCAGCCCAGTCAGAAAAAATGGCTTTATGAAGGTGAGACCTTGATGTGTATAAAGAGCTGTGGGTGTGCTGTTACCCTGAGGAAATGCTTACACTTGTCAGTAGTGCCTGGTTCCTGCTTGCAGCTCTTATCAATACTTCTGGAAGCAATTTACCAACCACAGAAATAGTGTCATCATCACCTGTATATTAAGAACCATGAGCTAAACAAAAGACAAGACAGGATTAATCAGCCACCAATTAGTACAGGTTTCCTGAGGTTTTGCTGCTGATTATTCCATTGCATCATGTCAGTTTTCTAACAGTTTTTTTCTTAGTCTGTTTTCAGCATGGTGTAAAAACTGGGGCTGAAGTTACTCACGTGCCTAGAAAACACATTTATGAACAATCAGCTCAAGACAAACATTTTCAATGTGTTTCCTTTCAAAATCAACTTTTAAGGCAATGCTTCCTTCCTCCCTGAATTTCCTGGACTGGGCCAGTGTGAAACAAAGCTATTTTTAATTCTCTTTTGTGTGTGCAGCATTCCTGTTAGAAGCCATTAATCTACCTTTTGCATTTACAGAGCTGCTTAAAGGTGTCCTGGCACACAAAGTGATTTACAATGGATCCACACCTGAAGGGCTGTGATAGCTTTACTAGAGGGAGCTCTGTTTTCTGACCTGTTCCTCATGGCCTGTTTTTACTGTTACAGAGTAGTGTGTAGCTCTAGTTCTCTTGATTTGGGAAATGAAGATGCCACTACCAACCAGAGGCACAGCAGCTCTCTGCTGTGGATTTCAGGCTGCTAACTGGTAAAATCCAGAGGAGCATTCATCTTCCATCAGAACAAAATTTGAAAATGAACATTCTTGAGCTTAAAAAAAAGAGAACACATTATTTTGGCAAGATGGTCATCTGGCCCTCAGCATCCATCAACAGTGTGGCATAATGTGACTGTGCCAGGGAGGGGGGAAGTGGTGCTTAGCAGATCTAAATCTCCACGGCGAGGCTCAGGCTGAACATCTGTGACTTGGCAGATGTGGAAGGGAGGAACTCGGGATCTGGAGCTGTTCTGGCTGGGTGCCGGCAGACTCTGTTCTAGGAGGTAGGTGGCTGCTGCTCTCTGTCAAACACTGCGGGCTGAAATGTTTGCTTAAAGTCCTGCGAAGCCGGGGCTTTGTTCAAGGGAGCGCTGGGGAAAGGTTCTCCCTGCCTGCCAAAAGCTGGAGCTTTCCCGTGCCAGGTCACTGCAGCAGGGGCACTTCGAGAAGGGTTTGGCCCCGCTCAGGGGTCGGTGCCGGCTCCAGAGCTCCCCGGTGCTGTGACTGCCGGGGTTTGACATCCCGGGATGACAGCCCCGACATTCCCGGCCAGGGAGATGTGCTGACAGGACAGCAGCAGCAATCCTGCTCGGGAGCACAAAGTTCCTGCAGCTCCAGCAGCTTCCCGCCGTGCCAGGCAGCCAGTCCTGACTGGCCCTTCTCAGCCAAAATGTGCTCTGAGTGCAGCCCGATGTTTCAGACCTGGGCAGAGATTAAAGAGAGTTAGTACTGCTGCTATTTTCATCTTAATTACAAACCAGAGCAAACACCAGGTTGTTTGTCCTGAGCATGATTTAGCAACCTGTTAGTCTTTTAATTGCTCTGATTATTTGGTACTTGAAATAAATGTGTATTTTTAAAATCTCGTGGCAGTAACTTTTGGAAAAAAGTCATTGCTTTTCATTTTGCAGGCGTTTTGTCTTTCGTGCTGAAGTGCAGGAACATATGGTGCTACTTCTGAGGTAGCACTTGTTTAAATATCTTTCCTTGTAAAATTTTTGGCAGAGCCATATAATTTTCTCCTGTAAAAATATTCTTACTGTGTTTAACTTGTTTTACAGCTACTTAATGAGATTATCATGTTTTTATAATTGCAAACTTTTCATGGATATGGGTCAAGAAATTAAACTCTGGACCCTGAATTAAGACAAATGAGCAGTAAGCAGTTAGAAATTCAAAGAGAGTAGTGAGAAATAGTGGTAATAGTATAAAGCAAATAAAATAGTTTATCAAAACACATCCCAGGTATTTTGAAAGGGTCAAAACAGTAATTTTATTTTTAAGCTGAGCTCTTGGGCTATCACTGGCTGTTCCATGTCTTCTCAGTAGACATGGAATGCTCTAATACAATGTCCAGAATACTCACATGGAAGCCAGTTACATCTCTGTTTGTGTTCAGTCTGGTGAACAGGCTTCCCAAGTCATGGTGTTCCTTCTGCCTGAGCCATGGGAAGCTTGAGTCAGGAGCATGTATTAAAAAATGTAAACCAGCAGCACATTCATCTATATACAATGAAGGGAGACTGGAAATGTTCCTGAGTGTGGCACAGCCAGGAGAGTCAGAGAAGTGGAATAACTGGAATATTCTGTATGTTTTTTGTCTACATTGCTAGACTCTTACCCAGCATGAGAGATGATTAGTGAGAGGCTAATTGGCCTGTTAAATAAACATATTTAGAAATGTATAAAGATACATATCTCGGGAATGATGCAGATCTCAAACCCTTCTCACACAGCAGTGGGAAATGCATTCCAGGGGCAGTGTGCCAGGCTCCCTCTCTGCTGCCTTGGACATGCTGAGCCGAGGCTGGAGCTCTTCACAAGCCAGGCAGCTTCGGGAATGCTGCAGGGATGAAGCATCTCCAGTGTGCAGGAGAGGAGGAGCTGGCCAGTCCTGCCTGGGGGGCAGAGCTCTCTCTCCCTCTACAGATCCCAGATGGAGCAGCAAAGGCACAATTGCTGGAAGCGGAAAGGCAGGAGTAGGATGGACTGAACAGGATCTCCCTTCTCCTGCAACTGGGCTCAGGGCTGATTGCCATCTCTGGGGAAACATCACTCACATGTGGAGGTGGCTTCTGGAGCCGTAATGAGAGCAGGCTGTGTTTGATGCTGGAGGTTTGCAGGCGCACCCTGCTGAGTGCAGACAATAGAGTTGCTCAGAAAATAGTTTCTGAGGGTTTTTTTGAGAAGAAGAAAGTGGATGAGGTCAGAGAGATTCAGAGTTATATCTAGGAGAGCATAGGTTGTAAAGTGAAGGACTGAAAAAACAAAAATGTTAGAAGGACTCTGGGCAAGAGAAAATGTCATAATCCAGTTACTTAAAGTTGGATTATGTTGAATTTGCCATGTTTTTGAACAGTATTCCTGCTCCCTGAAAATGGAACTGTGGGAGAGCAGAATTAGGTTACATGATAACCAAAGCTCCAATGTTTCCAAGTTTGAAGTGGTAGGAAAAGCTGTAGGTAATGACAACTTAAATATATCACTAGTTTATGGGTGCTGAATGCAACAACTGAAGGGTTTTGTTAATGGCTGTAGTTTTTCAGCCAGTCACAGGTATCAGTTTGGTCTCCTGCCCACCTCATTCTGCTGGCAGGTGGAAAACAGGACATTTATCACAGTGCCAGCCGTGGTGGAGTGACCATCGTGGTGCTGCTGGTCCTCACCAGCTCCCAGGCGCTGCTCAGGGTTTCTATTTCCATAGCACCTCTGAGCTCCCCTTGGCTTTTGGTGTCCCGAGCACTTGGAGGAGCTCCTGCCAGTCTTTCCTTATGACTGTGAATGGGGTTTTGGCAGTCCTGGCAGCTGATAGTCTGCAAAAGTGAATTCCTTTTTGTGTGTGCGGCCTCTCCTCCTCTCCTGGAGTTCTCTATGAAGCAGGATTCTTCCCCTGTGTGCTGGAAGGCAGAAATCTTTCATTATGGAGTATTTAATTTTTCAAATGACTGCTGCCAGTGTATCAGTCTATAGTCTGTGTTAGTTGATCTCTGCTGCTGAATCTGAGCTTTCCTATTAAAAAAGGAGAAAGCAAAATATTTTTTTTCTACCCACTTTTACTAAATTCATCTTAACGAATTGTGCAAGTCGTTACTATGAGTCCTTTGATTATTATTCTGGTGGAAAAGCAATTACATTGGAGAATCAACTAAAAGTCAATTGTGAGATTAAAACCTACAGTTCTAGATCTTTTGCTTTATTTATTTTTGATTGTGGGTGATTTATTATTGAGAGTGAGACAGGGACCTAGGAATTCCTCCTTGTAAGTCCATGCCTAGCAGCTGTTTGAAGCTTATGGCACTAAGAAGTTCCTACAGGGTACTTTGGGGCTTGGAAAAAAAAATCCCAGGTGAAGTGAATCTGTAAGAATCTGATGGTTCATTTGATATGTGGCCATACAGGGTAGCAGCTCATTTAGGGGACCACTTGTCTAATTTTAATTCAACTAGAAAATGCTCACTCAGCTGCAGAAATAGGACTATCCATCTGTACACCTATTATGGGATCAGATTAATTAAAGTAAAAGCAGTGAATTAACTTCAGTTACAAAGGCTGCCGTGAATTGCTCAGTAATAATTTAATCCTATGTTGCACAGGTAGAAGGCACCTTTTAACTAACATGTTAAACTACACATTTCTGATCCAACATGAGTTTTGAGGCTTTTTTATTTTGTTTTCAACATTGTCAAGGAGCTTAACTAAATAGCCTTACAAAGGTGGAAAGTTTGGAAGCTTTATTGAATAATTTTTGATGCTTAGTTTTAGCCTTAGAACTATTTCTACCTATAACCTGAAGTACTTTAATCTCTCAGTTTGTCTAAATGGTAATTCTGATAAATTTAACATGAATCAAAGGTACTGTGGGATGGAAAGTTTTCCCGGAAGGTTACTCAGAAAAGAAATAGGTTTGGTTTTAATTGCACAGGTTAATGTGAAACTGCCTTTCTGGTTTGCAAACAGAAGGTGATCATGTGCAGTTGCCTGGGAACATCCATCTATCCATCCATCCATCCATCCATCCATCCATCCATCCATCCATCCATCCATCCATCCCTCCCACTGCCAGGGTGTTTGTGAAGAGTCAAAATATTTATCAGGGAAGGTTTTTGTATTTCCAGTTTCACTGTAAACTAATGTGCTTTTCAGGGAAGTACATGGCTGTGGGCTGCATTCATTCACAGCCACCACACCCCATTCCCTCCATGCTCCTGTGCAGGACTCCAGGTTGGATGTGAAGCTCTTGGTGGGAAATTTCAAGTCTGTACCCAAGGGGTAGTCAGTGCAGGAAGGTGCACTGGGGGTGACATAGTGCTTGTTCTGGAGCTGTACAAAAAAGCTCAATATTCAAATGCACAGTCTCTCTGAGAGGCCACAACAAGGGAGAAAATAGAATTAATACAAGTGTTGCCAATCCATTACTGTACTGAGGGCAGGAAATCAGCCCTGCTCTCTGCCACAAAGTGATATTATGGAAGTCTGGGAGCCATCCTTGCTGGGCACCAGGCTCTGCCTAGTGCTTCAAAGAAGAATTGTGTGTGACAATCCATGATTGCATTTCTGGAGATTGGAACTGGGTTTTGCCAGCTTCCTTTTGACATCACTCTGGTGACAGCTGAGGGCCAGCAGTGTTTGCTAAAGAGATAATGGTAGGCTGACGGCTCTTCTCCTTGAGGAAATGCAGATTTTGGTCACTGATAATTAAAAATTACAATTACTGTGTGATCTTGGGTGTGGTTTGGAGCTTTTTTCCTATTAAGCCAAGGAATTTCTTAAAGCATTTCACTGGAAAATGGAACTAGATGGAGAAACACGGTGGTGGTTAAATTGTGGAGAGGGTGAAGCACAGGATTGTGCAACCTTTGGAGGAAGTTCTGCTGTGTTGCCATTACTCCTGTGGGCATCACAGGAACAAACATGGTGCCATGGTAAGCCCAGAATCTTGAGGGTAAATAATTTATTGAATGTATCCTAACATGAGATGTTCTGGTGTTTAAATATCTTGAATGAAAAGAGCATCCTATGCTTTTTCAGTCACTCCCTTCACTAAAGCTGTAAAAAAGAAAAATCCACATACACTTACAGCCTAGGCTATTTCTTACACATGCAGGAGAGAGATTTGAAGTAGAATCAAGGAAATACTGAACTCAGATTGCTGAGCCTGTTTTCCTGCCAGCAGTGGAGTCCTTGAAGCAGGAATAAGAATTAGGATTGCCAGGAGCAACAACTGACCTTTCAACACTTGGGCTGCTCTAAGTTGGCAGATCACAGGGGTAGTTCCGAAGCAGATTCCCAGCCTGTTCAACCCCATTTTGATGAAAAATGGGATGTCAGAGGGAGAGGGGACATTTATCTTTCTGCAAAGAACCATTCACACAATGATTATCTTGATTTTATTTTCACAGGAACATATGTTTCATGTTTAATTGTCAACACCTTCCTTAAGTCTTTGCTTCCCACCATAACTAAAGTATGAAAAATCAGTGGGAATGCAGTGAAGGAAACAGGTGGGATTGGGATAAGACTTTGACACAGTTGGCCACACATAGAACATCTTTTAGAGCATTAACAGGGGTGAAAAAGTGTGGCCAGTATACCACAGGGGGAAGACACAGAGGGATTTGGCTTTAATTTCATTTTTAGTGGGAAGAAGAAATGAATTGGAATGAGAAATTGATCATACACAGTTTGATCCTCTTGCAGAAATATTGCCATTGATTTCTGGAGGAATGGGATGTGCCACCTTGTTTGCCTGTGACTGTGCTTTTTTCTTGGTACAGAGTAATTCACTGACACTCCAAAAAGCCCCAACCCAAACAAAAACCACCACAAATAAACAAAATCTACTTCACTGCATGGAGACTAAATTAGCTTTTAAATCTCTAATATGATTGTTATGGAGCCATGGAGGCTGAGGAAAGATTCTCTTGAAATTTTGCTGCTCAGACTAACTCCACACTGTTCAGTAGTGGCAACAGTTAATTCATTTTCTAAAGATCACGTAGATACATGAGGCTGAAACTTTGTGATTTATTTTGAGCTCTGAGGAATATAATGTGAAAACCTATTCAGGTTTTACTGGCTGGCCAGAGACTGCAGTCAGTTTAATGAGACACAGCTAAATTTACCATGATAAAGTGCTGCTTCGTGCACAAAATAGATGTTGTGGTCCTGTGCTGGTGATTGATGATTTATTACCTTCAAAACTGTTGAACCAATGTGCAGAATTAATTTTGAGTGGATTATTCATTGTTTTTATCCCCTGGAATCTTGTATGATTGATAAACATAATTTAAAAGAAAAAATCCCAAACTCAAAAATTAACTATGAGAGATTTTAAGGTTGTGCATTTTACAACATCCCCCTTTTCCCCTGAGATGTTTTACAAACCTAATGTAGCACCAGTTTTGTGCTGCAGAAGATGTTTTTAGCTCACTTTATTTGATTCCTTATCAAATTACTGATTGTGCTCTGTAAAGCTCTCAAGGGATTGAGTGAAGATCCAGTGTATGGATGTTCCCTCTGTACATGGTCCTTCATGCCCAGGCAGTCCCTGGGCTGATCCCAGCTGACAGCCCTCAGTTTGGAGCCCCAGGCACTGGGACTCCACTCACAGAAAGGTGCCCACAGCAGGGCTGGATCAGCCAGGGGAATTTTCAACTCCCAGTCTTGTAGCTGCTTTAACCCTTTAACTTCTGGGGAGAAAAACCTTCTCAGGTAAAGGGTTCAGAAAACTGAGAGAAGAATCCAGCCAACAGGAGATGGAGAGGGGAGAAGTGTGTTAGAGGCAAGGAAAATGATTAAATGTGCTGTGGTTGTCTCCCTGTGACACAGAGTTTTGGGGTTTCTTCTGATGCAAGCAAGACTTTGCTCTGCCTCTTGCACTGTGGGGATTTGAAAAAACCTGTGCAGCTCCCTCAGTGGGTTCCTTACATTTAGGGCTCTGTAAAAATACACATTTCTGTACTAGCCTGTCCTGGAGGTCTCATTTTGGCCACGTTGGGTCTATAAGCTGAGCTGCTGATGGGCAGCTCAGCCAGAGTCCTGCTGGAGCCAAGAGCAGCTCAGCTCGGCAGCGTCGGCCTCCAGGGCTGTTCGTGTCTGCTGCTGCAACATCAGCTGTGCTTCCCAAATCCAGGGAGTGAGACAGCAGAGGATATGTGCTCTGACAGGCTCCACAGCCACTAAATGTTGGACTTAGGTGGAATCTGTAGGTCCTTAAGCAGTTTTGGTCCTTGCCCTACAGAGCTGAGGTGAGCTGATGACTTTGCTTTGGGAGAGGTTGTTTCATAATCCTCCTTTAGGCTCGGCTCCTGTTCAGGTCTGGGGTGACACAAGGGCTCAGCAGTGTCTTAGCTGACAAAAGCAAAGGCTGTGTTTCATTTAATCCTTTATTTATTTAAAAGGAAAGAAGCTGTACTTTTGCAAGCAAGGCTCTTCTCAGCATCTGAAAGCTGAGCAGGGTCAGTCTGGATCGTTACCTGGATTTTTAACCTCTGGAAAGAACACAGGTGAGCTTGTGGTGGAAAAACCATTATAAATACTGAAAGGGTAAAGGTTGAAATATTAAACTGAAATTCTCTGTACTTGCTCTTTGAAATACCAAAGACCAAGAGCTTGAAAGTTTTTCCAAGGCTCTCTGCAAATGTTAGTGGTGGAATTATCATTCACTTTTTGTCAGGAGCTGCTGTGCAGTGCTGCCCTGTGCTCCAAGCAAACACAGCCCTGTATCCAACTCTCCTTTGAGTCCTGAAGCTGATTTGTGTTCTCTTCTCTCATCACAGCACCTATTTATTCTCTTTATCACAACCATCCTTACATCTTCTCTTTGGCCCCTTGTCCCTGCCACTCTACTGGTGGTTTGGTAGATAAAATAATTTAATTATAAGCAGAAATGCCTGCTGAGGGTGGGCATGGTGCAGGACTATGTCAAGAAGAATCATTCCATGCTGGGGAAAAACCTCTTTTCTCCGACCTGTTTGCTCTCGTGGAAATTCTGTTTCCGTTATGCTTCCCTACACATCTTCAGAAACTTCAGTGCTAAAGAACTTTATGATCTGTAAGTCATTTTTTTGGCCTTCATCTTTAAGCAAATAAATATCAGGTGACTGTGCTGCTCAGACTTGGAGCTGCTCACAACTCCTCTCTCCATTACAGACACCAAGCCCTACAGTGCAACAATCCAGGGAATATTCTGTTCAGTAAAAATCAATCATCATATTTTTTTTACATCTCCCTGTTTTGTTATCTGTCACCTTGAATTCATCAGAATGATCCATGTTTGGGTTTTCATCCCTAAATCTGGCCAGACTGTCTGACAAACAACTTTAGCCATGAGACAGTTTACTTAAAGGGCTGTTGGCACTCAGTCTTCACCCCTGGAAAAATTGTGAAAAAATGAAAGATGTTGTGGGAGACAGGGGTTTGTTTTCAAGGACTAAGTTTTATGCTCAAGGTAGTCATAGAAGAGTGCTTTCAAATTACTGATGTCTGGAATGTGAAGTCATCAAACTTCTACTAAGGAAAAATCTTTTTGTATTGGAGAAATGTATCTGAGGTCAAAAGTATTTTTGTCTTCCTCAGCAGCCAAACCTCTGTGGGTTCTTTGTAGCTCTTTGGAATGATCCTCATGTGGCTGGACTGGTGCTGTGAGCACCTCCCTGTGCAGGACAGAACAAACCTGCCCAAACTGAGCCCTGTTTGCTGTTCCTCTGGAGGAGGCTTCCCACATCTCCTGGAGGTGTTCTGCCTTATCATTCCAGGTGCTCAAGGCATGAACTTTCAGCACTTCTCAGCCTTGGCTTTGCTTGCAGTGGTAAAACACATTTTACTGATTTCTTTTGCAAATGCTACTTCAGTTTCTCTTCTGTCTCCATGGTGTGCTCCTCACTTTCCTTTCAACAGAAATGAAAATTTCTATTATTATTATTGTGAGTAATGGGGAAATCAGCTTAGTTCTCAATCTCATTGTAAGTTTAAAATCCCTTATGGGTGCTGTCAGAGAGACACCACAGTTTGTTACTCCCCTTGAGACATGAGCCCATGTCTATCAAAGCCTTGATGGGTGATGATCAGTCTTCTCTTGTTCAGGGAGTGTGAGATGTGACTGATCGAACAGTTGGCAGGCTGGGCTTCATCTTTATGTCAGAGAGATGCTGTGTGTTTCACTGCTGGTACAGTGTCCCTTCCCTGGATATTTAGCAAACAAAAATGGTTCCAAAAGGTAGGAAAAAGGGTAAAACAACCTTTGGCCAAGAACAGCATATGCATCAAAAATACTAGTTTTTGGAATGTAATTAATTAGTAGAATTAGAACTCCTAAAAAGCTGAGTGTTGTCAGCAAGGAATGAGAGATGATCTTGAAACAGGATAAAACTTTAGGATAGAAAACACTGAAGGATTCATAACCTAGTTTAGATGCCTTTGAAAGCAAGGAAAGGAGATTGATTATACTTCTTAAAGCCACAGGTATCATTCCAGCTTCTGGTTCTGGAAATTCAGATGACTTGAGCTTTGTGATCTTGATTAAATCTTGACAAAGTTCTCTCTCTCTTTCTGATACACTTGCAGAAGCTTTATCCTTATGTCCCAGGGGAAGATTTGGGTTTGATACCTCCCTGAGGATTTATTGCACTTGGTATTACATGCCCGCTTTGCACTGCATGCTTCAGTTTAGCTTTTCCTGGTTGAAAGGAAAAAAAAAACAAAAAAAAAAAAAAAGTAGAGAAGGAATGAATGTCTTATATTGGAAATCCAGAACAAATCTGAACCAACTCTGTGAGTGTGTGAAGTTGTAGTCCCTCTGTACCTGCTGTGGTGAAAGGTTTGGTTTTAATCCAGAGGGAACAGAAATGAAACTCTTGTACATGAATGAAACAAAAACCTCCAAATGTTTGCCTGACTAATGAGCAAGGCAATTTGTTTAATGGTGTGATTTGTTTCTTTTTTTTAATTATTATTTTCCTTAGAGAAAGCAAACTGAAATCCTTCCCCCAGCTGAGGTTTTGCAGGTGGGCAGTGTCAGCAGGAAGAAGTCTCTGAAGGACAGGAGAAAAGGGCACTCTATGGTTTCTAGGCAGTATTCCTTACACCTAATGCCATGAGTGGTTAAAACAATAAGCAGGTTTGGTGTCAAGTTTTGGAGGTGTTGTACCAGAGCCAAGATACGGGGAGAAAGGCAGGAAACACTGGAATGTGCTGAGGGTGTTTCTGTCTGCTAGAACACATAAATAGTAAGTGTTTCAAAGGGAAAGCAGAGGTTGCAGAACAGCAGAACTCTGAATTGCTGTCGGGGCTGCTTTGTGTTGTGCTGAGCGTGCAGGCCCTGGAAACACGTTCTGTGTCAGAGCGGGAGAGGAGCGCTCTGCTCAGGGTGATGCCTCAGCTTTTAGCTTTTCTATTTTTCAGGTTCTATTCTGCTTTAGTGTGTAAGTCTAGACTTCATATTAAGGGATGGTAAGCTGTCTCCACAGAAAAGGTAGACAAAACAATTCCTTCTCTAGCTGGGGACCCAAAGACAGCTGATCCAGATCTCAGGCCCAAGAGCATAAACAATGTGAATCGAAGAGAGGAGACAAGCAGGATGGGACTGCATGGGCTAAAGCTGGAACTGGACAATGAACTCCAGTATGGAAATGGACCAAAACTTATAAAAGTGTGAGACCCTGTGACCTGTCATCCATTTTGTGGCCATTTGGGGTTGTGCTGCCCAAGGTGGATCTGTTTGAGGCCTCCTAATAAATCCCTACTTTATTCTTTAGCTCCATCTAGTCTCTGCTCCAGGCCAGCCTTCACAAGGCATCGGGGAGTCCCGTCCTCCTTGGAGGGGCGGGCTGGGGCTCCCTCGGGAGAGATGGCCCATCCCACATCCCGGCAGCTGCTGCAGCGTCACATGCCGAGTGCACAGCCTGATCCTGAGCTGCAGGGATGCTCTGCATGTCGTGTCAGCAGGGAAGTGCCTGGGAAGATGTTGCAGTGCAAGTAGTCTTGCTGCTGACACTATTTTCACTTGCCTAGCCAGCATCTTGGTGAAATAAAGGAGGACTGAATATGTTTAAAGTTTTGAAGTGGAAAGGAAGTAATAATGATGCTTTTCTTGAGGCCAGTTCTTTTCTCAGGCTTTCTTCACTTCTGTCCTCAGCAAGAGTGGGATCTGACTGCAGGAGCTGGTTTAATCTGATTTAGTAACAGCTGGAATACAGAGACTTTTTGTTTAGCTGTTTATGCATCTTAATACATCTTGTTACTTTCACTTTCTTTATTTTTTCTACCCCAAAAGAGTTTTAACAAATGCAAAGACGCTGTAATGAGGACGGAAGAAAATTACTCCTGACCACAGAGCTGTGGAAATTAAATCTCTCCTTTCTTTTTCCTTCTCTCTTGCACATCATCTCTTGTGGATGTGACTCCATGTAACCAGCCCCCTGCAGCCACAGGGGATGGGAAATGGTTTGTGTGGGTGTTCCAAATCACCAGATAAAAGAATAAAAATGGAACAGATGAAATGCCAAATCCTTAACTAATTTAAGGTGACATAATGCAAAGGGCTTCTGACTGATGGAGAATTTGGGTACATTTTCAGATCTTCAGGGCATTTCATACATGACATCAAATAATGACAGCTCTTCTGAAAGCCGCAAAGATTTGGATAGTGGCCACCCCAGCGGCGCAGAAGTTTTTCTTTTACATCTTTCTCCATACCCTGACTTTCTGCTTAATAAAACAGTCCATTTTACCTGGTAAGCTCAGCCAGTGTATTTTATGCAATTCATGATATGGATTTGACTAAAGCTGTGCTCTACACAGTGGATCTGGTTACCAGGTGCAGCAGAACTTCAAAAATGAGATGAATTAAACTGTGGAAGGAGTTTCCTGGGTCTAACCATTCAGCTTTGGGTTTCTAAGTGGAGGAATTCAAGCTCCATACCATACTTCATGGGTTCTTTTATTTGGAAGTAAACAGCTCAGCTGGGATCTCTTAGGCTGGTACGAAACTCCAGCTTGATGGTTTTCTGATAAATAGTCTGTCTCCTGGCCTTTGCTGAAGCTCTAGGAAGAAATGCAAGCTGCATTTAAAGCTGCAAGCAGAATAAGCTGTATTTCACTTTTATAGGGATTTTTACCAGCAGTTATTTTTATTGTGCTCAGACATTAACCCCCCTAATTTTCCCTTTTGTTCCTTAAAGGCTTAAAACTAAAGCTTACCAAAAACCAACAGTTTTTTCAATATTTCCTGGGAAGGTAAAGGAAAAGTCTCATGAAGAGGCATCAGTTAGAACAGGATATCCATCATTTTACATCTGGTGGGCTGGGTATGTTGCTTCTGTTTGAGCCTCTCCCTCAGCTGCAGCTTGGGCTCTGTAGGGGTCTGGGTGGGCAGAGCAGTTTTGTGACAACTTCAAAGAGGTGAGGGTGTGATGCACGTGGGGTTAAACACCTCTGACTCACAAGAGCCTCTCTATTGCTCTGCATTTGATTTGCACCTGAAAATATGTCTAACAGGTACGTGGACTTGTATAAACCCTGACTGTGAGGTGGTCTTTACTCTGAGTTTGGAATAATTTCATTAAAGAAAAGGAAGCAAATACCTTCATATCTGTGTAGACTAAATCTCCTTTCCTTTCATTTCTTCACTGTGCATTTTGCTCTTCACTAAGTGCAGGAGCAGGTCCCCCACTAGGGCTGAACCAGGGAAATAAATGCCTGCAGGTTCCCCCAGAAAGTGGTTTTTGCTGTCAACAAAGTATTGAAGTATTGACCTTGCAGAGGAGTGGGAGCTGCTGGTCCCTTGCTGCTGAGTGCTCCTGCTGTTGTCTCCTGTGGGCTTCACTGGGGAAGCACTGGCATTTCAGCTGGGGAGGAATCCTGCTCCTCACCTAGAGCCTGCCATCAGAAACCCAGGTATTTATAGCAATGCACCCCTGTGGAAAGTGCTGCTATTGTATTTGGGACACTTTAGTTCTATATTTAGCTCTGTTACCTCCAGTGAAAACCCTCACATTCTGCCTGTTAATTTTCCTTAGCTTGCTCACAGCTCACGCCATGTGTCACTTCTTTTTGCCTCTAGACAACTACTGCCATATGTCTGTAGGTTCCAAAACAAGGAGAATGAAAGAACTTTCAGGCAAGTGATGAAATTAAATTGACACAGTGCAGGACTGGAGCTGAAAGTGTTAGACTGCTGCTATGCCTTCTCAAATGCCCTTTTAGCAGCTAAGAAAATCTGCCTTAAAAAATGGTTGGGCCATGAAAAGAGAGTGACATTTAAAAGTGAACAAAGGGAGCATCTGCAGAATTCACAACCAGGGTGTGAGTGAGATCAGGACGAAAGCCCCAGGTAAAGCAGTGATCGACCAGAGATTTTTCCCAGAGGAGGTCACAAATATTTGTCCTTCTGTCACTATTTTAGCAAAAGATTCAAATGTCTCTGGGAGTAAAACCACACTCTGGATGCTGTTTGCTTTAGAAGTGAGTCATGCCTGGGAAAATAAACTTACTCAAGATGCATCCCAAAGCAAAACAAACTTATGTGAGATCAACTTACTTGAATATCATAAATTAGTCCAGTTCTACTAGAATTTGATATCAGTTAACCTAAATACAAATGTATGTGTTTTGTATAAGCTTCACTGTTAATAATAAGTGAAGCTCTGGTCATCTCCTCCTTGGGGACAAAAAAAGAATTAATTGGTCAGGGATAACTGGAAAAGACTTTAATCTCTGAGGAGAGGCAGGGGGGAAAGTGAAAATATATAAACAATGAGTAAATGCAAAAGACAGATTGAAGCTTCATTTTACTTCTAGAAGATGTTGGAGCTGCTCTATGAAATGCAGTAGCAGGAAATTCAAAAGCAATGAAAGACATGAAGATGTTGTTTGAACATATAAATAAAATTTGATACTTAGAAGCAATTCATAGTAGCAAAAAGACTGAAATGTGTCTGTTAAGAGCTCATGAGTGACAGAGCAATCTGGCTGCAGCTCAGCGTGCCAACTCCTGTGTGCTGCAACATCAGCTTGAGTGGAGCATTTAAAAGCTGTCTTTGCCCTTTTATACTGAAGCTTCGTTTCATCCTCAAGTCCTACCCCATCAATTGTTGTAGTTTTTTGATAGATCAGGCACAGAGCTGTGCTGGTTTGGAGGGGATCCCTCCGTGCAGAGCCTGCCTACATTTGCAGTGTAGCTACAGGTTGCGTGCCTGGTTTGACTTGCACTCCTGTGAGCTCACCCTGAGGACGCTGTGATTTTAAACACTAAGCTTTATTTTAGTGCACTGGCTGGGTATAATTAAGGGAATTTGCAAGTGGAAATTTGTTTGGGCTAGATGTGCAGATGTAACACCACACAGATTGCCTTCTAAAGATACACACATACCTCTCTGTCAGAATGTGGCTGAGCAGTCAGGGAAGAGGTTGGGCAAAAATAAAATGCGAAACAAGGGAGGAGCCTTCCAGCAGTGTCTGTGAATGAGAGCAAAGGCATTCCTTCTTACAAATACACCAGGATCAAGAGGAAAGAGGCCACAGGACTATGGAGTCTTGTCTTTTTTTTGTTAGGGTTGGGATTAAATGTGTGAGATGGTATTTCTTGTTTGGACTTAGATGTTTTAGTTCGATTCAAACTACACACTCATAATCTTAGTTCGGTCATTCAGTTTTGGAAGTCTTCTTTACGGCCTCAGGTCAAATGCAGTGTTTTCTTGGGGGTCAGTGCCTGTCAGCACAGAAAGTCTAAAATTCTCAGTCACCAGGGTTCTAACACAGGACCATAAAGGAAGAGGTGCAGTATGTACAGCCCCATCTATTTTTACACTCACTTGTCTTCCACTCCCCTACCTGCTTACCAGCCTTAATTTGTTTCATCTAAGTGAGTAGATTGAAATGAAAAATTAAATTAAAAGGGACAAAGTCAAAAATTTTGCCTTGCAGCTTCCTGCAGGGTATGAATTTGGGTCATTTGAAGGAATTTTAATTCTTGACTAGAAGCAGGTGAAAGGTTGGTGCTTTGTCTGTCATTTTGCTGGAAGTGTAATAAACCCCAGGTAACAGGCGAGGATGTTATTGCACTCAGGTTGATAAAGTCTGCATGGGAAGTGCTGCTCAATTCTTTTAAATTACACAACTGCCAAATTATAAACAAACTCCGTGGAACACAAGGAGTTCTTATGAATTTTATCTCTTTCATTTTGCCATGCTCAATATCCTGCCCTTTATTAAAGCACCTAAGGGATGGACAGTGAGAATAGAGAAATCTCTTGCTGTTGCCAGAGGCCTCCTCCACCTCTCAGTTATTGGACTCCTTGTTTTGAATAAAACTGCTGGCTCTCGTGTAGGAATGGTGTCGTGCTGCCAGACACACCTGCAGGGAGGTGAGGTGGCACTTCCAGTGATGGGGACGTGCAGACCATTCCCCCTTTGGTGTTTAGTGTCTTCTGAGGGATATGAAAACCATCTCTGAAGCACTGGAAACTTTCCTACTTTGTGCCTCTTTCTCATGGATGTGGGATAAATCCCATCTTGAGACCTGACCGCAGAGCGAAGCCATGAGCAGCTCTTTGGAATGGATTCTAGGTCACAGGGGTTTTTTAAATTTTATTTTATTTTACTTCTTAAGATACAAATTTAGAAACTCATTAAAGCTTTGTCCTTATGGATTAGACATACTTACAACAATGGCAGGATTTTCTCCAAAGGATATGATGGAATTTGTTGACAAGATTAAGGACAGGCCAATGGTGTCACCCAAAGCCCACAGGAGTTACTGAGAAGTTCACTGATAAAGGATTTGGATCTGGCTTCCTGAATTTTGCAGGTGGAAAAAAAAAAAAAAAAAAGGCAGCTTATTTTCCTTCTTGTATAAGGAATAATTCATTGCTACTTCCTAATAGAAACCATGGGCATTGATTTTCCATGGATTTATGTGTGGTGGTTTACAAGACTAATTTTTACAAATGGTTTCTCTTGGCAGATGTAAGCAGCCTCCTGCTGCACTGGCTGAGCAAATGCCATTAAGCAAATGGTTGTCATTAGCAGGTACTTTTTTAAGCTTCATTTTGTTTAAGCATTTTTTAAAATCCAAATATCTCTAGAATTGCAAAATGGGGGGAAATCCATATCTAGCTCAAATTGCTAGAGAAATCTTTGGGAAATTTGGGAAATTTATAAAGCATCTTAAAAAGATGGGCACAGCTGTACAGTGTTGACTGTGTCATTCTAAATATAATTCTAAATCATATTAATTCTAAATACAATTTTATGAAAAGGAAGCTCAGGGAGAAAGATAAATGCATGGGATAAATGGATTTCTTAAATACATAGACATTCCACATGGAACTTACCTGCCCTGAATTTTTAATTCAGAGATAGATCTCTCTTTTCAGCAGTTTCTTTTTAGAGCAACACCTTAGCCAAGGGAATGTGACAACTATAATCTCAAAGTTCTATTTCTGGAGGTTTCTAACTCAACATTGAACCATTTATTCTGAGGGGAGAGCTGCTGTGTGAGGTCTCTGGTGTCCTGGCTGGCAAGTTGGGCTGTTCCCTTACCTGCAATTTGGCTTATGGGATTTTCACCCAAATATATATACCTGAAAAATATCTGAATCAGGAAAAGCTTCTGTGCATTTTAAGAGCCCCTGATTTACCTGATACCTTTGTAGGAGTTATTTTAGTAACAATTATTTACTAGAGATCTGTCTTTGCCTTGAGGACACTGAAGTTCTGTTAGTTCTGTGGGAATTGCAGCTGCTGATTTCAGCTCTTGGAAGTGCTGAAAGGGATTTTTGGGCCCTGTCTCCCTGGGTGTACCAAAACCTCTGGGTGCTGAGGATGATGTGCTGGGGATGGGATGGGATGGGAGATACTTCTGAAATCAGCTGGGATTTATTGAAGAGTAAATTGGGTTGGGTTTGTCCTGAGAACTATGATCCACAGCTAAACCTTTGCTCTTTTGGTGCCAGCTCTGAATGTGTGCTCAGCTACTGTTCTAGACTCTTATGAAAGTAAAAATTACTTCCTACAAGTGCTTTACTACACTTTCAGTTAAGGGATTTAACACATATAAGTGATGCTATTTTATCACACATTGTTCATTTAAGGTATGTATTAATATCTTCCTAAATATTCATATAATTTAAATTTTACATGCTACTGCCACAAGACAGATACTTCTTCTTTGAGAAACACTTTACTGTTGTGTATTATACTTCAGGGCAAGGTCAAGACTCAGTCATTCTGCATTGTATCTGGATTTAAGAAACACAAGAATCATGCATTCAAGAAGCAGAGAAGTCGTGGATCTCAACTCTTTCTCTCTTGCTTCTTTTGGTTTTCACATCTGTTGTAGCTTTGATGTGAAATACCTGCAAATTGCAAAATTTCCCTTGATGTAACCTTGAGGAATATTTTTGAGTGATTTCAGTTTCTCTAGGCTTATTTTGTTTCAGTGAGGTTTTGCATCTCTATGCAATTAAGAGCTTTGAAAAGTCTTGAGTCTTCATCTGACTCTTGTGAAATCAAGGGAGATTTTTCTTTATAGCTTCAACAGGAACAAAGCTGGCACTTGGCTGCCTTTGAAAATCAGACCCATAACTTAATAAACAACAAATGACTGCCAGCATTTGCAGTGGCTGTAAAGAGCATTTACACCATAAACATCCCCATCAGGTTAATCCTTACAGAAGTGGAAGGGTTACTGTTAGCCAAGCCTGGGCTGTCCAGGTTTGGCTGGATGCAGAGGGCTCCTTCCTAGGGAATTTGTCCTGGTGGTGTGGTCACTGTGTATTGCAGTGTGAGGCATTCTCTTGCTGAATGGGGTTGGCTCTGGAGGAGGGAAAGAGCAGTGGAGAGCTCCTGTGATTTACCAGTCTCAGCCCAAGAGTAGCTCCCATGTTTGCTGATGCAGTGACAATGTGTGTTCTGCTCTTGGGAACATCTCCTGTCCCTTCTGCCAGGCTGTGCTTCCTGACTCAAGCTAGAGTTCCTCTAATGGTGCCTGGGGCAATTATTAATGCAGCAGTTGTGTGAAAATGCAAATAAGTGTACCTGTTTTGTACGGTATCTAGATAAATATTGGAGCAAAAATCAGATTTGTGCTTTCCCTGGGCTGAAGTGGGAGGAACCACAGAGAAGAGCAGTGGCTGTGCTGCAGCAGGGCTGCCCTGTGACATTCTCCTGTGCTGGTGAATTCCCTTCTCAGCCTTCTCTCTACCCAGGGAGCCCAAGTCAGTGCATCTAAAGAGCACAGTTCGGATCTGGCACCCTGAGTTCCACCCAAATCCTGCTAAAGGTGTCTAAATCCATTTCAAATCTACCTTGAACCCGGAGTTGCCTGTGGTTGACAGAGCCACTGTGATGGCCACTTGTATGTCCCTCTTCAGAGCCATCACTAGCTGCTCCAGGAGTGCGTGTGGCAGGTCCAGACCTTTGGGAAGAGCTGTGGCTCTGCTGTGTTCCCATTTGCCAGGTATTGTGTTTGCAGGGTTCCCAGACGAAGGAAGGAATGATGAATCTGACTCCATGTTCTCAGAAAGCTAATTTATTATTTTATGATCTATACTATATTAAAGAATACTATACTAAACTCTACTAAAGAATACAGAAAGGATACAGACAGAAGGCTAAAAGGATACTCATTAAAAACTCGTGACTCTCTCTTCAGAGTCTGACACAGCTTGGCCCCAATTGGCCAATAAGTCAAAACAATTCACATGAAACCAGTGAAACAATCACCTGTGGCTAAACAATCTCCAAACACATTCCAAAGCAGCAAAACACAGGAGAAGCAAATGAGATAATATTGTTTTCCTTTTCCTCTGAGGCTTCTCAGACTCCCAGGAGAAGAATCCTGGGCAAAGGGAAGAAAATATGACTGCCACGCCCCGGGGCTGGGGGCAAGGCTGTTTGCAGATTGTTCCCAACTTGGGGACAGCTGTGGCCAAATTCTCACAGTGTCCAGGACGGCATCGGGGCAGCATCCATCATTCCAGGCACTGACTTCACAGCTCCTGTAATATAAAGCAGCTTTTATGTGTTGGCTTTTCATTTTCCTAAAAGGGAAGCTAGAAAGCTTTTATGATTTTCTGACACACGAGCCAGAGAGAGAATAAAGAATACAAAGCTTTTCCTGCATTTTTAGGGAAAATTGCTTCTCTTCACACCTGCTTGCATTGACTAATTCAAGTAAATAAATCAAGACCAAATTTTCACTCATCCCCTGCATATTACTCATTTTATACAGCTTCCTGTTGTGGCTCTTTAGGATGGGGACCTTGCTTGTGCTGGTTTATTAGAGAAAATATATGTCATGGTCATTCATATCATAATGCTCATTACATTGGGGACACGATCAGAATTAGAAGCCTTTAGAAGAAAATGCCACGAGTACTCACTTCCCCTGGAGCTAAATGAGTGAGTGAATAATCTCTGAGATGAGCAGAGTAATTAGACATTTTCTCTCAGGAGATGGGACAGACTCCAGGAATAAATATGGGCAATTCCCATTTTGAAAGGAGCATTTGGAAGGGTTACAATTTGTTCCTGTAACAAAACAGACCAGTAAGGAGCAAAACATGTGGGGGACAATAGCTGAAAATACCCGTGGAAAGAAACAACCCTGGAGTCCCTGGCTGGCTGCAAAGGGGATGCAGAGCTACAGTCAAAATGCCAGAAGTACCAGTGACATGTCAGACAAATAATAGAAGTGACAAGCCACTGATGGCCAAGGACAGCCCCTTCTCGTGCTGGATTAATTAATGCAGGATGGTTCTGTGTGAATTCTAACCCCTTGAAAAAGGCCCTAAATGGCACCCTTGAAAAAGGACTGTTTCACTCCTTCCACACTTGTCCCCTCACCTTTCTTTGCAACATGATCTAAGTTTATTGGAATGTTATTTTTTTGGTGGGGGAGGTAATTATTTAAGAAAAATAATTATTTTGCTTTAATAAATCTTAATGTTGAATCTTCACTCATATGGCCTCGACCTGGCTGCCTTTTTCCAAACACATTTCTCTTCTGTGGGTCCTCCAGCTGCAAAAATAAACAATGTGAATGTCTGCCCCAGGGTCAAAGTGATGCTTCTGAGTGTGAAGTTTAACAATGTGCATATTTATCCAGCTGATAAACATGTCAAATGTAAGAGATGTGTTTGACAAGGAGAGAGGAGCAAAATTTTGAGGACATGGAGGCAGATGTCCACTCTTCCTGCTGTCTGCGGGCTTTCAGGTGTTTTTGTTGGCACATCTCTAAGTGTTCAAGGTAATAGTTTATGTTAATGACTGATATGAAGATGTAAGGAAGTTAATTACTTAGTTAATAATTCCCAGTCTCAGAAATTATCAGGCAACGAGAGTAATGAGAATGGGGTAAAATCTGAAGAGAATTTCAATAAACCCAGAGTAAAAACTGCAGAAGGACTTGGGAGTTTGCTAATTGATTGTCTTCATGGAGAGAGAAATCATGTTTAAAATTGTCCATGCATCATTTGTTCTAATGTAATAACCAAAAACTATATAAAAGTAATTTTATTGGGGGACAAAAAGTAATTAACCTGTCCTGTTACAATGAAACAGAATTTTTCTAGAGAGAATTCTGCTGGGGACAGCAATCCTACCTTTGATTATGTGCTATTGCATTATGAAAACTGCAATTCAGTCATATTCCTCTTTCGTTCAACAGATTTTCAATTTAGTGTGGTGTGAGCTAACTGAGCTTAAACTTGGTATGAGGCTCCTTAAAGGTGACATTTCAAATAAACATATTTTTTCTGCAGTGCTTTCACAGAGGAGCTTTAACAAATGAATGGCAGATGTGAAATAATCTCTCAGTCCAGAAATATGACTTAGATGTTTTGAGTAACAACATCCTTAATTTCTCTCTCACTTGATTAACTTTTGTATTGTGCTTCCCAGGAGCAGCAGGAATTAATTCCAGTGTGAAGAGACTCACTCCCTGTGCTCTGGGAGCCTGAGCTCTGGGTGAGAAGGGTTTCAGGTCCCTCAAAGTCAGGAGCAGCAGGTGAGAGGCAATTCCTGATGAAAACTGGGAACTCCCCAGTGAGCAGGTAAAGGCTGGTGTTTGGGACCTGACTTCCAGCAGGATGAACACATACACCAGTCCATAATATCCATTCCAGGCTGCTGGAGAGGGAAGGGGATTGTCCTGGGAGAGCTGGCCCAGCCCTGCTCTGGGGCTGCAGCTCTGAACCTCGCAGTGTTTACAGCTGGGTGGGCACGAGGGAGAGGCCACATTTGTGTCTCCTTTTGGTCCCTGCTTTGGGGACCTCAACTGGCTGATACAGAAACTCTGGGAGGAGGGAGCCTGGCCTCCCCTGGGGCTTGGTGAGCCCCAGGTTACAGCAGCACTGGCACAGAGAGCAGGGCTGTGTGCCCAGCTGCCCCGTAAGTGAATGTGTCCATGTACATACAAAATACAGATATGCACACTATATAAATGTCCTGTTTCCACCTCCCTCTGCCCAGGAGTCTCAGAGCAGGTCACTCATCCCTGTGCTGTGCTCACCTGGCTCCCTCCTCGTGCCGTGTCCGGCTCCTGGTGCTCCCACATCCCTCATCTCCAAAGCTCCCTGAGCCATTTCCCTGCCCTGTGCCAAGGGAAGTGCCTCGTGGCACTGCACCCTGCCAGGGTGCCAAGGCAGTGGCTCACAGAGATATGCATCAGCAAGGGGAAGTGGAATTGAAACTGCCTTTTAATTTGTGCTGAGATGTGAGCTGGGAGTTATGAAGCAGCACCATTCAATGAAATCCTCTGTCCTTAACAGACTGGGAGGGGGTGCTTAACATGTAGGGCAAAGTAAGTGCTGGATCTGATTGGATTAGTGGCAAATTTAATCTAGGGGATGACTCTGCTGATTCAACAGTATACTTTTTTTTAGGATCAAAGTGACTTTGGCTCGACATGTGATCTGCTCAGTATCCTAAATGAACTGTGGATAAATGGTGGGTTGGATTTGGTATTTCAACAGGGAAAGGAATTTAATTTGGGAAGTTGCAATGTGCAGAATGGGAAATTATCTTTTTACAGCATGGGAAAGCTTTTCTGTGATGCAGAATTTCCTCAGATATGCTCCCTAAGCAGCAAATAATAACTCACAAAGATGTTTCCCCAGAATATCAGCACTTACTACAGAATTTGTGAAAACTTGTGGTTTCCATTATATTCTTCAAGCCTGAATCCAAAGGACAAATATCCTTTTTCCTGTGAAGAGGTTTATCTGACTCAGCAGATTTGATTGAATGTTCTTACAACAGGAAGATGAAAGACTATGTAAATAGGTTAAGCATGGGCTGAATTTTAGTGGGAAAAGCCTCTTGAGACTTCAGAAGCACTTTAAAAATTGATACTTAAATCACAAGTGTCCTGCATTAGTCCTGGGTCAGTGTGTTAAATATTAAAGAATGAAGTGTCTCTGATTGAAGACTAGGAAAACTGATTTGGATCTTGAAGTAATTTGTGTCTGTGATGGGATGTCCTGTTCCTAGGAAATCCCTGTGACACAGGGAGGGTCTGAACACCTGGGAATTATGAACTGAGGCAGCTATTGTTGCAATGGAAGAGCTTTCAACAAAAAATATTTTCAATTTATTTTAATGTATTTATTGTGTGGTTCTGAAATGTACTCTGTTGCTCAGACTGTTCTGTGGCTCTGTGAAAGAAACTGGTTTGGTGGCCCCAGCAGTGGATGTCATTTGGGCTTTGGCAAGAACGAGGAGAACGGAGTAGGAATTGACATGACACAGTGAACAACTTGAGACAAAATTGCCAACATTTTCCATGTCCAGTGGTAAATGCTTGATGCTCAAGGGATTGTAGACTTTGGATGTAATGGATGGCAAGGAAAAAACACAACTTCTTTACAGAGAATTCTTTACTGCCACAGAAGAAACACTGTGTTTATGTTGAAAATGAGGCAGTAAAGATAAGGTTATTTTCTGAAAATAAGATTGCTGATTGTTACTCACTTCCTCTGATTTTACTTTCCCAAACAGGTCTGCATTCCTCTGACTTCCACAAGGAGAGATTTGTCTCACTTGTTAGTTTAAACTGAGGTCATGTTTCCTTTCTTTGACTCTGCCACCCTGTCTTTCCCTTCCAAAAGCTTCAAATCCAGGTGTAAGTCTATCCTTCAATCTCTCTTACTAAAAGTTCCAGTCCTTTAGATATGACCCTCATATTCTAAGACAGAACAGTAACTTGTTTGTTCATGCTTAACTCAAGGAGAAGGATTTTTATCAAAATATAAAATGTCCTCAGTAAGGACAGTAATCAGCAATCAGATCTGGAAGTCCAAGGCTTGCTGGCTTTTCAGTAAAGCTCCTGATGTTTAGGTGGAAATGATGTCTCATTAAAATGTTGGCCAGGCAGCTCTCAGTCCTTTTTACTTAGGAACTTCACCAAAAAGGGCTGCCACAGTCATACACCTGGGCGAGCCTGGTTTGATCCTGATGTTGCTTTTCCTTTTTCTCTGATGATGGGAAGCATCCCTTGGAGTCAGAGTTCCTGGGAATGTGGGTATAACCCTTCAGAGCATCCCTGGATCACTGACTAAAGGAAGGACTTGACTAAAATCAGGAAAAGCCTGTGGCCTTCTAACAACCCCCTCTTGTCACCTCGTGTGTTCTGCAGTGGGAGCACTTTTCTTGCTGTCCTGCCCAGTGTAAATTGTCCCTGTGTGCTGACTGTGGAGCCAGGCCCTGGTCAGCACAGAACAACTCTCAGCAAAACTCAGCCAGCTGTGCCAGCTGCCTCTGCAAGCATTCCCTCACCAAAAAGTGAAAATGAAACCTGGGAATATTGTCTTTGAACAAACAGGTGTGGGAGCAGGGGGAGACTGAGGTGGGAAAACTCACTAGTGCTTCCTGGGATATGGGCTAGAGATGTGTTCAATGCCTTTTTTGCCTTCTGCCTATTTGTAACAGAGGGACAAAAAAGGTACAACCAAACCAACCCAAAGCAGACAAACAAAGCAAATGGAGCAGTTCCCATTGTTTCTCATTCCGCTTGCTGCCCTAGTGCTTTGGTCACAGTTTGGCTGATGAGGAATGGTGGGACTTGCCACTGCTGGAAGAGTTCAGTTCCCACCAGAGCTGGGACCTGAGTGCCCAAGAAAGGGTTATTTCAGCTCTCCCAGAAAGTTCCCTTTCCCTTGGGAAGAGCAGGCTGGGTGGGGAAGTGTGGAGCTCTTAGTGGCTGCTCTACCAGAGGAGCTGCTGCTGTTGTTTTTCAAGGAACCTCCTTGAAATGTGTTTATTCTACGGGAAAGTGAGCTTATAATTTCCCTGAGCTGCTGGCACCTTTCCAGGAAGGCATTGTTTTGTGTGCCAGCTCTTTCTGGGGTCGGTGTGTCGTAATTGCTGCTCTGGGAAGAATGGGAGGAAAGAAGATTCCTTTTAGTCTCCAGCCCTGGTTTTTCTATCAGTCTTCCTTAGGACTGGAAACTTCTGTGGGCTTTGAATCCGAGGGCAGTTCTGTGTACCCTTAGTGAGACCAGGATTGCTTGTTGGTTTTTGGGAAATACCAGGGGGGTGCTGGGGATCATCTTTCATCCAAAATTTAGGGATGTTGTAGTATGCCAAATCTTGGTGCCTCAGAGGCAATTCCGTACCCATGTAGAGCAGGTGGATGTAGGAAACACTGTGGGATGTTCTGTGGTTTTCCAGCTGGGGTGCATAGGTTTCCATCTTGTGCTCAGTGTGCTGTAAAAGGAGTGTCAGAGGGGAATTGATACAGGTTTTCTCCTGCAGGTAATTGATACAGGTTTCCATAGGTGAGCATGAAAGCAGGGTTGTTTTAAGGAATGGCAAGAAATAGTGCACATGGATTGGAACTGGTTGTCAGGCTCACAAAACCCAGGAAATATATAATCCTCCTGCAGTAATTTATTGCTACAGATCTTATGTTCATGTCCTAAGTCACACAAAAAACCTCATTCATAAATTTAATTTTGGTCCAATTGTTTCTGCCAAGATTTTCTTTACAGGAAAAAGCCCACAGATTTCTTTCAACCATATCCACTTCCAGCAGTGAAAAGGAAACCAGGCATTCCTGGAATTATTATCAAAATTCCTTTGTCTCCACAGGGCAGGAAGCCAGACTGCTTTGTTTTAATAGCATTTTTCTAGCCTTAAACCTCTGAGACTGTCTATATGTCTCAATTTTCTCCAGAAATTTTGGGATGCTGTCTGCATTTTGTTACGGCAGCTGCCCTGACAGCTCATTTATACACTGATTTTACCTCCCTTGCCCACAGCACTACAGTATCTGAGCTGATCCCTCTGTAATAAACTGTAGGCAGGCTGCTTTGCTTGTGTCTCTAACATGACTTGCTTGTGGTCATACATATGTAATATAATGGGATTTGGAATCCCCTCCCCCCTGACTGTTTTACTTGGAGTTTTCCTGCGGTTTGTAGTTACAGTCACATCTGTATTTTGTGCCCAGAACCCTGGGAGTAATTCTTATTGTCTTCATTCTAAAAAAATCTCAGGAGATTCAGTGCTACTTTGCAAATGCTGGTAGAGAAAAATGTCAGTATTGTAGTTTTGTAGAATTTATTCTATTTCACAACATTACTATATTTTAGTTTAATTAGTAGTATTAATCAGACATTATAAATGAGACAGTACCACCTGCTTGGGAAATGCTCACCTGTCTCTTGTTGCTTTTTGCTTGCTGATGAGGCAAATTCTTCCTCCCTGTAGCCCTATAAAAGAAACTTTCAGAGTGGCCAGAATGAAATCCTGGTAATTTGAGGGCAGGTAGTTCATGGGAAAGCCCTTCTCTCACATGCACATATCCACACAAACACATGCACTTGATTTTTGAGTCTGACTCATCTTTCAGTGTGTGTTGAGTGGCCCAGGAGGGGCAGGAAAGGGCCCTGAGGAGCTCCTGGTGCCAGGGGCACAGATTAGTCACGGGCTGCTCCGTGTAAACCTCAGCAAACCGCTTCCAACAGCCTTTGGAACCAAAAGCCCTGCACGATTATTTGTGTGTTTGGGGAGAGGAAATGCGTAAATTGCTTTCCCATTAGTGAATAACCAGGAAATAAACAGGGGAGACCTTGTTTAAAATGTTTGTTTTGTTCTGATGGTGAAGATAAGCAGCTGGGAGAGCTCTCAAGTTGGACTGCTCTCCCTGAGTCATCCCAGCTTTGTCTGGATGTCGAAGGCCCTCGTGCTGAACACAGCACTGTAGCCCTGCACATGGATGCAGATGATTTAGAAACTTGAGGAATTATTGCAACTGCTGATTTGCCATTTTCAGGTTCTAGAGAACTTTCTGCATTTGGCTGGTTTCATCCCCGTTGGATGAAATGGTGCTCAGAACATAAAAGGAGAAGGTGCTAGGGCAGCCAACAGCAGTGGCATCAATTCCTGTGTTTGAGGGACAGCTGAGAGGGGACATGGATTAGGGAATGGCTGTGCTGGGTGGTTGATTTGGATGGACACACCTCCACAGAGGTGGACAGACCATTCCATGGAAGGCAATTGAAGTCCTTTAGTTAGGACTGCATGGAGAGATAGTTGAGTCTTGGAAGAGTAGTAGAGTGAAAGTACTTCCTTTTACTCTTTGGTCAGGAAGATGCTCACAACATCTAAAGCCCAAGGATCAGCTTCACTAACACTAGGGAGAAGTCCCCTCAGTGGGGGAGCTGCCACATCTGTTCTGCTGGGATCTGTGGGAGAAGTCTCAGGAGCAGCCCAGGGAATGGGCAGCTGGTTGTTGGATGTGCTGCCTTGGGAAATCTCAGCTGGCTTTCCTGCAAAGACATTGCATATTCACAACGAGCAGCAAAGGAGAGGACAAAGGGCTCCATTTGCCATGTCAGGGGGTAAATAATTGTAAATCATTAATTCAACAGCTTTATAGCAGGTAAATGTGCCTAGTACAGCTCTCAGTAATACGTGCTGTGCTTTATTACCTGTGTTGAGATTACTTTTAAATTATGAGGGTTTTAATCAGCATCATATTAATATAACAGCAGTGTATGTTGATTGCAGTGAGATAACACTGAAAAGGCACTGAGAAACCAGGAAGTTGTTTTTGTGGAGCATTTGAAACCCTGACAAAACACGGGTTCCCCTCTCTCAAGTGTTGTTCTGCATCAGTCCATGATGTGGGTTTGTATCTGTGCACCAAATAAAGCACAGTCTGATTAGTTCCCAGACCAGCTGCAACAATGGAGGATGCAGCCACAGGAGTCTCAGGAAGGCAGCAAAGGCAACAAGGCAGGGAAAAATGTGAGTTTGGGACAGAAAGAATCTCACCATGTGGATAGGGAAATATGTAAAATGTTCCTAAACCCCATCCCTGGGAGAGCTTGGAAGCCTAAATGTGGCAGGGTTTGGCTTGCAGCACCTGAGTCCCCTCTGCCCTGGTTGCTGGGAGTCTCTCTGGAATAGTCCCATAATCCCAGTATCATATCAGGAGCACAGAGATACTGATCAGAGATGTAGATCTTTATAAATTAGGGAAATAATGAGCTGAAACTGGGGCAGTATCCTCTGTTGTGTGATGTCTGGTCTGCTCTGGCACATGAATCTTTCTGCCCCTAAGGTCAGGATGTTTGGGCTGTCAGGAACATGCAGGAGACATCTGTAGAGTTTTCCCAAGTGCTGAAGTAGCTGAGTGCTGATTTCAGCCAGAGCTGGACACTTAGGCTGATTCCTGATCTCTGAGGTCCCTCTTGGGGCTTCCCCTCCCAGGGATTTTGTCTGGAGACATGGATGCTCCAGCTGTGGAGTGAGGAGCCCAGAGATGTGAGTCCCTAGAGAGCGACATGCTTGCACTGATAGATTTTAAATACATTGTCATTTGATTATTTCTTGTCATTATCCCTTCCCCAATCATTCCAAAAGAGGCTTACAGAGGAGATGGAGACTGCACCAACAGCCCTTCCCTCTGCTATTGTGTAGCTGCCAGCTGAAATGGATAGAGCTAATTTTTCCTTGGAATTAGGTTCTCTGCTGAGATTGCTGGTGCAGTAATTTTACAAAATGCTCATCTTTCCTGCTTTAAATGTGTCCAGCTCAGGAGGGACAGGTAGGTGTTACTGTACCATGGCTCTTAATGGGCTCTGGAAGCAAGAGGATGGTTTCAGTCCCCAGGATATATTTAATCTTGTAACATCTTTTACTGCATTTAATAGCCTGTCCTACATCTTCATCACTCAGTGTAGAGAAATTAATCCAAACCCTCCTTTTGTCCTGATAATTTTAAATCTCCACTGAGTTTGCCCAGGTTGGCCTGTCTTCCCCTGGCAGTTCCCCAGCTTCTGCCCATGCTTGCTCATGAGAATGCTCCCCATTGCTCCCCATAGAGCTGGATAATTGTGCACATCTTGCTGCTTTTTCCCTTGGATACTTACTGGTTTTGTAACTTTTCCTGCTGTGTTTACAGGAGGCTTTGGATGCTGTGTGCACCCCACAGTTCATGCAGGATGCTCCTATTGCAGGGAATGAAGCATCAGCAGGATCAGAAGTGAGGCAAGGAGCTGGAAACAGCCTGAGAGAGTGGCCCTGCTGCCCCTCTTGCTTTCCTGGCACTGCCTGCTGCCCAAACATCTCTTGGAGCCCCTGACTCTCCATCCAAATTTACCCCATGTACACCCAGAACAGGGACTGTTGGTTTCACTCTCATGGGGAGGAGGAAGAGTTGTGGGCTGGCTGTTCCCCCACATATTCATGTGGCTATTGATCTTTGTTGTGAGTTTTGGCATCTCTTTTGTAGTTGTAACAAGAAAATGTCCAATGGTTCAATGGTTTCAGTAATGAGAGAGCTTCTATTTCTGTACTCTCAGGAACATTGTTTGAATTTGGGATTGAGTCACACAAACAGTTACCCATAAAAGAGGAGTTTACAGGTTGGATAACTGCCTCCTAACAAGGCACTAGATGAACATAAAAATGATTGAGAGGTTTAGTCTGATTCAGAATTCTTGGAGATGTGGTTTTCAGGTTTGGCCTAAGCTGCAGTTTGCCAGGAAAGCCAGAGTATTATTAACTTGAGATTGCTGTACCAATAGTGAAATTCTCACCTAACTTTTCTAAACTATGTCTCTTCAACATCTGATGATTGGAGCTTGTGAAATACAATTTTATGAGCTAAGAAAAGTGGCTTTGAGTGTCTGTAGGGAGTTGTGGGGATTGTGAATGACCTTTAGTGCATGTATTTGGTGTCTCAGTCAGTTTGACCCTCTGTTTTTTGCACAAATCTTGCTGTTGCTGGGAAGCTTTGTATTTTCATTGATAGCATTTTTTTCATTTTGTCCTGTGAATGTTCATTTTACAGAGGCACAGCAGAACTGGGAAAAGCTGGAGGTGGCTCTGTGGATACAGTAGTTTGATTATTATAAAAAAGGAATTTTGATAATAATTCCCCAGGTTTGCAGGGGACCCGGGGCCTTTTCAGCAAGGGACACTTAAAAGATGCATTCCATTTGACCAGGAGGCACCGGTGTGAGCTCGAGATTCCTGTGTGAAATCAGCTGGAAAGCTGGAAAAGGCAAGTCTGAGAATAGCCTGGCTTGGGGAAGGAAGGAGATGAGGGCACTGGGTTGGAGAGATGAATGAGTGCTTCATCTCCCTTCCTTCCCTAAGCAAAGCTGCTCTCAGCCAGTGCCTTTTCCAGCCTTCCATTGGATTCCATGCAGGAGCCTGCTGAACATCCATCCCCCTTTCCTTCTGCTGTGTTTCCAGGCCAGGGGCTGTGCCTGCTCTTGGGGACACTCCTGATGAGCCCAGGAGAGTGTGGTGGCACAGGACAAACCCCAGTGCTTGAGCAAATGGAACCAATAAAGATTTTACCCATCATAAACCACAGGCAGTCAATACCAAAACAAGCTGACAGCCAGTGGGAAAGGCTTCAGCAACAACATAATGGGTTTGATTTTCTCTGTTTGCATCAATACTGTGCCAAATGCATTTAGCACAGGCTGAAGGGGAGCTAACACAGTATCAAACAGACCAGCAAGGAAAGCCTTGCTGTTGTCACCTCTAGCACCAAAAAACCCCCAACAAAGCAAGGTTAGCGTTTCAGCAGCCCATTAGTGTGACAGTGCTGTCCAGCTGTTAGCAAGAGCGTTGCCTCAGCTGACATCTGAGATAATTTTTAGGTGCTCCTATAGTTGAAACCTTTATTTTCCATGCAAGGTTTTTAAACCCATTTTTAAGCTTATTTTTTTTTCCAGGTAAATTCAACGGGAAAGTGTGTTGCACCTAAAGCTATATGTGCAACAAAATCTCCAGCCCAAATCAGTAACACTCTTAAGTGGAAGCCAACATTACATTTCTAGCAAATTGTGTCACAGGCAGCATTTGGGTGACCTGGGGTATTCCTTGATGCCCTGGGGAAGAAGGAAAGCCTTGGGAGAGCTTTCACCACAGGGTTGTGTGTGCACAGTCAGCCCAGACCTGCTCACTAAACTGCCTGATCCACAGTGCACCAAAATCCAGGCAAATGCAAACACCTTGGAGTCTGAGTCAGACCCCATCACTGAATTGGTAAAGGCATGGCAAGGGCTGCCTTAAGATAAGGAGAGTATGCTTTATTCTAATAAATAGTTAATCTGTGATTAAAAGCTGCAGCACCTGAGAAAACACACTGTTTTTGTGTGAAATCTGAATAAAATTCTCTGATTACAGAGATAAGGTAATTAGCACCTGCCTGTGTGTAATGTGTGCTGAAAAGGGGAAACATGGCACATGATGCCTGAGAAGTGTCAGGGCTGCCACTGCATCCTGGATATTTGAACCAGCATGTGCCAGCTTTTCCCTTTGCTAAGATTCAGTTTTGACACACTTGGTGAACTAGCTCAGCTTAGTTAATGATATTTTTAATTACTGGGAGAAGTCAAGGATTGCTGGATCCATAATCACGAGGAATCTGAGCTTGGGGTCGGAGAATTTCAGACAACAGCAAGACGGAGAAATGCAAACCCTGTCTTAGTGCCATGGTGCTCACTGTCCCAAAACTTCCTGAGAATATGTGCCTTTGTTGTAAAAAGCTCCTAAACATTCTGGTGAGCTTAATAAAATCCTGCCTTGGGCAGATGTCTTTCTTTCTACATGATAGCGCTAATCCCAGCGTCGCTGCGTTGCGTTGCGGGGGAATTCGGCTGCACTTGAACAAGGAGTTCTCCAGCACTTCTTCAGTGAGGGATGTTATGTAAGATGTGCAGCCCTAATAGAAAATCATAGGAGACAGGGCTAAAAATGACCTTGAGAGGTGTTCTGATCCTGCCCTGGGGAGATGGACACTGCCAGCACTGAGTGCAAGGCGTGTAAATTGCTGAGAGTGTAAATGCAACAGTGCCATTTTATTTTTTTATATCCAAACAAGGTAGCTGAAAGGGGATGGATTGCAGTGATAGCATGTCTCAGTCATGAATATTAATATTGAGGCAATTAAATCAGATGACTAGGAATTCTAGGACAGGGAGATGGTTTGCATGTCATTGAATCTGCTCCCCAGTTAGCAGAGAAACCCTTTCCTGAATGTGTGGAGCTGCCAGGCAGTCACAGGAGGGTTTAGAGTACCCCTTGCACAACCTTGGTTTTCATTTCCCATTTATTGAAAGATTATTTAGTTGTCACTGCGGTGTGCTGGGTGTGGATTTGAATGACCAAAATCTGATTTGATGTGCAATTATTAAATTCCTGCTAGGTGCAGGAATCTCAAAGGTATTTCCCAACCTAGTTAACTCTGTGATTCTGGAAGAGCAGCATAACAAATGGAGTTTGTTAAGTTGGATGTGCCTCAACCAAACCCTTGCTGCCACACATCAAAGTATTCCTGCTCCCAACACGCTGAATCCTTTGCCCAGGTGAATTGTTGGCAGTTTCCCTCATTTATATCCTCAGTATTTAAAAATGTGCCTTGGGATGTGGCTCCCAATGATTCTGGAGACCTCCTTTAGGAAGATGAATACCAAAGCAGGAAGTGCTGCTGGTAGCAGTGAATTTTGCATTATCACCAAATTGTGTTGTTCTGTTTTCTGGCCATGAGGATGTGAGGAGTGCCTCAGAGCAGCCTTCTGTCCAGCTCTTGGGTCTCCCATTCTGTCTTTCCCTCAAATACTCCTCTGTTGGATAAAATCCCTTCCACCTGCCATACTGAGCTTGTCACTCCAGCTCCTATGAACAAGCAGAAAAGTAGGTTGAACCTCTAGGTTCTTACCTTCTGTGGGGTTCTCATCCCTTCTCCAGGGATCTAACAAGTGTGTAGAGGATCTCAGACTTTAAGATGTTCTCCAGAGCAGTCCCACAGCTGCCTGTGAGTTATAAGCCTCCAAAAAACAACAAAACAAACTAAACCCAGAAAGAAAAAGGAAAAGATCAGAATTTAACATGACATCCTCACCCATTCTAAAACAGCAGAGGATAATCTGGCTTAAAGAATATTATGAATTCCTTGCTAGACTGAGACCAGGCATATAAAAATGGATAAATCCAATGCACAAATATGCCTTTGGCAGCAATGTGTCTGATAAAGTCTGACATAACCCCAAAATATCTCCTTGCTTCAAGAGTGTGGATGCCAAAAGAAAAAGAGATCAGCTACGTAAATATTGATGTTCTCTTACAACATGTTAGAGTGACAGATGTGGAGACAGGGTGAATTGTCACTGAATTTCCCTAAGAGCAAGATATTTCTGTGTCTCTAATAGTTCAGAAAATAGTTTGATTTTAGCCCTGGAATGAAGCACCTCACATTGATCATGTTCTCAGTGATGTTAAGAGCACAGGAAGCTCAAGGAGGGAAGCTCATTTGGTGGTAACCCATTCCTGGGAATGGGATTTTTTCCTAATTGTTACACCCTTAACAATGCCTCACAAAGGGAGATGGGAAGGAGTGGAAATCTTGTAACCAAGGGGCCCACAGGGGTTCAATCTGGCAGTAATGACATGAGCCAGTGACTGTCCTGTTTGCACAGATTGTCCCAGAGCAGAAGAGATGGATCATACAGGACTTCTCATAAACACTTTTAGTGCAACTTTTGTTTGGTTGGGTATTTGGTTAAAGTTTGTGGACAGTGTTTCACTTCATGTGTTTTCAGTTTCTCTGTCTGCTATGTCCTTGACTGACTTTTCTGCTCATTTTTCCTCTAAGCTCATAACATCCCAGCATAAATATATTAACAGATCCTGAAATATATATGTGTCTAGTCTATGTGTCAAGAAGACTCACATACACTAGGATTTGCTTGCTCAAGCCTTTGGTAGATGACCTAATTTTCCCTTTTAATCCCTCAGATTACAAGAGAGATTTAAGTAACTGTTTCACACTTTAGAAGGGTTAAGAGGCACAGAGATTGCAGACCAAATCCTCAGCTGGCATTGGGAAGTTGAGAACTGAGGCAGAGTTTGGTGATTTGAAGCAGCAGGGATCTCTGCTCTGGACTCCCAAAAGACAAGTGAAGGAATAAAAGTAATAAGAGGCAGATGTTGCCAGGAGGTGTGGGTTATCTGAGGAGATAAGGAATGCTCAACCAGGAAATCACAGAAGGCCTGGAGCTGAAGAGAATCCAGAGGGGAGCTCACATGGAGGGCACTGGTGGGCACAGCTGGGACGTTGGACTTGAGCATCAGGTCCAAACTCACACTGACACAGCAGTGAACTTGTAACCAAGGAATTTAGGGCTGGCCAGTGCCAGAGGGAGCTCCTGCTCCAGCCCCTCTGACATAATGAGTGCTCAGGAGCCATCTCACATAGAAAACAGCAGAGGGAAGGGTTGGGATGTGCTGGGGGCTGTTGCCTGTGCTGGCTGTGACGTGAGGGAGCTCCTGCAGCTCTTCCCAGGAGTGCCTGTGCTGGGAAGGAGCTGATTTGGTGGGAGGGTCCCTGTCGTTGGGAGTTAATTGAATGAGCTGTTCATCTCCTAAGTGCTCATCTGAGCCAGGCTCTGCAGCTCTCCAGAGATGCACCCATCACTAACTATGAAAATCCTCACGCAGCAGAGCCTGCAGAACCTCAGATTACCTCTTCCTCTTTTATTGCACAAGGCTATTTTTAATCCAGTGCCTGGCTGGGCATTAATCATCTTTGACAAATTACTATTTGTTGTCTTCATGTTGTGTAAATTCCCATGCATATTTTAGCCCATTGCAGTCTTGTAAGAGCAGTAAGTAACACCTGATTTCCCTTATTTTACGGGCAGGCTGCAGTAGTGTTGAGTTATCAGAGGAAATTCGTGCCCAAATTCATCTGTCAGTTTAACCCAGTGAACAGCTGTGCTGTCAATGCAGCTTTGAAGGGCTGTATCAGCCATCAGCAGTGCCCCGATACCCATGGATTCCATACCATCAATCACCAATTTTGCTAATTACCTGGCAATGTGAGTACAAATGTGTGATGGGAATTGACATCTCAGAGGCAGTTGAGTGGATCACTGAGTAAGGAATGTGTACATGCAGAATTCCACCTACACACAAAGAGGTGCAGCAGTTTTTCTGCACCTTTTTTCTTACACTTGAGTGCTACATTCCTAGACATGTCTCTTAGATTCAGGACTTTAAGAGCAGCATTCTAAGTGACCCAAGAAATGTCTAATGGTAAAGCTCGTGGGTGCTTTTAGTGCCGGATCAGGGATCTCCTCTTCTTATGTCAAGTTCTTGGGAGCAGACTGGGAGTGACTGATGTCCTTCACAACGCACCAAAGGTTGCCCTTGCGGAGGTCAGTGAGAGACTGGTGGGCAGAGCAAGCAGGGTTTGCTCTCTGTGCACTTCTGAGGGCAGTGGGAGCCTGTCCCTGGCGTGTGGGGGACAGGAGGACACGCTGGGAGCTGCACTGTGCCCTGGCAGGTCCTGCTGTCAACCAGCTGGGGACCTCCCAGGCCCTGGGGACACTCAGCTGCTTCCCAGCCCAGCCCCAGCTGTGGCAGCACGGCCTGGCAGAGCTGGGGTGGAGCCCAGGAGCTGCTGTGCTGCCCGGGGAGGCTGTGTGTGCCCCAGAGCCCCGGGACTGTGTGACTGTGGGGTCCCTCTGACCCCAGCTGCCTGCACAGCACCATCTGTCCCCCTGGGCTGCACAGTGCTGAGCCGGTGGGATAGTGCATGATCCATGTGGAGCATTTCCAGGTGGGGATGGGTTGGAAAACTCAAGCCTGTGCTGTCTTTCTGTGAGATTCATCGGGTCTGAGAAAAGACCGCTTAAGGTGCAGAATCACAAGCAACAAGGAATTGATCAGTTCCAGGATCAGTGTTGTTTGCTCTGCCCTGGGAGGAGCAGAGTGGGATGTTCCATGGATATTTGAGAGAGGCAGTCTGCTGTGAGTACAAGTGAGAATGTGGCACAGGCTCTGGCACTGGTGAACACAAGCAGATCTCTGTGGATAATACGAGTTTTTTTCTGTTTGATTTTTTAGAATCAACCTTGTCCTATGTTAGGCAGCTGGAGGCCAGAGTAAGACAGCTGGAGGAGGAAAATCGCATGCTGCCCCAGGTGGGTGCCAGCCCCGCGGGAGTGCCCGGGCTGCAGAGGGACCAGCGGCCCCTGTCCTCGCTGCCTTGGAACACTCAGATACCCCAAGGCTCTCACATCTGTTTGCTCATCGTGCTGTGTTTGACTAGGGGATTCATTTAAGGCTGTGACAATGCTTTCATTAATTATTTTTTCCTTTGCAGGCTTTGATACCTTGTTAAGAAAAAATTCCTGGAAACCGCTACTTCTAACTAATTAATTAATTTATTTATGGTTTGGGAATCACAGTGAACTGACCCTTTGCATTCTGGTTTTATTCCAAGAGGTTCTTGTTAAAATATCAACTACTTTTTATAGTTATTCACCAAATATTTTGCTCTGAAAGTACAAACATTAGAAGTAATAATTGGGTTATATTATTTTTAATACTTGAAGGACTATATTAGCTACATTAATGCAAGGCTGAAATTCAATTGAATAAATAAGCAAATATGGTGTTAAAGGTTTTCCTAACTTGTTTCTAAGAATGAAAAATTTTTAAGTCTGGTACAAACGAATCAAAGACACTTGTAATCTTCATATATGCACATACTAACTAGAATGTATTTCTATTATATTTCATTAAGTAATCCTTAGAAAAATCCATCAGGTCTTCAAATGATGTTGCCCACTGGAAAAGAAAAGAAGTTGGATTTTGTTTAACTTGAACACTGGTCTCTGGTCTGATGAAGAAAAGTGCCTTTTGTTGGACTTAGTACCATTGTTTGACTATAAAATCCAAGGTAACAGTGGTGTAGTAAGAAGTAAAATCCACTGGCTCAGATTTATTGCCTTTTTCCTAAGGCAGATTTTAGGTAAAGTGTGGTGGCTTTTCCCCTCACCTTTCATATGACAGTTGGAAGGGCCTCTACAGCCCTTTGCTTGGTGACCTTGGGCACTTTGCTTCTCTCTACCCTTATTTTTGGATCTGGAAAAGAAGGACAGCAAGAAATGTCTGCTCATTAACATGTAAACAGTTTTTAGTAGGAAAGACAAAGGTTGATCCTCAGTTATAACGAATATTTTTTTCTTTTCAAGAATGGTTTTCAGGGCAAATGTTAACAAACCCACCCAAAAATACTGTGTGGTTTGTCTTGGGTCTGGAACAACACTGAGAGATAAATTGTGCAGAACATTCTTCATGGGCCAAATCTTTAGAAGTGTCCGTGTGTTTTATGTTTGATTTGTCTGGATTTGAGGCGCTGAGGCAGAACCCACAAAAAGCATTCCCAAATCTTACCAAAACCTGGAACACCCACCCTGTGTGCATTGGGTTCAGTGAAAATACCTTGGCTGGGGTGCCAAACCAGGCAATGGTCCCTGTAAAAACAGCCTGGCATCTAAGGCTGTAGCTGTTGCAAAACCATTGAAACAAAATATGCTGAGGGTAGGGTTTTGAAGGGGAAGAGCGAGGAGAGCAAGCCTGGAAACTGCTTTTTGTTTTCAAATAGCCAGGTCAGTTTGTCTTATGTGTGGTTTTGTTGGCACAAGGATCTGTGGTAGAGTTCTGAAAAATTACCTCATATCTCTGGGTACTTCATTCTAAGACTTAATTAGTGGCAAGAGTTCACATTTCCTGGCATATTTTACTCTTCCTCCTGGTTGAAGTCATGGCTTTGGGGAGAGGAAGGAAGTGTAGACACCGAGCTTATTCTAACTTTGCTCTCATCACCTTGGTGTTGCATTTGCCTGAGTTTGTTTTGGGGGTTTGTTATTCCTGTGGGTCCCACCTAGAACGTGCTCACCTGAGTGGTGATCAGGCCCTGTCACAAAGACAAGGATGCAGGGTGGAAATGCATAAACTCCTGGCACTAGTTTGATTCCCTTTAATGGGAGGAATGGGAGTTTGTTGGGCATGAAGCCAAGCCAAGTGCTTTTGACAAATAAACTGAAAATCTACAACAAGCTCCACAACTGATGAAGGTTTTTGGCACGGCCCTTACACAGTTTCAGTGTCCTGCCTTAAAATTCCAGCACTGCCTCCATGAGAGATGCCTTTTGCTTTTTGGATAGTCCCTCTCTGATGAGGTGCTGGAGCACTGGGAGGGTTTGGGAATTACAAGATTGCACTTAGGAGAGAGGTGAGAACTCACAGCCGTGAGTGTGACACCTCTGCTGTCTCTGCTGAAGAGCCCTGGCCTTGTCTCAGGCTTTTTTCTCTCCTCCTGCCACACTTTTCTTCTTTTTCCTCTCTGCCTTCAATATCCTTTCTTCTCCCCCTTTTCTGCTTATGTGCCACTCACGGAAATGCACTGACACATTTGTCGACACCTCTCCAGACAAATCATTCTGTTCCTCTGTCACTTAGATGTGGTTTTTTTCCAATTTCTTTTGCTTTGCTTGTCTCCCTCCATATGTATTAGTTTTCTTTTCAAAACCCCACAGACCTCTAATGTAAAGGTTTTATTAATATTTAGTGGCAAGGGCATTTCCAAAGCAAATGGTTTTAAGTGCTGCCATCGCTGTTCAAATGGAATCTGAATTTCAGCTCACTCTGCTGTACCAAAGGGCTGCTTTGTCAGGGGAATTGCAGTACCACCACTGAGTCAATATTTTAGTTTGATCAGGTAATAGAAAAGGTATAAAAATGGGAATATTCACTTAAACCTGTTAATGTCACTTGCTGTGCTGCACAGTTGTTGAGAAGGTGGTTCAGAGCATAGGAGGAGGTTTCAGAGTTACAAAGACTTGTAGGTTGCTGGTTTGGTGAGAGCTGTTCTTTTGCTGTTGTTCTGTTTTCTTTCTCTCCAATAACAAGATATGATCCAGACCCTTTCAGTTTCTGGCCACAAACAGGACTTTTGAGCAAGAAAGCAGATACTTTCCAAGATTTATGGCAGCTGGGTCTTCTGTTGGGAATGCCAGACTGTGCTGGCTGTGGTCGGGCCGAGGGGTGAGCAGCTTGCCCTGGTGCTCCTCAAACACTCCTGTGGGCAAGGCTGTGTGACAGCAGGGCCTGGGGGCTGCAGGGCTTGAGCAAGAATGTTTCTGGTTTGCTGGATGCAGTTCAGGCCAGAGCAGTTCCCCGTGGGGCTGAGGCAGGACAGCACATGGCTCTGGCAGTGCCTTCTGCTGACTCAAAGCACACATGGAGCTTCAGCACCTCTGGGGATCGGGCTGTGCAGCTGACATTGAAAAGGGAAATGCAGCATCAGCAGTGCTCTAACCACCTACAGCGTGTTGACCCTGGCTGGAGGCCAGATGCCCACCAAAGCTGCTCCATCTCTCCCTTCCTCAGCTGGTCAGGGGGAGAAAACACAGCAGAAGGCTCATGGGTTGGGTTAAGGACAGGGACAGATCACTCCCCTGTTATTGTCATGGGCAGAACAGACTTGGCCTGGAGAAATTAGTTTAATTTGTTACCACTCTAATCAGAGCAGGATAATGAGAAATAGAAACTAAATCTTAAAACACCTTCCCCTCACCCCTCCCTTCTTCCCTGGCTCAGCTTTACTCCTGATTTTCTCTATCTCCTCCCCATCAGCAGTGCAGGGTGGACAGGGCATTGTTTCCTCCTTAAATATGTCTCTCATGTGCACTGAGCTGCAGGCCTGAGAACTGGGAAGCCATCCCTAAAGCCTCACCATTACTAAAACCCTAAATCTTCCTCTACCACTCAAATCTTGTCACACCAGTCCACTACACCAGGACATAACACCTATACTGCTGTAATAAGGTTGCTCAGAGATAATTAATAAAACATATAGGGATCAAAGACTGGATTTGGATCCCAGCTGCAGCTCCCTGGGCTGTGACAGCCCTGTTATGTCAGTGAGTAACTTCAGAGGCCTGAAAGAGGAGCGTCCTCCCAGACTTGCTGTGGTGCATGACTGCTCCCTGTGCCTTATGCTGGGGGAAGCCAGAGCAGGATCTGGCATCCACACATCAATTAGCTGAAGATATCCCTGAGTTTTTATAGGGGTGGTATTTCAGGGCTGATCAGCTCAGCTGAAATGCTCTGGGAATGTGGACATCTGTCATATAATGACAGTGAATGCATTTGCAAAAGACAAACTTGGCAAGTCACCCAATTTAAATTGCTTCAGTTCTTATTTGTTTCACGGGAGGAGGAGGAGACTTTTCCCCTTCCAGCTCTTTGTCCTTGTAATTCAGCTTTCCCTATCAGTGAAGGGGAGGGAAAACATTGCCAGGATGCTGCAGACAAAGTGCCAGTGGGGCTGGAGTTGGGATGCAGGGAGTGAGCTCCTGGCTCCCACAGCACAGGACCAGGAGGCAGTTCTGGTGCCTGGCTGAACTGGAGCCCTTCTGCTCCCTCTCACCTGGGCTCTGCTGCCTCTGTTTCCTCATTCTTGCCTTTCCAAGGCTTCTGGTCCTTTTCCATCTTTTTTTGCTGCATTTCTTTCGCTTGCACTGTTGCTTCAGGCCCTTTTTTGGGGGGTTTGCATCCTTGTTAGTCCATTCCAGTCCTGGCATGTTAAACTAGGAAATGGCAGGCGTGACTCTGAGGCACACATTAGTTTATTTTTAAGCTCTTCCAACATTTCCATTTCCTTCTTTCTTCCCCCTTCCATTAGATTATCACATTTTATTTCAACCCATTTCCAAATCTTTCAAAAACTTTCACTGAGGTCTGTGGTTTTTTATTTTCCCTTTTCATGATATTTTGTAATTATAAATCTAATTAGAAGATGAAAACTGTTTGGTTAGTGATTTTTTCCTAAAATCTGTGTCACTCACAGTCCCATAGTGTTTGTCTCCTGCCTCCCTTAGCATGTAGAATAGGGAATCCTTCAACCAAAATGTAATTAAAAGCCATTGAACAAACTGATGTTTCCTAATCATGTCATCAAATATTTGCTGAAAGAAAGTGAATCAGGAGCACCCACCCACCCAGTTCCTCCATTGCTCCCATCCCCAGTGTAAATTAATAGGCCTAAATTAATTAGTAAAGGGCTCCATTTCCCAGTGCTGAGGGTCTGGGCAGAGCCTTTATCTCAGGTGTCCATTGTGCTTGACAAGGGAAGGCTGGAAGACAAGAGCTCATGAGCTCCAAGTTACCAAAACAGAGTTGAAGAAAGACTTGGTGTACAGAGAATTGCAGAGAGATATTGCTTTTTTCCAGTTATAACTCAAAAAGTCTGGAATTACTTTGTCCTCAGGATTTTCTAGTAGACTCTACAGAATCTTCTAGATTTTACATGTGTGGTCTCCAAGGTTTGGAACTGCCACAGCCCAGAATGTTTTTCTCTTGCCTGTTCTTTATCAAAAGAGGTTTCTGAAGGGCCTGCTGGAAATGGATGTTTCTGAGGGGATGAAGCTAGCAATGATTTTGGCCACTCAAAAATCTCAGTGTGCCTCCAACCCACTGTGAGAGTGTGTGGATTTTGGTAGCAAATTTCTGCTGAGGTCTTTGAGGACAGGTGAAAAACTGCAGTGTTTGAAGATTATGTATTTTAATTGACAGGAATGTTCCCTAAAAAAATGTCACTGTTTTCTTTAGTGTGTTATTAATCCAGCAGAGCAACATGCTGCAGTTATTGCTTTCTGGATTTCCTTTCTCCTGCCTGTTTGAAACAAGCTGACAAACACAGTCTGTGTTTGCTTGGAGCTGTACAGGGAAATTGAGGGCTGGAGAAATCAGGGAAAAAAGCTTTGAAAGTCAGGTAGTGATTGAACTGGCGTGGCAGCTACCCAGCAGGAAGGATCTGCTTCCCAGTAAACCACTTGCCTCTGGGATAAGAGGCTGCTGCACAATGAGGTAGGGCTTGGATGGTGAGTGAACAGAGCAATGCCCAGCAGGCAGGAAAATTCTGCTCTTTTGGAAGCTTTGATGAGGTGACTGTGAGTGTCCTTGGGGCAGCCATGGACTCCTTTTCCCTTCCTGCCTCTCCCTGCATGCCAGGCACCTCTGGAGGGGCTGGCACATGGACTGAGCTGGACACTGGGCTGGGCACTACAGTGGCTTTCATTCATGACTGTCCTTCTCAACAATATAGATTGAAAAAATGAAGCTTTCTACTGACTTAAGTAGAAAAGCTCATGATTAATTCTCTCCATCACAAAATACCCTGTTTTACACAGGGGTCTTTATTCTGACCCTGACCAGGGTACAGTGCAGGGTTTGTGGGAAAATGGCCTGAGTAGTAACATTCTGCAGTTAGTGTGAGTGAAATGCTGAATTTCCATTCATCTGGGCTTTTTGTTAGGTAATATTACAGGGCTGATTCAGATTTCCTGTTCTTTCTATTCATTAGAGTCCTGTTTTGGAATTAGATATTTTATAGATTTACTTCTAACAGCAAATGGATCTGTGCATTCAGGGATCCTGATGCTTTTGGGAAGCCATACACAGGATATAGTGTGGGCTTTGCCTGCTCTCTGCAGTGGGGTGACCTGCACACAGATCCCTGTAGGCTCAGAAGGGGCCATGTGCACACTGCTGTGCTTGGGCACAAGGGCTGGCCAGGACCAGTAGGGAAGGCTGGTAGTGTGGGATGAGCAAAAAAGTCAATTATTTCTCAGGTGCTGATATTATACAGCACTGTTTGTTCACAATTACTCCAGATTTTTAAAGTTTATAGAGCTTTCAGCACTACAGAGCTATGACTTCATCCCTCCTGTCTGATTTGGATCCATTTTCACAGTTGTTGCTGGATAAGAAATGGAAAGATCTGTCACAGGGAATATGCTTCCAGTGGCTCGATGCAGGTGCTGTGTGGAGCTAGGGAGGAGGAGGAAAGGAGCAGATTTCTCTTCCCATTCTCGAGGTCCTGCTCAGGATCCAGTTGTACTCAGGGCTGGGCAGTGACAGTGGCCTCAGTGCAAGCACACCAAGGGCAGGTTTTGGTGGAAGGGGAAGCATGTCCATGCTCCCCCTGGGAAGCAGCAGCTGTGCCAGAGGCTCTGCAGAACTCAGTTCCTTGTCCCCCAAGGCCCCATGCTTTGGCAAAGTGCCTTTTCCTCCCGCTTTGCTTCCCTGCCTCAGGAACTCCTAACAGCAGTGCTGGAGTGCTCCAGCTCACAGGCTGGGCATCCCCATCACCCCTGGAATAAGCCTCCTCCAAGGGAGGCAGAAGCTTTACTGCCTCAGTGGAGTCTCCTCACCTGACATGAGAAATCCCTGAGCTGGGGAAAGGCCTTCAGGGCTGCAAAATCTGCCTTACTTTTTAAAGAAAACTTATGTCTCCTATCAAGGACAGGGGAAGGAAGGAGAAGGATGTCCACAGGGGAAATACTAATTTTCAGTCTCCTACCAATGTGTGCTGGCTGCTTGAAGCATTGTTCACAAGTTTCTCGTTCTCATGAAAGGAGACAAAAATGTGTTACATATGGCAGGGAAGAGACTGTGGAACACAACTGCCTGGAGGAAGGCTTGAACTCTGAGAGCAGCACCACTTGCAGGAGGTTTGGATTTTATTGTGTTCAGGAGGCTTTACATGTGTAGTCTGTACTCATTTTCCCTGCATTTTAATGGCAATATTTCTATTTTCTATTCCAAACTAACCAAAATCTTTGCTGCCTCTGGAGTTAGTAAAGAAACAAAATACCTTTACTGGTAAAAGCTCCAAAACTGACAAACTGAATTTATCCTAACCCAGACTTGTTACAATCTGCTTTATTACCCCTTTTCCTTCAACTTTCATTTCCTTTCTCAAAGCACAGCATTAAGTCTGGCCAGTCACTAACAGATCTATAAATCCTTCCCACAGCAAAGTAAGTCCTAAAACCCCTCCACACCTCACATCAAACTGCTCCTGGTCCCTGCTGGGAGGATTGCAGGATGCTGCCCTGCACAGCCCCAGTGTGTGCTGCTGCTGTCAGCCTGCTCATGAGATCCATTAGTGCCCACTCATGGCTTACCTGCATCCTGTGCTTGGCAGGAGGACAGCTTTGTCTATGAAATGAGGTTTCAGATTGAGGCTTAATGTACCTTTTCTATGGCTTTGGCATATGCAGCATTCTGGGGTTTGGTGTTTTCTTAACATATTTAATTTTTTAGGGTTTTTATGTGAGGTCCAGTCCAGATGACTGTGGGGGTCGAGTTGATGTGTTGGGTGGCTGGGAGGGTTCTCTCTGCCCCTTGGCACTGCTCTGAGCCTGCACTATTGCTTACAGTGGGCTTAGTGTATCCCAAGAACATTAGGAACCTGCTTTGGACTGGGTTACTTTCCAATGACTTTTCAGGCAGACTGGATCTGTGAAGTTCAGCCTCGTGTCTTTGCTCTGTGCACTTTTTCTCCCACACCCACCTTCATCTTTTCCTATTGTTTAGATTAGAGACCCCCCAAAAGCTCTGCCCTGTGCTATGTGCTTGCTCAGCAGGGCAAATGACTGCACAGGGGGCACCGATCCTCATCAGAGGCTCTTTCCACTGTCATTATTTTTCCTTCAGAAAAGCATTTCCCACACATTCCAGCAGGAATTACTGCTACATTATTTCTTACTGTTTCCTATGGTGTTTGTTACTCTTTAAGGGAGGAAATTTCCATCCCTCGGTCTTTGAAACGTTTTGCCTCTTTGTATTTCTCTCTTTCCCCCCCGCCCCCCCCCTCAAAGTTCTGCGTGAGGAGTGAAAGGGAAGAGCAGGGTGGGTTGGGAGCAGCTCGGGAGCGGGGCTCGGGCGGTCCCCGCGGCTGCAGCGCTCCCGTTGCTGCCCACGGATGCAGCAGGGGTATTTTTAGCACTCCTCCAGAGCTGCCTGCATGCTCAGGTTACCTCACTCCAGGAGATGCTTTACATCCTGCAAAGTTGGAGGTGACTGGGCTGGAAGAGTTTAGGCAGCTTGCATTTTTTTAGCAGTGTCCTGAAGAGCCCTTCCAGGTGTCCACTGGGAGGACAAAGCCCCTGAAGTTGTCACTGCTGGGGACAAGCTGACACCTCTCAGGCCAAGGGGGCCTTGCCTGGAGGAGCTGGAGGCAGGGAAGGAGGGAGCTGGCAGCCTGGAGCTCCTGACTCCTTCCCGGGTCGGCTGCCGCTCAGCTCGTGTTGCAAACCTCACAGCAACGCTCAAAAATATGAGTTCTGTTGAAGGAACAACCTCCAGAATTACAGAGATAAAATTAGACCTTCTAAAAACCTTGCACTGAGGTTGAAATTATCTCTCTAAACTTTCTAGCACTTCTGCGAGGCGATGTACACACATAAGAAGTTTTGTTACTATGTCCTGATTTTCCAGGGAGACACCCTTGAGGGCCACATTTGGGTGACACTGAGCAGTGCCACCCGCACTGCCTCAATGGCCCTTGGTTACTGTGGCACGAAAAGAGGGGGGCTTTGGAGTAACACACACCTTCAGCACTTCTCAGCAATAAATGACTGACATCTGTTTTAATCAGTGACCAAGCCTTTTGTGTATTAAATAGTGTTTAATTTTTTGCGAAGGATGCCATTAGGATGCCAGGAGGGGCGGAGGGGAGTCACTGCTCTGCAAACGAGCCAGCCAACGTCAGTGGACATGGCTCAGCCTCTCAGCAGTCTGACTCAGTGGTAAATGCTCTGAAGGTAACGCTGCTCCTCTGGTACAGTCCATGCAAAACGTCCTGTCTGTCCCTCAACACGTGTGTATTGTCCTGGCAACATCCCCGTGGGCACCACCGGGATGTTACTGTCATGAGTGGGGTTGTTTCTGTTTGTCACTCATTGCATCTGTGGACTGTGTGTTTCCTGGGCCAGCCCTCTCAGCCATGTTGATTCCAGCTGTAGCTGCTCTCCATGTTACATTTGTAGTTTTTCTTTGAGGCTGGAAGTGGTGTTTTGCTGAATAAGGAAATCTTCCATTGTTTCGTGTTTGTGCTCCAGTGGAATACAACGGATTCCTGTAACCTGTGCAGAGAGAAAGACTTTAATGCAGAGATAAAGCCAAGGCACACAGTATATTTGTGTTAAAAATAGCAAAGACCACAATCCCAAGGTCAGTGTTGAAACTCCCTTGGGAACAGATGTGTTTTACCCTGAAGTCAGGGCTGGAATGCAAGGGCCTGTGTGCCATTGATACACAGCAGTTGACACAAGTAATTGGAGGGGTAAAGTTTCAAGTTCTCCCTTCTGTCAGCAGTAAAACTGTTTCAATTAAAGAAACTTAGAAAGTGTTAAAGATGTCCAAGGTTTATGGAGTTTCATGAGACTACAAGTGGCTGACTTCACTGTCCCACTGCAGCACAGGCACCAGTGGTGTCCGTGTTCCTCTGCAGGGGAATAAAACTGAGGGAGAGCTGAGCAGAGTGAGGATTGTGTATTCCTCTCTCCCAGTGCTGGCTCAGTTGTGGTTGTCTGGGGCTTTGGGCACCTCTTCTCTCCTGTGCTTCACTCATTTCTAACCTGCTTTAGGTTAATTGGGTGTTATTCCCCACTATGCAGATGTTGCAGGGACATACTTGGAGGGGGAGGTTTGCCCTCTTTCTGGAAGGGACTTCTGCAAATATTTGCTCTGGTTTTGAGCTCAGCAGTGCTGTTGCCTTACCTGGACATCCGAGTTCCTGCACAGGGTGATTGTGCCCCTCAGGCTGGGTGACATTGGCTTCTCCTTGGTGGAGCCTGAAGAAATGGGTTCATGCAAGTGAACCGAGCACAAATTACAGCAATCAGATCCCTTCCTGTAACACAAGCCCGGGCACAGCAGCGCTTCCCCGCAGCCACCTCTCCTGTTTTGCTGGCATCCCGAGGGGAGAGGCAGCGGGGAGTGCCCCAGCCCCTCTCCCGGTGCCCACACTGGCACGTCCCCTCTGCAGTGCCTCCCCAGCCACGGCCCTGCCAGCAGCACTCTGCCCAGCAGGGCACCGTTCTCACCTCCTACAACATTCCCTGCTCCCGAGGAGTGCCTGCTTCACAGTGCTTCAGGTCCTCTCTGCATCTTCCATGTATTTCACATGCTGCTGCAGAGAAAATAAAGCTATGCTGGGTAATTTTGTCAAGAGATCATGTGTCATTATGGAAAAAAGCCTTTTGTAGTTCTCTTAAAATCCCCCTTGGTAAAGGCTCTTCCCTGAAGAGAGCATTTAACAAGGTGCTTTTGACAACCTGTAATAACTGCTGGTCTCTGTAAGTGAAATATTGGAACAACAGCTGATGCTTTGCTTGCTGAAATGGATTGATAAGAAATACACAGAGTTTAGTTCAATATGATGAGCTTTAAGTTCACTAGGAGGTACTGCAGCAATTGATATGAATGAAGTGTTGGATCCAAATGGAGAGTGAGCTGTCAGCTCACAGACTGCCTGACTTCCCCATCCCCAGTCAGGGAGCAGACCCTGCTGTTTCCCAGGGTGGACACAAGGGTTTGGTCCCACCTTTCTGGGGAGTGCACACTCTGCAGGATCAGGTGCAGGAGGAAGAACCAGCCAGCACCAGGAGCCTGCTTTTCTGTACTAATTTGGCAACTTGGAAATCCTGCAACAAAGAAATAGTCTCTGTTATAAAACCTTATTGTTAGTGCAACCACTTGTGCACAGCAAGAAACCTAAAGAGCAGGAATATGTTTTAAAGGGACATTTCCATTAGAAAACAGAGGAAGGAGTTGTTAAAATACTGCTGTTGTCTTCCTGGCTTTGAAAAAAATGAAAAAAAAAATTTAAACAATTGCCTGGACTCTCGTTCTGGTGGAGGCAGTGGGGAACAGGAGCAGAGCTTTGGCATGCAATTGGTTGGCTAAGGCTCTTCCCTGACCTGCTCTGCCAGGATGGCTGGAAGAAGAAGTTGCCACATGTGTGCCCCCATGCTGGGCCACTTGTATCTGACCAAACTGCTTGTGGTGCTCCACACAGATTTGCTTTGCACTGGGACAGCTGGGAAAATGTGCTGGGTAAGTTTAAGGTGTTTAATTTTATATTCCACATTGAGCCTGGAAACACCTGAAGATGCAGAGTAATCTTTGTTTAAATGCTGACAGTACGCCCTTGAAGATTTTATATGGAAATTAAGTCAATTACTGTTTCTGTAATGCAATTACTGTTTCATTAGGATCACTGTAGTGTTAACATCTGGGTTAGTATTGATCAGAAAAATCCATGTGTATAATATATCTGGGATAAAGTACTGTGTGACTCAGCCGACCTGAATTTATCCTTCATAAGAATAAAACTTGGCAATTGTGATGAAGCCTGACAGCCTCAGTTTCCCCACCTGAACAATGGCCCTTTTGTATTTTTCTGCCTGTGATATTCCTTCACAATTTATTGATAAAACCTCAGTTTGTAAGTTATTTAATAGCAATCCATAAAAATTCTTGTGATGTAAGTAATGGCACTTCTAAAATGCTCAATTTGACATTATCACTTCCTTTGTGTAAATCTCAAATATATGCTTGTATCCCACCTTGTCCCTTTGTTCCCCAGCCATTCAAAGCTCTGCTGCTGGCATTGAAATGCTCCCTTTTCCTCTGACTCCTCTAATCTGTGCCTGATTTGACTATTGATATATTAATATACTTTTAAAATAATTGGTTATTTCCTTTCTGGTTTTGTCTTCTCTTACACCCACCCAGTCCACATTAAAAGCACAGGGGATTTGTGATGAACTAATTATAATGTTTCTTTTCTTTTGCATTCTCCTTGCAGTTCCTGCCAGGCTGTAACTCAGTGTTTAGCTGCAGCCTGATGCACTGTGGGTGTTTCACAGGAAACATTTGCCATGGCATCGTTTTTCCTGTGAAAACAGTGGAATGATGACAAGTTTCACTTTGAGCTCCAGAATTGTGAAGCGTGGTGTTGACTGGTACCAAAATGCAATCTGGTACCAAAACATTGCAAAATGCAAATATGCATGTGTAATTCATGCTGTAGGAACTTTGTGGTGGTATATGATAGTGCTGCTATTTTATTAAGATAACAGAGATGGGAATTCTTTCCTCAGGATGTGCAAATGGAATTGGTGCCTCCTCATCAACAATGTATTTGGGAATGGTTTTGCTTTGCATTTATAAGCTTGTAGTGCCTTTTGAGAATGTAGCCACATGTGGCAGCAGGTTAGAGGTAGTTCATGGTATATTAGAGAGCATAGGGGTAATTCCAAAGCACAGGAATGTCTGGAGGGGTGTTATTCATGATTTTTCTCAGGTTACTGGGAAGTTTTGTTTGCAATTCACTTGGGAAGGGAGGCCAAGGGAAGGTGGGATACACCAGCTGGGATTAGGGGTGTAGCTGGGCAGGAGGGCTCAGGGAGCTGAGATTTCCAGGGGTATTTCCTGCTGCTCATGGAGTCCCACAGGGCTGGAATGCTGCTGCAGCCAGCACCGAGCCAGTCATGGCTCTCACCTGCAGTTGGATGCAGGTTCCTTCCTGGCTTCCAGGGACATTCCTGCATCCTGGCACTCTGCTGTGTTGGAAGTAAGCTAAAAAGGAATCTCCATGGCTGCATCATGAGCCTCACAGCTGTCCTTTAGCTGCCGTTTCTGCTGAAATTTGGAATTATTTTGAGTGATATTTTGACCCCAATTTGTCACTTGTGCTCAGGACATGGGCTCTCTTGAATGGGTTTGTCCCTTCCTAGCAATCAGGGGTCACTCATTCAGGTGGGATAAGGGACTTTGGGAAGAGCCACCCCCTGGTTTATTACTGTGTCAGCATTAGCTGCATGGTAAATATCATCTTAATATTTATTGAGAAGAAAAATTGTTGAATGTCATGGGTAGGTGCAATGTGCCTTCTCACAAAAGCTGTCCAGGAGATTTTCCTCTTTGCTAGTATTAAGTTAGGAAGATCAGGAACCAGAGGTTGGAAAGAATAGTCAGATCCAGCCTGGCTGTTCCAGAGACACCCAGTTTGGGAGGTGTCACTGAACCCCCATTATTCGTGCTCTCACCACTCAGTGTTTCACTGCACAGCAAACGGGCCTAAAGCACACAGGTTTTTTATGATGGTGACTTGGGATTCCTGGCTGCAAGATTCTGGTCATATGGCAAGTTTGCAGGGTTTGGGTCATGCCCACCCATTGGAATTAAAGACAGTTCTCTTCAAAGACCTGACTTTGTTTAGCCCTGTGCTTTGGCTCTGTAGCCATGTTGCTTCCAGTCTAAATTATTTCTGATTTTCATGCTTACACTCAGGTTTCTTCAGCAAAGGCTCAGAGAAACTGGGTTATTTCCCCCTCTCTTGCACAGAATCACAGTAGGACCTTGGGTATGTTCTGCCTTTGCTCATCAGCTACAGGAATTACCTTTTCAGGATGTCAGCTTCCCAGGATCCAGCTCCTTTGTTTTTATTCAGTGCCAGCTAATGCAGAGTCTGTTCACTGCTGGACTTTAGGCACTGGTAAAGTACAAATAATGAATGATGACAGTGGAAAAGAGCTTTTACGTTTCTTGACAGTCATATTGCTGTTGGCCTGGAGATTAGTGGGTGATTTAGTAGCAGTTACAAAAAAATAATCTGAAATTCTGATACAATTGATAGGAATCACCATTCTTGTCTCTAGTGGTCCCTGAGAGGCCTGGGGATATGACACAAGCTACTGTTGTTGTGCTCCTATTCCATCAACCTTTCTATAAATCATTGTAAAATACTTCCCTGAGTGTTGGGGGTTTCACTTCTCTGCTTTTTTAGTTCCAGTATTGTAACATGGGTGTTAAGCAAAGTGTAGCACAGGGAGTGCAGGCACAATTCCTCTGACTTCAGGGAAGAGCTAGTGGAGTAAACACTTCTAATGCCTTGCTTGATTTTAAGAGAATGAGTAAACCCTTTGAAAGAGAGAACAGGTTTTTAAACTGGAGATGTTTAGACACCTCTGGATGGATCTTTGTGCTCCTGAATCACATTCTGCAAGAGATGTGGTTGGGGAAATAGTTGGACAGAGTTTCTGTTGAGGTCTGCAAACACCCTCAGTCTCGTGTGTGGAGCGTAAAGTATCCCAGTGATGCACGTGCCAGTTCATGTGTCCCTGTTTTTAATCATTTTTACCTGGCAGCATGTGCTTTCTGTGTTCAGAAATGTTGTGTCCCTTGAGGGACAGTCTCTGCTCCTGTTGTGTGTCCCTGCCCTGTGTCCTAGCTGTGCTGCATGGTGTGTGTGCCAAGCTGTGGCATTCCAGATGCATGTCCGTAGGAACACCAGTGCTCCTTAGCTGGGAATAATGAACTCTCTTTCCATCCCTCCCTCTAGGTTGTGTGGAGGAAACTTGGAGATGCTGCAGGGTCGTGCCCTGGAATTAGACAACACTTGTCAGGAAATCAGTACAAAGGACCCATGTAAGAAGCCCTGAGCACATCCTCTCTCTGAAGAGCACGGTCTGAACTGCCCAGGAGAGGGGAAGCACCGCCTGTGTCCGCCGCAATTCCCAGCTGACAGCGGGGGTCTGCACTGCAAGAGACTGCTGGAAACAGGGGACATTCTGCACAGGGGTCTGGCAGGGAGCTGTGTGGCAGTGTCCCCCAATCCTGCTGTTCCAATATCCCAGCTAATGAAGCTCTGCGCCCTCACTGCAACACTCCACCCTTAGAAGCACTGAGGTATTGCCATCCTAACCAAAAGATGTTTGGGATTCTGCAGGCGTTACGCAAAATAAGTTTTATTTTGGTTAGTTACAGTGAATCTCTGATAGGTCTGAACGAGTTTTCCACTGGATTTAAGAGAGGTTTTTCAGCAGACTGGAGAGACACTGAAAAACTGTGCCTTTGGTCTCGGCAGGCTTGAGAAAGTCGCTTCTTAGTAACTCACACTTCAGTCTGTAAAGGATCCGTTAATGGTGCTTAGGCAATTTCCAGGTGATTTTTTTGCTTTGGTAGAATACCTGCCTTTGGAGGTGCTAAAAGACCATAAAGTCCTAACCAGCCGGTAGTGTAGCATAACTACAGTACTTGTAGTGATCCACAATTTCTTTCTAAATGAAAGTCAAGATAGCTTTCTTTTTGATTCACTTTGATGCACATCTTCTGAAGAGTTGTAAGGTGTTTAATGAACGGCCCTTTAATGAACAGAATACTTAGGCATCATTATTACAGGTCTCAAGTCAGGATTTCCATTAGAATTTATTTTGGAAATTATATTCCAATTGTCAGGATGCTAATTTCTACTGTTTAATTTAGAGACATGCTGGTTTGTTTAACAAGAGCCTACAAGGATCTAAAAGATTGCACTGCATTATAAAAAAAGCTTTTCTTGCCACTGTAGCGTTCTTTCAAAGAAAAAGGTTTTATTATCCTCAGAGCATGCCTTTCATTATTATGAGGCAGAAAGCTCTTGTTCAGATTGCCTGAGATTTGACCAGACGGCGCCCTAGATGTGCTTAGTTTATTTTTATCTCTGTGTATGATCCTAGTTGTGTGTATTGAATTACAACGATAGATATTTTGTGTATATCTTAAAGCAATGATAGTTTCATGTATGAATGTGCAACAGGCTTGTGACTGAATGCTGTTGCTTAACTTTTTACCATAGCTGAGTATCAAAAAGACTAATAAAAATTAATTAAAAAAATAGGAATGCAACAATTCCTGGGTTTCTGGTTTGTTCTTGGTTACTAAGATTTGAGCCAAAGTCAGAACCTCTGTTTTTCTGAGCTTGGACTGTATCTGTGGGCTATTTGCAGTGAAATGTAGCTCTGTTGCTGTACAATCTTTTGTTATATAGGAGTATGATGTAAATCTGCTATCTGTCTTCAGAAAAAGTGTGTTAATTTGCAGCAGTAATTCTGTTGGTTTCTGTTGTTATTTTCACTTGGTACCATTCAATGTAAGGCCTCTGATCCAGCGTTGCTTTCTTGGGAAAACTCCTGTTCACTGCTTCTCCTTGAGTTGGAAGTGCAGAATCCAGCCTTCTGTTTTGAACCATTGCCCTCCTGCGTGGTTTCTGATACAACCCCAGCCCAGCCAGCTATCTGTTCTCTTCCCAGGTTGTTTTCTCCCCAATATTGTTTGCAGAGTTCAATTGTTGTATTCCTATCTCTGTATGTATGAACAGCTGTAACACCTGTACTTGTGCCGGCACTCTGGACGTGCAGGGGCCAAGTGAGGGACACTGGTCTTTTGACACTACACTTGTGTAAATTTTGATACTGTATTAAAACTATTTTTTTACAGTTCTGCATACGATGGGGTATCAAGTATTGTGTTCATCTTAGCAACGGTAATAAATTATAGAATCCCACCCTTGTTTGCTCTCCTTTACTGACTGAAGCTCTGAGTTGCTTGGGCTTACAGGCAGGAGCCATTGAAAACGTTTCCTGCTTGGTTAAGAAATTAGCAGCACACTGCATTTTTCTTCATTTTCTGGCCAGGTAGCTTTAAAAAATCCCAGCTTCTCTGTTTTCTGCTAAACAAGGAATAGCTGTAGGTAATTGTGCAGGGGTGTGACCAGGTGCAACTCGTTCAGTCCTCAGCTGTGCTGTGTTTGCAGCCCCAGGACAGCTGCGCTGGTTCTTTCTTCCTGCCCTCCTCACAGAGCAGTCTTGGGGTGCTGACAGGAGAATGTGGAGCTCCTGGAGTCTTCTTGTTCAGGTAAGGGGGTGCTGGTGGGGCTGGCAGTGTCCTATAGTGTGTTGGTGGCCTGCTGTGTCACCACATCTCTGTCCCAGGATGGGCTTGTGTGGGCCAGAGGAAAGGGCTGGCTCTTAGTGCAGAGCGGAGAACTTTCACTAAATTTTCTGGAGAAAAGAGATGCTTAGTACAATCAATATCTTTAAGTTCGTAAATCCCACGGGAACTCCTTCAAATGCACCTTCCTAAGAGGAGAAAGTGGGCAGTGTGTAGAGAAGGGGGTCAGTGCTCTTGGGAGAGTCTGTAGCCTGCTGAAAGGCCTCTGTGCTAATGAATAAAAATTTCTGTAGTACTTGGGACCTTCAGCTCTTCTGTCTTGCTCCCTGCCCCTGCGGTTAAGCCTTTTTCAGTGAAATGCAACTGTGCCAAGCCTCGTGGACTCCTTGTGCTATTGTTTTTAGCAGAATTCTGCTTTGGTTGAAGATTTGCATGTGTTGTTACGGGGCCTTTCCCAGGATCTGAACTGAGCCTGAATGAACTATAAATTCACTGTGCGAGTGAATTTTAAATAGCACTTGTGTAGTGGATGTATGGAGTTGATTTTACCTTCTGTGCTGCAGGAAAGCTGCTTTGCTGAGGGGTTAGAAGGTAAAGAATGGCACTTTGTTTTCAGCAAGTGACTGATTTCAGCAGAGCCTGTTCCCCAAAGGCTGCAGTTGATGGACATGTTTACGAACGTGGCATGAAGCCAGAGTGCCCTTTGTAATGTTTTGAGCAGAGCTAGCCCAAACAGCCTCTGTGGCCTGGGGACAGCGCCTGGCCCAGCGCTCCTTTGTGCTACCCAAACCTCTCAAACACCAAATGCCCCCCAGGCTCTCTGCGTTGCCTCCCCAACAAATGCCAGCCATGCCAGGGCACTGGTTTTAATTCCCCAGAAGTTTTTGAGGTAAGTCCCTGGGTGGTGTGAATTCTTTATACTGATCTCACAACTTTGATACAGAAGAAAATGTTTTCTCCCCATTTTTAAGTGGAAAAAAGGTTTTGATGAGACTGTCTTTTATTTTGAGCCAAATGGGCCAGCAAATGTAGCTGCTGGGTATGGAATGCCAAAATCTCTGTCTGTCTCCATACTTGTGTTTTCCAGGCTCAGGTGAACCAGCCATGAATGTTCCCAAACCAGCACCAAACTGCAAGTCTGGTCATCCAAGGTCCCCAAGGTAAGAATGGCAGACTTGGCCTGGAATGAGTAAATAGAGGCTCTGCAATAATTAATCAAGCAGCAAACAGGGATTTGCTGGGCTGATTTGTGGTTATGGGACTTTCTAGCACGTGCAGGAGAGGATGTTTGCCAGAGCTGGCAACTCGGGTCTGATGTGTGCAATACTGGGAGTGAGGGGGAAGGGGAACTGCCAAAGGAGGAATGAGCGAATCATCTTGCTTGGAATCACTCTTTTCTTAAAGAAAAATCTCCTTTCCCACCTGCTTGGTGGCTCCAGACTCCTCCTGTTTGGTTGTTTTTGTGTTTGTTTGTTTTTTTTTTTGTTTTTTTTTTTTTAAATCCCAGAAATAGCATAGCATGGCTGAGATTTTCAGTGTGTGGAAGGTTGGGGGGGGAAGGCAAGGCTTAGCAAGACTATGTGGGATTGGTGGGGGTCAAGCAACACAGAGATGGTAGTGTGAAGGAAAATGAACTTTTGAATACTCTTACATAAATAAAAATATGGCTCTGTGTTTTAAAAGCTTAAGATAACATAGACCAGAGACAGAAACCTTACTTGAGTCTTCCTTAACTGTGAAAGCTCAGACAGTTCCATGTGAGTAATTCTAAAATTGTGAAATTTTGATGGGGATGATGGAAATAAGTAAAACCACAGAGTCCTGTGATACTGATATGAGGGCTTTTCTGCACTCAGGCTCTGGGGAACTCCAGCCTAGTCCAAGCACCAGAGGCTCTCCTCATGCCACTGGCTTTTGGGGAAGGTCCCCAGAGACTGCATCACATGCTTCTGTCTGAAACCTCTTCCTAAACACCTGGTTCACAAAGACCTGCCAAAATAACAATACTGAATTATTTAATGTGTTTGTTGGAACATGATAATTGCTCTCCTCTTGAATAAGAACTTGTTATAATGATCTCTTCAAAGCACTGGCTGTGTCCCTGAAGTTTGAAGTTTCTTTGGATTTTTTTGCCCCTCACAACTATGTATAGGTTGAAGTAGATTTAAAAAAATATTTGTGAGGCTGCAGATAAAAAAAACAAAGGAAAAAATAACTCTGGGAGCTCATTGTCAGCTTCTGGAAAGAAACAGTACAAAGGGAAGGGGGATGGGGATGGGGACCTGCCCTGCCAGGGTCCAGGCTGCTGCAGGTGACTCTCGTGCTGTTTGGGTGGGACAGTTGATTTTCAATGAGCTCACCTGTGTGTGGCAAACACTGGGGGAGAGAGAAGGTGGTTTAATCCTCTCACAGGTGACTTCATTTTCTTTTTCTCATCACTCTTGGTAAATGCCAGGGGCTCGGGTTGCCTTGTGAGCAGTGGTGTTCCCAGGCCTGAACACCTCCACTGTAGAGCAGGAGGGGTTTGATGGTGTGTTTGGGGTCTTTTTCCAAGGGGTTTGGGAAGTCCCTGGTGTGACACAGGGAGGGCCATCCTGGCTCAGGCCAGTGTGCTGAGCCCTGTTAAAGCACAGCTTCACTCACAGCTTAAGTGTAAAGGTCAGAGTAAAAGGAAAATGTTCTCTTGGGTTTGGAGGTGGCCTTTCCAAATAGGATCCGGTTTGTTGTCGGAGCGGAGGGATCGGCCTGAACATCAATCTATGGTGTGGGGCTGTCGAGCTGCTCTGTTTTCACAGGCATTCGACTTCACAAGAGAGGAAATACACAATCTAAAAATACAGGTTTTTCCTCCCCCTGCTGAGGGGGAAGTCTCCACAGACTGCTGCATGCTCCCATTTAGGAAGGCCCAGAGCCCACCCTACCCAACCTTGAGAATCCCAGGAAAACACACCATGAAACATGGGAATGTTTCCATGGGAACTGTTCCTCTACTCCTGCTAATAAAACGGACCTGTAACACCAGTGACAACAGGTCCCAGTTTCTGCACCAAACTACAAGCAGTGAATGCTACAAAGGGAGCTGGTAAAGAGCAGAAGTGTAAATCAACAGAAGTGCTAAATTAGGTATGTGAATGCCTCTCCGTGAGAAAGCACAAGCAGATAAACAAAGCCCTTGGGGAAAAAAGATCATTTTAATTACAGCACATCCAGCCAACATAAACCCCATGGATTGTGTGAAATCAGGTTTGTTCTCTGATCCACAGCAGGAAACTCTCTAGCAGATCAAATGTGTTCAGGGAGGCTGTCCTGCTAATTGCTGCTCCTAGCTGAGCCAAAGCAAACTATTTAGACAAAGGAGAGAATTCACTTTTTATTTAGAATTAATTATGAAATAGCATGTCTTGATGGGCTTCACAATCACACTACATTTCCAGGGGAAAAAAAAAAAAAAAAAAAAAAAAAAAAGAAGTAGTTCTAATCCTGTGAAATAATTGGAGAATTAACCCATTGCTTCAGGCTGGAGCCCCAACATGTGCACACAATTAGGTGCAAGCTGAGTGATGTCATGAATAAGGCCTTTTCTTCAATCACAACAAATTGTGAAACTCATTTTAAAGCCTTCCTTACGAGCATTCTTGTATGTTCTGATGTTAAAACTGTGGGTTTTTTGGTTATTTCCCTTTCTGGCATGATTTTCATGCTTGCTTTTGGTTTTTATTTTTAAGCCTGCTGTGGCCGTTTTTCAGCATCTCTTTGGCTTCTCTAGAGATTTCAGAGTTTTGCACTGAGTATTTTGGGGGTTGGATGTATTGCTTGGGTACTCTCACTTTATGCTGCTAAACATGAACTGGAGGTTTCAGTTTCTTCCTGCACTGTTTCAGCACCTCTGGGTTGTCTTGGAGCAGCTTATCTGCATTTGTAGTCATGGACAAACAAAGCCAAAGAGGCAGGGAAGAGGTTGTGTTGGTACCCTGACAGAATGGAAAGTGCAGGAATATCCATGCAGATCATCCATAATCCATATGTGCTTTATGTTAAGTAATAACTTTACTGTGTCCAGGAAAATGTTTCTGCAAGCGCTGATGGAAAACTGAGCTGGATGGGAAGGCAGGTATGTGCCGCAGAGAGCAATAAATGTTCTGCTCTAAAGGCACTTCAGAGGCTTTTTCACGTGTAAAAATGAGCAGTTAGTTAAAAAAAAATGCAAATAAATGAAAAATAGGCAACTTGAAGCTTTCCCAGCTGCTTCCCTTGGCTCTTTTGAAGCTGCCTTCTCTTTTCTCAGAGGATAGTTCCATGTGACAGCCGGCTTGACTTTTCCCCTGCTAATATCCCTACCTTAGCAGGAAAAAGGAGCAATGGAGGGAAGAGGCAGCCAGTGATCAGTGCCTAGACTGGCACTGGTAAGGTTTTATCTTGGATCTTGATTAATTAATTGATGCTGAGGTTGCAGTCAGAAATGTGCTTGCCTGGTTGAGGAAAATACTGAGGGCTTGGTCCTGCCGTGTCCCAGGAGTCACTTGCTGGGATCAGGGTGTTGGGGGTGTTTCTGTCCCCTCAGCTCCCCGGAGCTGGTGTTTACAGTGGGCTTTTTCACATGATGCAGCCGGACAGTGGGAGCAACACCCCCTCAGAGCCTCATCTCCCCTCACAGCTCTCCTCTTTCCCTCCTCACAGCACCATCTTCCCTCACAGCCCTTCTTTCCCTCCTCACAGCACCATCTTCCCTCACAGCCCTTCTTTCCCTCCTCACAGCACCATCTTCCCTCACAGCTCCCATCTTCCCTCACAGCTCTCCTCTCCCCGCTCAAGGCACCATCTTCCCTCACAATTACTCTTAGAGCCCATCTTCTGCAGTCTCCCCTCACAACTCTCCTCTCTTCCCTCATAACTGCCCCATCTCCTCACAGCCCCATTTCCCCCTCAAGGGCCTCATTTTCCCTGTAACTCCCCTCTTTCTCCTCACAACTCCTCTCTCTCCCCTCACAGCCCCATCTCCACCATCTCCCCTCATGAACCCCATTCTCACCTCTCTCTCTCCTCACAGCCCCATTCTCCCCTCACAACTCCCCTCACAGTCCCATCTCTGCCATTTTCCCTCACACCTTCCCTCACGGTACCATTCTCCCCTCATAGCTCCTCTCTGTCTTCTCACAGCTCAATTTTCCCCTCATGGCCCCATTCTCCCCTCACAACTCTCTCCCCTCACAGCCCCATCTCTGCCATTTTCCCTTACAGCCCCATTCTCCCTTCACAACTCCATCTCTGCCACCTCCCCTCATGGCCCCAGTCTCCCCTCATAACTCCTCTCTCCTCACAGCTGAACTTTTCCACCGTGGCCCCACTCTCCCCTCACAGCCCCGTCTCCGCCATCTTCCCTCACAACGCCATTCTCCTCTCACAGGACCGGGCCTTCATTCCCAGCACAGGTACTTGTTGTAAATACAGAAAATACTGATCTGGGAGAGTCTGGAGGGGAAAAAGGAAAAAAAAATATGTGGAATTTGGAGATTTCCAGTCCTTTGTGTCATAGAGGGAGAGAACTTTTCTCGGGCTGGATGGAATCTACATAAATAAATTGTGCTTCCGCCTATCCCTGTGGATAACTTAGGAGCTGTTGATGTCACAGACTGAGAAAAACTTTCTGAATCCATGTTATAAAAAATGGGTTCTAAGTAATATTTGCTGCAGTTTAGTTTTCTGTCATCATAGAAAATACATATATGAAAATCAGAGTGATTGCAAGAGTCTAATTATCCCATGCTATTTGTTTGGTTGGGGAGGAAATATTAGGCAGAGCTTTTTTCTTTTTCTTCCCAAGGAGTAATTAAATATGCTCCCAAAAAGGTTTTTGGGCTAAACTGCCTGTTAACCACATTTTTAGTTCCTATTTTGCATATTACTAACCTCAGAATTCCAGTGGCCTGACCAAGAGGAGCTGAAATTATATCAATTAAGGGACAGCATTAGAAGAGAGCTGTGTAACCAAAGTAGCTCAGTGCTCAGATGTGTCCTGTGAGTTTTCATTCTTTTCAGACACATAAAGATGTCCAAATGGCAGCAAAAATGTCTGCAGTGCTGAACTATAACTGCACACACCCTCAAGTTTTTATTCTATTTTCAATCACTTGAGTGATCCTTACAATATTCCAACATACCAGAAAATTAATGCTGGTTTACCAAGTATTCACTTTAAAAAAAGGCCCAAATCCCTTCACGTTTCTATTGCTGCTTTACACAGGCAGTCCTGTTAACTGGGATTTCATGGGTATAAATCACAGGAAAATTACCTCAAAATGATGCATTTTGTATTCTTGTTTTGGTGTGTCTGTTGCAATTTCCTGAGCAGTGGGTAAATTACATGGAAATTGTCACAGGTAGTGATTAAAAGGAATTAAAAATCAATTTCACCTTGCAAGTTGGTAGAGAGGGATAAAGCTGTATGGGGTTTACTCTGGGTGTGTGGAGCCTGGGCCTGAAAAGCAGGCTTATTTTATTTGGTCTTAGCTTAGTGTTTATGTTAATATGTGGTGTATTTGCTGTGGTACTACTGGAAGGCATCTGGGAATGCTTGGTGTCCTTTGCTTGGGAACATTGCTCAGCAAAATCCTGCTGTTTGAACTCTGCTCCTGAGGGAAGGTCCCCCCAGTCTGCTGCTGACTTCGGCCCTTCAATCCTTCAAATGATTTCAGAAAAGAAAGGTAGATCCTAAACAGCTTCATTAACACCATTTTTGTTAACACATTTTCCCTCAATTTTAAACCTTCCAACAGGTGTCTGTTTGGGTTGTTTTGTTTATATCAGTGTGAGATATTTATTGATGTGAAGAAATGCCTTCATCTCTTTGAGAGACAGGTTTGCTTTGCTTGTATTCCTGCTGTGCACAGGAACATTTGCTGCTGATTAGAGGGGTACAGCTCTGTTTGCAAAGCAAAGTGCTTGCATGAGCACATTTCTCCCCTTTGCCTTCTGGTTTCTCTTCCCAACTGGAGTTTTCCAGGTGCAAAATGGTCTCCACTCAGAGAAAGACCATCTGGGTTTTGTCAGTGCTCAGAGGAATAAAACTTTGCAGCTGAGAGCTGATTTCAGTTCTTCTCCTTTCCTGCCTTGGGTCTGGATTTGGTTTTGTGGCTGTGCCAGGCAAGTTGGCAGAGGCTGCTGGGCCTTGTGTAGTCATGTTGGGCTGTGGCTGGAGCAGCTCCCCGCTCCTTTTATCCCGCAGGAGTGCGTTTGTTTTGGGTAGGAATGTCAGAGAAACAGCTTTTCTCCTGCAGACAGTGACAATAAACATTGCTTTAGCTCCAAGTCCAACATTCCACTTCCCAGCCTGTGCTGCCAGCATGGCCCAAAGCAAAGACGGGATGAGGGAGAGAAATAATGCACAAAGGAGAATTCTCTGAATTCCTTTGCTGTAGTGGGTGCTGTGAACATTCTGGGATGTGTTGCTGGGGTGGTTTTGATCACTTTGTATGTGTGTCTCCCTCCTGGCCATGGAGCTCCTGGCAACCAAAAGAGGTTTCCCGTTTGCTGGCAGGGGAATGAGTAATTGCTGAAATGTAACCCCTCAGTAGTGGCATCTGGGAGATCTTGGTCTGTCAAGTGGAGGACCAACGCAAAAACATTTGCTGTGCTTTTGCCGTGTCCAGTTATTTACCTGGTGAATGGGGGAGCTGCTTTTTTGGGGCTGTAGATGTGGGCTGATCTCTGAGCCCCCGTTGCTGAACAGGAGCGCTCCTTCTGAAGGGAGCAGGGTGCCCAGGCGTGGGGCAGGACTGGCACGAGCAACCGCGAGCAGCCATTTCCAAAGGACCCGAGCAGCATTTCCAGAAGCAGCTCCGGATGGCAGGAGAAGCAAGGAGGCCCCAGCCTGTCTGCACATGGTAAGTGACAAAGTTCCTCAGCTACTGACATGCTTTAAAGATGTATGTGTGTACATATATGTATATATGTATGTATATGTTTTAATTTTCAAGAATGCTGGTTCTTACCTGGTGGATTGTACAATATATCACTTGTTTGTGTAAATAGATTTTTACCTACTCCAAGAATTACCCTGGCAAAGGGACTAATAAATTGCCAGAGACAGGAAAGAAGAGGAAAGCGTAACCTTTAGCGAGAGCATAAAGAAATAATGGATGTGGAAATTTTTTTTTTTGTTTTCACCTCTAATGAATGTACAGTGTTTTTCTCCATTACTAGCTGTTGGCTGTGGAAGTGAAAATATAGAGGCTGGTGAGGCAAGGCCGTAGAAATGAGGAAATACTAGTACATAAACCCATTTGCACTAAAATATTACACTTGTCTAGAAGATAACTAACACTGTGTGTTAGCAGTGGTAGCAGAGTGATGGTTTGCTATCAGACCTCATAATTTATGCCATGCAGAGCATTGCCTGTGGAGTAAGGGCTTGATAGATCCTCTCAGCCATCCTGGTGTAGCAGGAATCGAGATTTTGTTTCATTCTTAACTCAGTGGATCAAGGAAGAGAAGCCAGAAAGCAGATTTGATGATTAATTTGCTGGGTGTGCACATTATTATTGCTGCAAATCTGTATGGCTTAGTCCACCTGAGGATCGTGTGGTCTCCAAGTGATAATGACATGTGCCTGCTTGCTCCAGGGGAGTTGGTCTGTTCCAAAAATTAGTATTTGAAGAATTTTCAAGAGTCCCTCCTTGGGGCTTGTAGGGTGGGCAGCTCAGCCACTTCTGAGATGGGTGTTCAAAGAAGCTGGGCCCAGGGTTTCAGTTTTATTGTCTGTGCTCTCTTGCTTGCTAAGTGGTTTGTGTCAGTGTGCTTTGAGCTTAGTTGCTGAACATGTTACAGGTTTTTAAAAGTGAGTTTGATACTGTTGTAGGGCAAGAGATCACTGACTAGTGGGGTTATCCTTCACTAGTGCTGCGTGGCCATTTAAAGCTGATGGTGCAGCCACAGGTTGTTAAACAATTTTAAGCAGACCTATCTTAAAAGCTTGTAAAACTAACATTTAATGAAGTGAAACACAGATCAATTGTAAATTTTGTGCAGCAGCTCAGCTGTATTGATTGCAAGGTTCAAAGACTTTCAGTATCGCCCTATTAAACACCTATAATGTTAGGGTTGAAATGATGCTTGGCAAATGCTAACAAGGTTGAAAATAATTCCAGCTTTCCGGTCAGCAGGGAGGGGTGGGAGCTGTTTGGTCACATAGCAGTTGCTCCTGGGTCAATCTGGGCTGGAAGGAAAGGGAGCTCTGTGCTGGTGCAGCAGCAAAGGCAGCACTGCAGCCCCTCTGGCTGCTGAGCGTGCAGGTGTGGGAGCTCTCCCTCAGCACTCCTCTGTGCAACTCTTGTCTGCCTTTCCCCGAGGAGATTTTGGCTGTTCCAGTGGACAGGGCTAAACCTGGGCCAGGTGTGACAGCCAGGGATCAGTTTGGCCCCTCCGTGCCTGGGGTGCTGCGGGTGGATGTGCGCGGTGGCCCCGGGCACGGAGCCGTGTCTGCCACAGCGGCTCTTTGGCAGAGCAGCTGAGAGTGTAATTTAGCTGTGCTTGGCTTTGGCACGCTAAAAGCTGGATCCTGGCTCCAGCCCGGTCCCCTGGTGAGAGGTCTGTAATTTGTAACCACTCAAGGATGCCGGCGGCTTTTCCTCTGCTCCATGGATATGTGCCAGACTCTGCAGGCTCGGCTGAGCCGTGCCCCCTCCTGCCCAGCGGCGGGATGGGAATGGGAAGATGTATGATCAGGCAGGCAGTACGGCAAAAATAAAATCAATACAGATCAACTGAAGAGTTTTAATCCTGCCTTGTAATAACTCCTTATCCCTCCATGCCCCATATTCGTTACAGCGTGGTGCCACTGAACGCTGCTCACTTGCAAATCAGACTGTCCCCATGCAGTGTAGTGACTATAAATGTGTACACAGACCGGGAACACACCCCTTGCTGGAGAATGGGGGTGTGCGTGGAAACAAACCCAGGCAGCTCCCAGGGTGAGTACAGCAAGGCTGGGCCTTAGGGAAAGAACAGTCTGGGCGCTGTGTTTGACCCTGGCAGCTCCTGCCCCGGGTCGGCTGACATCCCGCACTTCACACCTGGGTAGGAAGGGCTGTTCTTCTGTAAAACAGCAGCTCCCTCTCCTGCATACATTCTGACAACAGCAATTAGAAACGTACCAGCACACCAGGGAACTGCTAAATATAGAACGGCCTGAAGAGATGAGCTTATGTTTCCTGGATTTTTTTGGTGTGATTCCCCCTGCTACCTACCTGCCTTATGGATGCTGCAGGAGAATTTAAAGGTCAGGTGACCAAACTACCTCAGAAAGAGGAAAAGGGATCCCTACTTCTGCCACTGTGGTATGAAGAATAGGAGTCAGGAAATTCCATCAGGAAATAAAGGACCATTAACTCAAAATGAGATTTTGCCAGCCTGTGGTAGATAAAGCTCCTGCCAGTTCTGGGCTAAGGAGGAGGAAGCAATGCTGAACTAAGAGAGCTTGAGCAGAGCAGGATGTTGTTTCTGCACTGGACCTCTGAGAAGGAAGGCTTTGCTGAGGCCCAGCCCTGACCTGGCTGGGCCCACAGTGCTGTGGGACATCTCAGCTTCTCTACAAGAAATCCTGCCTTTAGAAGATTATTTCCCTTTAGGAAATGCACAAAGAGTGAGCGCTTTAATTCCTGGATTCCTGGATGTCTTAATTCAGAATGAGTTGTTTTCACTGCTGCAATAACACAAATCTCGCTCGTACGTAATATATTATTTATTTAACGAAAGCTGAATGAAAGAGCTCCCTCGCTCCCTGTCTGTGGTGTGCAAATGTCTAGGGAGTGTTTGGTGCTTGCTTCAACAGCTCACGCTCCTAAAGACTTGACATCTTGTTTATATTGCCTAAATAGATGCATGCCATTTCCGGGAGCTGGTGTTGGGCTTTTATGACAGTCTTCATACACAGTTTCATTTTTAGTGTAGGAGAGGTCACAGCGTTTTGCCGACTCAAAGCACCTGACACTGACAAGAGGAAGCAAATTTCATTAAATAAAAAAGGGGTCAGCACTGCACAGGCTGATTATTTATAAATAGTGCCACCAGTCAATACCTGATGGTTTATTGGACTTAATGAAACTCCTGTAGCCAAATGTGTATTTTAAGAAGGCATTTGACCTTGGGCATCTCTCCTGCTGAGGGGATGCTGACTGCTGTGTCAGTGGCTCAGAATCAATAACCTCCAGTGCTGTCCTGTTGAGCGCTCGTGTACTTAAGGGTGATATTGTAAAATGTGACAATATTCTGCTGACGAATGACTTGATACCCATATCCCTGTGGGGAAGGGTGGGCAGGGTTATGTGGTGACTCTAAAAATGCACTGATAATGAATGAAGAAAAATTCTGCTGAGGATGCCACTTTAGCCATTTAGCGCTTGGAGCTGCTGCCCGTGTGTCAGCCTTTACCAACGCTGTCTGTGGGGGTCTGGGTGAGACCTGTTTGCTGTTGTGATTCACAAATTTAAGGAGATTTTTTAGGGCTCTGGAATTCAAGCTTTGCTATTCTCCTGCTTTTAATCATAGGAGCAGTGTGATAGCCCTGTATGCAGAAATTATGCTTGTCATGTACACAAAAATCAGTGCCCAAGTCTCACTTTAAGGACTGGCTGGATGTTTTAGGCTGTTGCCTATAAACAGTTTAGGGGTGAACATCAGGAAGGGAGAAGAGCTGCCTGATCCTGGAGTAAATGGAGATAAACTGGCAGTGGCTGCATTTATTGTACCAGTTGGAAAAGAATCTCAGGCTAGAAAAATTGTCTGCCTGTAAAGGCCAAAGCAAAAAGTTGAAGTTCCTTTTGGGTAAGGCAGTTAATTCACATAAGGGGATGTACATTGGTGGACAGATGGGTTTGTTGCCTTGCAAAGGACTTTTTAAAATATTTAAGGCTCCAGACTAACTGAGATGCTGCACATAGAGGAGCTTCCATGCACAACAGGTTGTTGGCACTCCTTAATGGACTGGGCTGAGCTTGGATTTTCTGGGTTCCTGGGTTTGGAACTGAGGTGTAGATCAAAGCTGAGGTACTGTACACACTTAGTATGAAATACTTGTTGGAATATGTGTAGCCTTTCACCAGGATAATACTGTAATACTGTTACTTCCCTGGAAACATCCCTAGCATGGCTCCAAACCTCTGGCTGTGGAAATGCTCATGTGTCTTTTGCTTGGTGCAGGCTGACAGGAAGAGAAGCAATAAATGCAAGTGTACACATACAGGTATAATTGCAGTTTTTCAAAATAACTTTTTTAATAACATCTTTTAAATACTTTATGTATTAAAGAGCTCAGCGGGTCTCTTCTTAATATACAGTGTGATTAATTCAAATGAGAAAAAAACAGTTATGCAGACAGGTTTTTCAGCTAATGAACAGGATGCATAAAATATGCTTTGCCTCACTAAGGTATTATTGTTATCTGACATTTTTGGAAATTCCCATGGAATTTATTTTACATTAGCTTCTGGTAGTGCCGATGGAGTGGGTGAATTATTGCCTCTTTGTCTTGAGACTTGAGCTAATCCTCTGTGCAGATTTTTGAAAATTTCTTTTGCACAGTTTTGAGTTAGGCACGTTACTAAGAGAATTGCACACAGGAAAGCTTATCCCAGCAGCACAGGCAGAAGAGACACATGGCTGTGGGTTAAGGCAGTAGACTCGTAAGTCCCATTTTCTGTGCTAGTAAGAGTTAGAAGCTGTTGCCTGTTTTAGTCCCTTGTACATTATCTGGCCAATGGGTCTGGCTGCCAAACGTGAAAGGATGCCAATGACACCTTCTAGATGGGAAGTTTGCGATGATCAGCAGCTGCTTTCTGGCAGAGGCTGGGGGTGTCTCCAAACAGAGCCCTTCCAGAACACTGCCTGTGTGTGAAACGCTGTGTGCTTTGGTCTTTCAAAGCAAAACGTTCCTGAATGAAGGGGAATCAAGCCTCCTTAACATGTGCTTTAAGTCATCTCTTAGAAAATATGGTTCTAGTCCAGAGTGAGTATTTTCCAGGACTTGGGTATGGGGTCAGAACAGGGCCCCTCATCTCTTTCAGACATTTGATATGTGTAAATGCATTGCTGTGCTGAAATAACAGCTTGCAGGCTAAACTTAATATATGTAAAAAGCCAACTTCCTCCCCAGCCTGAACAATGAATGTTTTCAGAAAACTATCTTGAAGGGAAATTCCCTTAATAAAGCTTAGTTGATAGTTTTCTTCAGTGAGCTTTGATGTTGTTTGAATGTGTTGTTGAATGTGTGTCTGTCCTGAACCATGTGCAGAGCATCTCCCAGTATTCTCTACCTGAAATATCAGTAAACTTATCTAGCACGGAGTCTTTAATTTCCCTTGCTCAATCAAAAAGCAGATTTTGCTCTCTAGCTTCTGAACTCATCTTATTACAGAAGAGATTTTCTGCTCTGAAAGAAAACAGAAGAGGAGTTGCTAAAGAGATAAATGACAGACTCAGCCTTAAACCCTGAACTTGCAATTTATTTGCAGCAAATGTTCAGGGGGTGCAAAGACAGGACATCTGTTTCAAGTTATTCCCAAAGCAACCTGCTTATTCAGCTGCAGACATCCCCACCTGCTCCTCTAATGAGCTCGGATCTCACAATATTCCATGTTCCTTCCTTTGAACCTGGGCAGAGCTGTCTGAAGCAGGAGAGCACTTCCTAAAATTCAGCATAGAGAGAACCCTCTGCATATGTGCTGTTGGAGTCTCTAACTCCCACACTCCTGGAGTTGTGATGGCTAAGTTAGGCAATAGTGTACACGCTCCTAATGTAGGATGTTGTGTGTGAAACTAGAGCAGTTTTGGGGCTGGTGAGGGGTTTGGGATCTGGCCTTAAAGACAGAGTTTTTCAGTGTGATCCTTTTCTAATGCACTGCTGCCATTTGACATTTACCATTGACTGCTTATGCAAACTAAGGGGTAGCAGAAAGATACTGATTTCTAATTTTTTTCCCTCCCTGTACTTTAATTTTACAAAGTAAATACCAGAAAGAACTGCTTTGCAGGTGCTTTTTAGCACAGTGAGCACAATGCTTGGGGAATGCAGCTGGAATCCTTGGCCAAGGCTGCAGAGTCACTGTGTTTCAAAATGCATATGACTTTGGTGGATGCTCTGGACTAAGTGCTCACAGCCTGCAGAGGCCCGCAGCAGTGGGAAATGTGCTCCAAAATGGTGCAGTCATCTGCTTGGGCAACCTTCTTTGGGAGGAAGGGAATGCCCTTGAAACTTAACAGAAGGGACAGAGCCTGATCCGAGTCCCCTGCTCTGAAGGTGTCCATGGCAGTGTGGTGCCTGCCTTGCTTTGGAGGCTGGGGATTGAGAGTGGTGTTCCATTGTACCTGAACGTTCTGAGCTGACTCCTTGTGACCTGTACAGAGCACAGTAAATGGGCAGCAGGTGAGACAAAGAATGGCTTTTGTAGACTCCCAGGGAAAGATTCCTGCTTGGGCAGAAGTGTCCCTGGGAGCCTCGCTGTGTGTCCTTCCTTACACTGTGCTATTTTTTGCTCTCCCTGCAGTCAGATACGCGTTGTCAGAAACAGATTCTCTGTTTCAAGAGGGATCTTTGGTGTTTGTTTTGTGCTAAACATTGTCATTAATGAGCCATTTTCTTGGTGTGATGCCTCTTGCCTTATATCAGCCACTGTTTCTTGGGCTAGTCTTGGCAGGAGAGGAAAGCTCTCTGATGGATTCCCAGGAGGGCTCTGGGATGGGAGCAGCAGTGAAGGAAAAGGAGTGAAAAACTGTGTTGTGCTGGCACCTGCCACTAAATATTCTCAAATAATTTAAACAACTTGATAGACTCAGTGCACCAAGCCTTCCAGCTGCTTTTCCAGCAGCAAATGATGTGTTCTGCCCCTAGAGCCATAGTTTGTGGATATGTGTGGGGAGCAGTGGGCAGCCCCAGCCCTAAGCCAGGAGGCTCTGGAGCATGTGGCTGGATTCAGGCACAGGGCAAGGCAGCCCAGTGGAGTTGAGGGAGCCACGTTGCTGTTGTCTGTACAGCAGTCTTGGGGCTGTACAGCAGTGTGAAGGTGAGTTAGGTGTGAACTGGGAGATGGGATGGGAGTATCCAGCAGTGATGGTGTTGTCAGCAGACATGCACCAGAAAGATAATTTCTGGAACTGTGAAAATGGCTGCTCAGTGCCATCCCAAATATCAATGACTATGGAGGAGACAGATTTACTCTCCTGATCAAATAATCTTCCTCCTTTTGCCATCCTGAGCAAAGACTCTTGTTCTGTGTTGGTTTTTCATTTCCCACTAATTTTTCAGAGGAACAGGTTAAATATCAACAGTGCTTTTTGGTGCCAGCAGAATCCTGGATATGAGACTGGGATGTGCTGTGGTACTGGTGACAACCAGTTCTGGCTGTGATGGCTGGGGGCACCAGAACTGCTTTAACAGCTTTATTTGTGTCTCTGCTCCCATGTCAGGAGTTCTGGGTCACATTTGTGAAGGCTGCCACGTGCCAAAAGCAAGTGGCTGTGAGACCTTGAGCCATGTGATCTCTTGTGAAATCCGGAAGCTCTGGCAGGGAGTTGAGGATTTTTAGAAAGCTTCTACATCCGTGCTGGGTTGAAGGAGTCTGTGGGATTCTCTGTAACAGGAAATTGTGTCTGCATGTTGGACCTGACTGCATGAAACCCTGTAGCAGTGGCAGATTGAAGGATGTGTGAAAAAACATGATCTGCAAAAAGCAACTAAAAATTGCACGTAATGAAAAGGGATCTGCAAGTGTTTCAGTGCACCAAGGGAATCATCTTTATCACAGCAGTGATAGTCAGGTTCTCTCTGCTGCTGTTTCCCAGGAGCAGCAGATCCAGAGAACAGAGCTGTGACTTTCTCTGTTGGAGTGAGCAGGAGCAAATTGCCCCTTTCTCCACAAGAAAAAAACAGCTGGCCGTGGTGTTTGCCGGTTGCACAGAGCTCAGCACTTGGATTGTCTCTAACTGCAGGCTTTCCATTTGTAAAAAAGCATCTCACGGTAATTAGTTTTATTGGGCTTGGCCAGCTGCCAGGTAAAAAGCTGGATAGCACAGTACTGGCATGGCGCTCCACAGGTCCAGACATGCTCCATTTCCAGTAGCTTTTGGAGTCTTTAGTGACTTGTATTGCACAGTTATTGCATATCCTGAATCAATGGAGGCAGTATAGTGCATATCCAAGTGCCCTTTGAAATGCCCAGTATTAAAATTTATGGTATTTATGTTGCTATATAGGTAGAATCAAGTTTAATGATTTTCTCTTTGTAAATGGGGTGGATTTTTCCTCTTATTGGCAGTTAGGCTTGCTGGGGCAGAAAAGTAGATGAGAGCATGGAATTACAACAGGTTGTAAGCTCAGTTTAGCACCAACTATATATAATTATACTTAAGAAATGACAATAGTAGCTGAAAACTATTGCATGATAGAAAAAAAGTGACTCTTCCCTGGAAGAATGCCTTTGCTATTTGTAGCCAATTTCACATGCTTAGTAACTGAGTTCTACGTTGATTTCTGTAAATGGTACATGTAAACAAGGTGGCATTTAGCACATTAAATGGAGTAAAGAGGAGCAGCGGCCCCTCAGAGGGCACTCAGGGCTCTGATAACTCTTCACTGGGACCATGAGGAGTGGAAGGCTGTTATAAAGATTCTGCACACCATCAAAACTCACCCCTTTCTTCCCAGAAAAGGCCAAAGCACAAACACTTGTCTGGAACCTGGGGCTGGGCCCTTGACCAGGGACTGGGAGATGCTGCAAGGGGACATCCTTAGGGAACCACTGATCCCTGCTGTGTGTATTGCAGCTCTTCCAGACCAGACCTTTTCCAGACCCACTACTGCAGTTTTTCTTCTAGTGACTAAAAAATTAAGTATGCACAGCAGATCTGAGACCTACTAGAGCACTGATCCTGGGGGGGAGGAGCACCAAAGAAAGAGAAATAGCAAACTAACAGAGTGGGATGTGACTGAGTTTTTGTACTTCATTCTGAATGGCTAAACAGTTTATTCACTCCTCATTTAGAAATCAAGATTATAATGGGGCATCTTCAAAAAAATGCAGTCCATTGTGCCTTAGGAATTTGTTCCCTTGTGTTGCTCGCTAGCCTCGGCTGTAAATGTGGCATTAACTCTGCTGGGTGCCTGTGGATCTCACAGGATGATGGCTGCAGGTTCACAGCGCGTGGGACCGGCCGGTGCCCCGCGCCTCGCAGCCGACATCCAGCACGCACCAACCAGGCGAGGCAGATACAAAGGTCAGCTTGTGCCCGTTTAACCACAGGACACGCTGTGGAACTCTGTCCCATTTAAAAGAATTGATTAACTCTGGTGATATCTTCACCATTACCTCTATCAGGCAATAGATTTGTCTCCATCTAAGTCTTCCTTTAGGAACAGCAGAGGTCTTGATACCTCAGCAGATTTCAGCTTTGTTTAAGCACTGTGATAACTGACTGTAAGGGGCTGATTTTATTCCTGTAATATTCATGTTAATAACAATAACTTTTGAGAAACCTATTACAAGTCTGCAATGGTAATTTAAAAGAAAGGTCATATGCACCATTCCCCATTCCATAATGATCAAGTTAGTAACTTTTGATGGGTACATTAAATGATGCTGTCATCCCTGGGCAGATCACAGAATCAAAACAGGTTCCTATTTCATTCAGAGTGTAACACCTGCAATGAAATGCTCCTCTGGCTAAAACAGGTGTTTCCAACAGAGGAAAGGTTTGCTGTTTAAAATGCATCCAGCCGATGCTGTGGGTGTCTGCCAATGGACAGCAACCCATAATCTATATATAAATTAAACAAAACCTCTTCATGACAAGAATATTATTAAAGCTGCAAAGTCAGACACTCGGAGGTGAAGAAATGCCAGCATCAAAGTTTCCTGGGTGACCTCAGTTTGTCCTCTCCTTTGGTTGTGCACATGCATAATGATTCAGTTTGTAATTATACAGCTGGAAGTTATTCCTTTTTAGATGCCATATCCCCATATTCAGTACCTGAAATGCCCTTGCTCCTGGGACTGTGCAGTGCTGGGGCCTTGGCTCTGGACTGTTGTTACCTAAACCAAAAAGGTGACCTATGGAAAAACACCAGTCTTATGCCCTGCAGGAGAACGCATTGGGCTGTTGTCCTGTGGGTTCTGTGGATTTGCAGGATCCTGTTAAAGCCAGCATTGCCATATTATGGATGAGGGTGTGAGAATGGGGCTGCACAGCTGCTGTCAGAAATGGCCTGTGGGCTTTGCATACAACACTGTAAGGAAAGATTATGCTGAAAATCTTTGAGGAATTTCTCCTGGTGTTCTGGGGCTCTGTGCCTGGGAGCATACATGTGTCTGGTGAGCCCTGGTGGGATTTTAAGCTCATTTGGAAATAATGCTTGTGCTTTATAAGGCAATGTATTTCCTGGGGGATTTGGAGCATCGTTCTGGCAAGAACAAAGAGGACAAGTTTCTCCTGTCTTCTGCTCCAGCATTTTAAACTTCTTTCTGCATACTTCTGATCCTAGGCACATAAAAGATGTTAAAAAAAAAATTGTAGCAGGAGTTTATTATGATGATTCTTGCACAAACAATGATATTTGCAACTTTCAGAATGAGGTAATTGGGTATGATTTAGCAGCACTGCAGCTACAGTGTCTGATGGTGGCTGCAGATGTCACTGGCCACTCCAGCAGATCCGTCCCTTCCTGGTCTGCTGCTTTTGTGCCCAAATCCCTGCCAAGGCATGGAGAGCTCTCAGCATGGCTGGAAGGAGCTCAGCCTCCACATCTGCGTGTGTGTAAGGGGCCACGTCTGCCACCAGAGGTACCTCAGCTGGCTTCAGCTTGCTGCTGAGCTCTTGGCTGTGCGTTCAGCCTCTGCCAGCAGTGCCTTTCATTCCTGACTAAATGAAACTGGGACTGGTCTATGTGAGTCTGCTGTGCTTCAGCCAGAGCTTCCAGCAGTGCTGAGGGCATGAGATCACCTAGAGATCAAGGCTGTGCTGTGTCCTCAGCTCATCTTTTCTGTCTGAATTGTCTCAATTTTTGTTCTGTGTCCTCTCTTCTCCCCGTTAGATGTGAGGGTTGACTTTGTAACTCTCTCCGTGCTGCTGCGGGCAGGGGGTGTCTCAGCAGGTCCTGCTTGTGCAGGACCCGCCTGCCTGTGACACAGGGACCAGTGTCTGCAAGGGCTTTCTGATCTCTGTGAAATCAGAGTACAATATACATATTGAAACAGGAGAGGACAGCTCAGACACTGAAAATGAACAGGAAATCAGCTTTTCCATATTAACTCTTCATCTGCTCTTACTCTCATATTGTCTGTGCACAGTTGTCTCTTGTTTGAAATTTTTTTGTTGTATTGTCAACAAAAAGGGAAAAGCCCTCAGTTTTATTCAGCACGGGATTTTTTGAGATGATAGATAAATTTCAGATTTCTAGAACAAATGTGTAGATTTACACATGAAAAGTTCAATTGTTTTCTTTTTAAATAGAAGGTTTTGTTTAATACTTGAGTTTACTCTTGCTTCAGAAGGCAGAGGAAATCCTGGTATAGGGCCAGAGACAGGGAGTCATAACAGAAGTTAAACTGAAATTAGACATGAAAGAATTTTTAAAAAAAATCTGTATCTCTGGAGCCTGAGAGAATGGTGCCTCTCTAGTGAAGGCATCACAAAAAGGGAAATTCAGCCTCATTGGAGAATATTTAATTCCTCTGAGACAGACGGGAAAGTCTGAGCAGAAATATTTTTAAGAGTGTCAGTCTGTCTCTCTCTGATCAGACTGTGCAAACCCAGCGCTTCTGGTCCAGTGTGGGAGTTACTCTGCAGTTGGAAGCCTCTGGCAACAGTCGGCCCAAATATCAACAGACACTCCATCAAATCCCTTGAAGACACAGGGGCAAAAAGAGAAATTTATTTACAAGTTTATTCTTTGAATAGTCCACATGCAACAAATTTAGCAAGGTTGCATTCTCGCATAAGAAGTTTGCAGAAACTTTGAATTTTGAAGTTGGCAGAAATGGAGCAAAAATGTGAGGGTTTGCAGATCAAAGTGAGTGGCACTCACCTTCCAGGGCAGGTTCTGGGTCTGCACTCTCTGGAGGTTTTCCTCAGCTCTTAGTGGGGCTGTGTGAATTATCCTTCAAATGTGCTTCTGTAAAGGAAATATCATTCCCAGAGGCAGGATCAAGCTGCTAAAGGTTGTTCAAAGAAAAAATAGCACCGGTTTTATTTACAGAGACAAACCTCAGCCCATGAGGTCTGCAGCATCAGCCTGCCTTTATCCCTGTGGTAACAGCTCGGAGCAGGGATGTGCAGGCAGAATGGGAAAGGACTTGGGCTGGTGTTAGGGAGAGCTGCGTTCACTCAGTGTTCGCTGTTATTCCCTTTGGGTTTGCTCACAGGGGGCTGTAATCTTGTAAGCCTCTGTTTCAGATAGGAATCCAAAATATGGAAGGGCATGCTGAAATTGCAGAGATCTGAAAACTCATGTGAAATTTTGCTTTTCCAAACTCCAATGTTGTCAAAATTAGCAGAAAAGTGCTATAAATGTGGTGTAAGTGAAAGCCACGTCAGACTTGTGGTGTAAAGCCTGTTTGAGATAGGTGTCTGAAAGACAACCAATACATGCAAGCCACACTTGCAGCTAAGGAACATCCTTATATCCTTGGACAGAAGTTTATTACCTTCCTAAGCTCTTAATGTTGATTTTTTTTTTTTTTTTCCTGGCTTGAGCTGGTGGCTGAATCTCACATACTTGCAGAGGACCAGCTTGCTGTCATCTCGTTGGCATTCTGGTTTGCTGCTTGCAATTAAATCGAAATGTTCCTACGGGCCTTTCCCAAAAGACAAGAACCCGCTTGCAATGAGTTTCCCGGTGACAGGGATCCAATTTCCCACTGTGCTCACTTCGTCTGACCTTTGGAGCATGGAAGGTTGTGATGCACCAGCCTGCAGGGACCGGCACGATGTCTCTTAATTGTGCTCTGTAATCAGCGGCTCGTTTGCAACCCTCTGCAATGACACAGCTTTGTCCTCCAGCTGAGGGCACCACGGGAGGCCACTCTGCAGGCAAAGGCACAAGGGAAGATCAAGTACTCCCGGCTGCGATGCTGGGAGGCTCCTTGGAGCTGTGAGCGGGACCTCAGTGTGTGTTTTATGGTGTATTGATTGGGAAAGGAAGCATAAAATACTACCTAAACTCACATTCTCTTGGGAAGCTTCCACTACCCAAGGCAAAATGGGACCCAAGGGGCTGGGGTCCTAAAAAGTATTAATTCCCTTATAAAAGATGTGTGTGTGACCTTGGATTAATCCAAAGCCAGAAGAAATAGGTCCCACTAAGTGTTTTGTGGGAGTTTGCAGGCTCATAGGAAGGAACCTGTGATACACACCACAATAAACTCTGCAGGCATTAAGCTGGGTGAAGCAGGGGAAACCTTCATTGAATCATGGGGGGTGAATGAGCTGCAAAAGTTTTCCACTTCTCCAAAAAAAGGAAGAGTGAAGGACCTGTACTTTGGCTTTGCTTTAGTAAAAGTCTGTGTGTAAGCTCTGTGTAGAAATTGAGGCACTTCAGAGTTTTGCACAAGCATCTTTCACCCAAGCAGCAGTAAAAATGGCTTCTGAAGAAATGGCAACCACTGGGGATGGTCCAGGAGAGATGTGACACTCCTTTGCTTCTTCAAGGTGTCCATGGTTCAGGTGCTGCTCTGCCTGGAGAGCTGAAAATGTAAGGGCAGAAATGGCAAAATAACCCCAACATTGAACCAAAGTGCCATGTGCTCAGAAATTGGTTGAACGAGACACTCTGTGACCATGAAATCACATTTTGGAAAGGCTGAAGTTGATAAGCTCAGTGCTGAAGCTGCTTCAGCCTTGTGCAGGAGGTGAGCCTACAGTGTAGGATGGCTCCCTGAGTCCTTTCTGGAATATTTACCTTCCAGAATCCTTTCTCATGTAAAACAATAATTCCCTGCTTTGATGGATTCTCCTGAAATATAATCTGCATAAATGGTACTGCTGCAACCCTGTCTGGATTGAAACACATAATGTTGTAGGATGGGAAGAAATAGCTGTGTTTTTCTTCAAGGCAAAATTTCTTATGTTCTTGACAGCTTTTGAAAAAAAAAGGTGGTGTATGTGGAGTGAAAATCTTTGATAGGGAAGTGAAATAAAAATGAATTATAGCTCAGTTGTTTCACTTTTAAAGGTGAGGTCTTAAATTTCTAAAGTGGCCATCCAGATGCTAAAAGGCATAACTTTTACAATTTATTACAGCCCATTTTCCCCTTTATGTCCTATAAAACACTGTAGATGTTCTTGACCATACACCTCTGTCATAGCATACATACCTGAAACGTATTCATTCCCTCCAGCCAGAGGACCACAGGGCTGTGCTTGCTTTAGCCTGTGTTACTGGTCCCTGTGAGGAGCAGAAGTTAGAATGAGCTTTAAAAACCTGAAGGATAGTGATGCCAAACCAGCAAAAGGGTAAAAAGTTCATGTAATCCATGTTCTCCTGCATGGAGTGGGCTCTACAGCAGGCCTGGCCTCCTGTGGGCTGGGCTTGACCAGGAAAGCAGATCTGTGCTGCAAATGAAGGTCTTGTAATTTTAATCCTTTACCGTGGGGGAAGCTGCATCTTGATGTTGTAGAGACTGAGCCTTATGAACACAAGGAGGACAAATGCAAATAAAGAAGGGTCATGAGTGGTTCCCTGCCTGGGAGGGAAGAGGAGGGGGAGCTGAGAAACCAGACTGAGGAGTGGCTGCTCCTCTGACACCCCTGACTCCTGACTGTGGGGTTTCAGGGCAGGGACAATATTTCTCCTGGGAGTAATTCAAGCCACAGCTGATGGGCACTGGGGAGGACTTGCCTGGATAGCCCAGGGCTGTTTGTTGTGTGCTGCAGAGCACACGGGCTCTGCGTGAGGTACAGGTTTCAGAGCTGGGATGGTTGCAGCCCAGGCAGGGCTTGGCAGCTGCCAGTGTGTTTGTTGTACACGTGGTGAAAAGTGGGCCAAATTATGAGAAGGTGATTCTGTGCATGTCCTGCTCAGACCAGGTGTACCTCGCTGTGCTTTTGGTAGTTTGGCTGTGCACCTATGGCCTTGCATTTCAGGGGAATCAAACTAATCTGACTGAATTGCCCTCACAGTGCTGCAAGGAAGTCAGTGGTTGGGGGGAGCTCAGCACAGGTTGCACTGGGAGATCAGAAACAAGAGACCTCAGAAATAAGCTGTTACAAGCTCAGGGCTCTTACATGTGATAAATCAGTAATTTCTTACCTGCCACAAGGTCAGAAGCACAAGGGAAAGCAGTGTGCTATAGAAAATACTGATGCTCAATTTACACTTAAGCATCTCCATATTATATGTATATTTAACATTTGTATTTATTAATCAGATATTCTGGTTTATGTTAAATGCTTTAAACATACAGTGAACATATCATATATCCAATATAATAAATATATAGCATTTTTTTCTTACAATAAAATATTAGTTTTATTTAGCTTACTACACTTTATCTTATTAACATGAGTTTTAATTAAGCCTAGTAAAAATGTTGTCTCCTGTAACAGTTTGGTAGAGAGGTAGGTTCCAGTAGTAAATGCATTTAATCTCTTTAGGGAAAAAGGGGGGGAAAAAAATCTATTTTATACATTCCAGTGGTGAACATTAAGGACAACATCTTCTGAGAAGATCTGATATTGGGTTAGAAATTGAACAATCACATTGTTCCTAAATAAATTGATCCTGCATATATGGCCTTAACTGAACATGAGGCTGATTTATAGTGGGTTACTTCCTTACTTCAAATTGAATGTATAGACATTTTAACCAGCATGGGGTGTTTCTAGAGTGTATCTGGGATAAAGTAACTAACAGGAAAAAAAAGGAGGTTTCCCAAATTGTCAGTGTTTTTACTGGTGTACATAGGAATAGCTCTGCCAAGACATTATTGTAGATGTCTAAATACCTTTCAATGTAATAGGATTTTTTCCATTGCTTTCTCTGGCATTTGATTCAGGGTCCCTGGAATTTGGCTGAGAAGCCTCACTAAAGCTGTACAAAACCTGTTTATTTCCATTGCTGCTTAAGCAAACCTACCTGACATGGAGTATAACATGATTCTGGAGGTTTAGTTGGGTTATTTATTAAAAAACTGTATTTTTGTGTGTGCATGTTCACAGGTTGCTCTCTCGTAACATGTGGTTTTCTGCCACAGGACTTGTTTATTCTTGTCTAGAAATCAGGACTTGGGTGGGTGCATTTGTCCTTTCCCTGTCATTCTGCTCTGGGTGGCTCAGGGTAGCAGTGGCTTCAGACACCTTCTCAACTATCTCCAACTCTACTGAACTGAAACTCCTGTCCTTAAATGGGTAATTTTTGTGGTGTGAATTAGTATAGGAGCACATTTGGAAGGCTCTGAAGAAAGTCTTGGGTGTGTTCATTTTTGTTATTCCTGCAGTCTTTGCAGTGATGTAACACCCAGTCAAATGATGTGGGATCACTTCTGAAAAACTCTCTGTTCTCACATCTTCTATACACGTTCTTTTTCTATATCAGGTAAGAGCACAAGTGCTACAAAAAATGTGACTTATTGGTAAAATAGTGGTTCTTTTTCTGAGAGAAGTTCAACCAAAAAATGACAAAACATCTTTCCCATCTGTTTCCCAAGATGTACAAACCCTGTCCTGAGATACTGGGTTTTTTTCCATGCTTGGTGACAATAGAGAGTCTGATTCCTTCTGAGAAGAGTAATAGATTTTCTTTTTATACTGGGACTGGTATTTGAAATGCTCTTGGGGTGCATGCCTTCACTTATCTTCTGTTTCTTATCTCTTGGGCCTGCCAGTAAGTCACTAGAAGGGTTTTTTGTGCATTGTGAAGGGATTTTTTCATTCCTTTCCATGTTATATGATGTCTTTATCATTTATATCCAGGGGAGTAACAGGGCAGTTCTAAGAGCACAAGGCTGTGTTGCTTGGGAATCTCAGCTCTGCACACATTTGGCATACCTTTGATTTGTAGGCAGAGAGTTTTAAATCTATTTTAGGGTGTTTCTTTTGCAATAAGTGCAGAATGGCTGTCACCATGAAACCCAACTCTTGTGCTAGGGTTTGTGGAAACATGAGCCAAGAATAAATATATTTTACTGCTTATGGGTAGGGCTCTGTTCCAATTTTCTGTGTTGTGCTCTGATCTAACTCATACTGCCTGTGTGAGAGTGCAGAGGTACTGACACCCAGCCTAAATTAACATGTCCTCACTTTTTCTGGGGTCTGAGGGTTTTTCTGGGTAAATACTGTGCTTGTTTGTGACCTACAATTGGTTTTGGTCAGTTACATTGACGGAGGGATGGATGTTGGCTCCTTGGGGAAGGATCTGTGGCCCTTCCTGGCTCAGCTGCGTTAATTTGCAAAAAGTTCTCCCTCCCTGAGCAAAAGGTCTGAGTTTCAGACCTGACCCTTCCAGAATCCCAGTAAAGAGTGTCCAGATGGATGTGGGGAATGGGATAAAACCTGGCTCTCAGCCTGGGAGAACTGCACAGTGAGGATATAGCCAAAACGTCCCTGTCTAGCTTTCCTGACACTCTCCTGGCCCTTCCTGCTCTCTTCCCTTGCAAAAATCCACATTGTCCTTTCTCACCTTTCCTTTCCAACTCTTTATTGCTTTAGTAATACTGAAAGGATCTGCTGCTCAAGCTGCCAGACAGCAGCTTGTAATAACAGAGGCACAAAACCAGCACAAGAGATTTTCTGGTTTGACTAGGATTTGTGTGCAGGAAATCTCCTGAGCCCATGTGAGTGCAGAGGAACTTTGCAGCCCAGCAAAGCCCCAGCCCCCCTGCAGGAGCAGGGTAAAAGCATCAGTCAGTGTCTCCCACCCCTGTTCCACTGAAGGCAGCAGCTTTTGGGTGAGCACTCAGCCCCTTCACTCTCTGTGAGCCCTGGCTGCCATCCAGGGCAGCAGCCAATGTGGGACCAGCATTCGCTGACTTGCACCCTCTGGAAGTTTGCTTGTTCTCTGCCTTCATCTGATGAGCTGGGTGTGGAGCAGGGGATCTGTGGATACTGCACTGCAAAGGGAAGCAGTTCCAGGAGGTGCTTTGGGAGAGGCTGATGAGGAGTTTTCCATGGCATTTCCAAACCAGAGCGCTCCAGAGCTGTTCCTGAGCTTATTAGCACTGAGCTCTCTTAATTCCAAGAGGCTGCTCCGTGGCCACTTGGGAGATAAGGGAAGATTAAACAGAAGAGCATAAGTGCTTGAAGATGAATCCTTAATACCTGTGATGAAAAGGAGGCTGGATTAAGTGAGAGTTACACCTCTGTGAGCTTCATTTCAGAGCAGGGATAGCTGATTTCACTCTCACCTTCCTCCAGTTGCCACTGGAAATCAGCTGGAGTAAAGTTCAAGCCATTCTGGCATTAAGCTAAAATCTCTTCTGGAGGTTTACACTTTAAAAAAATAGTTGTGTAGGGACTGAGTGGAATATTGATCGAGACTCTCAGGATCTGGTGGCAAAAGGATTGTTTGAAGGGTGGCATGACTTTTGTAAACACACAAGGGATAAAAATGATAAATGATGAATGTTCTGTCAAAAGAATTGCCTTTTTAAAAGAAGATACTCCTTCCTCTAGAAAGCCTCTTACAGAGAGCTAAAGAGAAGTGGTAAAGTGTGAGCAATAGTCCTGGTTCTTCTACTGCACTTTGAAAAATAAGGACAGAACTTGCTGAAATAGACAGGCTCCTACAGTTGGTGGGAAGGGCAACCCTGGACAGGAGGATTCTCTCTTTCTTTGGGCTGGACTCTATCGTGGCTCCAAGCTTGTCCACAGGGAATTCACCTGTAGAAGGCATGCCGTGGGCATGGCTGCATGCCAGTGGCTACTGCAGTGGTGGGAGGGTTTATAAGAAAACCAAGAGGATTTTTGGGGTTTTGTCCTCTTGGAAAGTCCTCACAGGAACATGAAAGTAGATGTACAGGCAGCTCTTAACTCGTGCTACAGCTGCCCCAGCTGGGTGTCCTGGCTGTCCCAGAAGGGAGCAGAAAATCCATGTATGAGGGAAGGGCACAGAAATGACTCTGGCTTGTATCAGGCAATTAATTTGGCAATAAATAAGAAACCCAGCTGGGTTCCATGAACAAGTCCCTGGCTGAGCGATGATAGGATGGATTTGAATACACACAGGGACTTCACCCAACCATGTTCCACCCTAAGCTGCAGACATCTCGCTGGCCAGGGAGCTGGGTGGTGTTAAAGTCACACCAATGAGCTGTCTGGCCCAGGACATTCAAAACCTGCTGTTTAAGGAGAGTCCAGACAATGAAACGTGCTGCTGTCACATGAAGATTTGGAGTGTGTGTTGTCTCTGTTTCCAATCTGCTCCTCCCTGTGTAGCATTCCCCTAAGTAAAACTGAACATTGAACAAAGAGGTGACCTCTTCTCTTCCCCCTTTCCAAGGATATTTGCTGTTTATTAAATGGGATCTGACCTTGACCTTGCCTGTTTTGCACTGCTGCAGCTGATGAACACTCGAGTCTTTGACCAAAGGCTTTACTGGCAGATCTGCAACTAGAGGAAGTCTGCTGCAGCTTTGCCCATGTCTTGACTGCCATACTTGAGCCTGTTTCCTAAAGTTTTCCTGAGGAGAAATCTAAAATAATCTTTTGGTGTGGCCTTTTCCAGCAAAATGATTTTGTGTTGCTCCTGGGGAGCCAATTGCCTTGATGAAGGTTTTAGAGGGAAAGAGGAGCTGAAGCTCATAACTTTGAAGGGAGTAATGCTGATGTATTTATTTCTAACATCTTTGTTGGAGCTCAACCATTTTAGGACAAGAAAGAATTTTTTTCACCTTTGTCTGAATTTTGTCATTCTCTGAGGTTGTAGAACCCCCTGCAATGTGCCTGCAGCGATCACTTTGGGACCTGTTTCAATACACACTGGTGCCTGAGTGGGTGTCAGTGTCCTTTCCCTGGCATCGCCTTCCCTGCAATCCTCACTGAGGTGCCATGGATGGCATCACTGAGCAGAATGTTGGCTTTGTCTGAGCTGATTTTCTTGCATTGTGGTGCTTTAGGCCTGGCACATTATAGACCATTGGAAGCCAGGAGATTCCAAAGGGTGGGGACCAGGCACATCCCACCTGAGGGAGACTCAGCCGATTGCACCACTCTGTGCAGGCTTCCCACAGGCTTCCAGGCCATTAAGTGCATTAAGATGACATCAGTGGTCTCAACCCACAAGAGCCAGGGATTTTGGACTTTGGGATGAAGCTCAGGTTTCTAAAACTCACATCAGTGCCTCAGTAGCCCTATCTGTCCTCCATGCAGAGTTCCTGGGGAAGTCTGTTGGAAGTTGGAGCAGTTGGCACAGCCCAGTGCAGGGGATGGACTCTGCTGCACCAAGAGTTGTCTTTGATGTCTCCCACTGGTTGCTATCGTGACTGCTGCTGCTGTCAGGGAGAAATGTAGTGCAGTGAGCTGAAGACACTGATCTGATTATGGTGACAGACTATGAAAATAAACCTTTCTCTAAGAGCAGAGTTTTGACAGCTTTTTCAAGTGCATTCACAAAGCTTGGGATATTATACTTTATTTTCTTACTGCTCAAAGTGAAAGGTTGCATGTGCTAGACGCACTTGGATATGTGAAATTAAATACATTATGAAAACAATAATTTTGGGCCAAATGTATACCTCTGAAAAAGTTTTTGATTTTCTGGCTGTTTTGGGTCTGCCTGAGATGGAGTTAATTTCCCCTACAGTGCTAAGCTTTGTCTTGGTAGCTAAAAGAGGCTGGTCAGATCGCAGTGCTCTGAGCAATGCTGGCACAGCATCGGGGCTGCCTCCCCAGCATTTCCCTTCACCAGCAGCCTGGAGAGAGCATGGGACACAGCCAGGACCAAAGCTGATCAAAGGGATCTCCCATTCTATATGACATCAGCAGCAAGAGCTGGGAAAAAGTAGGAGAAGGGGAGGCATTCATTATTATGTTTGTCTTCTGGAGCAATCCCTATGCATCCTGAAGGCCTACAGCCTGGAAGTAGCTGGACATTGCCTGCTGATGTAAAGAAAAGAATAAATACTTTGTTTTCCTTTGCTTCTGTAAACTGCCTTTCTCTTGATCCATGAGGCTTTTCCCATCTGATTTTCTCCCTACCCTGTTTTGCTGGGGGGAGTGATGGAGCAGCCCTTGGGGACATGGCATCCAACCAGGGTCACCCCACCACACAAAGGGACATCTCCCCTTAGCCTGACACTGGGATCAGCTTTGCAAAGGCAGCTGAATGACCTGAGCCAGAAGTAACAGAGCTTGATTGTTCATGGATTTATACCTCACAATTGATTGGGCTTTGGCAAAGCCTTTCCTGCAGGACAGAAATTAGTCGGGCAAGAGCTTTTTAAGCAAGTCAGTTTGCAGTCAGAAAGAAAGAAAGGAAAAATTACTAATTATACATGCAAACAGTTCTGCTGGTGAGACAGTGATGAGCTTTCTACAGAATTGTCTGCGGAAATATCTTTGTCTTTTTTTGGAAACAAAAACTCTTGGAGAATACTTTGGGGAAAGAAAGGTCATGACGTTTGAGAGGCAAAATGGAAAAACACGGTAGAGTGATTTTTTTTTTCCCCCACAAACCTCAGATCTGCAGTGCCTGGGCTACATACTTTTGTCAGCAATTTTCTTTCCCCTCCTATTTTTGCAAGATAATTTTAGTATGAGTTTTGTCGTGACTTGTGAGGCACAGGAATTGCCTTGATTTCCACCAACCTGTACTGTACCTGTACCCTGCCCTTCTGGTACAGCCCCTCTCTGTGTTGTCTCTTGAATAACATCTTGAATAATGAGCTTTTTCAGGGATGCTGATGGGAATGGGTTGGCTTGGGTTTGGTTAGCTCCTGCCAGCAAACCCAGAGCCATCAGCTGGGACAGCCACGGAATTCCCTGATGAGGTGTCAGGTGTGGTAAACTGCACCCTGAGCTAGTAGGATTATCTGTAGAGAGGCCATTATCCAGCAGAAAATAAAGAACACTTATTTGTATTCATATTTAATAATGAACCATAAACTGCATCTAATCAAACATGGATTTCCTGTTGAACAGGCAGCAGGTACGAGGGCAGTGTGTGTAAGGGGAAGTCTGTACCTGGGTGTTATTATCTGCTTGCACAATTTCTTCCCAAGGAAGTGATCTCTGAAAATAAAACCCAGCTGTCTGCTGGAATCTGTGTCTGTGAAGGGCGGTGGGAGAGGGATGCTGCTTATCCCTGACCTGCTGGATTGTATCACTCCTACTTCTCAGCAGAAACGTTCTCCCTTTGCAAGTGAAAAGAGGATGTCTCAAAGAAATCCCTGCAGAGCTCTGACCTGCGCTCCCAGTGGAGCTGGGGTTAGCAGCACTCCTGTCTCCCGCTGTGAGGAGTGCAAACAGGCTCTGCCAAGCCTTCCATATCTCTGCCAATTTTGTCTCACAGTTCAGTTAGTTGTTTTTTTAAGATTTGTTACAGAGCATTTCTTTTTTTAAAGCAAACCAACGCCATGAGTCTTGCATTTAAATAAATGTGTGTGCTCAGGTAATGCAACCAATACAATGGAAAAGTAAGACTAGAGGTGATTTGGGTAATTTTCTAGTCCATGGGAAGGCAGAGCCAACTCCCTCCACACACAGTCTGGGCGAGAATCTGAACTGGCCATTGCTTTGGGGCACTACATAACAGGAAAAAAAAAAAAAAGGTACATTTTGTATCTGGATTATATCCCAGTTGGTGTTGTGGGCTTGGGGAAATGGTGCTTGTTTTTTAAGCTCCTCTTCCCTCTTGAATGCACTACATTTTCAATGCCTCTTGCTCTGACAGGTAAAATCTCTGGCACTCTGCTGCTTTTATTTAAACCTTTTTTCCTTGGAGAAATATTGGAAATGTGCTGTATTGAGAGTATCCAACTCTGTTACCATTGGGAACCACCTTGTTAACAACTGAACAGTTAAATCTTTCCCTTCTATGGTTGAAAGATCTTCATTCCTCACTATTCCTAATTACTCTTCTCCTCAGTACCTGCCATGGGCAAACATGTACATTTGATGGGATAGGGAATCAGCTTGGCTCATATACAGAAAAGCTGAAAATCTTGTGTCTGTATGAGACTGGATTTAGTGGGAGCATCCTGGGGAGCTGATGCACTAAGATTCACATGAACAAAGCATGGCCAGTACTTGTGCAAGGGTCCCTAATCCCTCCTGGCCATGCCCAATGCCACTTTTGAGGGACTTGCTGGAGCTCAGGAGCAACCACATCACTGAGGTCGATTCCTTCTGGAGCGCTCAGAACTGTCCCTGGCAAGGCAAAATCTGAGAGATTGGATTTGCACTCAGTAAGAGAAATATTACAGCTTACATTAAGCAGTAGAGAGTTGAGGTATGATATACTTTGCCATTTTTTAAGCCTGTAACATAAACAGTGATGGATTGTTCTTATCTGTGCTTCCAAACAAGGTTTTGATCCCACCCAGCACATTGCTGTCCCAGCTGAGGGCGTAGGAAATCAAAGATAAGATGCCGAGATGAAATGACCTTCTCCTCCTTTCTCCCTACAGGTGATTTACATTTAAGCCCAGATGCAAACTGAGATTTCACGGCTGGTGTTCTTAGTGTAGACTAAACCAAAATCTTGGATCCAAAGCATGTCAGTGTTCAAAGTAAATTATATCATAGTTTATTCTCCTTTCTGGCAGAGGTGGAGTGAAATTCTCAGGCAGACATCTGTGTACAGTGAAGAAAGCTCCATGGAAATGCTGCTGTTCACTGGAATGTGTATTTATTTATTCAAGTCCTGGAAATCTAGATGAAAGACAGGAAAGACAGAGGGATTGTCCTAATGAAACTGGCAACAATAATTGTAACGAAACCAAAACTGTTTAGGTTTGAAACAGAGTCATTTAGATTTGTCCAAAGCTTGGCATTGTTGGTTCTGTTCCTTTCTGACACTGCAGATGTGTTTCTGCTAAATCATTATGTGTTTAGCATTGATTCCATTAAAAAGACACTAAGACTGTGGGAAGAGTTTTGTCACAGCAGTGAATCCCTAAGAAGAGCTGTGTGTGACATATCAGGACAAAATGGTTATTTCAATGTTTAAGCAGTGTCAGCACGAGGCACACAGCCCCCCTTGGAAATGGGAAAAACGGGATTGCTGCAAGGCTCCTTCATCACCCTTCTTTACCCACTTGGTGCTGCTGAGCAAAGGGTTGTGCTGCAGTGAGGATTTTGCTGGAGCTGGGAATGGAGCTGCTCCCTAGCCAGGGCAAGGAATAGCTGATGGCCATTGCATGAAAGGAACACCTTAATTACCTCCCACACCCTGTATGGGAATGCTGGTATGGAATATGTCCCTAAACCAGAAATGTGCTATCTCTAGTGTTAGGAAAAGTACTGCTTTTGTTGTGCTTCTCTTCCTCAGAGCTCAGGAGAAATCATAAGAGCTGCCCAGACAAAGGCAGAAAAGGGGATATTTTGAATGGAAAACCTTTGGCTTGAGATTTTATTTGCTCCACTTCTGTTGAGGATACACAATAAATCTTCCCTGGTTATTTTCACTTGAGGCAATGATGCACCAGAGTGATGCATTAAAGCTTACCCTGGTGCAACAAATATCCTCAGCTTACTTTTTTATAAGCCTGCTAATTTTCACAGATTTCTAGAAAGAACTGTTTAGGAACTGAGGAACAGCTGGATGATGGAAAAGGATATAATCCCCCGCCGCCCCAAGCACAGAACCTCCAAAATATCTCCAGTGAAGAAGCAGACAGACAGACCAATGCATTTCTAGCAGAGAAGTGAGACCCATCACAGCTGATCCTTCATCAGCTGCTGCTGCTGATGATACAGCGCTGCTGTCCTGGGCCACATCCAAAAGTTTTGTAGGTGACCGGGGTGGCACTTTGCGTCCTCTAGTCCAGATTGGAGATTTTTGCTGTGAGCTCTTTGAGCAGAAAGGAGATGAAATATGGTTTCTTTTTGCTCAGAGGGGCCCAAAGGTCTTGGAGGAAAATCAATTTGCTTGACAGACTTGGCAAGGAGAACTCTCAGCTGGTGGCTGGCCTCTCTCCAAGCTCTCCCCCATCCAGGGACAGGCAGGATAATTTAGCAGATCCTGTTGCAGCAGAGCGGGATAACGTATTCATGGATGTCCAAGTGACTGAAGAGCTCAGTGCGTAAGCACTTGGGAGAACAAATCTGTTTGGTGCTGGCTCTTCCTGCCTCTGGAGACAAGGAATGTGTTTGACCCTGTCCTGTGGCAGGCACCACTTCAAAGGCACTTTGAAAGGGGGCAATGGAAAGCACTGGGATGGTTCACAAATGTCCAAACACTGATTTCTCTCAAAAGTGCCCAAGATTTCCCTCCGGTCTGTGGATATGCCATGAATTATTTGTTTTATCAACAGCTAGCTGATTTTTCCATTTTTCCTCAGTTTTTTTCTTACTGTTTTAACTTTTTAACCTTCTCATCACCTCTAGCTGTGTGTGTTTTGGGCGCTTTTAAATGAAATTTCAACATTGCTCTTTTTCAAGAGAAAGCACTGCTGTTACTTTAGCAGCCTTGCAGACATACTGCTATTACTGGTGTAACACAGCAATGGAAAAATATGACTCTCCTTGAACCCTTCTCTGTTTGTTTTTACTGTCACTCTGTGTCTTGGGATTTAAGGATCTGAGAAAACCTTCCCTATGTGCAGTCCCTGGGAGGAGCCAGTGTGTGCTAGCACAGGTTGCCCTGGTCTGATGGACAGATGAGTTTTTCAGTTCTCTCCAATCCCATTTAGTGGCTGTGATAGGAAAACTGAAAGAGAGGGGAAAGGGGCTTTTCTTCCTCTCCAACTGCCCCATGTCAGCCCTGCCTTCAGCTCTTTGAACACCTTGTGTTGTCATAGGAAAATGTTGTAAGAAGCACATTTGTTGTAGGAATGTGCCTGGTGGTGTTGGCAACGAATCCTGTGGTTTCTGTTGCATTTGTAGGATGGAGGCTGCTTTAAATTCATTACTCTTTCATTAAGTTTGTTCTGTAGAGCTTTCATTCACAGTTGTCTGTGGGACCCAAATAAATGAGAATAAAAGAAAAAAACCCTTCAAAAGAAGGATAACCATGAGCATTATGCATTTCCTTGTTTAGCAGAGAAATGATAAAATCATTCTGAGTATATGGGATTATAATTACACAATGAAAATGTTAAGTCCTAAATGTCCAGCCTCATTTCTAACGTGCATTTAGAGGAATCTTGCCATTGTCCTGCTTGGGAGAGTCAAACACCTGAAAATTCCTGCTGTGAGGGTTCCCTGCTCTGTGGCTCAGCTGGCTCTGGGCTGCACAGGGCAGGTGGGACAGCTCTTGGGAGGGGTAGTGCAGAGCAGGCTCTGGCATTGCACATTTAAGGGCTGTTGTTGGGTTCTTCAGATCACTTTAGACAAAGTCAGGAGAGATTTAGCAGAGCTGATTCTGCCCTGAGGAAGAGAAAGGAGTAACTGACCTGGGAAGATAATTTCCCACTCTTTTCTGTGATACTGTTCCTGTTTCAATCCTCTGGCACCCAAAACTGTGCAGCATTTTGCACGTCAGAGTCAGCCTGAGATAAGGTTTCTGAATGGAAAACAAGTTCGTCCAAGAGTATATGGGAGATGAGTTTGCAGAAGATGCTGAAGTATTACTTGACACCATTAACTTGTGCTTTTAATCATAAGAAATGTACCTGAGAAACTTGATGGCATCCTCCTCTTCCCTCGTAAAAAATTGCGTAAGAACATGTAAGAAAAATAACTTCAGCCCTTTATGTCCCATCTCTGTCACAGATGCAATGGGCTAACAGATTAACAACTCAATATTTCCTTTAGAGCATCCCTTCTCTTCCCACGGGCAGCCACGTGTCCCCCTGTCCCTGTACTGCATGGGAAGGACAGCCCTTAGCTACCACCTCTCCCGTTCTACCAGAGCTGTGCCAATTAAAGAGACTTTTCTGTATTTATTATGGAAGAGTAACTTACACCCAGTGACATTTCTGCTGGCTGCTGTTAAAATCCTCTCCACTCTAAAGTCAGCAGCTTCATCTCAGAGTGACAAACAGAACTGCTGTTGAAGAAAATGTCGTCTCCTGAAGTGTTGAATGTAAAATTGTTTAATGGTAAATCATACAGCCTGCAAAGTTATGCTGGGAAAATGGACTAAAAGGAGAAATCACATTTACTGTTCTTTGGGTTTTTGCTCTTTGCAGTTACAGGAATTGATCATGCCCAGTAAGTGAGAAGGAAAAGAAAACTCAAGGGAGACAAACACCAACACATCTCAGGAACAAAAACCACAAAGGTTTCAGAAAAATGTTCTTTCTTTTCCTTTCTAGTTGTTCTGCTTATTATTTGTTATTGTTTTGGGGCTCATTTTTTTAAAAGAAACAATGCATTTCTTTTATCTTCCCCTCTTTCTTCCTTTTCATCTTCTTTCTTAAATGTCTCATTAGTTTCTGCTGTGCAGTTGTGCAAGATGAAATGTTGTCAGCCTGTGCTGATGAATACCTCTCTGCAAGCCTTACATAATCCATCCCAGCCCCAAATCAGGTTAGTGCAGAAATAGAGCTTTACACCTTTGAACTGCCAATTCTGCAGCAAAAAGCAGCCGCTGGCATCGAGTGCCAGGCCAGGCTGTGCCAGCAGTCAGGAAGACATTGCACTAAGTTTGGGACACAGATATGAGGAGTTGCAGTCGCTTATCCCATGTCCTTTGGAAGTCCTCTATCAATTTATTAACTTGGAATTAGGTGCCCTTTTTTCATGGGGACAAAGGTGGAAAAATTCAGTATTTCCAAGACCATACTGACAATACATACAAGACAATAATGACATGAATTTTTCTAGTTCTCCACTTAACTCATTGTTATTCCTGGCTAACTCTGGGGAGTAGCAGGGAGACTTGTGTGTAATTCCATTATTGCCAAGGGCCAGATTGTCAGCTGCACGTTTGAGTGGGGGACACAGAATCAGAAGGGACCCACAAGGATCATGGAGGTCCAACTCCTAGGCTGGACAGGTAGCATTTGCAGCAGGGTAGGTGCAGTTTAGGCTGCTTCTGTTGAGATTACCATCCTTTGTTCTCTGTGCAGGAGCAGCTATGGTAGTTTGTGCTTCCAAAGCCATCCAGGGAATGGACTTTTACAAAAAAGGCTGACAGGGCTGCACTTTGATTTTTCTTGGTTAGTCAAGAAAATGTTTGCATCCCTAGGGAATCCCTCAAAACCAGACAGGGTGCTCATTATTTTTCACTGGCCATGACCACTGTTCTGTTTTATGGCAATTTATTATTTTTGTGTTTGCTGTCACAGAAGCATTTGTTTTGTCTTATTTAAACCTCCTTGAAGTCTGTGCATAAACATTCACCTGTTGCTCCGTGGCAGGTAAATAAGAATTGAGCCTTTTGTATGCTCTGGGAATAAGAAGGAAATGCTGCACTGAGGATGCAAGCAAACAAAATAGGATTATTGGCTGATCTCTTGAAAAATGTATGTGCATTTCTCCTGGACCTACTGTGAAATGAAGAAATCTGAGTAAATGTACATCCCTGAATCTCTCCCCTCTGCTACTTGCCTTAGATATTTGGCTCCTCATATGTTAGGGCACCAGCAGCAAAATGCATTAGAAAACAGAATTACAAGTAAGGGCTGCAAGAAATGGAAAACTCTTGGAGGTGGTGTAATCTGCAAAGAAAAATGTGTTGGAGTAAATGGTCCTCTCCCAAAATGGGAGTCTGGCTGCAAACAAGGAATCAGAAAATAGCGAAAGTGCTTCTCACAGGAGTGTTCCAGGGAAATCATATGCTACAACTTTCTTGCAGGCCAAGCGCTAATTTAATCACAGAGATAAAATATGTCCTATTTCTCTACAGGACATGGGAAGATGACTGGCTCCTTTTTTTCAGGTTAAATGCATGTGCATAGGTCATATCTTATTTTCCAGATGCTTCCTGCAAGCAGAACACTTAGACCTGCTGCTCAGGAAAAGGGCCATGTCCAGTGTGGAGCCAGAGGAGGCCTTGGGGGCTGCCTTGCTGAAGGCCTAGATTTCCAAATATTTCAGCTTTCCTTGCTCTGTCACATGCCAAGTGCCAGAGCAAAGGGACATGCTTTTCTCTTCCCCATTTTTCTGTGATTGCTGCCTCTCCCTAGAGAATTATTAGGTAACAAACACACAGACATGGACACACACACAGATTCTCATTAAATGAAGAAGGACTAAGTAATTGCACATTACTGACTTTAGTGGTTCCCAAATGTACATCCTGTATTCCTTTTGGACCTGGGGGAATCCCAGCTCTGGACATTAGCTTTGCCTGCAGGTTTTCTCCAGCGTGAGGGAGCCTTTCAATTAGAGCTGCCCTCAGTGCAGGTTATAATGGGATGCTTCTGGCCTGCTCAAGGTACTTTTACTGGAATAAAAACCACAGGACCTGTTTTATGATGTACCTGCCAGCTCCTCAGTGCAGGAAGTGGAAGGGGGATGATGGGCACCATTGGGATGCTTGGAAGTTAAAGACCAATGTTCTGTATTTAAGGCTCAGGAGTGAGGGAGGGAGACAGGACCAGAGGGAGAGTGAATGTGGCTGATTCCTTAGTGCTAATATTCCTCAGAGAGGGTAAATGGGCTAAAGGGAAATTCAGCCACTTGAAAAGGAAGTTTCAAATAGAAGGGATACTGAAAGCTGAGGAAGGAAAGGCAGAGCAAGGCCCTGGTCCTGCTCCAGGCAGGGGATGCTAATGTGGTTCTCAGCTATTCAAAGCCAAAAAAGCAAGAGATGAGGAGGCTGTGCCCCCTTGAGAAGAATGCTCATGGAGAAGGGGAAACATTTAAACCAATGGCTCTGTGCAATTTAGTCAGGCAAAGGGCATAAAGGAAAGAAACTGGAGATGAGAATGCTGTCATAAAGAACAACGACAGGTCAATGCTAGTTTTGTGATGTGCCAGTGGTGTTTTTTCTACTGTTTATGAAGACAGAGGTGGCCCTCTCTGCAGGCAGCTCTCCACAGTCTGTGGGACAGGCACCCATCTGGAATAACTGGGGAGCTCATTCCCTCTTTCTCTCCTTATTATTGAGTGCTTGGGTTGGTTTACTGCAGGTGTTGGAAAGTGCTGGGTTTAACGTGGGGCAATTCGCAGACTGCTCACTGTCACAAATACACAGACTCCTCACTGTGGTGAGGAGGGGCATATGGCAGGAAATGGGAATGGGACAAAAATGGGAATGTGAGCCTGACACGTCCACAGGGTGTTTAGCAGAGGGAGTGGGAGAAGGAGACTGCAGGACAGCACTGCTGCTGCACTGGGCACACACCCCTTGGAGCCAGGAGAGGCCTCCTAGGCATGGAAACAGCTGAGGTGGCTCCAGGGCTCTGTGTCTCTTGCTTGTGTGGATTCCTTTTAGCACTGAACTGCTGTATTTGACTTTTCAGCACAATAACTACCATTTTGGTGAATGTTGAGATGAGAACATTTCTCCCCACGACTCAAATGCCCATCTTACAAAGACTGTCAAAATCTAATTATGAGTAATTATCCTATCAGATGTCTCATCATTCATTCCTGTAATTGGGTTTGCAGGGCTCAAAGATTTCTGCTGAAAGACGTGTAAAATGATCCAGGTTTCTGATATTTGCCTTCAGAATGTTTGTGGTGATGTTCTGAGTGCAGAACCTCTGCAGTCAATGGCTGTGGCTATAAGGGACACCGAGCACTTGGAGCACTGCCAGCATTCCAGAGCCATTTGTGTGCCTGCCTGGGGGGAATCATGTGGTGGGCATCATCAATAACACCCAGAGAAGAACTTCCTGCTGGAGCTGGATGAAGCCTGGGGCATTGGCAGCTCACCCAGGGCAAAACTCCTCCAGGTTTGGGCAGTGAAGCTGTGGGAGCTTTCCTTTGCTCCTTATTCCCATTTTTGCTTGAATTCCTGCTGAGCCCCTGCGTCTTTTTCCTTTAACACATCTGGGTCAGCTTCTGTCCTCATTTGGATGTTGGGTCAGTTCTGGCTTTAAGCAGGTTCTCATGAGAACAGCTGAAGGGAGAGACTGGCCCCAGGAAGCTGCTGGAAGTAGGAACATTTACAGATCTTATGGGTTGCATAAGCAGAGGGGGCAAAAAGGACAGCAATCACAAGACCAGCTCTCTTTCCTGTCTTGTTGGAACAAACATCTTTTCTTCTAGGACAAAGCCATTACTTTTTATACAGCAAATCGGGCTGTTTTGTTGTTTTAATGGATTTACAAATGGAATTTGTTATTAGCAGCAACTCCACCATTGTGATGTTAAGTGGCAGGAAATTGGCCTAGTCCGTTGCAGCCACCTCTTATTACCTTTCCCCTTCTCTTCTGAGAAGCTGGTTTTGAACAGTCTTGAACAGGGACACCATAGAGAATCTTAATTCAGTTCAGTTTAAAAGCTAAATTAGAGCAATTGATCATTTCGTTCTGATGATCACACACTCCCAGCAGAAAATCCTGAAACATCTGTAAGAGCCAAGGGGGAATGGCTTTAAACTGACAGATTTAGGGTTTAGATTCAATATTAGGAATTGTCCCCTGTGAGGGTGGAGAGGCCCTGGCACAGGTTGTCCAGAGAAGCTGCAGCTGCCCCTGGATCCCTGGAAGTGTCCACGGCCAGGTTGGATGGGGCTTGGAGCAGCCTGGGACAGTGGGAGGTGTCCCTGCCCATTTCAGGGGGTGGAATGAGATGAACTTTGAGGTCCACCCCACCCAAACTGTTCTGTGATATTTGTAACTGAAAGACAAATCAAAGCCTTTCTTTAAGAACACTGGTGGAGATTTTGAGGCTACTCAAAAGAGATTTTTGCTTTTATTTTCAACATTGGACTTGAAACTATAGGCACAGTCCTGTGGCACGACCTGAAGTATCTTTATCCTTCACAAATCAGACAACCTGCCAAAATATGCTGGTTTGGTTCACTTTATGATTATTAGTCATTATTTCTATAAAGGAAAGAACTTCATTTTGAATGGATTGATGCTCTGCATAGGCTGAATTTTGAGGGCTTTGCTTAAACAAAGTTTCTAGAGTTACCCCAGTGCAAGAGAGATTTCCTGAGCCCAGAGCCCTGCTTAGTGGGATCCTGTGAGGGAGACACGTTGGGGCAAGGACAGCAGGAAGGTCAGCCCAGAGAACTCTGTGAACTGAAAGCTCTGTAGGCAAGGAACAGATTGCAGAAAAGTCAGGGGCAAACTTCAATGAAATATCACAGAACAGCTGAAAACAAACAAAACCCACAGTTATGAAATCTTCCATAACAGATTCATCTGGAATTGTGACTAATGCATCATTCTGGGACTCAGTGAAAGAAACCCCAACTTCAGATTTATTATATTTTCTTTTGCACATGTGGTTTTCATAGGTGCTGGAATGAAAACATGAAGACAAGCCTATAAACCCCTCTATATTTAAAGTTAATGACAGAGAAATCTCAGTATAGCTGGTTTGCCAAGGAAAAGATAAATCACATTCTGCTCATCTTCCCTTTTTGCCCTTTTTTGTGTTACTTTTGCTTTCTTGAGCAGGTTTTGTCTTTAAATCAGTTGCCAATAAATGACAATTCATGACACCAGAACTGCACATGATTTCAGCTGACACTGCAGGCTCTGGCTCCACAGCATGGGACATGAACCAAATCAGAAACAAAACTTTCCTCTTAGCTGGGCAGGCCTGTGGCCACTGCATTAGGTGTGTACAGCTGCTGCCACTGTGATGCTGATTTTGGAGATAATAAGGAGCTCAAACAGTCTGTAGCATTTAAAGTGTTTTCCTTGAAATGTGCTCTAAAAGCTCTTGACTCTAAAATGGCTTTTTTTTTTTAATATATTTTTTAAAATTTTTTTTAAATGGGGAAAAAAACCCCAGACTTCCTGTTGAAAATAAATTGATAAAGTGACCTGGGTGCTTCCTAATGACTCAAATGGAGGACAAAGAAATCATAATATATGTATCTCTCTCACCTGCTCCCTAAGCAAAACTATTTTGTCTTTTCTGCTCTTACATGGGTTTAAAATTTTTAAACTCATTGCACAAATCCAACCAAAGTTTGCAAGAAAGAAGAGCAGAAGTCTCACAAATGATCAGGTTGTTAAAAATTTCATGAAATGAAGCAGATGGAAGTAAGTAACCTGCTCCAAGTCCAACCCACATACAAGACTCCAGTAAGGATTTTTTTACTAGACATGAAAAATTTTATTTTGGTAAATTTGATCAATGTAGTCTGGGAAAAGACTCACTGATGTCTCTGCCAATGTACCAAAAGATACAAATCAGTATGAACAAGATTTTATAGATTTTATTGGGTCATTAAACAACCTGGTCCTAAAAGGTGTCTATTGCTGTTTTGCAATCATCATGTTTTTTTTTTTTTTTTAATTTTTATTTTTTAGTGGGTGATGCCATTATATTTTGGAGAATTGCAAATGTGTAGGTTTGGAATGTTTCCTGATTAGAATCACAAACCCATTTCAGTCTACCAAGCTTCAACAAGCTTCACAGGAACTATGCCTGCAATTAGGATTAATTTACCAAATGCAATGACCTCTGGAGCAAGCAGGGCTTTCCCAGCCACGGGCCATCCCTGTGATGCAGGATGAGAGAAAAATATTTACTAAGGAGAAGGGAAATTACAGCACTTTGCTGAGTTAAAGGAACTGTGTGTAAATAAAGATACCCTCTGCTCCCACAGCCCAATTATAACAGTGATGTGCGTGATCTGAAAATTACATGTTGTGAAAATAATCCCCAGTTACAGATCCGCCTCTGACTGGCTCCCCTTGATTTCAGACACACGTAGGATAATTGCATGCTCCAACAGAGATCTTAATTTGAATTATTCCAGAAGAAAAGCCTTTAGAAAGCAGATTTCACTGCAGGGCACTAAACCAAGCCTGGGAAGGACAGGGAACAGAAGAAGGGTCTGTATCACATTTTGTGACACCAACTCACGAGGTGAAACCCCGTGGCTGAAGGCACGAGTGGGGTTTTTGTCAGGCCTTGTCTGAGAGACCCTGCAGAGCTCAGGCCCAGGAGTGTCTCTGGGATGGCTTGGTGGGTTTGAACACTCTTGTGGCCTGTGCACCTGTAGGTGAACATCAGGCCCGGGTGCAGTGGGTGAGTTTCCATGAGAAAAAACCCCAAAACATTAACTCTGCTTTGCACTAATTGCCATTATCAACTCTCTGTGTTGGGGCAAGGGAAGACTTTTCTTTCTGGAAATATGGGCCAAATACTGTTACCTGCTTAAAAAAATCACTTTATTGGAAAGCAGCAATGATTACAAACATCCCCAAACAAAATGTTGAAGAGTTGCTTTTAAAGGAAAGGATAAGAAAACACGGTGTGCTCTTGCTGTCAGACACAGCAGTAAAGCTGAGAAAGCATCTCCTGCAGGATTATTCTATTTTTGTGGTAATTTTGCAGGCATTTATATAAGTGTATCTGAGCTACTCTTTGATTGGCAAGGCTGGGCTGAACTGTGTATTTCCTGCCTGCAGCAGAGAAATCCTCGAGAAAGTAAATGCATTGCCCTGATGTTTTCTGAGCCTTGTTGATGTTGCCAAATTGCACGTTTTGGTGAACAAGCTGAGAGTTCAGCATATCCCCTGAGTTTTTCTCCAGCTCTTTTAAAGCAGCACCTCTGTGTTCCCCAGCAGGGACTGGCTGTGAAGTTAATGTAGGACAGATTTGGGATGACTCAGGGGCTGTTTGTTCCTGTGCATACATTGTATATTCATTACGCTCCCCTATGAGCTGGTTCCCGACCCTGCCGTTCTGAGTCAGGCTGGTGTTTTGAAATGAGGGAGTTTTGTGGGGAAAATGAATGTGCTGGTGGTTCCATGCACTGACAAAAGGCTGGTTCTTCCCTTGGCTCTGGAAAGGAGCTGCTGCATAATAAATTGCCAGTGTTTGAACTCAGGAGAAAAAAGCATGGCAGGAACCTATTAAAAATGTTCAATTCACTGCTTTTATAGACAGGCCTGACTCAGTGTGGATGCTCACACTTAAAAGCACAGGTTGAGCTACTTGAAGCATTCAGTTGTGATTCAAATTAAAAGAATAATTTGAATAAATAACTCCAAAGCTGCAACTTGATCAAGCACGAAGGCAGGACTTGCAGATGCCTGAATCTCTGCGTAGGATGTGTCTTTCCATCTCCTCTGGGCATTGTGTTTCCTCTCTGTGTGGAAAACCACTTGATAGCAAACATCCCTGGGGCAGAGAACATTGGTTTGCTTTATTTAAAGCAGAGATCAGTGGGACCTTATGGAAGGAGGAGGAAGCTGCTTCCCTTGGAGATTTGTGGGACTTATTCGAGAGTGAGCAAGAAACTGGGAAATTGCTGGGAGGTGCAGAGCCTGTTTTGTAAGGAATGGGTGAAATTTCCCATTGCTGTGTATTTTCCTGGCCATTCAGGAGATGATGGAGGTAGCTGGGAAGGACAAGTTCCCTGCACAGGGAGGGAATTCAAAGCTCCTGCACCAGGATGTGCCTGTGCTTTTAAACATGTCACCTTATCTGGGGATAGGGCTGATGACTTCCTCCTTTGTGTTTCCCAGGAATACTGCACTGGGATCAAGGTTGGGCTCAAATGCCAGAGTCCTGTTTGAACTCGATCCTCTTTGAACTGTGTGACCTCTAATGAAAGCTGGGGAAGTTGAGAGAGGAAAACAGCTTATCTTTTCCTTCTCCTTGCTGGATGGGTGCCCTTATTTTGTTTCAGATCATTCAGCTTTATTTTTGCCAGGGAAAGGTTATTTATTCAGCATTCAAATGTTTGGTCAGCTAATTAAATTTTTATATGCAGGAACTTTGGATATTTCTCTTTGAAATGCCTTAATGAACCACCTCTTTTTTTTTCTTTTTTCATGGGCAATGTACTTGGCTCTCCAGTCATGAGAGCTGCCTAGAAAAATAACTAAGGAGAGATCTCCAGCTCGTGGGTGTCAGGTGGGACAGTTTATGAGGAAGTTTCTGTTACTGATACTGAAAGGGGCATCCCTTTCACAACAATTCCCAGCCTTCACACACAATGTTCAGTGCACTCAGCATTCAGCGTGTGAAGGGTCTGGACCTGGCAGAGCACCCAAGGCCAAGGGCTCACAGGGGAAGCCAGGGGCTCTCCCAGTCTGCTCCAGTGTCCTCCTGGCCGTGCAGCCTTGCTGCCCTTGCAAATCTGCCCCACATCAGTGCTGCTCTAAACTGGAAATAATCCCCTGGACCCAAGGGCTGCACAGGGCCTTTGGCTGAGGATCAACTGCTGGGGGTGGAGCTTCACCAGGTACAGGAGTGTTGCTCTTTAGGGCAAGTTCTATGTGATGCTGAAATGAACTAAATGTAGAGCGTTTTTTTGTTTCCTGTATACTCTCCTTCAGGCTTGTTTTTTTTTTTTTTTTTTTTTTTTTTTTTTTTTTTTTGTTTTTTTTTTTTTTGGGTTTTTTTGTTTTGTTTTCTGTATGAGGAATGTAGAAAAAGAAGTAGCATGGTCTTGCTCTCCTTGTTTTCCACCAGGCCACAGAAAGCCCCTTTCTTACAAAACCCTTTCCAACTTCTCTTGCCTTCATTTAATATTAATCTCTAATTAATTTTTCTTTGGTTGTTCTCTGACAGAGTAATTTTATTTGACCAGCACCCTCCATTACATTGCTGTTTTCTGATTTCAGACCTGCTGGCTGCAGGCTCCAGTGTGAATAAATGAAGGTTCTCTCTCACTCTATGCTTTGAGTCGCCATTCCCTCCCCACAACCAGCTCCCCCAGGCAATTCATTTCACACATCTCCAAGTGGAAGCTGGGAGCTGCTCTGCACATCAGCACTTGCTTATTGCCCCACGTCCTGTTGTTATTTTGATAGATGTGCTCTGATGCCCTGCACACCCACCCCAGGTATCTTCTGCTCCCAGTTTATTACTCTGAGTGGTGTTTCCCTGGGGTTTTACAGCATTCCTATCCTCCTCCTGAGCTGCAGCTGCTGGGGCAGCTGTTCCTCATGGAAGGCAATGGGATATTGGTGGCTGATGTAAAGGCAGCAGAATTTCAAGGGCATCTTTGTACAAGAACAAGATGACCAAGGCACTTTTAAAGAGTGCCTGTGTGACTTAATAACCAGCTGTGTTCAAAAGCATTTGGAAGCCAGTTCCCTGACTTTCAACTCTTTGTGTCATTTATGTGGTTTTGTTGGTTGGACTTGGTTATTCCTAAAAACGAGACAAGGCCTGGGGCTCATCAGCCCCATTTGGGGGAGCTGAGCACGGCCCCTGGTTTTACCTTTGGGGCTGTCCCACAAGCCCAGAAGCTGCAGCACTGAGCAGACAGAGCACAGGGACTCCCACCTTTGTGGGGTGCAAGAGTGGCTGTCATGGATAGTCTGGGTTTTGTTTGGGTGCTCTGGGGCAGGTTCCTGAGCTCTGTGCTGTGCCTGGTGCAGCAGTGTGCAAACATCCTCCACCGCAGCACCGCGGCTTTGTCACCGTGTCAGGATCCAGCGTTAATATCTCCAAACTCTGGCAATCTACCAGGGACTGTAAAGCCATCCCGCCCCAACAGAAATTCTGTATGCAGACACACGCTTTGCTAGGATATAATTGGTGCTATTGCTCTACTTTCCAAATACTGCAGTCAAATACATTCCTGTGGAAAAAGAAACTGATGAATCTTCAATAGCAGGAGAGGCTGAGCCCATCAACAGACTTTTAATGAGTATCAGGCTGCATTTCTCCTCTTGCAGGGCTGCTCAAACATGGGCTTGCCCAGGGGGGCACTCCGGATCCAAGACATCCATTTAGAAAAATGGGTTTGTGGTACCAGGGAATGGAGCAAAGTAGGGAAGAAAGAAAAAACTGGTGTGTGGAGCCTCTGCTGTGTATTCAGAAAGGATCTTGCAGGGATACAGCACAGGGAAACTGGGGGCTCAAACTGAGCTTTCCGTGTGCTGGAGCCTCCTTAGCAGGGCTTGTCATAAATCTGTATTTTTGAAAAATACTAAGCCTGTTTTTCACCTTACAGCCAAAAATCTCAGGTGCTGTGGCAGTATAAACCAATTCAGTTCAGTATTTACAACCCTTCTCTAGTCAAATGTTTATCTCATAGAAAAAAAAAACCTTACAAATCTGGAAATATATGGTTGATGTAAGCTTGGTCCTGTGATTTTAAAGCCTTATCTTTAATTTTAGTTTTTCTAAGAACCTCAAATAGCTCTTACATTGTATTTAGTCTCACCGTATCTTGCTGTATTGTGGGGCTTTGTGATGGTGTTCAATCTATACTGGGAACAAAGGAAAGTGTTGGAAAATGTGTCCAGTACAGGAAAGTTTTGGATGCATTTCAAGGTTCTCTTTCTCTCCTGAGCACTGTGGGCTTTTCACCACCTTTTGGCTTTCTTGCAATTCGTTTTGTACATTTACTTACAGCCTGAAAAAATCCTATGGATCATTTTTTGAGTACCCAAGCCACAGAAGTGGCTTCCTTGAACACCCTGGATAGACAAGGTCAGTCAGTTCCCAAAAATGCTGCATGAGCCTACAAAGTGTCCATGTAAAGCTGGTCAGACATGCCTTGGAGCTCGGGAAATTACACCATCAGTCAAGGAAAAACAGTTCCTGAAACATTTTGTTGCTCTTTTATTAATTCAAATGTCATTCCTATTTTAATTCACATATTCCCAGCTAATATTTAATTAGGACAGGTATTCTGGGGTTGCTGTTTTTAATTCTCTTCTAGCTGTGCTTCCATTTCTGTAACAGTTTCATGGATGGTTTTACTTTCACAATTGACTGGAAAGGTTTATTTTCCTTTAATGTTAGTCTTTAAATACTTGCTTGCAACAGGGGCTCTGAAATGTGTATTATCTTGGATTGTGGGATGAGAAACTGTCCCCAGTGCTGGATCCAGAGGGTGATCTCCTGCTACACACATCCCCAAACACACACATGTGCTTTCAGTATTTTTGCTGCTTGTCTTAAATCATTATTTTTATAATTATTTTGATCATTACAAAAGTACAGATATCCTAGGAGCCACACAAAGCAGCCTGAAGGAAAAGACTGATTTTTGGTAGCTGTATCAGTCCTGTGTCTTTGGCAGGAGAAGTTACTGAATGTGGCCACCACTCAGAAGGCTTTTCCCGCTGTGAATATGGAGTAGGAAGTTAATGGGTTTTGATCTCCAGGCCAGGGGTTCATCCCGGTCTGCACTGGTTCAGTGAGGGGAAGACCTGTCAGGCCACAAATGGCAACACTTTGCAGTAAAAATGGAAAAAAACCCCCAACATTCATATAGATAACAAATTTCCAAATCTTACTCATGATAGCTTTGTCTTTAACATAACTTGGGATAGGGAAACAAAACATTTGTTAAGACTTGTTCTCTTGACACATTCTTAGCCTTCACCCTTTATTGTGGTGTCTATAATGGCAATTTCAAAGGCAAAAACATAATTTAATATTAAAAGCTTAATCAGCCAACAGTCCAAACTCTTCCCTGGGGTGACTTTCATAGTGCCAGGAAAAAAAAAATCTGATTAGTCTCAAGAAAGGATAAAAACTCCAAAGGTCTCAGGCCTGTTACCTCACTGTTAGACTCATTTACAACTCCTCCAAGGTCTTCCCTTCCTTAGCAGTGGTTTGGAAAGTTCAGGCCTGGGAGGAAAGTGTTTGTTCCCTGGATGGTTTGGCTCCTCTCTCCCTCCCTGGGTGTGAGGTCACCAGGGGAAAGCTCAAAGCACTGTTTCCCCTTTCACCCCCATAACCCTGTGTGAATAAAAGCTTTTCCCACCTTTGTATTGGAAAATTGACAGCTTTGACTGCACCAAGCTGTGGCACCTTGCTGCAGGCTGGTCTGAATTCCAGGGTCAATGTGGTTGTGAGGACTAGAGACGAAATATTGAGCAAAGAGAGCTTTACCCTTGACATAGCTTGGAAAGTGCACTTTAGGTGCTGATTTGGGATCAAACAAGGCAGAAATTCTATTGGAAAAAATATTGATGGCTGGAGCAGCCAATATAATTTCAGCACGGTTTGACTGCAAATGTGGAGCAGCTGTTGTGTTGCTCAGGTTGTGTGTACCTTGTGTCTATTTGCATACAGATTTGACAAGGTAATTGTGTACTGACAGAAAGCTCATGGAAAGAGAAAGATGTGACTAGATCTGCCTCAGTATTTCAACTAAAATTTAAATCTCCCATTTTGCAGCAGAAGTTGATTTTTTTCATTCCGCAGAGCATACTTGGCCAGCTAGAAGCCTTGGAGCCAAATTTATTCTCTCTCCTATAATGCAGACCCCGAGCAAACTGAGAGAGAGTGAAGGTCATCTCACCTGTAATTCAGCATTTAACAAAATGCTTTGCATAATAAAAAATTATCTGCAAGTGAGGAAATCATGAAGAAAACAAGCGCAACTGCACCCACTGGAAGCGATGCCCGTTTTCATTCTGACTGCAGTGGATCAGGATTCAGGGCAATCATGAATACATTTGAAAAATTTCCTCTCCTTGTCTGCCCTACTTTTGTGTTTCATTATCATTGAAAAGCCTCAGCATCAGGCTGATTTTGGAGGCACTTAGCAGCCAAGGATTGGTGTTTGATAGGGAAATATGCTGGGGAGAGGAGAAGCTCAGTTGTTCTCCTGAAATTCTGTCCTGAGTTAGGGTTTCTGCTAGAATCGTGATGTGGGTCTGAAATGAAGTGAAAACAAAATGGGTTGCAGGACAAAGATGCCAGTGTGAATTGGCAGAATCTCTTTAAGCAGAGAGAGTACTGGAAATATGTTTTTTTTTTTTTTTTTTTGTTTTTTTTTTTTTTTTTTTTTGGTGTGTGTGTTTTTCATTCATAATAAATATCACGCTCATCATGGTAAAGATATCAAATGACAGGCAGGAGATGAAAAGGAAAAATAAAGGCAGACTAGGAGTAAGTGTTAATTAAAACAGTCTTTGGAATAGTCAGGGAGTTCTTTCATATCTGTTGCACAGGAACCTTTCTTTATGACCCATTTTGGTTTGATTTACATGACTACTGGCCATTACTTACAGTGGATATTTCACTGTGATGAGGTGCCTGGAATTTGATCAATCTGTGATCAATCTGTGATCACACTTTGTGCTGTCAATACTCTGAACTCACAGACTTGACATGAACACCTCTGTGCTGAAAATTAGGGCTCAGGATTTGGGAATGAATGGTTTACAGTCCTTATGGGTCCCTTCTAACTCAGAATATTCTGTGATTCTGTGACTCCCTGTCTGCTTCCCAGGCAAACCTGGGAATGGAACAACTGACATCCCAAAAGCTGTGTTTCGTTTCCTTGGAATTATTTAGCAGGTTCTAGAAGCGAGTGACAGTCTTAACTTTAAGGGAAAAGAAATCACATGAATATTTACAGGATTGCTGGGGGGAAAAAATATCTAATTGGTTGTTGAGTGGAATTTGATTCCAAATTGAAGAGACTTTGAAGTTTGTATGTGTACAAACACACAGAGGTTTGCGTGCATGCACAGATACATAGAGCTAGAGCTGTAGAGAATTTGGAGTGGTGTGTGTGTACAGATCCTATAGGTGTGTGTTTGTGTGCCAGTGTGCACACATTCCTGCAGGATAAACCCTATTTATCATCTCAGTATTTAATAGAAAGGCTTGTGCAGTTTCCCATTGGCCCAGGAGCCTCCTTTGATCTGAGAGCTGCTGCCAGTTGTTGGGAGTTGTTTTGGAAGCTTTGTGAGCTGTGCATATCGAGCGATGATAACTCAGGTTTATTTTTGTATTATCAGAATGTTTAAGCCCTCAAGTTCTGTTAAGCTGGTGTTTTGTTTTGCTTTCCCCACATGAAATCCCCCTTGAAAAAGCTAATTTAGCAACTGAAGTGGATTGTTGTACAGAGCTTTAGGGCCATCAGTGCTAATAGCAAATGGTGAAGCTGGAATTCAGGCACTGGTTTCCCTTATGGTTTGGTGTATTTTGCAGCACCTGCAGAAGTTCCTGTCGCCCCACACACAGCCCTGGTGAAGGAGCAGAGTTTTGTCTGTGCTGGGGAAGGCAGGAATTGGCATCAGCCCCCAGAGCCTCTTCAGTGAGAGGCACTGGCTGGAGCCTCCTGGCCCAGAGGCTTCTGGGGAGGATAATCCCGCCCGTTGTGGGCTTCCAGTTGAGACCAAACCCAAATTACTGAGACTTTAAAGTGGTTTTTGTAGCTCAACTTCAGTTTTATGGCAACTGCTGTGGTTTAACAGCAAGTTGGGAGCTAGAATATAAATACTGGCTTTTCCTTCCTGGAACACGTGCACTTTGATAGAGTAATTTATTTTTATGGGATAAGAGTTTGACATATCCTTTTAGAAAGGAGTGAACTGGTTGAATGGTTCCCTCTCTCCCACATGGGAAGGCCTCACAGTACCAGTCCTGGGTTGAACAATGTTCTGCAGGGACCAACATCCCACCATGGGCATGTCTGGAGAGAAAAGATTTTCCTAAATAGGAACAACCCTAAAATCTTGGTAAAGGTTGGGAAAGAAAGGGAGACATCAGTACTTCATTCTCATTTTCCAAGGAGCTCAGCCAGGAGCGGGAAGCAGCCAACCAAGTACAAAATGCTATAAGAGCACTTTGTAATCAAAGTATCTCAGATTTAAGAAAAAATATTGCAGGATTTCACCAATCTATTTTTTACCAATCAACTCTCCACAGTGTTTGTAGGGTGGAGTTTCCAGGACTGCATCTTCTGGTGTTCTCAGGATTGGGAAGACTGAATTGAAGGCACGTGAGCTTCTTGGAAAAGGAATTTCCTATGGTATTTACAAACCCACCTCCTTTTTGAGCATTTCTGTTTGTGTGGTTCTTGGAAAAGTGTTGGTGATACCCAAAACATTGTATTGGCTCTTTGCTTTGCAGAATAGCAACATCACAGGATATGAGATAAGCCCAGACAAACAATAATTACACATTGATTCATCCGGAGTGGGTGAACTGAAGAGCCAGGGTAGGAGGGTTTAATAATTATCTGAAACACTAAACTGCAAAAGCTGCAGCACAAATTGGGTACACCATGCCAGAGTGACAGAAATCAGGGGAATGGATCCGGTGGGTTTTCTCTTCTAAAAACAGCCTGTCATTGGTGGTGCTGTGAATTCACTGTTCCCAAGCACAGGTCATTAAAACATTTTGGCCAAACATATTTAAAATTGGTTCTAACACCCAACACTTTGGTTACTTTCTGATTCTCTGAGTTTGAAAATGAGAACATTGTGCTTCCAGCATATCTGAGATTATCTGAGTCTTGTTTGAGCTGGTGAAACTCTGGAGGAGAGTTTTAGTCTCTTTTTTTCATGTGCAGTGGGGGCCCTGCTTTGGGTTCTGGTGCAGGGGACATTTATAATCAAAGGAAAAGAAAACACATTTGTTTAGAACACTGTGACAGAAAACAGACTCCTTTTTCTCATCTCTGAAATACAAATTTGAGCAGCACAAATCCCTTCTCATTGCCTTTACCCAGGGATGAATGACAGTAAGGCAAATGCAAGGGGACTGAAGGCAAATGCAATTGATCCCAAGGATGAGCTGCCTGTTGTTTCTGCAGCACTTTGGAAATTCACAGGTCTGTATTTATTTATTTTCATAAATTGCAAATTGTGAACCTCACCTCAACCCAACACAGTTCTAAACATGCTCCTGTGGGTTTTCCTTAGAAAGCCCCAAGGAAATTTTGAGCTGAGGCTGTTTCCCACCCCCTTTCCTGTGTCTTCCTTCCCTGTTGAAGGGTTGAAGATCCTTGACTGTGACATTTTCCCCTCCCTGTGATGGGATTTGGTTGTCACCCCTGGCTCAGTGCAGTCTTCCCTCTTTGCAGCCCCTCATTCTGGGGGCAGGATCCAGCATCTCATTGCATTTTATCATGGGCTGTTGCATTGGAGCCTGCTTTGGGAGGGGTGGCTCTGGTTTCTCCACTGGATCTCCATTTTCATTCTATTGCCAAAGCTTGCAGCCAAATCTGACAGCGTTTCAGTGCAGGCTGAATTGGATTCGCAAAGTGCAAACCCATTTGTGCTCTACACAAATAGTTTGGATATTTAGGGGCATAATTACCCAGACTGCAATCCCAGAAATAGCTGCTACACACAAATCAGTCCAAATGCTCTCTACAAAGCTGCTCCTCGTCCTCCTAACCTGGTTCATTATGGAGCCACAACAAAAACCATCTTGAGTGGCATCCATGGATGCAGCTCTCCTTGCTGAGAAACCATGTGGGAAACCACAGTCTTAATTACATCTTCTGCTAAAAGTACACTAAAACGCTCATAAAAAATTAAGACTATTTTCAAACTTATTACCCCAATACTACTTGGAAAGTGCTAGATTAAAAATATAATTCAAATACAATTTCTATTATGGGGTGCTTTAAAATATACATTTATTTAGATGGCTTGACTGGCTCCTTTCCATAAGGCAGGTCCCACCCCCCAAAAAAAGGATTATTATGTCCCCTGAACATGTGTGGAGCACTGCTTCACACAAGGGTATAAATGGTTACAAAATGAAAATTCTTCAAGGCCTTGGCATATTGTAAGTGGTTGTATGGCTGGGTTTGTCTGTATTGCAGATGGGGGAAGAAGGGCTTGAAATGAAATTGAGGGGAAAAATAAAAGAAGAAAAGGAAACATTAAAAGATGCAAAATATAGGAAAAAACCAACACCCCCCTGCTAAAAACAGGAAGGAGAGACCCCCTTCCTGACTGAGATGTTCATCAGCTCAATCAGAGGGTGTAGTGCCTGCAAGCCAGGAGTACACTGAATACTTTATTTTTTGATGTTTATTTTCTGAGGGCCTTGTTCTGATATGGCAGATGTGAATTCTGATCTGCTGATGTGTAGGACCTGATCCCCACAGCCAGGTTTATCATCAGAACGGTGCCATCAGGCACAGAAGTGTTAAAGCCTTCCGAGAAGGACTAAATGATCCATTATGTTTTGGCAAGTGCAGCCTCATTTCCTACCTGCTGCTCCTTCTGTGGTCACTCTGGAGCAATTATTTCAGATAATGTGGAAACAGGCCATTGATGGGAGTCCATCAAGAAATCATTATCTCACTGGAAGCAATGTACTGGTTGTTAAACAGAATTGGAAGGTGTGGATGCAAAAACATTTTTCTTACTTTTTTTAGCTTCTTTTTTGATGGGGATGGGGAGAGCAGAAGGGGCTGGAGGGCTGTCACCACACTCTCTAAGGCATGGTGGCTAAGGGTGCAGTGCCACACACTCCACTTTGTGCTGCCCATGGCCTTGGATTGTGGCTGTGCAGCCAAGAGTCTGGAAGGGCTTTAATTTGAGAAAATAATTGTGTACTGCCTTGCCATTTCAGTTTTCTCCAGGAAAACTTCTTTTTTCTGTGGCTCTGAGTTATGTGTGCTTGTAAAAATCTCCTTGTTTAAAGGCCACGCTTTCTGCTGAAGAAATCCTATGGAATCTAAGCAATGAGTTTGTGCAGATTGAGGCAAAGCCTATTTATTTCCCAAATAAATAGGCTACAATTCCAAATTAAGCAGATTTTGGTGCCTTTTTAATTTTTTTTTTTCTTTTTAAAGAATTTTTGAGTGCCAGCCCCTTCTGGCGTGAGAGTGACACCAGTGGCATGTTGAGCACAAGACCTTCAGCAATTCCAAGCAGGGAACACAGTCCAGGTCAGCAACAAACATTTCCCAAAGCTCTTACCAGATGAAGGCACTTGGACTAGCACCTAAGCACAGACATCCCAGAAATTAATTATTAATTAAATGGTCTTTTCTAGTAAGCAGTCTCTGGGTCACGCATGGGAGCTCCCCACTTTGGGTGGTACAGGTTGGTTTTGGGTCACTCCCTTGAAGTGCTGAATTCAGCTGCTGGCAGGGCAAGGAGAACAGCAGAATTCCTGAGGACACCATCACCCCAAACAGTGCCTGGGGCCCTGGGGAGCTCAGGCACCATCTGACACAGCCACCCCGGGCCTGTCCCTGTGTCCTGAGTGTCCTCAGCAGCTGGTCCCTCCCAGCTGGCTGCCCCTGGCCAGGGGGCAAACACACGGATGGGGGGCACTGCACAGCCTGAGGCAAGGGCAGGAATGGCTGTCAGTGCTTCAAGTCTCACTCAGGACCAGAAGAAGAGGAAAACCCCTTCTGTTTTCAGAGCAGTCCAGAACCAGGGTAGCTGTGAGGGAAGTTCCACATCCCCTCTGAGCCAGTGCTCAGCTCAATGCCGGGGATCTGTCTGGGCACAAAAACTGCTCCCAGTGTGCTGGGTCTCACCGTGGGACACCAGCAGTGCTCACAGCTCAGCACAGGGCTTGTTTAGTCAGCAGAATTAAGCAAGTGCTGAATTAGGTTTTGCTGTCAGGACTTCACCTGCCAGAGTCGCTTTATTGCAGGAAGAACATCCCTCATACCTCAGTTCTCTCCAAAAGGAAAAATACAGTATTATCCCAATTAAACAAAAGCTTTTTACTGCAGCTCTATCACTCCAAATGGAGCAGGATGACAGGCAGATCAATGTAGGTCCTGCAAGTCAGAACAGGTATTGAGAATTGTTTCAGAGACAGGAAAAACCTTCTCCTCCCACCAGTGTCATTTACAGTTTATAGCTGGGAAAAAGAAGGAGGGGGGTGTTTGTGTGTGTGTGTGCAGTAAACTATTGTGGATTATCACCCCTGGGCTCTTCTCTTCTGTTTTTCTTGGATGAACAATACTGGGTATCTGATCCCAACAGAATCCATTCAGAATTGCTGGAGCGCTGCACAAAATGGTGGTGTGTTGATAAATGCCTTTTTTCCCCCTTGCTGGCAAATAAGTGTGGTACAAAGATGGGAGCAGGAAAGGATAAACACATGTACAGTGATTCTAGCGAGGAGGTGCAGGATAATTCCCAACACAGCTTGTAAATGCTGCTGCCATTTGAAGGTGTCAGCACAGTAATGGGAGATGGATGGGAGCAATACTTGCTGGGGCTCTTGCCAAAAGCACACACTGCCTGAATCCACACTATTGATGCTGCTCTCTTCTCACCTGAGCTGCATTAGAGAGGAATGTGGAGAGGGATAGTGGGGGGTTGGTAGGGACTCACACAGGATATTAATTGGGAAGTCATGCATTGTAGCACAGAACTTGCGTCTCTGCATGACAATCAAATCCTTCTTCCTCCATGTGTGCTCTGCATGGTGGTGATGGAGCTCATCCTGCAGCAGTGGGAAAAGGCCCTTTAGCTGCCCCCAGGTGCCACCAGGAGCACATGGACAAGGGACAGAAGGAGGGAAGAAGAACTGACACACAGAAGTAGAAATGGACACACAGAAGCCCCCAAATGAAGCACAAATGCTGGCCAGGAAATGATCAGTTTTATCCACTGTAAATATATGGATTTGATATATAATTGGTACAAAAAGGTGAGAATGGATGGGAGGCCAGACTTAGGAATGGATGGGCAAAAGGAAAAAAAAGCAGGAGAGTCAGCTGGAAGCAAGGAAAGACAAACAGAAGAATGAAGAGAAAGAAAAAAGAATGGGTGGAGAGAAGGACTGAAAGGGACACTAAAGGGCAGACAGAGGGAAGGAGAGATGGAAGGAAATAAGACTGGTGGAACAGAGGGATGGAGGCATGAGCAAAAGGAGGAAGGAAGGAGTGGAGTGCAGAAAGAAGAACAGAAGGATGGAAAAGAGGATGGAAGGGTAGAAGGAAGAACATGTACAGACAAAGACACAGAGAAGACAAAACAGATGGAAAGACAGAAGAATAAAAGGAGGAAGGAGAAATGGAAGCAGTGGCAGAAGGAAGGACAGAGAGATGGATGGAAGGAAGGATAAAAACTGGTATAAGGACAACGGGAAGATTGGAGAAGAACAGAAAGCAGGATGGAAGGGCAGAAGCAGAAGGAAGGAAAACTGGTAACAGCAAACTGAAAGAAGAGGGAAGAGGATCACCCCTGTGCCTTGTAGGTCCTGCCCCACTCTGCTGTGATGCCAGCAGGGGTGAGGTTTGTGCCTGATGTGATGCTCTGCGATGACCTGGGAGGGGGCTGTGCTACGGGAGGCAGCAGCAAAGTCACTTGACTTGATTTGCAAATGTTCTCACAAGTTAACAAAGCCCCAGAGGTAATGGGAAGGTTGTGCAAAGTGTTTCAGCACTGCCTCTGTCATGAGAGAAGCGTTTCCTCTGGCCCAGAGCCACACAGAATGATTTCAGGAGACGAAAAGCCTCTGCTGTCTTTGTCCCAAGCCCTGTTTTCCCCCAGCAAACCCAGAACCTTGGCACTCCACAGCACAACACCACCACCCTGGGAGCTGGGGAAAGAGCAATAAAGGCAAAATCTTTAGAGGAAAATTTCTATCCTGGATTCAAAAACTTGCAGTGCTTTCTAAATGTGCACTGCAATTCATCCCATGGATGGTCTGGTGAGAGCAATGTGACCTATTTGCTTCAGCTCTGAGCCTGGCTCTGGAGAGCTGGGTTTAGTTCACAGCTCTGCCACAGGCTAAAATATTGGACATGATGACCTCTTTTCCCTTCTCTAACAAGAGATTATTACTTCAGTGCCTCACACTGGTGAGAAAAGACAGAATTCATTAACCTCCCTGTGTTCTCAGATACTCTGCTCACAAAGGTCACATATAAATTACAGCAAAAAAGTGGCTATTTTAGGGGATTAGGCTGAGTTAACACACCAGGAAGTATTCATATTAAGATGAGCAGCTGGCATTAGATCTGGTACCAGCACCTTGGAGAAACTAAAGAAATACCTCGCAAACTCCTTCATTTACCATCTGGCGTTGGTTATAGCAAGGAAGCACTCGAGTTGTAAAACCTGATCACGGTTCTCTAGAATCACAATAAATTGTCCTTTTCAGCACACCCAGCTCCTGTAGAGACTTTGCTGCTGTCAACAACCAGCACAGAAAAGTGATTTGAGCCCATGTGCCAAGTTTGCCCCTCTGGCCTGAGCTGGCACTGGGTTCCAAAGTGTATTTTGCCCCTGGAAGTACGCTGGGATACTCATCCAAAAAACCCCCCCAGCAACAGTGCTGTGGCAGTTTGCTGTGGTCAAATCAAAATGTGTGTCCAAACATAAAACAGAATTAGCTCCACTTTTATTGCAGGTGCCACAGATAGGTGAGGGAAGGGAAAAGAGAGTATTAAAGAGTATCTTTCAACTTTTTATCCCAATAATGATGTTTTGTACAAGAAATCTAAAAAGATTTGCAGTGGGCAATAGTATTTATATATTTATGTACACACACACACACAAACACAAACACACACACACACACATACACACACACATACACATATATATATATATATATATATAACTGTGTTTATGTGAGGATTTCTAAAGCAAGTTATTCCATTTTTCCTCTTTTGGCTTAAGAATCCCTTGGTCCTTTCCTGATCCCCTGTAACAACTACCCTCCTCCTCAGGAACTCCCTTTGACCTGCAGTACTGTTTAGCTACATATGAGGGTGTTTTTCCAGTAGCTGGTTTTCCAATTAAAGCAAATTAAATCTGTAACCCAATTTCATTGTCATTTCTTGTGATTTTTAGGGTCTTACAATTTTACTTTCTCCCTGAAAGGACCTCTCATGGGATTGCAGAGCAATTCCATTTTTATTAAAAAGAAAATCTTTGAAGATATCATGCAAAGATTGAAATGATGGATGGGAAAAGCTAAACAACCCAACACTTCCTCTTTTTTTTAAGCCTTGTGAGCTCATTGAAGCTTCAGTTGTGATGACTTAGTGCTTGGAAGCAGAGGGACTGATGAAGACATCAGTCCAGAGCATGGTTGTAGGGACTGCTGTATCTGAAACACCAAAGCAAAATAGTTTTCTACTGCTTGTTCAACTGCTTTTGGTCTATCTCCAACCAATGTCTCTTCTGCTGTAACTATTTATGTAACACAATTTAATGACCATTCAGCTTCCCAAGGAAAAAAAAGGGACTTCAACAAACTTACCACTGCTCTTCCCAGTGCCATATCCACCTCTGCCAGGGAAAAGAAGCACCAACTTTCACTTCAATGGGAAGTGAAAACAATGACACAGAGCTCCATAGGAAGAACAAAACCACATATAAAACAAGTTTGAACCAGAGTTTCCCACTGCTCTCCCTCAAAGGCATTCCCATTTCCAGAAAGTACCTGCTGCCCATTGCTTCCAAGTGAAATTCTCAGGGATACTCAGGCTGCACAGTAGAAGTTGCCAAGGAAACTGGATTCACTTATGATTTCACATGTTGATTATTTCAATCTTTTTTTCCTTCACCCACATACACCTTAAAATTAGTATTGTCCTTCATGGTCTAATTACGACACTGGCATTGCCATTCAGGCCAGGCAACTGCATTTGCTACCTGAATCCAAGATTCAGCCACTCTCTTTCTTAAAGCAAGACATTAAAAACACCTTCAAAATTATTTTTTCAGTAATTACTTCAAATTGCCTTTTTCCACACTGATAACCAAAATATCCAATGGCACATCCAGCTGAAGTGCACAAATGCAACGTTCCCTCACTGTGCTGCTACTGTAAAACTGAAAGTAGACACGGAAAAAAAGTGTATGATTTCTGATTGTCACCATATTGGGCACTGGCCACACACTCTCAATGCCTTCAGAGTCAGTGGGAGTTAATACTGAGCTCAGTAAAGCTGGAATCCCCAGTGCATTTTCGGGAGGTCACCAGCTCCCAATTTAAAGTGAGCTGGAGCTGGATGAACCACCGAGATGCCTGCAGTCTACACAAGCAGGAACAACAGCTCATGGACTGGCCAGACCTTCAGGCTACACAAATTACAACTACAGTTTGTATATGGACAGCTATGGACTGTTGGGGCTTGCAGAGGATTTTTAAGAGTTCCACTTTTTGATCCTAGTCTAGAATCTTTCCCTCTACTTTGGTCATAGCTCTGTGCATTGTTCACAGAGATACTCAAAGCCATGACCTCCAAATGAGAGCCAAATGAGTGAGCACAGTGAGGGTGATCAGGATCCCATCATGGGCACTGTCAGAACAGTGCTGTTATCTCTGGGTGTGTTTCCATTTCTCCCTTGCTTTTCCAAATGAGATGAGAGATGCACTTGGCAGAATGAGAGAGGAAATTGATGAACAGAAAATTAAAAATGTGAGCTTCTTTACCCTCATGAGGAGACCTCCTCACTTTTGGTTTTTCTGCACCTTTGAGTCTTACCTGGCTGAGCCTTGCAGCAGGTTCCTCCCAAGCTGTGGGATGCAGCTTGGTCAGGATGGATCGTGGTTTCCATACAGATTATCTCGTGCCTGGGGCTGCTCTTAATAAAGAGCAATTAAACAGAATCTGGCAGAACACCAAGGATGACACACTCTTCCTTCAGAGAAATGGGAGTCTCTGTAAGCAGCTCCAAAATTCAATGGAAGCTCAGGACTATTCCCAGGTACTCCCACCTTTCCCCCGGAGTCCATGGTAAGGAATAACGGCAGGTGTGTGCAGGTCATTTGGCTGCTGTAGCAGATCTGGCAGCTGGACAGCTCCACAAGGAGCTGAAAAAAGGAATTCTGAACAATAAGGCACAGTTATCTCAATGGATAGTTTTGTGGAACAGAGCTATTTTATCTGATTTTAAGTGGCTTAAAAATTGGGTATTAGCAGGGGATCATTACACAGTTATCAATTCCATTAACCAGCTGCAGAGCTGACATGTTTGGTACAGATATTCCACTGCTGCTTAAACCCAACTAAAACCACTGGAGTTGACTAGTTCCACTGGCATGAGTAGCTTTTTGAAATTTTTTTTTTGTTAAAAAAAAAATCCACTTACATCAAATATCTTAGTTCCATACACGCTGATAACCCTCTTAACAGAGTCATTGGCATGGGAAGAAAAATAAACAGTGACATGGTTCACAGAGTGCATCCAAACACTGGTTTTCCAGAGGGCTCCTGTAACATCTCATGTCAATTTGCAGGGGTGAGTGGTGGAGAGAGGTGTGAGGAGCTGTGGCAGAGCCCTGGGTGCCCCTCTGAGCAGGGCAGGGACAGCTGGAAGTGTGAAGTGTCTCTACAATACAGTGACACGAGACTCCCAAGTATTATGGCTTTGGTCTGGCCCCTGTACCTTTACAGTGGGAAAAAGTACAAATGGAATTAAACCAGAACAATGGTGCCATGATCAATACTCTGAGGTGTTTTCAAAATTAAATCTTTATTTCAGAAACTCACCTCCTGAAGTTCCCTGGTTCCCCTTAGGAATTTGATGAGTTTCATCATCCCAAGAAAAGAACCCACACCTAAACTGTTATTTCATCTCCTAGGAAAATTAATCAGTGCCTTCCCTCAGCTCCTACAAGCTCCATCTGTCATGTCTCCAGTAGCCCTCCAGAAAACATTGGAAAGCACATCTACACATTTCCTTCAAAACTCAAATCTAATGGTTGATTAAAAGAAGGGGAAAAAGGGGAGTTTGCAGACAAAGAACATCTTTGTTTGTTGACAGCAATAAAATGTAACTTGTCACCAGAGCTGATATGTTGTATTAATGGCTTTTCTGTGAAAACACTGGGCTGGGTGATATAAATATTGATGTGAGCACACTGGCTTGGGAAGTGTGTGACAGATGGAAACTTTTTAAGGTGAACATAAAATCATCTTCAGAGTTTCTTCAACTTGAAACTCAAATGTCCCCTTTTAATTGGATGCCATTGTTAGGTTTATCACCAGAAACGTTTGCTGCTGATGCAGAAGATAGAGGAGGGAAAAATCTCCTCACCTGCCACTGCTGCCAGCATCCCTGAGGAACAAAACTGAGAGCAGGATCTCAAAACTGGCTGGAGTGGAATGTCTGTTTTGTGTTTGTGCTTTTTTATTTTTGGTATGAAAATGTCTTGATGCTCCCAGTGACTGGTTGCCATGGTTACTTGTAAACCAGCCTCTCCCCCAACCTGAGGAGCCAGACTATGCTTTCTTTTCCATACTGCATGTGCCCATGTGGACATTCCCAGAAAGAACTGGTCTCTCAGGAGCTGTGAGACCGAATCAGCATCCAACATTCAGAGGGTGCTTTCAGGGAAAAGGATGTAAGAACATTCCAGATACTCTACAAAAACAAAGTAACTGCATCTCCTCACCAGCCTTTCCAAGTTGCTCAAAATCTCTTACAAAATAAATATCAAATTAATTCTTTTGAGGGAGGCGAGGTTCCATAGACTCTCTTTGGTGCAAACACTGAAGCCTCCCCTCAAGAGCTCTCAAGCCCATGTGCCCCTTCCCATGCCCAGCCAAAGGCTGCTCCCCATCCCAGGCAGCTGGAATTGGCCCATTCCAGAACTTGCTCGGCAGTGACAGGGAAATACGGTTTGCTGGACCACATGCATGTGCCAAAAATAGAAGCCAGCTGAACCCAGGAGAGAGGGCACTAAAAAAGTAATGAATATCCACAAACTGCACCAGCTGCTGCCCCAAAGGGGCTCAATTAAAAGACAAATATAATTAGTTTTAGTTAGTCTATAAAGCACTGGGGGATTTTCAGCACCCCATTGTGCAAGGACTGCACAAAGCCAGAGAGAGGGATTCCTTCTCCTTCAGCCCTGTGTGGGCATGAGCCTCTTTGGAAACTCTCACAAGCAAAAAAAAAAACCACAAACCAACCTGGAAAACCCCAACCAACCTCAAACATTTTTACTGCTGTCAAAGAGTAGAGGGAAGGAACAACTTTCTACTCACCTTTCAGGTGGGAACCATGGCACAGCGAGCTGTTCAGGACTCACCTCTCCCTGAGAGCACCACGTCCTGCTCAGCACAGCTGGGAATGCTCTGGATGGAGCAGGAACAGTGAGAGACTATAAGGGACATCCCTGTTGCAGCTGAAGTGTGGGGGCAGAGGCAGCAGTGCTGGTCCAGAGCACCCCAACATGATTTGCACAAGGCTGGCATTCCTGAAAAACAAAGAAAAGAGAAGTCAGTTAACCCAAAGAAATGAATGTAAGGCTTAAATTTACAGGAAAGCAATGAGCAGCTTTGCCCTGCCCACCTCACTGAATGTGAAAGTCACAAGCAATTTCAGACCATGATTACTGTTTTTAATAAGTTTTAACTTTATAATTCAGCAAAGGTTATACACACTGCTTAAAAAAGGTAAAAAGCACCACAAGAGAAGAGTCAGGTGCCATTTCACAGCTTACAAGCAGAACACTGAAAAATCCAGTGATTTGGCCAAGTTTGTAGAGGAGTTTGTAACAGAGACTGAGACTGCAGCACCCAATTGATCTGCTGATATTTGAGCTGCAGGAGCAAAAGAACTGACTTGGAAAACACAAACAGCAGACCTGTACTGGAAAAAGCCCACAGGGAACATAAATGGCAAAATGGCTTTTAAAAATATTTACAACTCAGAAAGAAGAACAACACATTTCAGGTGTTGATGGGCATGGGATTTATAGAGAAGGATTTCTGCTCAAGAATTTCTGCACAATCTGTACTGTGGAGTGCAGGTGGCAGAAACAGGAGGTCAGGCTGACCAGGGCTGGTGTGCAGGGATTCAGAACCCAAACAAAAGGGAAAATGCAGAACCTGAGCCAGAAGCACTTGAAAGATTTGTGTATAAAAGGTTTTCTGCATTAGGACAGAGGAATGTGAGGAAGTTAAATACTGGCTGTTCCTTCTCATGCTTTAGCTTCTGCAATCACATAAATCACACCTCACACCAGTCTAATGCTATACATGATACAGAACTTACATGGCATGGGAAAGACATGGACAAACGCTCTGACATCACAGAGGCTTTCAGAGACTGGGGGAACCATGGAGACAATTCTGAGTTAGCAACAAAATCCACTACAAACTGGTGTCAAGGAGCTTTCAAAGTGTTGGTGTCATAATTTCACTGAACTCTAGAATAGCATCTCCCTCTGAGGAAAACATATTTTGAATACTGTGAGGCAAAAATTCAACCCCAGTATAGAAAGGGAAAATTCAGTTATTTCATCTTCTCTGTGAGTATTGCACAATGTTGTTGGCTAAACTGGGTGAATTTGTCTAAGAATCTGCTATTAGACATCACTAAAAACCTCAGCATTTACAGAACAGCTGCTGTAAGGAACAAGGCACTCCAGGTCCAGAAAAACATGTGTTTTCTGAAGTTCATCTTCAAGCAACATTACTGAAATACAAATTCAAGTCTTAACACCCCAAGAACTCTGTTCTCCAAGTGCTGGTGCAGTACAAGAACAAAAGCCCTGAATTTTTAAGTACTTTACAAGTACTTTAAGAAGAATTTGACTGCAAAAATATAACAGAGATGCAGAAGGGAAATGCCAGAAAACAAACTCCTTGACCTACTTCCATAACAGAGAACACAAATCCAGTACAGTATTTAAAAACCATGAATATTCCAACAAGGACTTACTCCTACCTGCAACTCCTCAATCCACTGAGCTGCTGTAAGGCCCAGATGAGGTTTTTAAAAGGACTTACAATGGTTCCTGTGCTCCGAGTTAAACACAGGGGGAAATACTGACAAGATAACCCTCCAGAGGTCAAAACAACACTGAAGACTTTACTGGCAACTTCAGAAAATCAGAGAACTGTGGCAAATCGTTTAGTGCAACATTCAATCAACATAAAACACTCCTGAAAGCATTAACTTAGCAAACTAAGCCCATTTTAACTTACCTAAAATTTCCAAGAAGAGGAAATTAGAAGGAGAGAAAGACAGAAAAGATATAGAAAATCACACACATAGTAACCAACCCCTGGGTTCCAGCAGTGTTCAGCTGATAGGAATTGCAGGAGGTGACTGGGCCAACACAGGTGCCCTAATTACCCCTTGGCCCTCCCCCCAGGTGGGATTCCCCTGCATTCGGCCCCTCAGGAGCTGGGCTGGGGCTCCAAGGGCAGGTGTGGACACTGCCAGGCTGGGATAAAGCTCTGGGAATGGGGTGTGGAGCAGGATGAGGCCCAGCCAGCCCCTGCCCCCCAGAATGTCTCAGGTCACCCATCTTTCCAGTCCCTCACAGCTGGGTGCCTAAGTCCTGGCAGTGTTGGATTGTCCCTTTCTTCAGGACTCACATGAGGAATTCAGCAGATTTTTTTCAGGCAAAGCCACACCACACATCTACAGGACTGCTGCAGGCTTGGGAATTGGCCCTGAGGTGAATAAATTCCACAGCCTGGGACATTTCTTGTGCAGCTCCATGAACTCTCCATTGCTTTTAGCCAGCAGCACTAAGGACCAGAAGCAAATCTTTATTTTATGGATCTCCTCAGCCTTGCTGGTTGAAAGAGCACCCAGGAGCTCGAGTGACCTTTACAAGACAATTCCAGGACTTGGTTTGTCAGACACAGAGTTCAGTCAGATTCAAGGGGCAAGGACCCACTGCAGTGAGAGGACAAATCAAACAGCAGCTTCAGAGTCAGAGCCACCAACTGACCTCACCAAAGTATTTACAGCCCAAATCTTTGCTTTCCCAAGCCTTAACAGTCTGGGGGTTGGACAATTCCTGGAAATGTTCTTTAGGAGACAGGAGGTTCAGTCCAGCAAGGCCCTCTGCCTTGCCCTGCCTGAAACATCCCCACAGTTCTTTCAGCCACAATTTCATTTGCTCTTCCTGCCCTTTTCCACCCCTGCTTCCCAGCACTTTTCTGTGCACATGAGCTCAAACCAAAGGGGCTAAAGAGGAAGCCAAATTCTGCTGTTCTGTGGTCTGAGTGGTGGCTCCAACCATTGCTCACTGGAGAAATCTGGGCCCCCACCAACCTCCTCCCCCATCTTACAGTTAAAAAATTATTCCTGAAACAATCGTACAGGTGTTTAAAACGTGAGACAGAGTCCTGTGATCCTGAGGAAGCAGCAGAACCTGCAGACCCTGTGTGGAGGAGAGCTCAGATCATTCCTGCTTCAGGCTCCTCAGCTTTAACATTCATGGCTCCAGGCTCAGCCCCTCGTGACTATCACCCCGCAAACTTCCTGCCCAGTTCTGATTTATGGGCTGAGTAAATCCAACCAAAACGCAGCAGTAAAAGAAATTTGTGAGCTAATTTACTGCTTCCGTTTAGGTTAAGGTTTTTAAAGTTATTTGCCTTTATATTTTAGATAAAGATTTGTGAGGAACCAATTACCCAAGGCAGCACAAGTAGCTGTGACAGCTGAATTCAATGCATGAGCTACCCTTAGAAAGCACTGCCTGATTTTCCGATAGAAAGTGCTACAGTTAAATAGAGAGGCCAGAGCCTGTAGCTTAAAATGGGGGAAAATGATGAAGATAATTCACATGGAACGTGGCTTTTGAGGATAAAAGCTTCCCAACAGAAGAGAGGGAGATCATTACTGTATATTTATATAAAGCCAAGGCCAGGTTTTTTTTTTTTTTTTGGTGGCACATTGAAGCTGTGCCAATTTATACCACCTCTAAAGAGTTCATTAAACCTCTGTCTCACCAGCACATTGCTCCAGGATTTGAACATTTATTCATCTGAAAGATTCATTATTCTCCTAATCCAGCTTGGTACCTTTTTTAAGACTGGGTGTGAAATGTTGGTGGTTCCTGCATTTTTTCCCTGCATTCAAACACCCACTGTATTCCCTGAAGAGTCTGGGAAATTGCAAGTGTCTGTTTAGTTGGGATGGGAAAGAACCTGAGACCCGAACTGGAGCTTTTTAACTCAGCTGTGCTTTGGGTTCAGGGCTCTGCTGCCCCTCAGAGCAAAGGGCCTTTTATTGCTGCCACGTTGGGTTGTTTGTGCTAAACTCAGCCAGGTCAGATGAATAATTTGCACTGAGTTTTGATTGATTTTGTGTCTTTTTCGGTTTGCCAGGGAGCAAGGAACCAATTGCAATTCATCATTAAAAATCACTTCTGCTTAATTCCTGCAACTCCAGTTGTGGACACTGAACCTCAACCCTGAGCACAACTCTGCATTTTCCTTGTGCTGATGCTTCAGCAGTTATGAACTAGGAAGAAATTGTCTAAATAATCTGCAACACTCAAGCATCTGTTGCTTTCAGGCCACTGGTGAAAAAGGCCTTAGCATTGCAATGTAAGAACCTTCCCAAAGGAGCTGGAAAAAGGACAAGCCCTAAAAAGGGAGATGATTTAGTCATTTTAAGTCATCAGCTTTCTCCAGCCCCTCACTGAGAGGTGCTCAGCATTCTCCTGGTGCTGCCGTGGTGGATCCTGTCAGCCTGCAGGAAATAAAGGCTGTAAAATGATTTACACTGAAAGCAACAGGCCTCTTCCATACTGGCATATGTTAGCATTCAGCATCCAGGATTTGTGGCTGCCGGCACAGAAACTCCCAGGAGTGACACTGAAATCAGCCCCAAATATTTTGCATATTCTTGTGTAACAATAGCTGTGCTGAGCTGGCAGCCACGGATTCTCAGGAACAGTCTGGCACCTCCCTCCACACCTCCTGCTCCCAGATCCACAGCATAGGCACTCCACTGGAGGAGTTTCAGAATCACAGTCAGAGATCAGCTTCTTACAGATGCACACCCACAGGCTGGGTTTTCATCTGTACTCCGAAGGAATTTTACTACCTTTGATTTTGCATAGGGGCCAAATCCAGAAATAACAGCATGCCAAAGTTGGGGAGATTTGGGACAGGGTAAGGCACTTAAAACATTAAGCCTCCGTTTACAAAGCACAAGTAACAGAAAACTACCACAGTAATCCTCTCTAGGCTTAAACTCTCCCGCTCCTTCCAAGAGATTAAAAGCATATGCCAGATCAGAGTAATCAGAGGGTGAGCATTCCTCGTCCTACTTTCCTCTCCACTTCCATCCCACACCAGTCAGATGAGAGGTTTGGCCACCCTCCTGTCCCTCCCTGATCTCAGTGAGTGCTGCAGGAGCCCTGCACCTCTGCACAGTTGGAAATAGGGATTTACGTTTTGTGGTTTTGGGAGGAAACCTCCTCCCACACACTTGGAATTCAGGGCTCAAGATGAGGCATTTTTGTCTGTTAGTGAACAGTGAAAAGTTTCTGATCCCCTGCAATAGAAATTAATTCATTAATGGCCAAGTGGATCCCTCAGTAGGTGCCAGCCACTTCCAAGGATTTATAATAAACAATACCTGACACTGCCCAGTCTCAGTCAAGAATTTGTGCTGCTCTAAGGTAAAAAGGTGTTGAATCCCATCTGGGGAAAGTTCTGCTGTGCTGAAGTAAAGAGAGGAAAATGAAAAAAACAACCCTGCTTTGCAGACAACAAAGATTTTGATAAACATCCACCAGGAAGCTTTTACTCTTTCAAAAGTATTACGTCTGTGATTTTTGCTTGGCTTTTCTCTCATCATCTCCAATGTATTTTTTAGGCAAAGGCTGTTCATTTAGAAAAGTGAAATGCAATACCGAGTAGTTAAAAAATTCTCATGGTGCCATCCCCACTAGCTCAGGATCTGAGCAGGGAGCATTTGCCATAAATAACACACAACTTAATCCCTCTGCCTATTTTAAAGAAAATCCCAACATACTAAAAAGTAACAAGAAGGAAGAGAAACACATTTCTGTAAATACATCCAACTCCTATAAACTTCCTAATCAATAACTTTTGTGATACACTGAGCTGAACAAATAATGGTTAGTGAATAATTTAATGACTTTTGGCAGTTTCTGCTCCAGAACTGACTGTGGAAAGTTTAGATTTTTCTCCAGCACATTTTCTTCTACAAATTTTCTCCTAAATAATTTGTATGAACAGTTATTGCTCTTCAGAGCATTTGTGAGCACTTCCCTGTGCCTGTGATTGAATTTTGAGCTCTTTCAGGCAGTTTTAATTGGGTGCATCAATCAAACAGCATAATTTCCTTTTCTTGACATAACTCTAGCAGCCAAATCTCTTCTTCTCCATGTTGTAATCCATTGCCTAATCCAGAGTGGTCCCTAATCTCTATGACTGGGGAGAGCATTTAGGGATGTGCCACTTTCTAAACTGGTTAATTGCTTTCCAGAACAGAGGTAGGGATAACACCAGCTTTAATGAGTCTCTGAATAAGCATTTTTAGGTCATTAAGAAGTGTAAATTTAAAAAGTTTCTGTCCCCACCTGTCCAGTTTCTTCATTCCAGCTGAAAGCACCAGGGCTAGTGCAGGCTGGCAATGGGTACTGAATGGGAACTTTGGGAGCCTGAGAGATATCAGGCAACCCAGCTTTTAGCAATGCAAGTAATGCAAGATGTGAAAACATTCCTCTCCTAAGAATGGAAATTCAGTTGGTAAAGACAGTTGAGGAAGACCCTTGAGAAAAAGAAAGAACAAATCTTACATCACATATAAAACCTGAAATTCTGTCAAGATGAATCTTCAGAAAATCTGGCATTGACCATCTGAATCATGAATTTGTAATAATGGCTTTTTAGAGGAGGATCAATATTTGATTATATTGCCAATGTGTATTTCTAAAAAAATATGCAGAGTGATGCATTTGAGCTATGTTTATTTCTAAAACTGTAGTTTTTGTAAAACCTCTGCTCTTCCTTGCCCCAGAGTTGCCACTAATTAATTGCAACTATTTGGAGTACACAGAATGATGGTGGTAGCTGAAAAGCGAAAGGATATAAAGTTTTTATTTGACTTTAGAAATTTTGTGCTCTTTAATTCAGTAACTTTGTAAGTCAACATTGAACACATGAAATTTGGACCTGAGCTAAACACTAACAGGATACTGACTTTTCTCCTTTTATGTAGGAATTGTGTTCAGGTCAGCTATGATGGAAACTCTTCAAAGTGTTGCTTAAGTGAGGTGGGCAGAGAGAAATGAGACCCTTCCTGCTCCCATTTCCATCCATCCAGTGGTTCCTACCTGCCACGTGCTCATTACTGTTCCCAGTGCCAGGTAAAATTGGAGATCAGCTGGAATTTTCTTCCGTAAACTTGTATTGGTGGAAAAGCAAAATATTGACAACCTGATTTTGTAATTGTAACTCACTTTTTTTTGTGCCATAGGGCTGTCATTTCAATTTTCCTTCAGGATTATGTTATGCCATTTGTGGCTTTTCTTCAGTGATTTGTTGACTCAAGTTGCCTTTGGACCCTGTTCACTATTTCTGGCTGAAACTTTCAGATTTAATGTTTTCAAACTTAGTATTTTTCACTGAAAAATGCCTCTGTCTTTAAACATAAACTTTCCACAGATTTATGCATTTTTTGGATGAACTCCTGCAGGAGTCAAACCTTACACTCAAGTGTTTTGTTTAGGAAAAAAAAATCCTGTTTCTGTATTAAGGAATGAAAACTGAATGGTTCAATTACTCATTTCAAAGCAGCTCTTCCTTCTACATCTTGAAAACTAGATTTTAGTGGAGGAGAGGAAAAGAATGGAATATATTTATTGAACTAAGGCAACTGGAAGAAATTAGAATCACAGGGAGGGGTTTTGTTTGTTTGTTTTGTGCCCATTTCAGAGCAGACACCATTTTTCAACAAGCTTTGCTGTTCTCACACCAGATGGCTTTATTTTTCCAATACTTTATTTTCCTCACATACATTTTCACTGCAAGTATCTTGCAGATGGAAAGAGGATGGGAATACTTTTTATTAATCTGCCAGATATTTAACTATGCACTAACTCATCCTGGCATCTGAGCCAAACTTGGGGCACCAGATGATTCAATGTGTATATTCCCAGTACACCATGGAACAGCAGGAAGGCTGCATTATCCCTATTCAGTAATTATCAGAGCTTCAAAAAGAGCTATTTGCCAAAGCAATGCTTTCAAGTGTTCAATTAATAAATTAGAAATGGCCATCAGCATTTTGCTGGATTCCTGGAGCAACTCCCCATTTTACAGGCAGTTGGTTTTCATCCTTGCAGGAATTTGGTGAGCTTGGGGGTTAGACAGAGCAGTGGGGCTGAATTCGGCACTGCAGAGAAACTGCTCAGCTTCTGCAAGGGAGACAGAAATGTGCAATTAAAAACCACCACATCCACCATCCATGTTTGTGTGGTGTTGTTTTCAGACCTGCCTTCATTCCCTGCCTTGAAGTGGAAAAAACATTTGGAAACAGCTGCAGCAAAGCAAATGCTTGTAGGGCCTTGCAGGTATTTTTAGTATCTATAATAAATAAAGGTATGAGAAACCACCACAGGTACACACATCTCTCCATTTATAGTTTGTCTGAAATCTATTAAATCCCAATTTGGCTGAAAGCAGAGAGGAATGCAGTGAAACTCATGGCATTCGCCTAGGAAATCTATTCCAAAAGGTAGCCTAGCAGTTTTAAAATGATTTTGCAGCTTTTATTTTGGTCATCTCAGTAAATGTCTAATTACCACTTGGACTACTTTTCTCCTTGAAGCCAGCGCTCTTTAAAAAGTCCCCTGAATTCAGTAGATCACTGAAGGCAATCTGAAGCTGGGATGCCTCAGTACCCAACGGCCCAGCTCAGCTCTTCTCCTTTTTAATATCCTGAAGGGGCTAAAATGGTTTTCCCAGAATCCAAAACAGGCTTTTCTTCATCACCAGAGTCCCAAGCACATTTTGCAGTACAACCTGCTTCTAAGTGGAGTTTCTCTCCCTGCTCCTTTGCAGCAGAAAAGTTCCCTTCTGTGTCTCGTGCCGTTCCCTCCTTGCCTCGCTGCTGCCCCTCTGAGCTGAGATCCCTGTGTGCACACTCCCCGCTCAGGACACGGTATCATTTATTTCAATCCCATTTCTTCATAAAGGCTGTAATGTTTTAGAAATCTATTCCGAAAACCACTGGGGTGAGGAACCAAGGGAATATCTCTGCCCTTTTTCCAACCTCTGTTTACTGCAACTGGCCAACTGTTTTACGAGTCATTTAATATTATTCTCTTGATTAAGTAAAAATATTACCTACTCTCCACTTCAAACTCTTTTCCCGTCCTCCTTGCAGGATACATTTCAGGATACATTGTTACAGGAGAAATAACCACTAGCACAGTATATTGGAAGACTCAATTATGATCACAGACACAGAAGTACTATTCTTCCTTTCAGGGTTCTTCACCAAGATGTTTGGAAGTGAAGTTACAGTTCTGTTAATTTTCCATTTTGATTTCCTCTAAATATTTCTGTCTAAGAAACAAAACCAAACAAACAACTAAACCCATGTTGGTGGGATCAGCAGAATCAGTTCATCTTTATTTTCCAGACCCTTTTAACACAGCTTTGGTGAGCCAGGCTTTGCAGCCTAGAGTGGACCTTACACTGGGAGATCATTTTTGACTCCTTACTAAAAAAATTTTTTCCTAGTTTTTTATAACATGCTTCCAATATTGTAATTAAAAAACTTTAGCATTTTAACCTTTCAAAAATAATCCTCTTTAATGAAGAAAAAAAAAAAAACAAAACAAAAACCCGAACAAAGTCTTGTGTAAATGAGATCAGTGAGAGTGATCTCACATTGGAAAGTGATTTTCAAAAAAGCTTCAGGGCAGCACTATGATCCTAAGAAAAACTCCCCCAGTGCAGAAATCATGACTGATTTTCCAGAATCTCTACTAGCAGAGGCAACACTTGCTGTGCCTCAGCTTTCCTTGCCTAGAGAGAAAATCTTCCCCCTCCCCAGGCCTTTTGAGGGGCAGGTCTCTCCAGACACAGGTCTTGGTGTGGTTCTTGGGGTGTGTGTGCAGGGCCAAGAGCTGGACTCAGTGATCCTGCTGGGGAGATCCAGCTCAGGAGATTCTGTGATTCCAGCTGGCTGCTCGCTCCCAGGCCAAACCAGCCTGACCTTGCACAGACCCTCTGGGCACTATTTCAGCTCCAACTCAATTAAAACATTACTGGACGTGGGCTTGGCTTTCTCAGCACTGCCACATCATTTCAGGATGGATCTGGGGTGGTTTGGAAGGAGACTCAGATCCTGCTGCCTCAGCATTCCTAGCCCTATTTGCCATAAACGAGGAAGAAACTGACTTTAATGAGAACACTTAATGCCAAAATTTTTGCAAGTGCTTATGTTTAACTATCTGATTACATTATTAAGAATTTATGCTATTTTGAAGCCACTGTTTGACATTCTCAGAAGGAACATCAGCCTCATTAAGAGGCTGAGAAAGGCAGAAACTGAGCTTGCAAGTGAAATTTAGTTTGTCACCGACACAGACAAAACCACTTAAATTCAGCCATCTGCCTGCTTGCTCCAGCATTCCAGGAGGATGCTCAGGAGCTGTGTTTTCCTTTAGCCTTCCCTTGGTCCATGGTACAGGACTTTGTTGCTGCAGTAGCCAATTGATATTGGCAGAAAACAGCATTTATTCAGAATGGTAAAAGAGAAGGAGAGCTGGATTATAAAAAATAAAACTCACAAAAGCAGCATTGACCTTGCAAGCAGCACTGCTGGAACATCAGCAGGGGAATTTGTGTTCTGAGCATTAAATGCACCAAATGAACCAAGTATGTCTCCATCTCCTAAAGGGTAAAGAGAGACCACATTTGCTCTCATTTTTAAGGTCTCTGGTTTCTAGGTTCTTGTTTGGACAGATATCACACAAGACAAAAATCTGCCTCAAATCTCATTTTAGTTTTGTGGTCACTCTTTTCCCTTTTTCATCTGTTCTCCATCTTACAGAGCTCATTTCCCAGCCTGGTGCCGGCGATTGCCCGCCTGGAATGAGGCTCAGCCTTCCAAATGTCAAACACAATGAAAGCATAAAAAGCCTGTAAGGAAAGTGGCCGTGGGGACCCGAGGGCTCCTGGCCCAGCCTGAGCCAGGCTGAGCTCCAGGCAGGCAGGGCTCTCCAGCAGCCCCACGGGACGCGGGTGACCCGAGCCGACAGCTCGGACACGCGGCAGGGACGTGTCCCCGGGTCACTGTCACACTCCACGAGCAGCACCAGCTTGGCACACTCAGCACCGCGAAAAGGAAGAGCCCAGACCGTGCCAATCCCGCTGCACCAGGACGCGTTCCTGGCTTGGGCAGCGCACACCAGCTCTGTAAACAAAGGGAGGAAAACCAGAGCTTGTGGAAATTCAGTACTTTTCTTTCCTTTCCCTCTCTCCACACAAAGAAGCACATCAGGAGAAACATCCCCGGTGCTTTGCTGGTTTAGGATTCTCCCACTTGGGGCAGAGCAGCCCCGGAGTTCTCCCCAGAGCTGGGGCTGGGGAAGGGAAGTCAGGAGACACTCGGTGATCCTCCGGCTGGGATCCCTGACGGGCGGTGCTGCTGTCCAGTTACAGCTCAGAGCCCAGAGGATGAGTCCATCAGGATATTCAGGACAGAGGTCAAATGGGTAATAACAGTAATAATAATAATAATAATAATAAATCTAAAAAAAAAATGGTGAGAGACACAAAGATCTCGCCTATCACTGGTGGCTCCACATTGGCTGATCACAGAACCTCACACTTCCTCAGTTCTATAGGACATGAACAAAACTGGGAATGGAAATTAAGTGGCTCCTTAATGAACCTGCTTGTTTTTGGAGCAGAATACTGAATCCCCCCAATATCCTGTGACCTCCGGTACAGCAGGTCCTTGGGTGAGTGGTATTAAGTACACAAGGATCTATTTGCTAAGCTGGGAGTGGGTACTGAGTGGAATAAAAAGCCCTCTGGGAGAGCTGGGATGTGAGCATGGAAGGAGGATCCTCCTCTCAGGAGGATGAGAACACAACAGAACACAGCCTGTTTTCGTGGAAGAGAATCCCAGTAATTAATAGGATGTGATGCAAACTTGACTGATTTCAGTGCATATTTACTGCCTTGTTCACCAGTGATTTATCTTAATTTTATATTACTCATTAATATATTCAGCTTGACCAGAGAAGTATTATTTTCATTACTCACCGTAAATGAGAATTTTTTCCGAAGGAAAGCTGATTTTACACATAATCCATCATTTGAAATTAGCCCAGCATTCCTGCCTTTTACAGATACAATTAGTGCTAAACTCCTGGAAAGCTTCTTCTTGCACCCTGTGGCATCAGCTACAAATGCTCAGCCCACAGGGAGGTTTAAACTGGATATTAGGGGAAATTTCTGCACTGGGATATCATCAAGCATTGAACAGGCTGCCCTGGGCAGTGGGGGAGTCACCATCCCTGGAAATATTTAAAAGCTGTGTGGATGTGGCACTTGGGGACAGTGATGGCTGAGGGAATGGCTGGACTGGGTGATCTTGGAGGGCTGCTCCAACCTAAATCATTCCATGATTCAATGAAAACTTCCCTTAGAAGCCAGTACTTATTATTAGCAGTGTGTAAACCCCTCCCTTTCACCCCGTGCTCAGTTACTGGTCTGGATCAATGGTTCAGAAGCAGCTGAGCTGTGCTAACATTTCCCTCTCTGTAATTAAAAGAAAAGGTAGTTGTGGCTGAGCAGGGCCAGCACAGCTGCTCTGGGGAGAGCAGGGATGCTCCTGATGTCTGATTGTGAACAGAGGAAGCAAGAGATGGATTCCTGCCTTCAGCAGGCCTGGCAGTTCAGGAGATTTTTCCCATTAGAGAACAAATGTGCTCAAAGCTCTCCCATTGCCTGGGCACTCTGGTATTTCAAACAGCACTTCTGGAGCCACTCAGAGCTGAGGAAATTCAGAGGACAGTAAAACCACACCTATTCCTGCCAGCTGAAGGGCTCAGCCCATAAACAGCACCAAGCCAGAGTGCTGCTTGCAGTGAGTTATAGAGTCAGTGGATCTAGTAAAAAAATCAAGAATTAAGTGGTGATTTTTTCCCCTCCAGCAACTAAAATGATGTTCAGGATATTTTTGTGTCATTGCTTGCATTTGTTCCTGGAACAAGTAAACAGACAGTGTTTGATCCTCCATTAAGGAGCAAAACAAGAGAGTAGAAAGCTTTTCAAGCTGCATGAAGAGTTTCAAGCAGGTTTTTAATATCAAAAATTATTCAGTTTAATATGCAAGGTGTCCCCCAAGTAATTAAGCCCAGAGAGACTAGCTTCTAAAACACGTAAGTGCTAGCAAGTACACAAAATGGAATGATAGAAGTGATTTTGTCCTTTCTGAGGAATCCTGGGGTTTATTATAATGCCAAAAATGGGCAAGTCTGGGCAATGCCACACTCTGCTCATAGTCAAACATCTTGGCTTTATGGAGCTGGAAACCTTTCTTTAAAATAATGTGCTCCTGGAATATTGATCAAATACTTTTATTGTCAAAAGGCAAGAGTTGACACTTAATTTTCCATTCTCTTCCACGCTACCCTGCAGTAGGGTATATCCAGACTTAAGTCCAAACCTTTCCTAAAGGTGGTGTTAGTGGATGGCAACATGCAGAAGAGAACAATTTTTTACTTCTGTATGGAAAAAAAAAAATCTTGAACATGGAGAAAAATCATTAAGCAGGAAAATTCCATTCCTGATTCAAAATAGTTATTTCCAGATAGGACAAAGGCCAGTAGATATGTGTCCAGTAGATATGTCTGTGTGCAAATTCTAAAAGGCTCTCAGGGAAGAATGATGTTCAGGTTAAAAATAGGTGAAAAACTTGAAGGTTTCTATTTTCTGAAAGATATTTCTTATTTTTTAATCATGAATCACCAGACCATAACCTGCCAAACTAGTCTTAAATCAGAATGAAATCAAATTTCATATTTACAAGTTCCTGCTGTAACAGGAATCTCTCCTGATTCTCACTGGTTAAAGAATCTCAAAACTCCTGTTGGTGATTGTTGTTGTGCAAAGGTAGGAATTTCAGGTAACTTTTCATCCTGAGAAACAAACATTTTAACTTTAAAAATAATTTGTATATCCTAAGTATTACACAGGTCTGTACAACAAAGTGACAGGAAAAAGAATGGAACAAAATGGAAGAGAAAAATGGCTGGAAAAGGGCTTTTCAGGGCTTGAATTTTCTTTTTTTAACCTCTGAGCCAACCTAGCAGTAACTCATGCTCAGTACAAGTGCCCCAAAGGACTCCACTGCCCCTGCACACAGCAAAATACATTTTAGCATACCTCAGGACCCAAACTAGTTCCTTTCGTGTCACAATGACGGAAACAGAAATGTGGAATTATTTTATGTGTGACATCCACACCAACACTGGCAATTCCACTGGCAACAGTGAAATTTCAGATGGGAGAGACTGCAGAATTCCTGTATCTGCTTCAATAGAGATGGTTAAATGAAACATTCAGCTTCCTGAGAGTGCTTCCCTCTCAACCAGCCACGGTGTTCCCAAGGGAAAGCTGGGTCTGACAGGCAGCTTGCCACGCTCCTGCTGCACAGCAGGACCTAGGAATGGCTTTGGGAATTCAGCTTTCAGGCAGCCCTTTGGTGGTCACACAAGGGACCATTGTAGTAGGAGCAACCCCAGCTCCAGAAGGAGCCTCCATAGAGAGGTCAAGGTGTCTCAATCCAATCCCTGATAGCACATTCCAACCTTGCTTAAACTGATTGTTAGAGATTTTCTACCTCAGCAAAGTCCTGATCACTGGGTTTTAGTTTGCAATTTTCTGCCTACTTTTTAAATGAAAACTCCTTCCCTACCATTGCATTTATATCAAATTGCTGCAGAGTTTGTTGGCATCACAAAACCATCAGCAATGAAAAGAATACTGAATAGATTTGTTCTGTCTTGTGTTGTGAAAACTCCTCTGGAATAAAAGCACCGAACATTGCAGGTGGGGAGTGTCACTCTGGAAACTGAACAGATGTTTGATTACGTAGAAAGGGGCATGAGAAATGGGGAAGTTTATTATTATCACTTTCATGTTTGCATAAATGCATTGAGTGTTGCATTTTAAGAGATGCAAGGGGTTTCTGAATACAGCTTTCCCTTTTTCTGTCCTCTGAAATACACCTTGGTTACTGCTCACTCAAAGAGAACGGTCTCCCCAAGGAAGTTTATTTCACATTCAATTCCAAGGTCTCTCTCTACCCACTGTACACAAACAGCCACTACAAGGATTATTTGATCAGAGAAGAGAATTAATTTGGAAGATAATTAATCAATCTGTAAGTGACACTAAACTGGAAGCTGGGTGGGTCCCTTTTTATCTTTTCAGGATCATCCAAGACCAGTTTTCTGGGAAGCACAGCAGGTGTGTCATGCACAGGGCAGAGGCACATGGGATTGGAGCACTGGGATGTCACAGCAGGTGACATTCCATGGAACCTTCACTGAAGATGCAATTCTGCATTAAGTTTTGTAAACCTGAGGCAATGAAGAGTGGAAGAACTGCACTTGGAAAAGCTCAGTGAAGAACAAACCTCTCTCCAAACTAGCTCTGTGTGTAAACATCAGTAGTTTAGGCTAAATATTTCAAAACCTGATTTCATCTCCTTTTCAAGTAGCTCCTTTCCTTACTGGGTTTGATTGGGTCCTAAATGCCCTGCAAAAGCTGTGCCTGGCATTTTTGGGGTACTTGTGTGACCTTTACCAGGAGAAGCATTACCTGGGAATAGCTTCCTGTAGCCAGTCAAACATGGTGCACAAAGTAGGTTGATGAGAAAAGCTGGCCAGCTGGTCAGCACTTCTCAATGACAAATTCTGTTCTGGTATGGTCTCTTTTCAAATTATTATTATTTTATTTTTTGAACAGCAGCAACATTTCTGGCAGCAGCACAGGTGTTTTGAGCCCTGCAAGAGGATTTCCAGTATGCACAGAACTTCTGTAAATGGTCCAGCACAACATAGTGTTCTGCTCTGATGTTCCAGGATTTGCAGGAAGAGAGGAGGGAAGAGAGGAGGGTTTGGCCTCTTTAAGACTGAGGAGGGGAAGATCTCAATAACTTCATATCTGTCTTTCTCTCCACTTTACCTGCATTTAGAGCCTGTAATAAGAGTAATAAATTTCCTGACCTGCTCAGAAAAATGGATAAAGAAGAAACACTCTCACAGAGTGTGAGCTTAACAAAACAGGAGAAATGCTTTGGGGGATTGAACTTCTGAGTGAAGCCTGTAAAATATTAATTAATCTTTGCTGTCAATATAAAGCCCAAATATAATTCAAGACACTGTGGAAGGAAAAACAACTTCTTGTACCTAGTAACTGTAATATTCAAAATGTTTCTCACTGCCCAGGTGGGGAGTAAGCCCTGCCTGGGGAAGAGCTTGTCAGAGAGAGCTGCCCTCAGCAACACAAAATTCCTGTCCTCTCCATACATTTTTTCCATTCCAGCCTCAGTCAAGAATGCCTGGGTGATTTGGAGAGGCGATTAGGTTGCATTCCTGTTATTACAAGTAAGGGAATCAATACTAATTCACTTAGCTTTATTTTATAAGTGGCTAAAGAGATGTAACATCAGCCTCCAACGAGAGAGAACACTTCCTGCGTGTGTTGGAATACTAATAAGAATTGGCTCAAGGTAACCACCCAGCAAGAGCTGTTTGCTAAAGCCAATTAGTTATTAATCAGGAGCTTGCTCATTTTTAAATGTCTGACAATTTTAAAATGAAGGAAAAACACAGCCTGGAGAGCCACAGCAAACCCAGACACTGCTGAAGTCAGGTGAGAAAATAAAAGTATGCAGCATAGATGTTGTAATTTGAAACAGACAGTGCAGCAAGTTTCATTAAAAATAGAATCTTTCAAAACTCTGAAGAAGTTTAAATCCACCTCTGCAAATGACTCTTCTCTATTCAATGCTTGAACTTAAACTGAGGGCTTGGATATGCTGCTGTGGAATAGGCATGTTACAGGTTACACATTTCAGATCAAAGAGCCAGGGCTGGATGGAAAAATACTTTGCAAAAATATGCACTTCTCTTCCTTGGCTTCTTCTCTGGAGGTCTCCAAGGGCTGAACACTTAATGCTGAATAACCTTTCCTGGAAACTCTTTGTAGTGGATATAAGCCACTGCAAGAGAACCTGAACCACAGGAGAAAGGAATGTCCCTCAGCCCAGACTTTGAGTTAGAGCAGGCTTATTTCTAAATCCATCCAAAATGCACCCCAGTTTAACTGTAGAGCAAAGTCCTTTAGTGTGAATATCCTCTACCAGCAAACTGCTGCTGCAGCCACTGAGCCCTGGGCTGGTCCCAAATCGACAGGAGACCAAGGCAATCCAGGATTTTCAGGCTATTGTGCCTAGCATTCAGTAACCCGGGTTGCAGTAATGGCCATTATCCCCTCCAGCTGTTCTGCCATATCCTCCCTTCAAACCCATCACTTCCAGTTTTGTTAAGGACCTGCAGAGCTTTCAGTTGGCTTAAACAATCAAGTTTCCCAGGATAAGAAATCAATAACCATTTAATATTTAAGCAGCTTACAAGCCAGAGCTGAACTCTGGATGTGGCAGCAGTGTTCCAACTACAGGGAATTTTTGCAAACCCCAATGCCTGGAGCAGTGAGGTATTAACATGGCTCCTGATTATCTCCATCTGAGAGCCCAGCACCTCACTTACAGAACAAATACTGCTCTGATGCCTGCCAGTGCTGGTTGTTTCCCCCACTGAGTGCATCCTGTTCCAGTCTGGGGGCAGCACTGACAGTGAGGCCTTAATGGAGAGACAGCTCCGAGTCAGCCAAAGCCCCGGAGGGAGAGGCTTCGATCTCCCCTGCCCGTAAAGCAGGTACTGGGATCAATTGTGCCCCAGCAGGTGATCCATGGCTGCTCTGCTCTCCCAGGATATGTTTTGCTGTGGGTCAGCTCCTGAGAAAATCTTCCATGACTCTGCAGAAACAGAGCACTTAAAAGAGAGTTTCTGTGCCAAGTGGATAAATGCAGCCAGATGTTATGGACTGGTTGGGAGATCAGTGCTAGGAAACCACAAAATAATACAGAGACTGTACACAACGAACCTTCACTCAGGTATTTCCTTTGGACTCAGAGGTATCACTGCCAGGAAAGAGCTCAAAGAGCAGGTGAGGCAGGAAAAAGAGCTCAAGGGAACAGATCCACTGATCCCAACTTAGGGGCCTTCCCCTGCATCTACATATCTGCACTGATACAAAGAGCTAGGAACTGGGAAGTTTCCAAGTATGTTTCCACCTCCAGTTAGGAAGTGAGAAAGAACAGATCAAATAAGTATAAATGTATATATATATATATAATATCTGTCTAAAATTTTATAACTTTTAGACACATTTGGCAGAATAGATTTCTTTTCACATTGAAGGAAGGCTTCAAAGCAAAATAATCCCTTCTCTTTTCTAAGCTGTGTGAATACTTTAACAGTGAACACATTACATTTTAAAGGAAATCAATGTTATTTATTCCAAGCCTTTAAGAAGAGGTAAGAAACCTGAAACAAGGATTTTCTACAGATAAAGACTGTTGGGTCCTTGTAATCCTCAGCTTGCTTTTTTATCCTGAGAAAATGTACTCCTTTGTTGCAGATAGCTGGCTGCTCCTGAACATCCCTAATCCGTGAGGGCTGATCAGCAATGGCTGAGTTTCCAAGCAATGAAAGCCCTCATTAGGAATGGTTTTTGTCACCTCCCAGTGCAATGAAGAGATTGCTGCCACACAATGCACTCATCAATCGGCATTGTCCTTTCCCGGGTGATAATTCTGTTTATTTTCCTACATCTCGTGGCAGGAAACAATTGAATTGAGAAGAGAGAAAACAGGCAGCTATGATTCCCTGAGGATTTCTGTGTGTCTTTCCCGCCTGTTTTTTTCCTGTAATTTCTCACTCCTTAGCTACTTGGGGGTGAGCTACACAGGGAATGTTCTCTTGAGATGTACTTTGCCTATGAAAAACCCCTTAATTTTTATGAGCTCTTGGTTTTTAAGATTGCTTGATGACTTTCAGCTTTGAGGAGCTCCAGAGCCATCTGTGAGCTGCAGGGGATTGGGCATTCCCTACTAACTGTGCCACAGGATGGATTTCCTGCCACGGGCTGTTAAAAGCCACCCCAGTGACTCCTGTGGGGCTCTGAGGACACGCTGTGGTTTCCCAAGGCAGGGGAAATGGCAGTTTTATTTAGCATGTACAGAAGGCAGCTACCAGCAGTTGTTTACAGGAGCAAATACCCAGTGACAAACAGTTCCTGGAAGTATCCAGCCTCTGACACACACTTTTCAAGGAAGCCAAGCCTGACAGGTTGTCTTTAACCTGGTATCAATCAATGCAGCAGCAGCAGCTAATCACACCCATTCCTGCAAAGTACTGGGGAACAGCATTTGGAGAGGCATGGGGACCCAGGAGCTGGGAACTGGCAGAACTCTGCTCACAGACACCGTGAATCCAACCCCCCCCATGATGGGAATAACAAACCAGCAGCAGTGTCCCAGAAGGAAAGCCCTTGGAGCAACACACTCCAAATTCCACCTATCCCACAGGTAGAAAACAGAGATCAGGCCCGTTTTCTGTTTCTGGAAGAGCAGCCTAAGTCACAATAAAACAGATTAGCTGAGAAATAGCAATAAAACCTCGTTACCCTGCTAGTGCTGCCTGTTCTCACTGGGATTTGAGGGGGGTAACTGCAGGGAGTGTGCAGTAACAGCTCCCAATTACTAACGGGTGCATTATGCCAAGGATAGCTGAGTGTCTGGGATGACACACTGGAGACCCACCTGGCACAGGAATTTTGGTCAGAGCTCTTAACTACAGGGACTTGCTAGTAGAGTTTTCCAGGAGAAAATATGTCATTATCACATTTACTCGTCAATTACTGCTAATAGAAACAAATAACTTGCTTACTTAAAGTAATTACAAACCTCGTGCTAAGAAACAAAAATTAAGTTAAGCAAGCACAACTCATTTCTTCACCATTTCCCCACTGGCAAAATAATTAAATTACATTTTGCAATTTTTAGGAATTCTTAGTATAAATCATTGATTTTATTCTAATAACATGATTGAGTAGTTTACAATTTTTCCAGGAGTTGCAAACGCTTTCACAACTCCAGATTGTCACCACATGAAAAGAGCAAATGAACAGATTGAAATGGTTTCATTTGAAACTGCCTTCATATCCGCACCAACTCCAGGAGCATTTTGCAGATGTTTTCTCTTACCCATGTATTTGCCAGCTTTGTCAGGAGCCAAATGACAGAGAGGAATGCAAACCTGCCCCAGCATGGTGGACAATTTTCTTTTCCTCTGACCATGACAGCCTTTCCAGGGGAACATAAAAGAAATTTTTAACAGAGGGCTTCTTTTTTTCAAGTTACTCTTTTCCTATTCCCATTATAGGAACCTGATGACCAGACCTGTGTCTTCTGAAATTCTGTCCTTTCATTTGATTTCTTTCAGATTTCTTCCTAAACTTTTCTCTTTGATGCTCACCTGGAACTTAAAATGCTTTTTTATGCTGTAATGATCCTCTTCAGAAGTTCCTGGCTCCTTAGGGAAGCACAAAGCTGTGCACACACAGCTCACAGAGACTCCTCTCACTTGAGCTGCCCATTCTCCAACATGTTTAAGCTGATTCAGTGCTCAAAGAATGACGGAACTGCATACATTTCACATCTTCATCTTCCTCTTCCTCCTCCAATAATTTAACTCCTGGGGCATTTAATGACCAACTCCAGCTATGTTCTTCAACTTTAAATCAGCCTGTGACCACTTGGGCTGGATTTACTGCTGTTAGGATCTGCATTGTTGTGTTAAGCTTTTCCAAGATAAGTGTGTTATTTTATGCTTTTGACATAGCACAGACACTGAGATGTCTTTTTTCATCATCTCACAAGTATCTCAGCTAATCAGCATTTCTGTTTCGTGGTTACAGTCTCCTGGCAACAAAACTTTATCTCAAACTGCCCCTTGTTTTGGAGACCCTGTGCCCAGAGCATAGTACATCTTTTCTTTTTCCAAACACACTTAGTGCTTTTCCTTGTTCTCCTTGTGATTACCCACTGGTGGCCTGAAATAAATATGCTAACATTTACACACAGATTACTCCTGTTTCTGGTTGTTCCCTTGTACATGATCCACAACTCTGTCACTGAGAAAACCCTTACTTCACAGAAAAAAAGGAAAAAGAAAGCCCCCAAATCACCAAAAAAGGCTTTGGAGGCTCAGCTGTACTTTTCCAAGAGAGCATTCACACATCCCAGCTGTTCCAGCCTTACAGGCCTGTGGAAGAGGCTTACAGACTTCAAAAAAGAGATACAGAGGCTCTTTAAGAATATGTTATCTAGAAATTCAAACTTTCTATTGCTGACAGCTTCAAGGAGGACACCACCCCCTGAAAGCCAGAGCAGCCTGGTCATTTGGAGCCCTCATTGCCAGCACTCCAATCTTGTCAGTTCAGACAAAGCAGAGATACCTTGGACCTGGCTCTCTCCCTGTCCAAGGCATTTAACACAATTTAACACAGACATCTGTGATTTGACTGGAAGGATGAGCCTCAGCCTCACCTGCATGTCACAACCCACACACATATTGATGCTTACTGATGTTTCTTGAGTCCTCCAGACTCTCATGCAAAAATAAATGTGGGGTGGTTTTGTATAAAAGCTAGACAGATAAAGTGAAAGACTTGTATGGCACCAGCAAAGAGGTCTAGGTAGTCATGACAACCACGTCAGTGCTTATAAAACTTCCCTTCTTCTTAATCTTTTTTGCAGTTTAGATAGCACACATGCGAGCTATAAAAACTAGTATCTGATCTGCAGCAATAAAATGAAAAATGAAATGTTCACAGCAGCCACCACAGCAAGGCTGAGACACTGACAGTTGTTGGGTGTCACTGACAGCAGTTTTGTCCAGCTCCCACAGAGACTGCTCAGTGTGTCCAGGCCTAAGAGAGACCAAGAGCCTTATCCCAGATTTGGGGGTGAGCAGGGAAGGGCAGGAGGGAGAGGGTTAACACTGCTTTTAAGGGAAGAAGACCAGACACTAAACACACACAAGCACATTATAAATGTATTCAGATCCCCACATACTTACAATTTCCTTCATCTGATCCTTGCTCAGCCCCAACTCAAGGGACTGTGGGTTCCCACAAACCATCCTTGAGCAAGAATCATTTTTTGCTTTCAATCTTCTATGCTCATTACTTTTTCACCTGATTTTTAATGTGGACATTTAAAACCCCTCCCAGCCTTATCATTCACAGGTGGAAACCAAAGCACACCGGAAATAAATACCGCTCTCCATCCCAGAGAGAAGTAAATAGATTTGCTTCCAGGAAAAAGGGAGCGACTGCTGTCAATAAAGCAAGTAATTCCCTCTCTACTCAAGTGATAAACTTAAGAAAATTGCAATGCTAAATATACCTAAATCTGCCAAGAATCATGTGTACCTTCAAAAGAAAAAAAATGGTTGGCATCTGGACTCTAATAACTGAACTCACTTTTATGTACTATTATTGTTAAGAAGTATAATTTACCAAGGTAAAAAGCCCAAATAAAACCTTTCTTTTATAATAAAATAACTATGGTCAGCAGGCTCATTTCTTTATTCTTTCTCTCAGCTGTGAAGAATAACTCACTGACATCTGTAAGAATTCCCCAATTACACGTGATACTGAACTTACAAGGTCTCCATCAGCTGTGTCAGGGAAACAGCTCCATCTTCTGGGAGGCAGCCCTTCAGTGGCCGGGAGGGAGAGCTTCCAGCGGCTCGTGCTGCCTCTTCCCGGGGTTTGTCAGTGGTGTTGTCAGTGCAGGATCGTTGGGCTCAGGAATCGGTCTCTCTGGGCTGCTTTGCAGTAGCAGAACTGTTAAAACAAAGCAGAGGAGCTGATAAACAGAGACTTAGCAGCCAATCCGTGACAATAAAAGCATCCCACAAAACCAGCGGGCACAGCAAAGACCATCCCGAGTATCCCAAATCCATGATGACATGGGTGTAGAACACAATCATCCTTAGGATGATCCTTGCCACGAACAATTCCATAGCTCCCAACACAGAAATTAGTGACACCACATATAAAGTATGTGCCAAGACAGCACAGCAAATGCCTGACAGGATTCTTGTCCAGCAGGTAAAGATTGGATATTAGCAACTTGCTCTACAAAATGGGAAAAACTGCTCTCAGGATTTGGGATACTGCATTTAGCAGTGTGGCAGTTTGGGATGGAAGCTTTGTGTTTCTTTCCAACTCAAAAGCCTCATGTGGTGAGTTCTCTCATCCCCATTAATCACAAATACCCTGATCCACAAAGGCTGGGAATGAGTTCCCTGAGAGATGCTAAGGAAGCTCGTTAGGCAGGAACCAGTGACTTCAGACAGCGCTGTTTCATCAGCTGCGATTCTGCTTTGAGCACCTAAAGTCTGACTGAAGTCAACCAACCAAACACCTGCACCACCTTCCTAGGAACATTAATGCCAATTGCTGAGAAGTTCCTGTTAATTATACACAAAATCATTATTTTAGTCTTAGACTTTCAGTCACTTTCATGCAGCTCCTGACAGCACTGGCATGACCACCTTCATCTTTAGGTTCCTGTTTACTTTGCTCATTAACTACAGAGAGAAGAATTTGAATTACCTCCAAGGGTAACAGACCTTATTATGTGTCTCCCTCTTTTTCCCCCCGAGGAAAATAATGAGCCTGAAACTAATACAATCAAAGTTCCCTGGCTGATCCCAGGGAGCTGTGCATGGTGTTCCTGGACTGACCAGGAGGGAAGGGGTCTCTCACCAAACAATGACTGAGGACAAATAATCATTCTTAGGAGATGTTCATGACAAAAACCTGTCTGTACCACCACCCTGTAACATTTAGAGGTGAGAATTCTCCAAGGACATCAATAAGAGAATATTTTACCATTCTTTCTGGATTTTTTGTTGGTTTTTTTTTTTAGTTTGGTTGTTGATTTTGTTTGTGTGGTTGATTTTTTTGCTCATTTGGATATTTTTTTGGTGGGGGGACATGTTTTGGAATATTTTTTGGTGTTGATTTTTTTCATAATACTGACTTAAAGCTTTCTTGTGTAGTTTCAGTTTAAGTACATTGAAAATACATTGGTTGTACATTCAGTACATTGATTGATTTGTGAAAAATAAATCACCCCACATTTCTTACACAGCAAAGAACCCATCTGAAGATGCTCCCTTGTTTTCCTGATTGTGAAATGTCTGAGACCAGAACAGAATGGCCCCAGATTGGTTTAATCACAGGTGATGTCTTGTGATTTTTCTTTCCCTAGGTGAATTGAATGACTTGTGTTGATCACCTAAATCACATGGAAGACTTTCTCTCAGTTGGGCCAGAAGACAAATATCGAGTCCCTCCTCAAAGCAAGAGGACAAGAGAGCAGCTTCACGTCACAAAGGATTTCTGGTCTCCATAAAATGCTTTTACCCACTTTTTTTGTGCCTCTCCTTGTCTGCCCCTCCAGCACATAGTCACTGTCAGATATTTATTTCAGATGTTTTCTCTTCCTTAATTCCTTCTTGAAACTTCACTCTCAGCTTTTGCTGAATTTAGTACAATGCAGCTAAAACTTTTCTGGTAGCTCTTACACCTGCAGATTTCACAAGGATTCTGCCTTTCTCCAAGAGCTCTGCAATTCCTCTTTCACCACAGCAAGCCCACTGTCCAAGAAGTCTAACAGAGCCTCATTCATTGAATCACAAGGTTTTTGCCCAAGGAGCTTTCTGCAGCCCTGCCTGAGCCGCTGGGAACCTGTTCCTGCAAGAAACAGGGAGCCACATCCGTCTGGGCTCCACAGGGAGCTGCCCAGTGCTTGCCACAGCTGTGCTTCACCAGTGTCCTCCCTTCACCACCCTCCTCTGCCCTTCGGTACCAGCCCAAGTGCTGGGGCACACTCCAGGGTTTCTCTAAACTCTCTCTGCAAAGTCAGGGAGAGGTCGGAACTGGCATCCAAAAATAACTTTGTGCCGATCTTTAATCAATGAACTTCAAAAGATTTGCTGATCCAGCCTGTAAAATACGATTTTAGCTCCTCATCCGTGGTGCAGCTTCCTGTAACATGGATCAACAGGGAAACCCCCACTGCAGCTCCAACATCAGGTCCACAAATAGCCAAGCCCACTAACAAGTATTTCATTAGTGCTCCATAGCAACACTGAGGTGGTGTTGCTGCTCCTACAAGTCACACAGTTGCATGAGGTGACAGTTTGCTTTCTCTGGTTGTCATCCGTGAGGGCAAAGAAGATAAGGGAGCCAAAAGAAGAGAATCCTCATCACTACTGGAGCAGCTGCTTTCCTGCCCTGAGGCTCCATTGCAGCGTTTTCTGGTGCCTTTTTCCTACACAGCTTCTTGGACAAAGCATTCCTGGATGCTGCACTCATTTTAACAGCCTGTGTAATGCTTGGATGAACAGTGACCAGAAATAGAGCTTTAAAATGACAAATCTCCCTATTCCTAGGGAGGGAAGGCAGAATTCTTTTCCTCTCTCCAAGGCAAAAACTTCAATCAGCTTTCTGTCCCTCCTGGTTCATGGGATCTGTCCTGGGCTGGGGGTGCCATGGTCAGGGACAGCATCACCTCCAACCATCAAACCAGTCCCCCAACATGCTGTGCCAGGCCTGACTGCCAGCTTTCCCTTTTCTAGGGATGTCTCAAGGGAAATACCCCTGAGCAATTCTCTGTCCAGCAGGCACAGGGCAGGTGGGAATCTCAGCAAGCTTTGCTCCCTGTTTTCTAGGCAGTGTAAATGACTTGGAGCACATCAAAGCCCTCAGCAGCCACGGCATTGATGCCACCAGGGGAAAAGTGCCCACACATTCAGCACCAACATATCAGGAGGAAATATTTGAGGAGAGCTGAGCCAAAACCCTGCTGAGGAGATCCATTACATGTGTTTCTTCCCCCTTAGCTCCTGCATCTCCTGTATTCAGCAGATGTTAAAGTCAGGTGATCAATTATGAAAAATAAAAATTCAAATATTTACATTATAATTTGAAGTGCTGGGAGGGCCTCAGCGCCTAACTGTAAAATAAAAATTAATCCTAAACCAAAAAAGCAGCCCAGTGCTGTTCCTGCCGTGTCAGACCCACCACATGCTGAGGCTTTGCCATGGGAAGCACAAGGTGTCCTGGAACACCTCAGCAAAAATACCCCACTGACACAAACAAAGGCAGCACCCTGCTGGCTCTAAGGTGTAGCTGACATATGGTAGATTTTGCCTCATCTGTGAGTCATTTTACTGCCTGCTTTTGCCTAGCTGTTCTTTTTTTTTTTTTTTTTTTCCCCAGCAGGACTTCAGAAGAGTGATAATTAATTTTAAAATAACCATGGACTCCTTTTTAACTTCTCCAGACTAAAACTGAAGTTCGTCCACTGGAGTCAACTGTAATTAAGCACATTTTACCACCTCGTTTTCCCAACCTCTAAAAAGGGTTTTCCTTAGAGGATGAAAAATTTAATCAACTGAAAGACCCCATGTAGGTTGTAACTCCTTTTATTCTCCTCTCAGGAAGATTTGCCTGACCAAAATCCGAGGTGCACGAAATGTAAGGATTGGGAATAGGAGCCTGAAGGCCACAGCAGGAAATCCCAGAATATCCATACCTGTACATGCTCCAAACCATGACTGTCTTATTGACACCTTTAGATCAGCACCCAGGGAAGAGTGGGGACTAACAGTGACCTCCTTTTCCCTTTTTTCTCTACCCCATCTCCCCATCAAGACAGATGAGTATAGAAAGAGGGCTTTAAACTTCAAAATACAGGATCTTTGTCCTCAGACACAGAACAACCACTCAAAAATGAGAAGCTATCACTTCAAGTTATCACAAGGCTATTTATAATCATTTGAGGTTGTTAGTAGGTTGGCATGACTGACCCCTGTATGCAGCCTCCTTCCACACCCATTAAAATAATCTCATTTTGACAGAATTTCAACCAACTCTGCCCCAAATAGTCTATGCTTCTCCACAGCAATTTTAAAATTCTGAAACACCTGGAGATAAGTAGAGAAACTTTTAGCCAGTGGTCAGGAAAGCTCTTCAAGAGATGGAATAGCAGAGTCTTCCTTACTATGTCTTTGAGATAAACCACTGAATAAGAATTTCAACAAGAATACAAAAAGTGCAGGGCATTAGAAAGAACCAGAGCAAAGAGTTCACAGCAAGGCACTGCTCTGGGGTTATTGAGGCTCCAGGAAGTTTAGATACTCACTGATTTTTGCAGCTAAGAAAGTAGCTATTGTGTTTCTGGGCAAAATGCTCTCAGTGGCTCTAAGTGATGCACTGGAAGAAAAAATTAATCATGCACAGTTGAATAAATTTCTTTAAAGGACAGGGATGGCCATAGTCTGACCCTCACACAGCCCAGCTCCAGCTCCTTTGTGCTCCTCTCTAATGGAATGAGGAGCAGAAATGCTCGTGGCTCCTGAGAGCAGTGGGGAGATAAAATCATTCCCTGCCTCGAAGCAGCTCCCAGGAGATCCTACCTGGCACAGATCTCCTTGTTATCCTCAGCATTTTCTTTCCTGTCTTTCCATTTTTGAAACTACAAAATGTTTAAGTAAAGCCTGGGGGAATTTGCTGCTGAGCTCCGGGTGTTTATGTGCAAATATATTTAGGGCACTTCCCATTAAGTGTTGCTGGAGACCGACCCAAAATAGACACAAAATCCCTCCTAAAAGGCAGTGGCCAAAGGACCTGAGATCACTGGCACCACAATAATGGTTGGAAAAGGGAAGAACACTGCAGTATGGTCACATTCCCTTGCTTAATATTCCTACCTGCTTGCTAAGCCAAGCTGAAGAGAAGCAGGTCTGGTTTACAACAGGCACTCCAAATAAGGCACTTTCAAATATGGGTTGTTCCACTGCCATTTTTGGATATGTGAGAAGTAAATAGCCAGTAAAAGCTATTTTCATTACCTCCATTCTGGCTGTCTGTACACAAACACTGAGGCTGTTCTGAGCCTTCTGGAAGGGACATCACTGCCATCCTATTTAACATTATAGAGCAGGACAGACTTCTTAAAGTTAACACAATTTGAGGGCCACTCACCTCCCTCTGTAACCTTTATCTGTACATACATTTCTCCATGGAAGTACAAATAAAAATTTCTGTGTCAAACAGCTCAGTGTCAAAAGACCAGTGAGTCATGTACTATAAACTATAGAGACTCCTGGGAGCCTTGTGCAACTGGAGCAGCAGCATGCAAACAATAAAGCAGAAAAAATACCCAGAATGTGCTTTTCCTGCTCAACCAATTGATTTTGATTATTAAATGGCCACAGTGCCGCTCTCACTTCCTTTTTCTGCTCCCCTCTTGTGAGTGTTTGACATTGGAGTCAGGCTGCCAGGCCTTGTATTTTGAGACTCCTTGATTACCAAAAGTTTTGATATATACAAGAACCACAGCAAACAGAGAAATGAATGTGGATCACAGTGGAAACAGACAGTTAAGATTTATTTCTACTTCTCAAAAGCAACTTTTTTTTTCTTTAAAACAACAACAACAAGAAAAAAAAAAGAAAAAAAAGAAAGAAAAGCTCGCATTTCAGTGTGTTAAATTTCCACACACCCCCATTTGTCGTGTACCAAAGTGCTGGGGTCAGTTCCTTGTGCCACAAACACATCTTAACTTGGGCAACATGGGGATTTTTGTTTATTGCCAAAAATTATTGTATTACATGATCAATAATACACAAGCCCAGAAACTCGGCAACAACAGACGGGCTGGATTGGAAGGAAAAAGGAATGTGTCATGTGTACTTTTAGTAAATAGCATAACCAGAGTCACATAATCTTGCTTAATGCCATTATTTAGGTTAAATTTTATGAAACAGGAAGAAAAAAGCTGTCCAGTGTGCTCACATTGTTGACCTAAAAACCATGAAGTGCCAAGCATGAGCTCCATGATAACAACACACCAGGAATGCAGGTGACTTATCCAAAATTCAAAGTCAAATGCTAATTTGTCTCTAAGTAAATTATGATTATATATTATTAAGCCAATTTGCAAACCAAGCTTAAAAGATGCATAATTAACAAGATGTCTGTTCCACATTGGTGGGGAAGAAGGTATTTTTAGCTCTCCTATGTATCACCTACACCACACTCCTTACCATCACCTCTGCAGTTATCCTGCACCTTCCTGAACTGGGAACTTGGCTTCCATCCTGTCCCAGTGGTACTAAACACACACAACTCCTCTAGGTTAACCACAGACCCTGTATCTCTATTTGGAGGCCCCTTTTAGCTTTCCCTCTTCAGGAAAAGCTGCTTTGAGTGTTCCTCTGATGATTGCCCTGATGGAAACTCCATTCACTGATGAAGAAACAGCAGCAGTCACCTCGCCCTACATCCTCCTCCCAAAAATTACCCCCACCCTTTATTTATTTTAACACAGGCAGGCCTGTGTTTGAAAAAGAGAGGACCCTTACAAGTGAGATGTAGCAGCTCTTGCCCTGCAAACTCTCAGGGTAAATTCAGATTAATTTAACTGACTTCAGTGAAACCCTTGCAAAGCATCACAGACACAAGTGAAGAGCCCTAGAACGGATGGGACAGGAATATGCTGCAATGCTGGATGGGAAAAAGTAATCCAGCAATATGGGTGGTTTTGTGGGTATTTTTAAAACCCTACTATGGAAAAGTACTGCAAAGGATGAACTCTCTGAAAGCTTCAAGTATGTGATTATGCCTCATGAAAACCAGTGCACCTAGAGATATACCCTATGAGAAGTGTGCTTTAAAGCACAAGAGTAAAGTTTTTTCCCTAGAATTGGCTTTCAACCCTCTTACTTTTTTCCCCTATTACTATTGTTATTTATCCTCTCCCTTCCAGGGCTTGCCTTAGAATTCCCAGGAGCACCTCTTTACACCAGCACACAGAACATTGACTTTTCCAGAATGTCTAAAAAGTTTGTGACTGTGAGGAAACCAGAAATAGCCTGAACCCTCCCATACATACTCCCAGAAGGGATTTTTAATCCCCTCCTTGCACCCCAATGCCTGCCAAATACACGTTGGGGCTGGGGGTGCTCAGCCAGTCTCTCCAGGAAGGTGTGAAGAGCTGAAGATGATGAAGAAGAAAGCTTTGAATATTGTGTAAAACCCACAGGACTGCACTTGCCAAGGCCATGCTGAATTTGCCACAGGGGTATCCCTTGCTCTGCAAGGGCTTTTGAAAACTGGAATGATTTGTTATTTACACAAGTTATTGATACAACCCTCAGTCATAGATATATTCTTTGTGTTTTTTACTGGGAATTACAATTCCCCACAGACACACAGGTTTGATTCCAACAACAGCTTTTTGTTATCTCAGCCCAGTTATGCAACATCCTCTCTGTGCAAGCACAGCTCCATGTGTGGTTTTCCTCCAATTCTATACAGCCTTGAAAGCAAAGTTTGTGACTAATAATTAAAAGCACAGTTCCCAAGGCTAATGTCTGTCCTCTTTCACAAACTAAACATTACAGCCACTCTCCTTTTTCATTCCTGTGAGATCCATTAACAAGTTTCTCCATGTTCCACCTTCTTGGGGATAAACAAGAGGTGAGAACGGGAAAGCACATTTAAAAAATTAAAAAAAATTATATATATAATTGCCAGGAAGTTTTCACTACTACTGCTGTTTTAAGTCCAAAAGATAGATTATCTCCAAGAATCAAAGTAATGAAATCCTCCTATTTAAATCCAGTAAATTGTCACAGATCCAAGGAGTCAAGTCAAAACAGACCAGCTGAGCTATTGAGCAAGACATCAAACCACTGAGCCACGTGGAACTGAAGAAAACAAAGAGCATGTTCTCCTGCCATCTAAAAACCCAATGGCCCTCTGTGCTCCCATCCAGACCTCTTGGAAAGGGCAGTTCTGCCCTGGAGAAGGATGCTGCAGGCCTGGTGGAAGAATCACATCAGCACAGTTCTAACTTGCTGGCTGGCTGAAAGAGTAACAGCCAGCGTGACTTTGCACCTCCTGGACCATTTTCCTGTCTCCCAAAAGGAATACACCAGGAGTATCAACTGAACAAGTCCAGATTATTCCCTGCAGCTTCCTTTCTGGAGCTGCTGAGGCTCTGCTGGCTCCTGTGGTCACAGGCTGGCACAGATCAGAGCCACCCTCGTGTCTGGGAAAGCATCATGACTGCTAATGCTCCAGAGATGGGATTGTGGTTTATGCTACACCAGTCCCACACTTCACCTGCTGTAACTCGTGCCCATGACACACCCACATGGTTTTCACATTCTTCAGTTTATTCCTTACCATCTGCTAGTCAGATGTTCCAACTAAATCAAATTTTACTGCTCCAATTCTCTTTGAAATATGTTCCTTTGCCCTTTTGTATCTCCTCTGAGCAGCATTAGAGCATTTCCTTTGCATGCAAACACCCAGACTGTAATTCCCAGCGTTTGCTCTGATTTAAGCAAATGCCACAGCCAAGTCTGAGCCTCTCTGAGGAGCAAGGGAAGCCCAAGCAGTGCTCACAGGCCATCCATCAAGTGTCAGACTCACAGACTTCCAAACTGCTGATAAACAACTGGCATTTCCCCTCACTTGTTACTGAGCAAAGAAACACTCCAGTGTGCCATCCTTTCTCCTTCAGATTTACTTGAGCAGTGCCAGGATAAAACACCAATTCCCTTCGTGAGAGAACTCTGAACTGCTGCAGGGTCAGGACTGCCACTGCAGGACACAGAACCCTGGCACACACATTCAGCCTTGTCAGACACATCCCTTGCTGGTGGGCCCTACCCTGGCTCCTTTGATGCTTTTGTTGCTCTGGTAAATCACATTTTTGCCACAAGTACATCCCAAAGAGCAGAAGTGCCTCTTGCCTATAAGGACAACCTCTGAAGTACTTTGTGGTTCACTTTCCAGATGCAAAGCACCAGGTTTTGGGGCTGACTGCAAATAAACAGCACTATATTGCTTTCCCAAAACAGGACCCAGATCCTGCTTTCATATATACTGCTGCCACCTTTGTGCCACAAGGAGGCTCCTGAACCAGACCACTGTATATAAAGGTGGGATTTAATAAAACAGCCCTTGAAAACCATCCACTGAGGATCCTAACATTCAACATTTTTTAAAGGGGCCCATTCATGCTGCACTTCAGAGGCAGCATGAACTAGAATCAGCTGAAACATCAGCAACTGTCTCAACTCCTCTGCCAAATCTGTAGGTTTCTCATGCAATTAACTTTCATGTACTCATTCCCATGCCATCAGCAGAGCGAACCTCCAGCCCTACCAGGAAGATTTACATTTTGCATTTTTGCTTGTTACATTCGCTTCAGGTGATAAAACAGCACTTTGCAAGATGCCAGTTCCTGCCATCATCTAAACCCACTCTGCAAACAAACGAGGGCCACAAAGGTCCCAGCAGAGGCTTGCCTGAGTGACATCAACCCTCAGTGTTCCCCTGCCAAACTCACCATGAGCTGCTGGCTCGGCACAGGCAGGACAGTGCACCCCCAGCTCCAGCCTTGGAGAGCTTTGGGAATGAGCCAGGAATAAAACTAAACCAAGGCTGTCAGCCCCACGGGAAGCAGGCCCACAAATGGTTCTGAAACAAGAACACCCTGTTGTTTCCTGGAGGGCCCTTGATGTATTTTCTCTAAAAGCTTCTTTTATCACCAGTTGCTGCTTCATTTCCTGCTTGCTGTCCTGACCAGCCTTTTATTACTGTAGTTCAATAGTAAGAGACTAAAACCAAGCAGGTAAATCAAAGGCTTATGACATTCATTATAGTGATCTTTCCCTCATATCCTCATGTATAATAAAAACCTTTGTAAAGTTTGAAAAAAAAAATCCACTCTGCAGTTGTTTAATTTCCCTTTTTTTAATACATGTGATATGTCTCAGGAAAAAAAACCCCACTTTTAAATACCAAAGTATCCTCAGGGTTTCAGGCAAATGGCTGGCTTATGGGGAATTTTGATTTTGGGCTTCAGATCAGCATGCCGGATGCAGGCAGGAATGGCAGAATGGTGCCAGAGACAGAGCAGGATGCCAGACTTGGATGAACTGCATACAGCAACTCAGAGATGCAGCCTGTACAATTTTCAGCTGCTTCTCTGATCAAAGAGTTCTTGCAGCACAGCTTTTAATCCCATCCAATCTACATAAAGGTGAGAGCTGGTACCTCGGAAAGCAGCTTGTTACACGCTGGCACCCAGCCTGGCCTGTGGTACTTCTGAGAGACCAGAGACTGTACATGAAAAAGGTTTAAGTTGCTGAAAAACTGATTGACAGGAACACTGCTCACTGATATTTTTCAGGCTCTGAAACGTTGGTATCAAGTCCGGTTTGGCACAGACTTATTCCTACACTGAGTGACCTTTGCCAGGGCTGTAAATCTGCTGTTTTTCAGAAATTAAGCAGTTTCTAGTGCACGTGGCAAAAGCAGACAGGTCTTCAATGCCAAACTAATTACAGTCATCCTCCTTTATAACAACCAGTTATTGTGACATCTCTATGCAATGTCAATTGGGTTAAACACAGTCACCTGAAATTTCCCATGCGTGTCTCTATTTTGACTGAAAACAGTTAAATCAAATTTGATATTTGGCAAATTAATTGTTAAACAGCGCTTGGACACATGTTGAGTTCTCAATTATAGTGCCATTAAAAAAGCTCATTGCTCCAGCTTGTATGAACCTCTCTAAGAGCACTTCATGTGGTAGAGATGAATTTATGTAATTGAGATTAAGCACCTTTGGACAGTTGGCTTTGTTGCTATGAAAATCTGAATTTGACTCAACCAGTGCTTATTAAGTAATGGTAATAATATTAACAATATTAACTAACGTTCCTAATGTAAGGGCTGCAATATGGGTGGCAACATCCACTCCTCTTGTAACTCCACAAATGCAAAGTCAATACCCATGGAAATAATTGAGTGAATGCAGAGCAAAAGGGGTTGCTTAGGAATGGAAATGTGGCTGAACCACTGGACTTGGAGGCACTGTTAAATTGTTGCCAGCTCTCTCTCTTGCAGTTGTCAGTATGGAACTTGGTCCTTCTGAAAGGGTTTAATTAACTATTCTTTCCTCCTTTGTGTCAATCTGACCAGTTGGAAAACAGTTACAGATTTCCTGAGCCATGGAGCTGATTCCCTGTAGATAGGGATTGTGAAAGTCTTTGGGATGCACATCAACAACTGCTTTATTTTTTTATTTTATTTATTTATTTTATTTATTTTCTATCCAGATTATTATTATTATATTAAGATGCATCAACCTTCTCATTTACCAACTGCTGACCTATGAGCAGAAATTGACAGCACCACTCACTGATTTGCATGGACAAAGGTGGATCTTGAGAGGAAAAGGCCATGAGAAGTTCTGAGGGATGTCTGGAAAAGCAAGGATGCCTCATGTGGAATTTTGGTCTGTCAGCAAGGCAGCTCTAAGCGTCAGGTACCAGCAGCTCTGCTGAAACATTTAATCAGTGGCTGCAATGCAGCCAGTTACTCACTTTGAATTTAAAGGCTGTTTAACTGTGATATCAACTCAATGGCCTTGACTGATTTCCAGAGTATTTTCTGGATATGTGCGCAACATGAAAACAGCAAACCCAACCTCCTGAATCCAGAGAGGCCCAGGGGTGTCTGGGCATCCCTCCTGGCTTGCATCCAGGTCAGTGGCAAAAGAGACTCTTTGGGAATTTCAGGCTGTGCTGACTTGAGCAGTTCTGTGTTTGGGCAGTAGGAAAGGAAAATGGTCTGGAGACTTAACAAGAACTTCAGGTGAAGTTCAGTCAATTTATTTAATCTTAAATTACTCAAACTCAAAGACCCATAAAATTCACTCCTAAAACTTAATCTAATATTTGCACTGCTGTATGGGGAATAATTACCAGAATACATCTATTTGAAGTTAATTGGTCATCTAGACCATACCCTGCTGCATGTTAATTACCCTGCCTATCTTGAATATGGTAAAAAAAAAAAAAAAAAGTAATTAGAAAGGATTTGTTTCTTCATGTTAATGCCACACATCCTGCACTGCCTGGGAATGGGCAATCATTACAGAATATCAAGGGTGCCATTTATGTGCTTGAGCATGATGCAGGTGGGATGCACAACAAATTGGCTGCATTAATGAAGCTGAATGAGGCTTTAAGTCTTAATGTTGGCACAAAGATATTAATTCGTCATTATGGCAAATGCTTTACACAGACCCCTTGAAAACAGACTTGTCACGTGTCAGGAAACATCTCTGACCATAAAAAAAGTCAATAAAAAATTACCCGACTTTCAAAAATAACTATTTTCCAATGTCAGTTGAGGATCTGGCTCCTATTTTTGGTATTTGTTGTTTAAGACTTAATAAATGCTCAAGGATCCAAAGGGGACTTTCCCATCTGGGAAAGACAACTTCTCAGCCAGAAAGTCCCCTTGCATTTAGCACACTCCATGTTCATTGAGAACCTGCTCTAAACCCCTCCAAAATTAATAACCACTTATGATAATGGCAGATCTTAGACTCAGCTCTGTGATTAAAATATGTTATTTGTAACCAGATCCGTAGTGCCAGAATCCACAAGGGCATTATTTCTTGAAGGGAGTTTTTAAATGTTTACATTTTTGATCACGTTTGGTGTTTTTTCCATACAAAATAAAGTTAATGACCTCAATATCAATGATAGCTTTGGAAGAGAAAGGCTCTGCCATTTTATTGTTGGTTTTTTTCTCCCCCTACCCTGCACAATGGAAACATTTCCCTTTGCCTTTTTTTGTCCCCTTTCCCTTTAAATAGAGCCACCCTTTCCATTTTAAAGAACCTACATTTTCTGTGGCAGAAAACGTCATAAAAACCCTGTATTGGAGACACAGTCTCAGCAACTCAGAACAGCCTCCACAAGTCAAAAGTTATGTCTGTTTATACCAATGCAGAACCCAGGAGGAAATTTTATTTTCTCCTCTGTTATTAAATCAGATAATCCAAAAGGACTTTGCTCAAGAGTTTTGCACTCCATTGGCTGCATAGGACATCTGGAAATTAAACTGGAAATTATCTCCTGCAACATCTGAACTGTGCTGGAGTCAAGACAGGAGGATATGGTTTGCTGTAATTTTACCTAAAGCTGATTTACAGATAAATCAGAACCTCAGCTGTGGGATAACGTGCCAAATGCAAATTTCAGCTCCTCCTATGAAACTCACCCACTTTGCTTTGCTGAAGTCTCTCTTCCAATGTTAATTTTATTTGGCCAATGTGCAGGTAGAATTAAAGTCTCAGCAAACATATCATAATCTATATATTGCTTAAGTAGTTGCAAATAACAGAAGTTTCTTCTGTACATAACTTTCCTCACTTCCAAATCTGACAAGAAATCAAATTTGGAGATTATTTGCTGAAAAAAAAAAATAAAAAAATAAAGGGCTCTGTTAAACACGACAACTTGCAGTTTTCCCAATATATTCTGCAGTAAAAGTGTCTGATGTCTTCCCAGCAGCACCTGAATTTGGGGGTTTTACTTTGGGGACCTTGTCTGAGTTGCAATAGGACCTGTGGAATTTTGGATTTCAATCTGCAGGCTCTTTTTGGGGATGAATTCTGCCTCAGATGGGATTCCATGAGGAGCTCAGGTAAAGCTGGAAGATAAGGAGCAAAGACAAAGCCAAAACATGAAAGGACTCCAAGCCTGTGAGACTAATCTCAAAGTATTACTGGATTAAATGCAGTTACAAAATCCAGGGTTATCACAACGGTTTAAAAATGTTATTTTTCCTAAATCAATTTTGCAAGGTGGCTTTTCATATATGATTCACGTAGTCCAGGAGCTTGGGGGTTTTCACCCCTGTTCTGCTGCTCTCTACTACTTCAGAGTAGAAAATAAGCATAAAATAGAGACAGTTTTCAAAGTGAAACAGTTTTCAAAGTAAAACATTAACATCTATCCTCAGATTTATCTGCTTCATCTATTTTTGTTGCCCTGAATTAATGTAAGAGTGCTCTTTTCTGAGCAGCTCTCAACATGTTTTTATTACCAATATTTGTCAGCTGCTGATTTTCCTCATGCAAACCCAAGTTTATGAATGATGAGGGAAAGCAGGACAGGGTAAAACTCAGCAGCATGAGGTACAAACTCAGGCAGTAGCAGCTTTCTGATGTAAATGTGTGGAATAAAAAACTCACTGAACAACCACCAAGGTGATCAGACACTGATTTTATGCTGCCTTGCAGTGACAAAAAGGAAGAATTGAATCTCTGAGAATTATTTTGAGCTTTCAAGCTGCTGTACAAAGGCCTAATGACCTCATTTGAAATGCTGAGCAAAGGCTACCAGAGCTGTAAAAAAGTCAGCAAATAAAATAGGTCTGAAAATAACTACCAGGGTAATTGGGGAACAGAAGGAAATTGGGAACTGAGAGACCTTGGCTTGATTAGCCAAAGTAAAATGAATGGAATTGCTACTCCTATTGTGACTGGGGGAAGGCCCAAGGAGGGAAAACAGCTCCATAGCTGAAGTGTGAGAGCTACAGAACTTCTCAGGAGTGAATGCTCCTCACCACCACTACAGCAATCGGATTGTGGAGTGGTCTCCTGAGGGGGCTGGATAGGCAGAAAGAAGGGAAAATAAAAGGTAAAAATGGGGATTAAAACCATCCCACCAAACAGACTCCTCCCATTAACAGCTTCTAAACTTGGGATGCTGATGGCAGCAGGAAATGGAATGTGCTCATCCAAGTCCCTGCAGCTCGCATCAGCAAGTGCAGATTGCCACAGCTCCCAGGAAGCACAACTGAAACCAAGTCCAGGGCAGAGCATCAGACACTCACTCAGCTCCACGTTGTCACAATGCCTTCAGTGTCATTCATCAGGGGCTGGCACTTTTCAGTTTTCCCCATGACTGGGCCTATATTTGCAGAGCATTTAAATCTCCCCGGTTTCAATATTTCAGGATGACAGAGGCTGAGCTTGCAGTAGGAAACTACTGCATGGTTGATTAGTGCTCTGATAAATGATTCCCAAGTCAGCATCCTCCTACCTGCCACACACAACAGCTCTCCCAAAAACCGTTCTGCACGTGGGCCACCACAGTTCCCATGGATCCTCTGAGAACAGGCTCGCTCTTGGCAGGGTGAATAGAAAAGCAAGAGGCTGGATCAATGAATGAATGAATGGAGTTTGAATTGTCTGAGGGAGTAGATGTGCTTTTGAAGCAGTGGCTAATTTGGGAAGATGTGTTCCCCTTAGTGGTTACTACCTTCAACATGCCCTTGCTGGCCTTTTTAAGGGTTTTGAGTATTATTTCCCATAAAATGCCATTCCCAGGTCACTTCAGGCACTGCCCTGCCAGGTCCAAATGACTGATATCTGATTTGGCTGTTCTTTGCTTGGGCCCCAGGTGGCGCTTGGGGAATTAATGTATCTTTGGGCTTTCCAAAGGAGCAGAGTGGATTTTCCCCATGAACAACTCCCTTTAATCAATTTTCCCCTGTTATGGACAAGCTTGCAGGCACAGGATGATGCCCTATTAGAGCAGCACATGCAGCTTTTGGGCACACGAAGCTTTCCTCTGGCTGCCAATGCAGCAGCAAACTTCAAGCAAAAGGCAGGTCAGGCACAGCTCCATCAGCTGATGATGTCAACAGATTATACAAATGATACTGGAAAAATAAGAGAGCAGCCACAAACCCAGTTACAAATTTCTGCTCTAATTCCCTATCTGCTCTAGGACTGGCTATGAGCACAGGAAAACAAAGAATACTTTTTCTTTCTTCTTTTCTGGTGAAAGAGCCTCATCTCATGCCAGCTAATTGAAAGGATGAGACCCATTGGTCCTATAATTGTCATTATTAATTACCATAATAATTACTAATTATCCTGACTCCAGTGACCACACTTCTCAGTCCTTTACAATGTAAATGGTTTACAATCCCACCAGATTATGGGAAAACCAATACAACTAGCAGTGCTGTGAATCATCCAGAACAATTTCTATAGCTGCCTAAGCCAGTCCTTGAGGGAGGCATCTAATTTTTCATGACATTTATCAGGCCTTTGTAATGCTCTGCCATCACTGCTCCCTCTCTGATGCATTGGGTTCTGCCAATGCCAACCCATTCCACACTCCAAGGTAAATCCATGGATCACACTCACCCACGAGCTCATGTCCAGAGAGAATTCCACTCCTTTGTACAGCTAAGTGCTTAGGGAGGTGCAGGAGTCCCTGCTTACACACAGTTGACATTTTTTAATCTCCTTCTGCAACATGACACCATGATTTACTCAGCAAATAATAAATGAAGGTTCATTTCTTTGTAGTTACTTCAGAGCACATGATCCAAGCGCCACAGATTAAGATACAACACAGGACACCTCTCTGAAGAATTAATTTCCCCCATTATCAAGCCAGTAAGTTAAACAGAACAAAGTTAAAAAGCTTTTTCTGACCTGTTGTCAGACAAATCCCATTTGTTTTCACTGTCCCATTTACACAACAACTGCAACTGGCAAGAGCCTCTTGTCATATTTTGGAAAAGTACATGGCTGGGAAAAGCAACAGAGTCTGAGGTGGCTCCTGGGATTCAACCTTCACACCACAGAGGAGGTGCCAAAGCAGGCACTGGGACTCCCCTGGGGAACCCCTCCTGCAGCTCACGCCAAGTCCTGTACAACAAATGCACATCACAGCACTTATGCACAAAACTGAACTACAGAGGGATGCAAACACGATGGGAATTGGGAAAACCCCCCATGAGCCAGCTGAGAAGCCTTTAGGATATTTGATGTCTTCATAAAAAAGTCACTGCAGCTTTAAGATCAATTATTTACACTGAGACTCCTTAATGTAGCAGCTATTATTTTCTGCTCCAGTATCTATAATTACATGCTGCCTAGTTAATGTTTATTAAAACAAGAATTTACTTCATTAACAGTCAGCTATTTTGGCTACAAAACCAGTGGAATGAACCAGAGAATGGGATGAAGGGAGGGACACACCAGGTCAGCAATTCTGCTGTCAGCTCTCAGCTCCCCTTGCCAACTTTTATCCACATGACAAGTCTTTACCTGAGCTCAAGGTTAGATTCATTTTAGAGAAAAAAAAATTATCATATTTTAGAGATCTCTTTTAGGAATTCAGGGAGAATTACTTGAGGGGTGGTTTATGAGATGTGTGCTGAGCACCTGAACACTGCTTCCTTCTCATGTTTTTGTCCATCTAATCCCAGCTATGATATTCCTAACTGGAACTGCTTGGTTGACCCAGGCAAGCTGGGTTTTGGCTGCAGACCTTGCTTGGATTAGCTCACACTCAAGAAGGGTGGAAATGATGAAAGTTCAGGAAAGGATTGAACACAGCTGCTTTTTTAAAAGAGCAAAATGAGAGGGAATAGCTTATGATGCCAGATGAGAGGATAAAGCCTTCAGGAAAAGGTTACTCTTTTCTCTACAAAGGCAGTATTGGGTGCTGGATCCATTCTTTCATCACCACAGAGCTGGTCCTGTGCAGGGAAGCTGTGGGCCCTGCCAATGGTTTGCTCAGAGCTGACATTAAACAGGGCTCAGCGGAGCTGTGCAGGTGGAGCTGTCACAGACAGGTCAGCCAATGGCACACCCCACCTCTGCCTGGGAGGGCTGAAGGATACCTGCACATCTGCAGAGACGTTTGTTTCCATGGATACTTCTGCCTCTAACACCTCTGGACCTGTGTTCCAGTTAAGGTCCCTCTTGTGTTTGGCACAGGCTGAACATTTTCATAAAAATAAATCAGTAGCAGGAGGTATTTCTAGAACTGTTTGCAATGCTCAGGCCTGAGAAATGAAAGTTCAAAGCAACTATGGCAACAACCCAAAATGCTTTATTTTGCAAAAAATACAAACGAGGAAAAAATTGCTTGATGGAGCAAAGAGCAAAAATTGCTTGATGGGGAAGGAGAAAGATGTTTTTAAATTGACTAAAATTTACCAGCTGGTTATAACCATGGAATTTTAAAGTAAGGAATCTGGCAAGGCAATACCTGAACAATGTGCTAACATGCAGAAAAACACTGAAAATTTTTAATTAAAAAGGAAACCAATGGTATAGACTCTAAGTGGAAGGAATAGATTCAGCAATGTTTGCTGCCACATTGACTGATAAAATTTTATATCTTTGAAAATGAACTGGATAAAAAAATCCAGTTGAATATTGATGAAACAGAGATGATCCCAAACTATAAAGCATGGAAAAAAATAATCAGAAAGTAGATTATTTTCCTCAGACAAAGATACACATTAACTAGAGCTGAGACTATAGACAGAATTAAAGAGAAAAAAGTTGCTTGGCAGACCTAGTGCTAAAACACTGACCCAAAACAGAGGTAAACTGAGGCAGGTTACATTTATACCTCACACAAATGCTGGAAATGCAAGGGGGGACCCAACACCTCCATCCCACGTTATGTTCTCTGAGCACTGCAGTTTTGATCGCCTCTATGTATGTTGGGGATTCCCAAGTGATTTCAATCATTAGATCTGAACTTCAGGCAGTATTGATTGTGAAGATCAAGGTGTAAAGGAAGCAAAGAACAGACACACAGACTGCTTACAACAGAGGCCAATGAAATGAAGGAAAGAGGGTTTTGTGGGGTCAGGAGGGGCACAGAACTTTCAGAAATGGCTGTTAAGATGAAAGAAATAACTTTTACTGGCAGTAAGTAGACAATAAAATAAGCTGCATGGAAATTTCTGCAAAGAGGGCAGAAAAGCCAACACTCAAGAACAGATTCCTCCATAAAGGAGGTGACTGCTCCTAGTCTTCTATTCAAGGGGCATTTCAAGCCTCATATGAACCATTTACAATTTTAATTTCACAGTCTGTCTAGTTCAAAGATGCCATTTAAGATTTTTTTCTTTTTATTCTCATGCAACCGACCTTTTGAACATCAAACCTGCCAGGATTAGCTACAAGAGAAATCAGCTCTTCAGCCACTGCAAAGAAAAGCATGAACCATCTACAAGTAATTTCAGCCTGCCACTGAAGCTATTCAAAAGGCATCCCAGCTCATTTGGTTTTAAAAAAGAGAAACAATCACCTTCCTTTGTTCAAAAACATCGGGTTGTCTATCAAAACATGGAATATGCAAGACTGAATGATTCTTCCTAGGTGGTAAAATAGATAATGTTAACTGCAGCAAGACCTTCAAATCCTCATCCTACTAGCAGGGTCCTCACTAACACGAGGCTTAAACACATGAAAATGCAGACAGGATGTGGCTCTGGGTCAGGTCTGAGGTTCAGAGTTAAATGGCTGTGCTATGGGAGCTCTGGGCTATTTCAAAGAGAGACAAAAAGTGGGGAAGAAAAATTAGTCTGGCAAGTTTTCAGCTGCTTTATGACTCAAACTCTTTTGTCTCCTGCAGCCCGATGTTATTGACCCGATCTCTTTGCCCATGGAGCAGAGGGCATTTGGATCCCGTTGCTCACGTTTGCTTGCTGATCGCTTCCTGCTCTCATTTCCCTGATTATTTAGAGCCCTCATACTCTAAATTCAACACGGTCAAACTCAACTTGGCATAAATGGATTACTTCTCTATCACGCCCACAACAACTGCTGGCAGACAAAAGATATCCCTTGTTTATAAAATACCTCCAAAACCCTGAAGAGAGAGTGGCTGGAGGTGCTTCTACATGGCTACAAACAATAAGGGATATTTCCCTACATGGTTACACACAGCAGAAGCTGGAAATGATGTGTGCACAGTCAGACCTCTGCCCCAAGCTTCATAACTCTGCCTTCATTCACACACAACCTAACCCTGCAAGCTTTCAGGGTGAAACTTCCAATCCTGGTCCACTTGAAGTCAAGTTCATCCTCAGGAGATTCCTCCTGGGATAAATGTGGCCACACCTCTCTACTCCAGCAGCAATGCCAGCAGCCTGTAAAGGCAGCAGAGATTCCCCTTAGCAGTGAGAGCAGGCAATCACCCAGTGCTTCTTGCCATCCTGTGCAGAGGAAGACTCTAATTCCCTTTCTAGCTCAGCACCAAAGGACAGGATTCTTTTCATTTGCAGAAAACTGGCTCGCAAGCTGCAGAAGAAACTTATATGGCATTTTGGACCTCCCTATCATTACTTAATACCTCCCATAAAAATTACAGGTAGCAGTTTTGTCTTTATACCTGCAAATACAACATTCTTGAATAAACCTGTGACCCTACTGGCTTTTGTGTTTTGTTTTTCCCTCCAGAAGATGATCATACTTGTCCCAAGGTGAAAACAACTGCCAAGCAGTTACATTTACAACCTACATATTCTTTGGTAGATATTTCTAAAAGAGGAAGCTGGTATTTTTACTCCTAAAGTCACACATAACCATGTAATCAGAAGCATCCAAATCACTTCAAATGAATAAATATCACTGAGCTTGCTCTGCAGGAGTTCCGTGTTTGAACAGGTGAGCTCCCAGAGCAGCTGAGCACTGACAGTGCTGGAAACTCTGGGCTCTGACATGGGATGAATAATGGAACTGGGAAGCTCCTGTGAGTGATCCACCTGTTAGTGCCACTTGATAGATGAAGTACTTTTCATATCAGAAATCCCTGCATTTTAACTGCATTGCAATTACACTGCAACCATAATAACCATCAGCTCAACTCCAGCCACACAGTGAGCAGTTATCACACCTTTCCCACACTTAAATAAGAGGTAATTGCAGTTACATCACCCTTATCACAAAAGGGCTTTTTTGAGTAATTAATGGCTTTAATTAAAGCATGGCCACACTGCCTAAATGAGGCATTTCAGTGACAGATGAAGACTAACGAGTGTGTCACAAACCTGTGCCGTGGCAGTCATGCACAGGCAAACCACTGGGCACTACAGAATGCTCACAAAGCACCACAGAGTACTCAGCACTTTGATATCAATGAGACCGAGGCAGAGCACACCAGACTTTCCAATAATCCCAGATATAATATAAAATGTTGATAATTTTGCAAATAATTAACAGGACTGTTCCCTATATACTTGACAATATAGTCCCATTATTTTTTTCTTAAGGGAGTTCCACGCAAATGAGAGAAGTAATTTTTACATACTTTCCCCCCCCACCAGTTTCAATATAAATGATACTGATGAGTTTAATCTTGTTAATAAATGAAATTAAACATTTATGAATAGTGAATTTCAATCAAAGTCACCTGGGTTTAGCAGTCTCAATCCCAACATCTCCCTAAGTCCTTGCACAACCACACTCTGAGCCCACATACTCACAGTCCCACTGATTCATTACTTGGGCAAAGCTGCATTAATTTTGTACATAAATGCATCTCCATTTGATGGATACAAAACCATTCAATATCTGGCTAATTTTAATCCCCCTAAGAAGACTAATAAACAAAAGAACAAGTCAAATCAAGGATAGCAACAACTGAGATATCCATAGGTAAATAATGGATAATTTTAGCAGTACAAAAGCCTGCCTAGCTGACATGGGGGTTTCAGTATACAAGGAAAGAAGTTGGCTTTTTTTGAGACCAACTGCTACATAGCACTAGGGTATAAATAAAACAAGGAACCAATTCACTGATCTCTGCTCAGAGAATTCATCTGCCCTCACACAAAAAACTGCCTTTCCCCATCAGGGCACAAAGACACTTCATGTGGCATACCAGAGTGAAAGGAGGAGGAGGCTCAGTCTGGTGGCATCACTCAGAGGACAGTGATGGGAACATGACATCCCTGGGAATTAAGGCAAAGTGCCCCCAGGAAGAGGCACTAGTGAAGCACCAGGCATTTCCCTTCTCCTCCAGACCCCTGGTACCTTATCCAAGGCATATCCTAAGAAGAAAGGGATTTTAGGCTCATAAGTCATAATTTATGAGCAGTATTTCTCTTGGACATGTTGAGATAAATTCCACCTTGTAGTTCTGATTACACTGTATTTCCAGACAGGAGACAGAACACAAATACCCTTTGAAGCTGTAAAATTCCTGCTCCTGGTGTTTTACAGTTCATTTTGTTGAGATTGTAGAATCTCTACAGCTACCATGACTACATCTCTCTGATTTTCAAAAATGTTTCAGCCTTTAGAAAACGTCATCCTTAAATTAAGTGCAGTGTCAGAACTGGGTCCTCTTTGGAAAAATGCAGCAGGCACACACACAGTTATAATCTTCCTTGAATTACCTTCAGGGGAAGTAGAATATGACCCTTTGAGAGAAGCCTTGTGATTGCAGTACCTAGATAATATTACCTCTCTTCTTCATAAGTGGTGAAAAATCGATGAACTTGACTAAATTAATTTACTTCAACCTCAGCTCTTGTCAATAGCAAACAAATTATTTGAGCTGGGGCTCTGTTCAGTGAGCTATAGATACAGCCAATAACTCATCAGTAAATGCTGGCTCCAAAGTGAAGCTTCTTAGGTATCTAAATCACTGTCTCCAACTATGCATATTTTGTATGTAATGCAACGTTTAGGTTGGTTTTCTGGAGAGAACATCAATACACCTTCACTCCTGTCATTCCTGTTTTAACACAGGCTTCTCCTTAAGCACACCCAGGCCACTGCTAGCTGTCCAAAATCCAGGACTGCCTCCCCCTCTGGCAAGTACCTTGTCTAGAATACGAAGTTAAAGTCCTGCTGTCATTCCTGTTTTAACACAGGCTTCTCCTTAAGCACACCCAGGCCACTGCTAGCTGTCCAAAATCCAGGACTGCCTCCCCCTCTGGCAAGTACCTTGTCATTAGAATATGAAGTTAAAGTCCTATATTTTTAGCCCAGCTCTCTCACTTGTCCTCTTTACAACATGGTGGCAAGAGATGACTGATTTATGGCATCTCTAAACCACACTTCTGGAAATGCAAAAAAAGAGAAAGAAAGCTTTGAGTCTCCCACTTCCTCATTGTGTCCTTCAGGTCACTACATGAGAGCAGCCAATGCCGTTCCCTGCTTTAAGGGAGTGCAATCCAACTGCCCACAGCCAGGAGACAAACGAGGCATTAAGAAGCAGCAGCTCTGGGCTGTAACTCTCCAGCAACTCTGAGCCAAGCTGGAGGTAGGTACTTCTACCTGGGAGAGAGGGAAGGCTTCATACATCCCCTTTCTGATTTTCTTTCAGCTAATGAAAGAATGCTGGTACTTCCATGCTTCAGATACACCCCATGCCTTTGGATTTAAAGCAATTTATGAGTCTCCTATCAAAACCCAACTGTGCCAAGTCTGTAAACTGTGGTGCCAACTTGCTGTTGTGACTGAGCCACTCCTTGGCTGATAAAGGAGAAGTGGAGTGCACATCCCCCAGGACCCCGGACACAACAACTCAGCCCTGGGCTGAGCGCTCTGCTGTCAGCAGCTCATGAGACAGACAGCCTCAGATTGCTCTGAGCAGCTTTTGGGAACAACAAACAGCAAAGGGGCAGAGGAAAATTCAGAAGTTTATCTTGTCCTTCAGTAAACTGGTACAGAGCCATGGAAATCAATGAAACAAAGCTCATTTAGACCCCCACAGGCTTGGACCTACTGTTTGCTGAGTAATATTTGCAAGCTTCTAAGATATCACAAACTACAAGAATTCCTCTCCCTCCCAACAGCCGAGGGAGAAATCTCTCCATGCACACATCAATTTATAACACAAAAACCACCTTCCAACAGGGTACATTTACACTGCTGCTTGGCAAGGATCACCAAGGCATGCAATGGATGATCCACTGCCTGTGCTGGAGGAACCAGAGTTCAATAGTATTGACTTCTGGGCAGCAATGATTTTGTCCAAGGTGTTTAAGGTTAGTCACATGTGTAAGTGCCTTGCTGAACCCAAGCATCCATCAGTTCAGTGTCTCAGATCACCTGACCTTTCCCTGCAAGCAAACCAAACCCTGCACAAACAACCTTGTGCTATTTCCTTCTCATTAAAGTGGTAGAAAAAGAAATGGGTTTGTTGGTTTGTCACCATTTAATTATTAATATGAATGAGCTCTTTTCCCCCAGTTCTTCACCAAGTTCAAAATTTTAGTAATGAGGAACTGTTTTAAAATACTGTGATGTAAAACGCAAGCCTAGTAACCCAGACAAGACACAGTCATTAAGTTAGGGGTTTGGCAAATTACACAGCTTTTTTTCAACTCCTTCTGTTCCAGCTGACAAGAGAGCACAATGGAGGGCAGAGGGAAGAGGAGGAGAAACTGTATCCTTGTTTTCATCATGAGAAGAGAATGAAAGGACAGTGGTGGCTTGGTCAGACAGGGCAGGGTGAGTTCTGTCCATCTCTCCCTGCATTTGTGGGACGTGGGAATTGCTACCAAAGCACTGAACACTTCTGTTTTCATCCTAACACCAGAACAGAAATTACTGCTTCAACATTAGCCAGAATCAAATGACATTAAATGTCACTGTCAGATGTTATTTTTCCCTTGCCAGAAATATGTCCAATTAACATAAAAATCAGACATTTAGCATGCAGATGAATTAAATAATTAGCTAGCTAGTGCAAATATAATCTTGACACTATTAACCCTGCAACAACAAGATCTTGGTTTGTATGACAAACTTCTGATCCACACTCTTCCCCTTCAGCCTAGACCTTTCTGACAATTTATATGTAGAGGTATTTATCACAAATATCTGGCCTGTTTTCCAAATACAAACCCTGCCATGATTTTTCTGAAAACTACCTCCTTTTCCCAGGGTCTGTAATCACCACAGAGGCCATGACTGAGCATCTCCTGCAGCTCTACAGCCACATAAATCATACCTGCAAATTCGTGACCCCATTGGAATCAGAGAATTTGCAAAGAAGAAACCAAGAAATTCAGCTGGAACTGAAGAAGGTGAGAGAGATACCAAGAATAAATTTTCCACTGGAAAATGGAAATTAGACCTTATTCCAGGAGCAGCTTCCTTTATCCTGCCAAGAGAAGCAGCTTCGTTGCAAAGGCAGGAGGGGACCCATCCCATTAAAAGGTGCCCTGGACATGTCTGTAATTGGGAACGTTCAGGCCTTGTTTGCTGTGAACAAACCCCAGCAGATGATGGCCCCAGAAACTGCTGCCATTCATTTGGTAAGTCTGTGCTTGGGTTCTTGTTGCTGGCAGTCTCTCTCCTAAATAATTAAAGATGAAAATGGTTTCTCTGTTGGCAATTCCTCTAAAAAATGGGATATTTGGAAGCATAGTCCTTGAAAGCATGCTGGCCTTATTACTGCAGAAAAGATGACATTGGGCAGAGTCTGAAGCACTGTTAAATGCTTATTCTTGCTCCAATTTCCTTTAAAAAGATGCCACCTAAGAATTTTCAAAGTTACGTGGGGGCTGCAAGATTGAAATGGAAATTTGTTTAGGGAAACACAAATGTAGCCACAGAAATTAGTATGGGATGGTGAATAAGTTGGTGAATAAGAAATTGAACCGATCTCTTAGGAGTCTGTTTTTATTTGGTTTTATCCTGAAGTGGAAAACCTGAATACTGTGCAATAAAGAGCATCCACATTTTGGTAGACTCTTGCCTGGATACCTGTGCCAGTAATTATCACTGTTAGGCAGGATAAAGTACTTTATTGAATTTGTCTGCATTTGCTGTTCCCCTTGTTGAGGCCATTTTGGCTGTAAATTCTCACACTGTCTGCCACAAGCCCAATTAGGTGAAAATACTTAGGCAAGAGGGAAGCAGCTGCTGCCAATGGGAAAGCTCACCGAGCTTCCAAAGCTTGATGCTTCCAAATCATGCCCCAGCTTCCCTCCAAAAATCAACTTGAATTTTCCCTTTATCGCTCTTACAGAAATCTTGGGGAACAGGGCAGGGAGCAAAAACAGGGGAAAACCCAGACTGGATTTTGCCCAGAAATTGGACTGGGGGAGAATCCAGACTGGATCAGTTCTACAAGTTTTGCATGGACTATCAATAGATATCTAGAACGCCATTCCTTTGAAAGCTCTATCCAAATTTTGGCTTTGATTTTCATTTCATTTTGAAAACAGAATGGAATTTTTTACTTTTGTGAGCCTGATCATCCTGTCATTAATGCCAACAGAAAGAAATTAATTCCCACAGGAGCAGCATCTCAATTTCCATTGCTAATATCATCACACATCTGGAAGTCTTCCATTTGCTGCAAGAGCAGAGCCACAGGTATTTCTCACTGAAGGCAACGGGAAACCTTCTCCCTTTTGTTTCAATGGATTTTCCAAGCCCAGATTGCCTCATTAGTTTTGTAACATGCGAGGACCAGGAGTTTTAAGAAAGCCTTAAGATCAACAATTTGTTTAACACAAGCCAATCTACCCACCCTTTATCTTGCTGTCTCCCTTCTCACCTGCAAAGGGCCTTGATTCCAAGTCTACACATTTCCAAAAATCCCTCGAGAAGAAGACACTTCCATTACTCTCTCATCTGCTGCATTTCCAATTTTATAAAGCCACAGGATTGTTATGGACATTCATGCTTAGATGTTTAGCAGCTCCAGATGTGAAGGGGCAGATTATGACTTCTGGGAGTTGAACTGTAAAATCCCAACGTGCCAATGACCTTTTTCAACATCCCACCCCTCCCCTCAAGGTTTAGGATGAAAGACATCCCTTCACCCATGATGTCCTTCCATCGGACAGCAGTGATGGAAATCAGCTCTTTGCTGTCTCAGAGACACACAAGGCCAAGTTCTCCAGCTAAAAAAGCATCTCCATGGAAACAAGTGCTGCTCTACCCTTCAGCCTAAGGCAAGCAGGACTAGGGAAAATGACAGTAGTTCTGCTGTTCCTCATTTAGGAATAAAATCAGCCATGGCTTCATGATATTACTACTCCACGCACTGTTCTTGTGCCTCAGACAAAAATTTCATCTTTGCTTTTGAGGAAGAGGCTGTGGAGACAGCCTTGCTCTCATAGCCTCCCCCTTATAAATTTTGTGATTTTGTTGGTTTTTTCCTAATGGTTGCCAGGCTGAGCTCAGCTGCTCCAGTCAGACTTCATGTTTGTTCCTGATGGTTCTGGCAGTTCAATGGCAGGCAAGGTCAAATATTAAACACAATTAGCTGCTCCACACAGAAACTAATCCCAGCTATCTTCCATTTAGTGGAAGCCCCTTGCAATTAAAAAGCACTTCTGAATGAAGTGACTTGCAGCCAGGAATAAAAATTTCCCTGATTGTTGTTATCGAGGGACACATACTCATTCCAGTCCAGAGCTATGTGGACAGAATGTGAACAGCAGGAATGCAAAAACAAGTGACAAAGCAGATCAAAAGAAAGTTGTACTGACCGCAAAAAAAACCCCCAAACAAACAACCCAAACCCAACCAACACCAACTCAAACCTGGCATTTCATTTTAGAGCAAATGTTTGGAAAACAAAAACAAAAGTGAAATGCCATTTGGTTAGGGGCAAGCAGGTCACTGCTAGGTGAGCACAGTGTCCTTCACTCCATGGAAAATAGCATTCAACTTGTCTGTGATTTAAGGAACATTTGAAGATATTTCTAATAAGAGAAAACCAACCAACCAGCCCTCAAAAGCTTCAGGTTTCTATTTCAACATATTCTGGTATTGCATTGATAAAGTTTCTCCAGAAGAGCTGAAGGTTTGAGGGGTTTTCTTTTTTGGAGCCTCCCTGCAACCCACCTCAACCCCATATTTTTGGCTGCAAACCACATTCCACTCAAGCACAGATTTACCTCTACCAGCATCTGGTAAGATCTGGGGGTTAAATTATGGTTTGACTTTGTTCAGGCATCTAAGCTGAAGTTGTGGTGAGCCCTTGGCATAATGTATTTCTGTATCATTTCCTGTACATGGCTGATTGATCCCCCCATGCTCACATTCATTAACTTCAGCTGAATGATTTTTATGAAGAATACTTGTATGTTGCTCAATCTGCTTCCTGTTTAGAGGAAAACAGGCACTCTTAAAAACATTTTTAATCAATTCATTTATTCAGAGGTATTGTGATAGCTGCTGTTAAAAAAAAAAAAGCTCCTGCTCTCTTGTGGAAGGGCAGAAGGGGAGAAAGATTTAGAAAGAGATTTTGTAAGGATCAAAGGTAATTAAAACTGGAAATAGAAGGTTAAAAAAATTAGATACCTCAGTGGGATTTGGTCAGAAGATCATATTTTGTTCATATTTTTGTTTAACATCTAAGGCCAGGTATTGGTTTGCAGACCTCTGTAGAGCCCTGGTGAAATAAACGCAGCTGAATCAAAGATCCCAGCTGATGATAAAATCCATCACATCTGGTGCACTCCAAGGGAATATTAAAGTAGATAATGAGCAATATAGATCACTGTGATGGTGCTGCTGTAATCCAGCAGCAGAGATCTTGTCCCTCCACATCCCTGAGAGCTGGTGCTAAGCAGAGCTGTCACATCTCCCTGCCTGAGGTTTGTTATTGTCGGGGGGGAAAGGAAATAAAAAAAACAACCAAACACAAACACCAAACCCATTTTGATTTAAGGTTTAAATGTGCCAGCCTATCAGGCAGGCTTGACAGGTGATTAAATGTCTTGCTGTTCTGACTGGAGGCACAGGGGAAATGCTTTCCTTTCAGGACCATGAAAGAAAAGTGCATGTTGTGTTGTGCAGCCCTCAGGGAAACAGCTGAGAGAGGAAGGCATTACTCAGAAGGGAACAGGCCTATTTGGTTATGAACCTCAATGTGCCATAGGAGAGTAAAAGCTAGAAGCAGGACAGGTTCAGGAGAAAATATGGCATAGTATGGATTACAATGAGTGATATATAATTCATAATAATTGAAATAAACACAGGATAAAATACTTTAAGCACTTGAAAAACTCTGTTCTAAGTAACTTTAGAAGGCAAGTGTGTGCATTTTGCCCCCAAAGTGGCTTTCTTTCCACCCCACACCCACGAGGTGCATGTACAGGATAGCACAGGCCCTTCCAGCAAAGCTCTAATTGCAGTTTCTGCCGGAGTGAGGGGTCCCCTTCCATGGGAGAGAGGGAAAGGCAAATCCTGCAGTCCCAAGCTTGGAGGGGATTCATTACCGTGCAAAACGGCTGAGGAAGCAAGTCTGCAAAATGGCTTTCACTCCCAATAGCACCTCATTAGCAGCACAAACGGTCATGATAAAGAATTCAAATGCATTCAAGCCAACCAACCCTCTTTAATGTGCCAGGCATAGTTTCTTATGTTAAATAATATATTTTCTCCCACACAGCAGCAACTACTGTACCTACTTTCAAGCTTTTATAAAAATCACAGTATTTGAGTAATTCCTATCATATCAAAGAACATTTTTAATATCAGCTGGAGGAAAGGGGTCACTCATTGCTGGCAGTTTCCACCATCAAAGTGGATATAATTTGATTCTACATAAACCATGCAGTGCAACTCTTCTGAGAATACAGATCTCCAAACATGACACAAAACGTTCAGCAGAATCCACAATAACACTCAAGCACCATTTTGAAATGAATTTTGAAACCATGTACCAACTGCTATCTCTAAACCCATTAGTTTACACACTTGTACTTTGAACACAATCCTCAGATCAATACTACTCACCCAAATAATTGTTTTTAAGCTCTTAAACAAGAAATTCCCTCTACTGCAAAGTGTGCTCCCAGCTAAAGATGGCAGAGAGGATGTTTCAAGATTGTAGCCGCTCTTACTTGACTGGGAATGGGACCAAAGTAAACATCAGAGGCAAACAAACAGCCCAACACAAAACACACTGAGATGCAGGAATATTATTTCCACCACAGAAGACCATTCTTAGACCTCATTATTAAATATTTAACTCCTCTGGTTTGGAGATTTCAGGGGTTTTTTTATACAATACATTGAAGTCTCTGTTTGTGCCACATGTAATTGGAAAGTGTTGGCAGGGTGCACTCTCAAAACCTGTAGGCTGCAGCCTCAAAGCCCAGGGATGGAAAACAATCCATACCAAGGACTGGCAGTATCAGGTCTGCTCTGCATGGCTACAGGAAGGTCTTTAGAGAGCCCAAGACTGTTTTTAGTAACAATGAGGCCCAAGACATCTGCTGTGTTTTGGGACATCTATTAAATCCCAAGGATAGTCAGCTTGGCAGGACTCTCTCATTTATAAAGGAACTCGCTCTGCATGCACAATTCCTGCTCCTGGGCTAAGAGACACTGCAGCTCCTGTCAGCAGCACACTGCAGTCGGGCAGCTGGGATGTAGAAACGAGCCCCCTGTTGACAGAGTGACCAAATTATCCTTTGTTTCCTTAAAAAGGAAAAAAGTCCAGAAGTTTCTGTCCTCAATTTGGTAAAAAGACACCTTATAGGACCTTAGGGACTTCACCTCAAACTTAAGGATAGCCAGTTGGACAGAAGCCAAAAAGTCTTGCCTAAGCAATTCACCAGAAAAAGAAGAGAACAAAGGAACTAATCGCTTTTGTGGGGTGTTTTATCAGGAGCAAGAGCCTCTTATCCCTGGCTCGGGTTTTCTCTGTAAAGAGCTTTGTTATTTTGCCTTTTATTAAAACTTTTCTGTTTCCAGCACTACCAAAGAAGCCATCCTGCTGATTTTATGCCATCTGAGGTAGCTGAGCTATCTCAGGTGTGATATATTTCTCTGAGAGCTCACAAGACCTGGCTCAAGGAGATCATTGTATCACTGGGGATCCTTGATTCTTCTCTTCCTCCCTTCCCTCTCAGAACCAGTCTTAAAGGTGCAAAATTTATTTCTGGGCTAAACAGACGAGTGGGGATACAAGCATCATAAAGTCACCCCAGGACAGGATCCTAAAATTGATTGTCACACATGGAAAAACAAAGGCTACATCAGCCCACTGGAGAAGGGTAATGCCTGCTAGAAAATAAACCAGTCAAACAGCTGAAAATCTGAGCTCATGAATCTGTACTTGTCTTTCCCAACTGCCACTGCATTTGCATCAAGCAGCTTTTGCAGCCAGGCTACAGAAGCAGATATTCCCTGAAATTCCCACAGCAGCTGGCTTCAGCAGCCTTGATGCAAGAATTCCTCTTGTGATTCATTCCTTCCATCATCTGATAGTAGTTTCTGAGGGGAAGCAGAACTATTGGCCTTCCATCAGAGAAAGCCAACATGGCAGAAATGGCTTCACAAAGAAAGATTATACAGATCACTTTTTTGCAAGTCCATGACTTGAGTCACCGGTGTGATTGATGCTGAAGGGCCTGGCCTCCTGCATCTCAGCATTTACCATGGGAGCAGCAATTCCAGGCAGCAGAAAGGCTAATCCCAAGGATGCTGCCTTTTAATCACTGACTTGTTTTGGGCTGCAGGTAAAAGGCTTCACTACAACCTATCACTGGCTGGGCACAAAGCAGCTGCTCACAATTAACACAACTACAGCATTAGGCTGGTTAAGATTTTTCTGACCTGGGAAAGAATGTTAGCCAAGGTTTGGACTAGTTTGGATTTTAAATGAACAAGAAAGGGAAAAGCACCAAACAGGATAATGGCCCAGAATTAATTTGTGAGGAAGAGCCTGGAGATGGCCAAACTTCAGCTGCCAGATAAAGCTAAATCAGAGCACCATCAACAGCAGCTGAAAGCAGCAATTTTATCCTCCCTCCACACAGGCACATTCCCAGATGAAGTGCCAGAGGCTCTGTAATTGCTGAGGTGAGTGCTCAAACCCAAGCCCTGCAGAGCAGCATTTTGCAATGGGTAAAGCAATTTAAGCCCTCCAGCCTGGCATGGGGGCAGCAGTGGGAATCAGGGTGAGCTGAGAACCCACTTTCCTTTTGGAAAAAGTTGGGCCTCACTGCCAGCAAAGTCAGGGGTATGGAAGCAAAGCCTCTTGTACACCTTAAATCCCTTGTGTAAAAAATGGGCAACGCCAGAGCAGATTCTGACCCAGCACAAATTCAAGGACTTCATTAACTCAGTCCCAGAAAGACACTACTCATAACTGCACAAAAAGTTATTTTTTTGGGAAAAAAAATTGTCTATATTAGCATCTCCAAAGTCACAAATAACATCTCATATTTCTAAGTATATAAGTGATGCCTGGGATTTATTGTAAAAAGTAAAGGCCACTACTATAATGACTTCACTAAAAGTCATGAAATATTGCAGAAATGAAAAACTGCAGAGTTCTCTGGCACATTTGACTTGGGAATAGGCAATATATTTGCAAGTGAAATCAGTTTAAGGTATTATATAATTGGATGAATAATAAAAAAATGCTCATTAAAGCATTAAAGGATGCTGATATAGCAAAAGGTTCTCCTCTGACCTTCAGTGCTTTGCATTGTCCATTTTGACTGTTTCTTGCCGGCTGCCAAACAGAATAAATCCAGACTTTGGAACTACTCTTCAGCAACCCCTACTTTCAGCCACTTCCACCATCCATTAAAAATGTTGTTTTATCCCTGCAAGAGAAGCCTATGCAGTGGTGGCTCCTTGTGAGCTCACTCTGCTTCAGTGCTGTAAGAGGTCAGCGTGACAAAAATGAAACAATTTTCTCAACTTACTAGTGATCAATAGTTAGATATGGGGCAATTAATCTTAAAATATTGTTGTTCCAGATGTTTTTTTTTTTCCCAGAATACCATGAGATTGCCATAGAAAGCTGATCTCCAAAGAAATGAATCTCTGTGGTCAGAATTCAACGCATCTTTTAGACATGATTCTATGAGATGACAACCTAAGTAAGCACATGTAACAGCTATTATTCTGTCAGTCATAATTTCAATCAGCAGGCGTCAAACATCATTAACTGTGATAGCTTTGGGATTTGGAGCATTTTTTTAATGAAATACAATCTTAATGGAATACTGTGAGGTGTATTTGTAATTATGTATCAACTTGGCATTTGGCTTTTCCTCCAGGGAGTACAAAAAGACAGTAGATGTGAAGAAAAATGTCAAAAAGGAAGCTCTACAATAAATTTCAAGAGAAAGGAAAGGATAGAAAAAAAAGAACCACAGATCTTAAACTACCAAAAGCTACTAGGATTATATTTTAACACCTCTGACTTTTGGGGTTTTTTTTGTCATTTATTTTTTAAAACAGAAGCAGCTCAGATTTGCAAGTTCTGTAGCATAGGAAGAGGCTGAAGTGTTATTGATGAGTATTAATAAATAAATCCCAATCTATTATTAGAAAAACCCATTTCATCGGTTTAAAAACTCGTATGGTACCTAGCAAACCACCAACCAATTTCCTTTTGTAGCATATTATTTTTGGTAGGTGTCTTAAAATGGGCTTTTAATACAAAACCACATTAGCATTGGTTCTGTACCAAAGCTTTAGCTGCTCCAGCTTAGATCCCCACAAACCATTAAACACATGTTCTGTTCATTTAAACAATTTCACAAAAGCTATTATTAAGTTTCCAGCTAGCAAAATGATTTTCATATTAAAAATGAATGCAAACAGAAGCCAGTAATGGTCCATTTCATAAGCAAAACATACAGAGGAAGAAAACATTAACAAGCTCTTGCATATTTTTCCTTGCTACTTACATTTAAACTTGATAAATGTTTTAGGAATATTTAATAGACATGGCAAAAATGCCATTAACACAATTCAAACCCTTCCTCTAAGGACCCATCCCCACCATCATTCCCAGCTGAGCTCGTTAACTGCAGCTGCCACCACCAAGCACTTTTGCAGAGCAGAAGATACAAGCCATGGGTAGATGGAAATGGTTAATTTTTATTTTTTATAGTAAGATAAAGCACTGCAAATTGTGTTTGTGGTTACCATGTAGGAAAAAACCCTTCACATGAGACCCAAGAAGAGGAAGAACAGCTTTGTTTTGAGCCACAGTGTTTCCATGCTCACTCAGTTAGGCAAGGGAGATCTTTTCTTCCTCATGCAGCAAACACCTCTTCCCCTCAGTCCTCCATTACCAATATTTGGGAAAAAACCCAAAAAACCTACAAACAGTTCCCCCTTACATAAGAGCCTTCTTTTTCAAGGATATGGCACAAAAAAGAAAGTTTTTCATACATGCTGTTCCTAATTTAAATATTTAACAGATCAGACCTGATAGCAACAAACAAACAAACAAAAACCCAATCCCAAAAACCCCATCAAAACCCGGCACTTTCAAATACACAGAATATTAAACTAAACCTCACAAAGCATGAGCACATTCAGCTCTCAAATTCACAAAAAACACAAATTTCTCCAGTCCAAATAACAGCTCCCTTTTCCCACCCAAGCCAGGTCCCCACACGAAGCTGCCTCAGGCCCTTACCTGGCTCCTGCCCTCAGAGAGAAGCGGCTGCTGTCCTCAGCCATGAGAGATCCAGGGACAGGAGTTACCCCACAGCCACGAGGGATCCAAGGACAGGAGTTACCCCACAGCCATGAGGGATCCAAGGACAGGAGTTACCCCACATCTATGAGGGATCCAAGGACAGCAATACCCTCTTCCCCTCAGTCCTCCATTACCAACATTTGGGAAAAAAAATCCCCAAAATCCACAAACAAACAGTGCCCACTTACATAAGGGCCTTCTTTTTCAGGGATATTGCAGAGGAAGGCAAGTTTTCCGTACACGTTGTTCCTAATTTAAATATTTTAGCAGAACAAACCTGGTAGCAAAAACAAAAAAAAGGGATATTGCAGAGGAAGGCAAGTTTTTCGATACATGCTGTTCCTAATTTAAAATTTTAACAGATCAAACCTGATAGCAAAAACAAAAAAAGAAAAACCCAAACACAAAACCCCCACCAAACCCCGGCACTTTCAAATACACAGAATATTAAACTTGATAAACCTTACAAAGCATGAACAAAGAAACCCCTCAAACTCACAAAACCCATAGATTTCTCCTGTCCAAACAACAGCTCCCTTTTCCTGCCCAAACTGGGTCCCCACACGAAGCTGCCTCAGGCCCTTACCTGGCTCCTGCCCTCAGAGAGAAGCGGCTGCTGTCCTCAGCCGCAAGGGATTCCGCACCAGGAACGCCCCACAGCCATGAGGGATTCCACACCAGGAACAGCCCACAACCATGAGGGATTCCACACCAGGAACAGCCCACAGCCGCAAGGGATTCCACACCAGGAACAGCCCACAGCCGCAAGGGATCCCACATCAGGAACGCCCCACAGCCATGAGGGATTCCACACCAGGAGCTCCCTCCAAAGGGAGCAGGAGCGCTGCCCTGCTGTGCTGCCCGTCGGGGAATGCCGCCTGGCCGGGGCAGCGGTCCCAGCTGCAAGCGCTGTCCCCTCAGCGCTGTGGGGCTCCAGCACAGCTGAGGGGAATTACTCGATTGCACGTGCTGCAATCGGCCCCTTGATTTTGTACACCTGTTCTGCAGTTTTGTAAAGTCTGCACCACCTCCATAAGTTCTGTTTAATTCAGACTATGTAATTTGTTTCCTTTGACATTGAAGGAGATAATATTTTGTTTTCTATAGTATGATCCTTGTACCAAATGTCAGAAGAGTTGCTTGCTTTACTCCCAGTTTTCACTTTGACTGAAATTAGCTCTAAAAATCTACTCAGTGCTGCATCCCTTTGACACAACAGAGGTTTTTCAAGTGTTACTTGTCTTTCACATCAGTCCAGAAAGGTTTACTGAGTTCAGCAAATGGAGGACAAACCCCTTTGTCTGTAGGTGAGCCACAGGCTGATGGAGGGACGTGTGAAATCAGTGAGTCCTGAAAGAGGAGATGCCCCAAAGGTCCCTTTGTCCCCTTGGCCATACACTTAGGGCTGATCAGCCATTTAAATACTCCTGCAATGAATGAGAGGAAGCAACTGCCATGTCTGAGAACTGTGGTCATGTAAGATGAGACAACTAAGTGTAGGTTTATTAAATTCACGTGTGGCCAATGCCACATGTGCCATGAGTTGGCCAGGTGTATGTATGTGTGAGGGCTGTGCTCACTGCATTTTATGTTATTAAGTCTGCAGGCTTTGGTGGTTTCTCGTGCTGCAAACCCATTGTCTGCATGGTTGTTTCCCTTTTATCCTTCAATACACCAGGCCCTTTCACTGTAAAGATGTATTTCCCATCCTTACTTTGAAAATGCTTCACTGACCATCCTTAGACCTTGATCTACTCTCCTTAAGTCAGTGACAGTATTTTCAGTCCTTCAGTAGGGCTCAGAAGAATGAAGCTCCACTTTAAAGTCATTGCTGAGCCACCATGGACTGGTTTTCTCTGCCCTCATTCATGTGCAGTCTTGTGGTTGCCACATTTGCAGTGATTTAGGGGAAAACCCACATGAAAAAATTGCTCAGTGAAAGCAAAAATGGTAAGGGTTCTGGAAATGTGATACCAAGTGCCTTTACTGAAGGCTGTATTGCAGCATTTAGAATTCTGTCTTGGGGAAAAGTCCACTCAATGACTTACCCATAAAGGGGGATGGGAGAGGGAACATGAAAAGCTTCTGTACAAAGGTCTGGAAATACGTATTTGCACAGAACAAAAGGAAAATGAAAAATAGGCCTTAAAAGCCAAATGAGTTTTAAAAAATCATTTTCCTGACCCAGAATTTACTGTGAATAGATCTTTTCAGACCTAAGCAGTGCTGAGAAAGTAAATGCTTCTCTGAAGCCAGGTTTCAGCTAAAAATAAGGTGTTCCTTTATTTCTCCTTCTCTCATAAGCTTCGACACCTTTCTGTTGGTTCTGCCTCTTTCTTCCTACACTAAGTAAAAAAAAAAAATAAAAAAGAAGTGGAGCTGGACAAGTTTGATAGTCGGGCTCAATTCTTAAATTTGTAAAGAGAGGGTTTTTTTATCAGAATGGCATCCACAAATTGAGAAAACAAACTAGAAATCTAATAACAACCACCTTTGTGGTTTTATCTGACAGATTGAAAGAGGTGTGAAAATAGCCTCTCTAATATCCCTTTCCTATGTCTACTCCCTTGGAAAGCAAAGAATCCTTACACTAAATAAAGCTCATGGAATGTATTCTGAAATCATCTCCCTATATTTAAAACAGATTTTCTTCTCATGTCATGCTGAAGTGATGTCAAACATGATTTTGACTTGAACCAGATTAGAGAGCTGGCAGCAACTTCAGTTCTTGCTCTGCCAAACTGGATTTACCTGTAATAAGAAAGTCTTGATGGTACAGTCTGAGAAAATCACTTTTGTAGCCCTGATGGTTATGGGCTAGAAAATACACTCAACAGATAATGATAATAATAACAACAATAACAATAACAATAATAATAATAATAATAATAAATAGTAACAGAATGAAAATAAGTTATTCCTTACCTAAAAGCCTAGGATCAGTTTCTGTGAGGTAATCAAGGCTGAACTAGAGAATTCTGCTCTAATTTCCATCGTTATTGGCTGAGTGGGATGTGCCACTTCTGCAAACATGTCTGCACACTTTGTATAACTTTTGTAACCTATCAATCACTGTGCTGTTTCTTGTTAACAGAGACCAATTTTTGTCAATATTCTGCTAATCAATATGTTACAGGAGTTGACTGCAGCTGCAACAATCCCAAACATTTATTAACTCCATCAGAAGAAAGGCTGAGTATAAAAGGTGTAAATTCACCCAAAACACCCACAGGCTTCTAGATTTCATCCAGTTTAATTTTGCATGCATGTGCTTTACCACAGAACTAAGGATTTATACACTGGCTACTTGCTTTGAATGAATTACCAGCAGAAGTCTAATTCTGCTTAGAAAGTCAATGAAATTCACAGCCACGAAACTGATGCAGTGTTTTTAAACACTCCAAGTATTGCATTTGTTTATCAGACTTTATTGACAGGAACTTTGCACTCAAGTCAAGGGCTGAGATAATTGGTAAGGGTCTATGACAGGATGTTAATTCACTTCTGCAGAGAAGAGGGATCTCTGAGGGTCCCTCATTTTACAAATGCAACTACACGATACCTGTCAGCAGAATTCCTAAGGGCCACAGCTCTGGAGTGCCACAGGGCTGGATGCACTCCCCATGCTGCTTCCTCTTAACTCTTTTTGATATTCTCTAGAGAGCTGCTGAAAGAAAAAAATAGATTTCAAATACTTTATTGGACAACCCCAAAGTCTCAGACAGAGGTCTGTGAGTATGTCTGAGTGAAAGCCCACCTGCAGAGCTGTAAAGCACCACCTTTTAAAATTAAGGTGATTTTTCTCCTTCCTTGGGACTGCTTAACATACACACTGTTTCTAAAGACAGAGAATTCTGTCCCTGAAGAGCTGTTCTGCCAGCTACAAGTTGGAAATCCAGCCCTGGAGCAAAACATGGAATCTTAAGTGCAAAGATGCCTGAGTGCCTCCTGTCTCTTTTAAGGGATTCTCCCAGGCAATATGTTCATGTGGGATTTAGAGGCTTTAGTGCACAGCTCCTTGAACTTACACGTACAGCCACAAACATCACCCAAGACTGCTGTTTGTGCCATCAGAGTGCTACTGTTCCTTACACCAAACGATGGCAATGCTTTTGGCCTCATAAAAACAGTGCATGGACACCACTCATTTCATGGATTCATTTAGAATAATTTAGGCTGAAAAAGACCCTTAGGATCATCAAATCCAAGCAGTGCTTCCATCCCGTGCTGGAATTCACTGACAGGATTTCTTTATGTTAGCTGCCAATATTTCAGTCTGGAGATAGAACTAGTGGGTCATTCTAATGCCAGGCATTCACTGACAGCATGAAAATTATCTGGGCTAGGATTTGGGATTCATTCAGAATGCTTTGCCTGCCTGCCTGAACAGTCTTTTCCACTGTTAATATGATGAAATATTAGATGGAAAGCAGTAGATTGGAGTTAGCTGCTTACCATGTTTCTGTAGAGAAACACAAGGTGACTCACAATTTAAAACCTGACAAAATTTTAAAATTTTAAATTCCCAGCTGTTATTTAGCTTCCCTTCAATGCTTGCTCTGCTCCCTTCATCTTCCTTGATGAGAGGCATGGACTGTGATCAGATTGCCTTTTCCTGGGGATGGACAGAGCATCTGATACATTCTGGCTCTGAACCCCACTGGATTTCCCTGAAATGCCATGCAGTAGAGACAATTTCCTGGATATCTGTTTTTCATTGCAGTGTTTCCAACTCTTTATCCTGCTATATGCATGACTTCGTTTTTTTCATACATGAATCTTTGCCAGGCTGCTGTGTTATCAACAAGGAAAGGTGACAAACCCACCAAGCCTCTGAAGAAAGGGTCAGTGTCCCTTTGACTCAGAGATTTTGTTGGGAGTGATGGTTTAAAACTGAGTGAAGGTAATTGGGCTGAGCACAGGGAAGGGGTGAAAGGGCTCCTCACATATGAGGCTCAACTCTGACTTTAATGCAAACCACCAGAACTGTACCACCACTTAAAAAAGGTAACCTGCGTTTGGAATGATAAAAAGCCATTTAAAAGAGACTGGGCAGACTGAACAGGAAGAAATAGATTAATAGATCTCCATGTAAGCATAATTGATTTTGGGCATGTACTCCACAAACCCTTCACCAATGATTTATCTTCATTTGGGGGGTATAACACCGAGTTCAATCAGGTCCTCAGAGAGACATCCATCAAATGCATCATCAGCAAAAAGAAGTACTGCCTTCTCTTTCTATTTTATCTTTCCTTTTGTTTTCATATGACTGAAACAAAACAGGAGATCATTTTTCTTCTAAAAATAAATAAATCACTGCTAGCTATTGAAGTAATTCTGGGACAAGTAACTCACCAGTATATATAACAACTGGATTTTCCCTGAACCATGAATTTTCCCTTTCTTTGGGAGGCAACAGACCAGCCAAGAAAGTTTGGAAAGACATGAGGCAAAGGCTGCAGTAAGAGAATTCAATGGGCTTTGGAAAAGGTAGGGATAAAAAAGAACTAGAGGGGAATCATCAGGAAGCTGCAGCCAGGATTAAAATTACCTTAAACATTCAAACATGACAAAAGAGGATGGAATAAAAACGTAACAGTCAGGCATGAAATGTAAAAAGTAAATGTCATGCTATGTCCCAATCACTGCCTTTTTGATTTATCTACTTTTGCTGCACTTACTTAATTGTAAATTCTGAGGAAGAGCAATACAATTCTTTGAAATCACATTTAAGAAATGCATGGACAGCATCTGTTTCTGGGTGTGTAAGCTCATTGAAATAGGCACCTCATTTATCATATCCCACCCATTATTTTTTGTGACATTAAAATAACACCGAACTCCATCAGGGCAGAAAGCAAACAACAATTTTGGGAACATTTTCCCCACTACTTTTCTTGCTTTTTATAATTTTTGGCTAATCAGGTGGGTGCAGGCAATACCTGTGATAAACACAGAGCTCAGACATTTGTAATTCTGTACCTTCTTCCTGATGATAATTCAGACACATGGAAAAGCTGATGTAGGAAGGCATCTTTGGCGATCCTGCAGTCCAAGCAGCTCTAAAAGCACAGTCAGAACAGGTTACTTAGGACTGTGTCCAGTTGGACCAAAAAAAAAAAAAAAAAAAAAAAAAAAGCCCAACAACCAAACAAAACCCTAGCAATCAACAATTGGAATTCCCTGCAAAACAATTTATATCCACTGCCTCTTGCTCTGACAAGATTTTGCATTCAAAGCAACACAGGGCAGCAAATAAAAAAAAATTCATTTTTTCTCTCAAGTTCAGAAACCCAGAGCTGCAAGTAGACCTGTCAGTGAGCTCTGAAGTCACACTGCCAGTCCCTATGCTTTATGTACAAAAATAATGAAATGTGATTAGTTACAATGAAATACAATCCCCAAGTAATTGAGACAGATTCAGATTTAATTCATCTTTGCAAAGGAGTTGGAAAACTTGATGGTGAGAAAGGTAATTTTTCTTTCATAGAACAGCTCCTAGCATGAGAAAGTATTTTTTTTTCCTGTAAAAAAATGACCTAAGCTGAAAAGAAATGTGCCTCAACAATGGAAAACCTGATCCTGCATGAAAATGTAAGCAGTATAGGAATTAAATCAGTGAAATATTTTCAGCTTCTGGAAGACTGAAAATTTGGAATCATTCTCTGGTATTCTCCTGGAAAGCTTAACAGCACTAGTAAAGGGCAAGGTGTTCCTGGAGCTCTGTTAAAGCATCCTAGACAAAATAACAGGGTTTAGGCAACTATTCTTGCGTTATCTCTTAGATCTGAGAGGGTAAAGTGCTTATTGCTTCTGGCTCAAACGTGTGTGGAATAACTAAACAATGTGTCTGTGGGTGGTACCAGGCACAGGGAAACAGCTGGGGATGGGAATTCCTCCTCCAGCCACTGGCTGCGTTTCTTTTGGCTCTGAGGCAGATCTCTTGGCAGCTGGTATCAATACTCCCCTCCCCTGCATGTTACATACACAGGCCATGGGGTTTGGTGCCACTGGGGCACTGCTCCCCCACGTGCTTGGGGGACCTAAAAGCAAAGGTCTGCTTCATCACCAAAATGAATTATTTTGCAAAAAATCAGAAATCAATCTGATTTTTAAACCAGAAATATTCCCATTTGTTATCATCCAAGGAGTTTGTGGCAGAAACCATGTTCTGTGACATCGATGGCCAAATGTTTTGCTCTGAGATTATCCACAGAGAATAATTGTGTACAGCCTTTAGCATGCAAATTTTTACAGACCAATAAATACATTTCAAATTGACAATTTCAAAAGGCCAAACACCAAAACCTGCAAATGATTAAACTTAAAAACAATACAGATCAACTATATCTCCAAGGCAGTTGCCATGAACTGATCACTGAACTGTCTTCTGTGTGGGCAGGGACCTCAGCTACACAATGCCCTGTTAGTACTCTACAAAGAAGTAGGAAAATGGAGTTTTATTCACTATACAAAATCTTCTATGAAAAATTATGGTCCTTGCTTTCTATTTTATGAATATTTGAAATCTTTTATGTTTTTTATGTTCTCCATCACTGAATACCACAATTTCCTTTGTGTCCAATGTGCAGATTTATTCCCGCTGACACCAATAATAGGTAATACAAAAGACACCACAGCATAATTAATTACCACGGGTGTTAATTAGATGTTACACATGGGAACAAGACAGATGGCAAGACAAACAGGAGTCAGACAGACAGGTATAGCTGAGTACCTCACTCTGTCCTGGAAAGATGGATGGTGACTCTCTAGGTGTGTGAGCTGATAGGGAATGACCTTCGCTGATGGAGAAGACACACTGCGGTAAGAAATATTAATGATGAGACAAGTACCAGAAACTTCAGGTACAGGAGAGATGTAAAACCAAAGGAACAAGCAAATATTTCCTCAGCTCCAGTAATTGAAATAAATGGAACACCCCAGCTGAGAAAGGGGATGGCATCTGCAGTGAGTGACAATGATCCCATGCTGAAGGATGGCTGGTGGCTCCCCACAGCTGCTGCTCACTTTGCTTAATCATCTCCTGGCAGGAAGAGTGATAACATGCCAAAGGCTTCTCATCCTTCTTTTTTCTCCTCTCTAATTGCTATTTTACTTTTCAAATAATTGACAGAGCTTAGTTATGCATTTTGTGTTAGCTCAGAAGAGCTGTAGGAATGGGGAATACAACCCAAGCTCTTCCATCCCAGCTGCTGTAGGATCAAAAGGTGGACTCTGTGCTTCTCTCCTGGCAATCTCATTACCATGACCCCAGTCCCTGCCAGTGAAAACAGAGAGACAAGAAAGAGCAAGGAAATATTTCCTTTGAGCTTTTTGCAGGAAAATACACCTCTTAAACCCAGAGTTTTTAAATGTCATATTCACACAATCTGGTAGATGAAATTCAAGTGAAGGGGTTGCCCCTTTCTAACAGGAAGGGATGTGTAATAATGATATCCAGGTGCGTCCAAGAGAACAGAACAAACTGGTCCCCAGTTTCTTTCCATGGGTACCCTGTCCCCTGTCCGTGCTCTGGCCCACCCCAAATATGCAGCATCAAGCCCACTGGCTTTGGTAATGGTGTTTACAAGAAACCAGAGTCCTTGGCTTTCTGAGCCTCCCCCCATCTATTGCCTGAACTGCCATGTGCAATCCTGCATTTAAAATGGATACAAACAGGTTGTGTCAGGCAGAAGAGAGCTCTGCCAGCTGCAAGAGCTTGTGATTTTATTGGTTTTGTCCAGTGATCCACTGGGTGGTGAAAGCCCAGGGATAGCCCAGGGATACTGGGCCCCAGCCTCAGCTCCCACTACAGCTCTGCACCCAACAAGGGGCAAGGACAGGCTCTGGTGTGACAGCAGTTTCAGGGATCCTGTCCTGGGACAAAAAAAAAATCTTGTGGTGGACTCTGTTGCCTCCCAGCTAAGGCTGATGAGAGCCTGTCCCTGTCTGTCTGTCCCTCTGTGCCACATGATAGTTGATGGAACTCAGAATAAAAGCCCAGCTGGAGATGACAGTCAGCAGATCCTCACCCCAGGAGGTTCTCTTATCCCTCTTTGATGTTTGCAGACAGACAGACAAAAGTGATCACAGCTTTTCCTTCACCCCAGGGGTATTTTACTAAGCACATCTTTATGCCAAGCCTGGCATGTTGCTCCTGTGATTGTTTGGATGAGGCAGCATCCATTTGATAGAAACTCTGAGCAGAGCCAGGCTCTCACTTAGAGCACAGTTCACCCACACCTTTATCCTTACAAACATCGAGGCTTGGCAGGGCCAACACGTAATTAAACAGCAAACCTTGGCAGTTATCAGTAAATAAATGCTATTGTTCTCCAGAAGCTTTCTCCATATCCTAAAAAAGATCAGATTTTCCATGTTACATCCAATGATTTGCTCTCAGGGTTTTCTGTGCAATTGATTTCCACTGGGCCAGAAAGCAGCTAATCAGCTGAAGGCTCTGTGGTGGGCAACTTGACAGACAGTTAATAGCTTTAAAAATATTTTTTCTACGACCTGCCAAAGTTATTTAGGTTTTCTTCAAGGTTTATAATACAGCTCTATGCACTGATTTATTTATATTATTTTTCAGTATACCTTGAAAATCGAGGAAAATAGAACTAAATGGATAAAGCAGGGAGTGCAAGGATGTGTTGGCTTCATCTTCACATAAGCACAGAAACAGTCAGTCAAATGTAAAGAAATTGGAAAAACATCAGCTTAAGCATAATAAATTACTGTATTACTGAATGACAAGAAGAACAAACAATACATGTGCAGTTCAGGGAGACATCTGTATTTTTCATGAATCTTATAAAAATATGTCACCACTATCAACTCCACAATATTTTAAGATGACTGTTAACATGTAAGGTCTTACAAAAATCTTACATTCTGATTCTCTCTGATTTCATTCTCTGAGTTTTGAGGGAAACCCCACCTCCCACCCAGCAGGAAAGCTGAGGAAACTTCATATGGAAATCTCCAGCTGATATATTAGAGCTATAAAACTCAGCACATAAATTGTTGCATGGACTCTTATACATTTAGTGCAGCAATCCTGGGATCTCTATGACAACAATCCCAACAGATGCTCTCTGAATCCTGCTGCTGCACAAGGCATTTTCTGTGCTTCTAATGGGAAAACCATTATGCTGATTCCCACAGATTATTTTTGGAGTGAGAAATTACTTGTTACAATATTTTACTAAGAATATGGAGAGGGAATATATTGCAGTGAAACACGTAAAATGATCTAAAATTTGAGATATCCGAGTACAGAAACAAATGCACGAGTTCATGATGAGTCAGTGCTCTCCTGCCCCTTCCTTCTCTCCTATGGAAGATCATTAGGAATTGACTGGTTTGGGCCCAGATGAGCTCCAGGAAGCCAAACCTGCAGTTCAAGCTGCATCATGGTCCAAATTAGAATTAGAAAAGAAATCCCCTCCCCTTCCACTCTGGCTGGGCTGTTTGGGCTGCTCAGCAGCCATATGCCCATTTGCCCATTTTTTAATGATGTGAGATCAGTGGAGAGCTGCTCCAGTTTTGTTCCATGAGGCTGAAAGCACTCAGAGGTGTCTGTCAGTCCCTTGGTCCCTCTGCCAGGGCAGTGGTCACATGCAATGCTAAAGACATGGGTAGAGTCCCATAAATGGCTCAGCCCACAAAACCACATTTTCTTTCTTTTATTTTTTCTGAAATAAGAATGGATTGAAAGCAGCCTCCTGTGTTTGCAGCAATGCCTGTTTCCATGGCACCCAGAGCAGCAGCTGATGGCCTTGTTATAACAAAAACTCTAATAAATTTTCAACAGATTGCTGGGAATTTGCCCATTTTTTAATGATGTGAGATCAGTGGAGAGCTGCTCCAGTTTTGTTCCTCTGAGGATGAAAGCAGTCAGAGGTGTCTGTCAGTCCCTTGGTCCCTCTGCCAGGGCAGTGGTCACATGCAATGCTAAAGACATGGGTAGAGTCCCATAAATGGCTCAGCCCACAAAACCACATTTTCTTTCTTTTATTTTTTCTGAAATAAGAATGGATTGAAAGCAGCCTCCTGTGTTTGCAGCAATGCCTGTTTCCATGGCACCCAGAGCAGCAGCTGATGGCCTTGTTATAACAAAAACTCTAATAAATTTTCAACAGATTGCTGGGAATTGTTTTTTGGTTTTGTTTTGGTTTTTTTTTGGTTTTTTTTTTGTTTGTTTTTTTTTTTTCCCCTAAACCCAGACAACCCTCCATTCCTGGAACGACCTCTTATATCGTCCAAAATTCTATGGTGAAATCAAACTCTTTAGAGTGATAATAGTTTTAAAACAAGAAATAAAATAGAACATGTATCCCTCAGAGAGAAAGAGAGAGAAGGAAAAAAACCCAAACCTTATAAATTTTTCTTAGTTAGCATGGACTTGACAGAGCTCTAAATACGTTTGTCTGATGAGTCCTACCTGTGCAGCATCTGTTCACAGCCACTGAAAAGCACCATGGACAGCTCAGAGACAGAACATCTCCCTTGAATTGTGCTCCCAAAAAGCTGATAAGCTGCTGTGCTGCCCTGTAAGTTTTTGAAAAGAGATTAATGAAGATGGGCATTTTGCACTCAGATACACTTTTCATCACTCTGATATTCATTTCTGTAAAACCTCATGAATATGTAGCCCTGTCTTTTACTTCTTTTTAGGGCCTTCCATCCCAGGTTGAGTGATTTTTAGATTTCTTTGGTTTCTAAGGTGTTGATCCTGAGGATCCTTTGATTTTAATGTACAATTATAACTGATTGAACATTGAGGAGCATTTATGATACTTGGAAAAGCAGTGGAAAAGAATTGGCTTTTCACAGTTGCAAAGGTAACTGAAAAAAGTCTGTACATTTTCTCTTATGCTTTGTTAATTCTCTTGGTGACAGCCTGTATTAAACTGGCCTGGAAAGAAAGACAGATTTCAAAAGTGAGGAGAAAACCAAAAGCAGTATTCAAACGACTGTAAGGAAAGAAAGGCAGAGGAAGCAGTACTACCACTGCATTTGAGAATTCAGCATTCTGGATTGTTCTGTGCTAAATTCAGAGTAGCTGTTTGCCAGAGATGTCCTCAGTGGTGAGCATTACCAAGTTCTTATGTTAAAGGGCATCAATAAATGTTTGACCTGAGCATTTCTCCACACCCTGTTCTCAGTTCAGTGCCTGTTACTGCATCTGCTCTACTCTCTGTACCCCAGTACCTCACAGATGGTGACCCAAGACTCAAAATATGTCTTTCCTCAAAACAAACTGCAATTCAGTTAATGAATGATACAAATAATAGATCCTGCAGAGCCATAGAACTGCATATTCCTAAACAGGTCTTCTTGGCACACTGTGAAAAATACAACTGAAAAGCTTCAACTGAACTTCAAAGAGGAACTACATTTAGATATTAGCATTTCTTTATGTATAAGTCTTGTCAAAAGTGACTGTCCTGCAGGTAATTACAGCGAAAAATATCCAGAAATAAAATCACATGAGCTTAACCAAACATCACCTCAAAGGAAATGATCTTTGGGAGCCACAGGAAGGGAAACATGGATAGGGAATAAAGTGAGACCCCTGTTCTTTATGAAAAGTAACTTACTCTCTACAGTTACTGACAGATCCTCTCACTATGAGAAATAACATACATTAAAACCACAGAAGAGTGTCTCAGTGTTTTGGGAGACACTGTTGTAACACATTTAAATTATCACTAAGAGGTCAGAATTGCACTTTGGCACCCCAGGCTCTACCATATGGTTTGCATCATCCCCTCTTGAGGAGCTGCACACATGTTCTGCACAGGCACAGGGAGTGTTCAAAGAAAATACAGCCCCAGTAAGTCTCCATTTCATCCACAAAGGGCTTAATAAAATGACTGAAATTACCTCAGCTTAGCACATCATTATAAATCATTTTGCAGCCTTAATAATCTCAGGGTCAGATATTAAAAGGACAATAAAACTGCTTAAGAAGTGTTCTGTCCACTTAAGAAGCATGATGGAATTCACCAAATTTACTTCAGCTTCTGCAGACTCGCCAGGAACGTTAATAAACTGCAGTGGTTGAGGAGTCTATTAATTTTGGACAGTGTGATTTATATTCTGAAACTCTTTAGAAAGCTGCCCAGAAAAAACTCCTCACTGATTGATTTTGTGCACTGTTCCCAGCAGTCCAGTAGTTTTCCTTCCACTCCCTACCCTGGAATGGACTTTTCCCTGGAGATGAGAAGCCCTCTACATACCCTTACTCAGCTGTGTTCTGCCTGCTGGAGGGGTCCAAGCAAACATGCCAGTGATGGAGCACATTCCTCCAAATGTATGGAAACATGACCAAGCCTCCCTGCAAGGCTTGTCTGCTTGGGTAATCCCAGACTGACTGCTTCCAAGTGTGGGCATCCACATCCTGCCTTCAAGCCATGTAGAAACTGCCACCCTGCTGACTGAGCTCCACCTTACAGATTTCCATTTTTCATCTTTCCTGTTTGTTTGACAGACTGAAGGATTGAAACAAGCAAGAAAATAGTGTTTGGTTTGTTTTAAAATGCTGCAAAAACTTATTTTGCTGGCATGGCACATGACCCACCCTCCAGGGAGGGACACTGTGCTGCTGTCACCATTTTTGCCATGACACCTTTACCACTGGCTGAGCAGGACAATATCCAATGTCATATCTTCCTCTCAGCACAGCCCCTCCTCACCTCACTGAAAGAATCCCAGCCATCCTGCTAATCTGTGTTGGCTAAATGGCAAAAAGCTGCACTCTCTGTCCCCTCCATCAGGTTCCTCTGGTGCCATGGGGGCTTTAGATCAGACCAAAGCCATATAGTTTGTCCTGAAATTATATACATTAAATTTTCAAAATGCATTCCTGCATTAAATACCACTGAGGGAATATTAAACAACTCCAGAAAAAAACTGGCATTCTACCTAATTTCTTTGTATCTCAGGCGGATAAATTATTAGGAATTTGCTATCAGAGTAAAACATTTCAATCTTCCACAAGATAACAGTAATAAGATGTGACAACAACCATAATTTGTGCATTAGGATAGCTGAAAAGAGGTGTTTAAGGGTGTGACAGTGGCTCATTTGCCATGGCAGAGTGTGACATTTTGTAAACCTGTGACATGGCTCAGGCTGTGCTGTGCAGTGATTGCTACATGTGCTGCTTTCCTCCTTTTCTCTGTCTTGCTGGGGAAAGCAATTCCTACACCTTCAACTATCAACCAAAATAAACTAGAGGGAGAGATTATTTGTGTTTGATGTGTTCTGCTTCTCACCACTCTGTAATTTAATCCAGTAGTGCTGCTCCACACAACTGATGTGATTTATTGGACTCTCTAGCAGCTAATGTTTTTATTTTGAAATTGTTATCTTATTGATTAGATTTTTCATATACTTCACATTTACTTGCTTCTATCTCCTCCAAAACACTTTCCACACTTCATTTTGTCCACACTGCAGTTCTACCTACTTAAATATTGCAACACATAATTTTATACAACATAGAATGAATGCAAGGTTCATGGTCAATTTGAAAGATTAAAAGTAAGATTTAAATTCTCCTGGCTGACAGTGACTTCTGAAAAAGTTAATTATTCCTCTTTATCTCAGATTTACCCCTTAAAGCTGTCTGCTAAATCACAAGAGATCTGAAAGGATTTCGTCTTCACTCCTGGCCACAGAATGGCACAGCAGAATTTTAAAAGCTCAAATCGTGTGTGAAACGTGAAGAGTCATTGCTACTATTTACAAAGTACCAGGAACAAGTCATGCTTTCAATTATTCCTGAAGATACTCCACTGAGTCTGATCCCCTCTTGCCCTGCCTAATATATACATTTAAATCTACACAAAGTGGGTTAGAAAGCACTCCTGGTCTGCTCTGCAAACATTTCAGCTTGAAGTGACACCGATAAAGAGCCACAAGAGAGACACTTGTTTCTAAAAAAGATGCTTTAGGCTAACAGAAAATATTATCAATAAACCTTCTGTGTATTTGAGGAGGGGAAAAATAAGCTGTATTTCTAACGTGCCCTGTCAAGGCAGCTGGCTACAGTTCTCATTGGGTTTAATGGAATGTATTTGGTTTCTGCTGAAAACAGAGTGGAAATGGAACATCGGTTTCACAGAATATGCTATTAACATCTCTTATCTCAGAGATTATTATCCTATATAATATGATTTCTGGAGCAGCATTAGCCCTGGAATATCCCAGAGACACATAGCCTGTGGCAGGGGGAGGTTAAGCACAGCTGCAGTGCCTGTACTCACAGAGAGAGAGCAGAGAAGGAAAAACACCTGCTCAGGTCCTCAGGGAGCTGCTGCCCTCAGCCCCCGCGCTCCGGGCAGAGCAGGATCAGGCCCCAGGGGGGCATGAGGAGAAGGATTGGTCCTGACAGCCACTCCTGGCTGGACAGGCTGGAGTGGGGAGAGCATCACCCTGCTGGGGGGTCAGGGTGGAGAGAGGGGTCAGTGCTGCCTGAGGATCCCCCACAGGACTGCGGAGGGTGCCAGTGCTGGGCTGCAGGGTGCTCTGAGGAGAGTCCAGTGCCCACAGCTGGTTCCAGTGGGCCTGTCCAGCTCCAGGAGCTGAGAGACACCAGAACTGAGCCCTTTTGGGTGCTTGACCCGTGGGAACCCTCCAACAGCACATAGTGTCGTGTCCTTATGAATGGTGTCAACTCTAACACAGAAGGAAGACCCTGCATTCTGTACAGGAGTGAGGGGAAAGTTCTGTGGGATGTGCTGGGACAATATCTGCTGCTGGTACAAGTGGTAAAAAAATACAGAGTTGAATTGGGGTTTGACAGCCTTCTTGTAAGAGAACTTTGGAGGAGGAGGAGGTTTGTGTCAGCTCTGTGACACGACCTTTGCAACAGCCAACGGGCTGATCAGCTCAGCAGCCCACCAGAGCCTCACCACCAGCACTGCCTCCCCCACATCCTTCCCCAGGGCTTTGCTGCTGGTGACTTCTGCAGTAACTCGTGGCTTTCCACAAGCCACTTGGGGTGACAATCCAGAGTCCCTTCTCTCATCTCTGCTTGTGCCCAAAGAGCCTGGGGAGCCTCGCACACCTTCCCCAGGCAGATCCCTGCCCCCGTGGGGCTGCAGGTGAGGGCACCAAGCACTGGGGCACAGGGAGGGACACCCAGGCTCCTCCTGGAGCCACAAAGCCTCCTGGCAGGAGGAAAGGGGGAGAGGGATGGCTGCAGAGGGCTCACATCAGTCATCACCATGCCCCAACACCCCTGTGCATGGCAGAACAAGGGTTCTGGTACCTTGCACAGCATTAGGCAACATGGGAACATCTCCACCAGGATGAGATGTTTCCATGTTATCTAATTAGGTGGGACTTAATAAACAAGTTAGAGCAGTACAGGATATCATAATGCAATCATGCTATAACTTGCAATTTTTGTCAATCCTACAGGAAAAGGGGCAGTATTGAAAGTAAGTTGCATTCCCAGCACTGCCTGTTCCTTCCTCCTCCTGCACAAAAAACCAGGGATGCCTTCTGCCAAGAGAAATGGAATCAAATAGCTCCAGACATCTGTGAGCCTTGCAGTGGAGATTATTTTCCTAGAAATAAGACCATGGATTCCACAAAAAAGTATTACGGCTTTTCATGTGATAGGATACCAGCAACACAACGATGAAATCATAAATACAGAGATGGGGAACTGCTTGCAGTAGGGTGTTAAATGGATTCATTTGGCCTCTTGGTTTCTCTTTATTAATTCTTCATGAGCTGATTTGAACAAATACTACTTATTTGACCACTCAAATTCATGCAAAGATGTTTCTATCTATAGACCACTTGCAAATGATTCACTGCTACTGCTGCCTCACAGTGTAAACAATCACATAAATTATATATTATGAACTCTATTTCCTAGGGATTCTCTGGAAACAAAGATGAAGCTCACAAGAAGTGTCACATCTCTCGTGACCAAACTGCTGACCATGGGGCTCAGTGAGAATTCTCATCTCAGTGCATTTGTGCTCATGCATTCCCAGATTCCTGGTGCAAACACAATTTTGTATCAGTACAACCGGCTGGAATGATTCCCATTAACTTCCCAAATGAGGAGTTTTCGGAGCACCACTTTCAAATAATATTACCATTGAAAATATAATGTGAAGTTTGTGACTACTGCTCTATTAAAATAATATACAAAACTGACAGGATATGAAACTGAGTTTCCATGAAAACAATTCCCTGTGGTCTCCTGTGCAGGTTCCTCAGCTCAGAGCTTGATTAGACACTGCTACTGAGAGCAACCAAGAGCTAAGAGCTCACCCAGGGAGGAGAGCAAGGAGTCCCATCCAATTTCACCCCAAATGATTTTTGTTTGCTTTTTGTTTATTTGTGTTGTTTTTTTCCAACACTGCAAAACTCACATGACTTTGATACAAAACTGCCAGAAGGTTTTTAATCTATGAGACAGAAGCAGGAAAACTTAAACCAGTAAAAAGCCACAAAATAAAACCCGAAAGGTTAAGTACGACCCAAAAAGGAATGGAACAGTCAACAAGCTGATCCTGTGTAGGTGATAAACTATATATTAGCAGATAGAATAATTTAAAAGCTGATCTTCATTCTTCATGTTTTGTCCCACAGAGCTTTTGCAATTGCAAGGAATACTTGTGAAATACATCATCCATGGGAATATTCCGTGCCTGTCTCTGTGTGGGGCTGCAATGCTTTTGTCTGCTGCTGTACACAAACAAATACTCACGTACAAAAGAGATGAGGGCAGCTTGTGAAAGAACAAGGAACAATCTCGGGCTTTACACTGACACATTGTTCAGATCTGTTATAAAACAGACTTCAAGAATGAGGGGGGACTTTGTAACTGCAGCTTCCCTAAGCCCTGGCCCAGCCCTTGGAGATAAGGCAGAACCTGGCAAACTGGGATGCCATAATTGCTCTGCTGGGTGTAATTTATCCATCCTAATAATACCCTTACACTGATGCCAGTCCCTGAGCGATAATCTCCAGACTCCACAGTCTCATATGCATAATTCAAGCACATGATTAAGATGATTGGATATTTCCTGGGGGGAATACATGGATTTAGGTTCAGTACTGCTCAACTTTGCAACAGACAGAACTACTTTCTACACATAGAAAAACACATAGTAAGTAACAAATTTCAGATTTTGGTGGTGGACACATTCATATCAGTATGACAGTAAAGCATTCATACTGCAGCTGATTAGATTTTTGACCCACCAGTGAATAAATCACATTTCAAATCTGATATAAAGCATTTTTACTCTTCCTCATACCTTTCTATCTTTTAATAAGCATGGAAGTTGTCCAGTCCTGCTAGAGTTTTGATCATCTATCTCTGTATTGCAAGGAAAATCTCTAACCTTTGAATTTTAATATATTTTTCATCTTTTGAGTAAAGTTATGACCTATTTTCAACCATATTTATTCATGTGCAGCCAGGATTTCTTTTAAAATGTCCAAGAATTAAATCAATTAGAGATCTGGCCTGCTAGGAAATTCTTTCAGGATCTGATACAGAGAACATAAAAAACTCTCCAACAAACTTGAAAATTCTTTAAGGGGGTATAAAGAACAAAGTAAAAACTTGCTGGTTTAGGCAACAGAGGATAGAGACACTGATGGATAATTTCACCAACATGGTGTGGTAAAAGTTATCAGCAACCCTACTGAGGGAAGCACAAAGTTAGGAGGATTTCCTTTGCAAGAATAAAAAAGCGAAAATACCTATTCTATCTGTGTTTGGAGTTCTACCTCCCACTCTGGTGGACAGGAGATATTTCTCTCTCACAGAGCCTGTAAACCATAGAAATTGCAATTTCACCATAAGAAGAATTTTTAAACTATGGCAGATTCAGGCAAGAGCAGCAAATTTCTGAAGGATTTACTTATGGAAGTCAAAGTGATTTATTTGGAGGACTGTAAATGTCTTCTCAGACTTCTGGCTGAACCTTGAGGCATTCTTTGATCTGCAGGGAAAGACAGAAGAGGCCAGGGATCTGCATGAGCTGGGGGTGAAGCAGTGCTGGAGCTTGGGGGTGTCACCCACACCACACACTGCAACTCCTGGCAGAACCCCTGTCACCTCTGTGGGGTCTGGGAGAGCTGGAGCTCAAATCTCTGCTGTACAAACTCCACATGGCACTGCTGACTCTCCAACTGTCCCTTTGGATTGGGGGTTTTGGGTTCAGCTCTTGTTTTGCTTCCACATTGAACCAAATCCTCACAGCACAGTGGCAGAGGTTTGTCCCTCTGCTCCAAGTTATGCTTCACAGCTCTGCATCATTCTGAGTCAGTGAAAGCAGCAATTCACTTGGGACTTCCACAGGCATAACCCTGACCCGAAGAAATCCCTCCAAAATTCTGTGAGCATTTGCAGCATCCTTATTATTCAGCATTTTTGAGCTGCTAAATCTGGGAACAGCTGTGGATAGATGCTTGGAGGATTAGGTTGTACTTTGCTAATAAGACCTGACTGCAGCATCTCAGGAAACAGTGAAAGTCATTCTATAAATAGTGAAGGTTTCTGTTACAAAATGCTTTTACATATATTAAATCAAGATGCCATAATTAAAGTAACTATTTCAGAGGGATGGATAATAAGGTAAAAGTCATTAATAATATCTTACCTAGTGTGCCTCTGGGAAAAGAATCTGATTGACTTGAGCTGAAAATGCTCTGCAATTGAAACAAAATAGTTATATTTTCATTGGTTTAAAATAAATTACTGGTAGAGAAAATGATAAGGAAAACATACAAGTCTAATAGTAATACACACTGCTATAGCTCTTCTAAGGTTTTTCTAAGCATATCACAGTGTTTTCATAATCACAATCAAAATAGCTGGTTAAGTGAGTGATGCAACTTAAATTACAGAATTAAAATGTTTCAACCATTTTCCTGCAGATTTGGAATGGCTCCTTAAAGCATCTGAAGTGCCAGTGGAGTGCCAGGATTCTCTCCAGTCAGTGATTGTCTGCTGTTTGCAATCAGTCTTCACTTTGTCACTCTGCTTCCAATAAAATATTAATGTAATCAGATGAAATTATCCCCCTTCCAGCCCCACGTGGGCTTTGGAGTCAGTGTTGTGTTTGCTGCTGTTCAAAGTGGGTTCACGGGGCTCCAAAGAAGCAAGAGATGCTGAGACCAAAAGGTGACAATTAAAAAATGACACTTGATGATGCATTTTTAAATACATCATGGCATTATAAAGTGCAGAGTTACTCTGTCCTAGGACAAAATTTCTGAGATCCCAGAGGCTTCCTGGGGATGGGGAATATTTGAGATCCCCACCACTCTGTTGCTTTTGTCCAAGCAGGGCTTCAATTGACAGCAGTAAAGCTGGAAACCATGAACATCACAAACTGTAAAGAAATTAAGTTACTTTAGCAACACAATGGTGTAATTAGTCACAATTAGTGGAGCTATAAATTGTAAGTGATTAAAAATGAGGCTCAGATAAAGACGGTGAATTTGACTAAAAATGTTTCCGTTAGAAAGATTTGACCTTCTTACCCATTAAATCTGAACATTAATCTACAGATGAAAATCAAGTTACAATTGAATAGAGACAATTACATTTCAATTCTGGTTGACAGTAAGCTCAGGTTTCAAAACGAATACCGTTGTTTTGTAACCTCAGGCACCTCATCTAAAGCCCTTTCCATCTCTAAACAAAGATAATACTTCCCTGCCTTTGTGAAGAGCTTTGAAACCTTGGCTGAATTGTTATTATTTATGTGTACAGCCCTGAAAGCATAAGTCAACAGGATGGCTGTGTTTGCACATCTGAGCCTGGAGTATTGTGAGCAAAATATTTACTCTCCCTGCACCCAAATAAATTTTGCTGGAAATATTGCAGCAGATGACTACTAACACTTTGCTTGCCTGCTTCTTTTTCCAAGAGAATCCTAAATAAAACTCTGAATTCTTCCAAATATATGTACTTGACTTCTGTCACAGAAATGAATTCACTGAAATCCATGGGACTGGTCACATACCTCTGCTCAGGCTTAAGTGCACAGCAGCAGCACAATCACAACTTGAGGGAGCACCAAATATCAAATCCATTTTTAATCCATGCAAAGTCACCCACACCAACCCCACCCCAATTCCTTTGTACTCATGTACCCCAGTTTGTCACATTCCCACTGAAGCCTTTGGATCAACCTCTGATTAACTTCATTGACAGATGAAATACATGAGTTTTTCATTCACTACAGATTCTGGCTGTCCTCTAAAGAATTGCCTGATCTCATCCTCTGGGTTTTAAAGAGTTCAATAATAAGAAAAGGAATTAGGTGTTGAGTATTGGCAGGGTTTGATGGATACAAATTAATAGTGAGGACATCAGTAATTAAAAAGAGAAAAAAAGAAAGATTGGTAAAAAGAAAAGAAAAAATAAGGATTGGAAATGTATAATCATGAAAGAAAGAGCTCTCTTTCATGCAATTGAAACAAAATAGTTATTAAATTAGTCATTAAATATATTAATATTAAATTAGCAATTGAAACAAAATAGTTATTAAATTAAGTAGTTATTAAATTACCTCCCCTCAAGCTCGGGAGCATTGCCCTGTTTTACCCTCTGTGAGTGAGGGAAGGTGATGGCCACTCAGCAGTGGAGCACAGGGCAGGAGAGCACATCCAGGGTGTCACTGGGCAGAGTGACAGCACAGCCATGGGATTTGCGGAGCTGCACAAACACCCTGAGAGACCTCCTGGTGAGGCACATCCCAGTGATGGAAGGAAGTCCCTCAGTACTTCCTCTCGTGCTGGCAATGGTGTGAGCAACAGCTCCAAAAGTCTCAGGGACGAACTGTGGCAAGAAGAAACATGGGGGGTCTTTTCCTTTGGGATTTTCTCCTTGCACAGTCCAGGCACTGCTTCCCACTCCAGCTGCAGACATGGCTCACACAAAATCACCATTCCAAGGGCCCTGCCAGGTAAACTGACTCAGCGGGTACCAGAGAGCCAGACTTGTAAAATGTGCTGATTCTCAAGCCCCTGACTCCCAGAGAAGCCAGGGAGCACAGCCCAGTGCTGGAGACCAGAAACACCTCTCTGGGTTGTTGCTCACCAATACGTGCCTGAAGCTGCTGCAGCCTGATTTATGTTGCAGAAGTTTGTGGTGAGACTTGTGCATTAGCAGTTTTCACATTTAGGAAAGATTTTCCTGCCCCCTAAACTGCCTGTGCCATTCTGAAAACAAGGATGAGAAGGTGTGCCTACAATGCATCCTGCATGACCGCTGTTTGCTTGCTGTGACAAATAAGGGTTGGCACACAAATATCAGCCATCTCTGGGAGTAAGGCATTTCTCTCACCTCCTGAGAAGGGGATGGAATATCCCCTCCTCTAATGAAAGTGATTTTTCTTTCATATTCTTAAGCCTTCTAGGTTGTGTTTTGTAGCCAGCAGCCAAAAAAAGCTCCAAAAGGAGTCTTCAGAAGTCAAATAAAAGCCCATGTGTACGTGAAGGTCACACACATGGTCACCAGGAGCAGCTGTACTTCTGCATTGCAGCTGAAACCAAGATTATGCTTTAGGTTTCCCCTGCAAGTCCCCAGAGAGAACATTGCTCACAGAGATGCAAAATTAAAAGCACAAGTACAATGGATTTTCTGCTCATTGGGTACGAAGGCCACAAACAACATGACTGCACTTGCATACAATAAATAGAAACGTTTTCATTTAAAGATGACTCTGCTGTTACTAAGAACACCTTCAAAGCTTTCAAAATATATTTGCAAGATTTCCTCTTTTGCACTGCTATAAGCAAAAAGCAATGCTGAGCAAGTCAGTAACTGGCTGGAGTCAGAATGGAGCCAACATAATCTCTGGCAGAGCCTGCTATCACTTACAAGGAGTGAATGACACACATGCAAAATTAAAAGTATTACCTAGAAGGAAAAGACCCAAAAAGTAGCCTAGGGCTACAGAAAAAGCCATAACTGTGTCAAAACAACAAGTCTGAAGGGAAATAAAATCATGTAATGGAAGCGCAACTCAAAAAATAGAATTTTTCAGTTTTTTCAGTTTCTTAAAGTTTTCTGAAAGACAGAGGAAAGCTGAGAGTGGAAGAGGGATGTGACACACCTCCAGCTTTCAGTCTGAGCTGCCTGCACTGTATCTCCTGCTGAATTGGCCACATTTATCTACAACTGGGCTTCTAAGATCATGACAAAGATCATTTGCATTATTATGGGTCACATGGAAAACCATCAATCACATTCCAGAGGGCTATATTAAAGTATAAATATGCTTAAAAATGTATATAGGTCAATATTGGGGTTTTTTTTGGTTGTTGTTTTTTCTGTATATGTGTGTGCCAATATGTGAGGAAATACATGGTCTTACTACAGAAGTATTCCACTTTTTTTTCAGAGCCATGGCAGAATGTCCCATATGGCTTCTAACTTTTTTTATCTGGAATTTATAGCATCACATAGAAGACAAAATTCAAAGCTTGGTAGCTGTGGCCAGATTCCAGTTTTTCATCAGTTAAATGAAAGAATACAAACTTTGCTTTTCTTTTCTGGTGTTGTTTGTTCAACAGGAAATAAGATGAGAAGAGGTAGGGAAAATGGGTACAGAACAACACTCTTTTCTTTTTCACAGGAAAAAATTATTACCAACTATGCAAATTGAATTGCATGACTCCAATTATTTGGTACCTAAATCTCATCCATTTTCTTCTGTAGAGTGATTTAATTGAAGAACAGCTGCCCTGGGATCATTCCCAGGCTGTCCAAATGTGTCTCTGGGTCACAGCAAAGAGCACTTAAGCAGGTAAAATGACAATTACAGGGGCTGCCATCAGGCAGAGCATTGAGAGCCTCATTCCAGCAGCCTGTTGACATGCCCAAAGCTCAAAGTTAAGCCTGTGGCATTAAGTACATTCCAGCCCAGGACAAACAATGCTGGGGAGCCTGAGGGAGCTGTGGGGAAAAAACCTGATACTTCTCTTTCTATGCATTTTAAGCTCTACTACTTCCCTGCTAGGTCTGTGCACTGTGCACCGTGAGAAGCAGAAATATTTGACTTTTGGGTATTTAGCAGTGAGCTAGATGGAATACTTGTGCTCTGAGTAAGGCAGACATTTGCTCACAGTTGCTGAGCACATTACTGTACTTTCCACTTGTGCAGCAGGTGAATTACCTGTGAAACCAGCTCAGACCAGCTCCCTGCAGCTAAGCAAGAATGTCAGAGTAAGTGATGTGCAGATGTTGTTTCCTCACCTAAACACCCACTGCCCCTCATACTCTGTCTCCATTCTCACACATGGCTTTTTTACTGTATTTCCCTCAAAATCTTTTTTACTTTTTCCCTCAAAATCTACCTCTACCCTTTACTCTTCACAGGTTATTTGAAAACCTATTTTAAACAGGATAACAGTTACTCAGGGTGCATCTTACCTGAGTATAATCCACGTGTTCCCATTTACTAATAGATTCCAACTACTCTCCTGCAGGAAGGCGGGTACTGCCCTCCTCCCACACATCTAACAATGAGGAGCTCCTTTGGCTGTTTCAGTCCATTGACTGTTGTCAATAACATTACTGTTAGTCTTTATGTGTAACTAATCTCAAATGATATTCTATTGCATCACTAGAGAGATGACTTCTTAAATAATAGCTATACAAAAGGTCCCACTTCTTCCCTAAAATACAGGAGTTAGGAACATTAAAGAACCAAAATGAAGATAAAAGGAAAACAGGAATCTACAAATTGTCAGGAAAAAAAGAAAAAAGGCTGGCAGGTGGCACATGTAAAAAAAAAAAACAAAACAACTTTTTAAGGTTTACAATCTAGTGAAAGAGATTTCTGGAATATTTCAAGATGTAGCAATGTTATCTGAGATGGATGAAAGTGACAGATTGCGTTGCTTTCTCTGAAACCACACTGTTTGTCTAAGGAGTGGTGCCTTTTGTGTTCAAAGGCTCTGTGATCCCCTCCCTCCTCATGTGGCTCCGTGAGGCCATCAGAGGCAGGGTGGTTTCTGCAGGCCAGTTTGAAGTCTCTGACAGCAGCAGAGGACTGGAGTTGAGGTGAAGAGGTGCAGTTGTTCTTCAGACGCTCTCAGCACCCACAGTGAAACTGGTGTCAGGGCAGGCTCCCTCTGTGAAGCTGCACAGGAAAAGGCAAACTTAGACTTGGCAAACCATTTCTGCAGAAGACTGCTTTATGTCCCAGCAGCATCAGGATTCCCAGGGCATAGCACAGTGGGGCCATATGTTCAGCTACAGAGGCATATGTTGGATACTTTCTGGACATAAAGTCAGAATCCCTCAGCTGTGCCTCAGGAGAAGGGTTGCAATGGCCCAAGAAACATATCCTGAAGTGCACTGAAGTGACTCATTTATCACATCTTTCTCCTGCACCAAAATCACTCAGAAAGGAGCAGCAAACAGCAGTGAATGAAAAGAAATCCTGTCTCTAGAAACTGATTTTTAGCCATGGGTTCATCACCTCTGCAGGTAAGGAGATGCTGTGTTCAGGCTGTGGATGGAGTCTCCAGGGGGATTCCATAAATTATTAATGAGGGAAGGAAGACAGAGAGCTCAGTCAAACTCAGAAATGCTCAGACTGTACCAGGTATTTGTCTGGTCAAAAATGAAACAAAATGAAGCAAACCAAAGCAATATAAATAACCAAGAAGGCAACTCCCCCTCTTCAGTACAGTGTCAGTGTTTTACCACCACAGCAAACCTGACACTGTTTTCCCAGCTCTGCTGCCCCCAGCTAATCCATTGCATACAAATAACAATCCACCCAGGGTGCTGAAAATGGCTGCACACAGCTGGAAAATCACTTTTTCTAGCATATTCTTTGTCAATTTTGGCCCCTAATACATATTTGACCTGCTGGTCAGACTCCCCACTGGCCCAGCCTCATCAGGATGAGAGAAAGGAGAGCACTGTCAGTCAAGGCCTCCTCTGGCTTGCTCCCTCTGAGTGTTTATTGATGGAATCACTAAATCTGTCTACAAGTACCTTTTCCCAAGAAATAACTGCCTGCTTGTGGTGCTCAAATAAATACCTTTTATTGCCTGTGTGCAAGTCCTGGTTTTATGGAGAATCAGGGAGATTAAGGATTAATTACAGCACCCATGGCACGTGCTTTGAGAAAATAAGGCCTCCCAAAAATAAAACCAAGCCAAGCAGAGCTGCTGTGCTCAGCACTTTGCAGTTTACATCCCAGAAACCCACCAGCCCAGCTGTCTGCACACTGTATGGAAGTACCAAGCATGGGAATCCCATGGATTGGCTACTGATCATTCCTAGTCTGGATTTGTAGGCACCAGAGGTTTAGATCAGTTTAGCAAACCACCAGCACATTACAGTGCACAAAAGTAAGGGCTAAGACTTGAATGGCTCTGTGCAAGTAGACTTGAATAGGATGGTTATTGCAAACCAGGAATTTCTCCCTGCATACACACAAATCTAGTTTTTCTGTGTTGGATTTAAGTGAAAAAGGTTGTCATATAATCTTTACAACAGGGCTCTATGGAATGACATGTTTACCAACATTGTCATGCTGTTAAACTCTGCTCCCCTGATGCAAAGTAAATTTGCACTTTTTATCATTTTACCATTAAATTCAGAGTGACCGGGATTTCATATTTGGCTCATTTTTCATCCTTATTGAATCTGTAGCTCACCAACAAAAGTTCTGATTTTACACCTCTCCATTCAGTGCCAGTTCATTTTATGTCTATAGAAAACTGATCAAAGTCAGGTCATTAATTGCTTTTTCACAAAGCAATGAAAACCTCATTAATTTTGAAATGGAGCCTGCACTATGAATGTTCTTGTGGTTTACACTAAAGATTGATCTGGTATCTATTTATTAGTGCAGTTCTATGTACTTTAACTAATGGCTCTTTAGGTCTTTAGACTAATGGCTTCTTCATATGTTTCTGTGCAGAAGGATTTGCCAGTAACTTCAGAGAAAATTGAGTTCATGAAATAAATGTTTATCACACTGAAAAAAAAAGTAAATGAGAAAAAAACCCCAGCATAATTTAAAGGGCTCCACTAACATGAAAATACATGCTTTATACAAATAGGTAAACAGATATTTCAGAAAAAAAGACTAATTTCTAACATTTTTGGCTGTTTTACAGATATTTTAAATATTTTGTGTCATGTCCCATTTATCTTTTATTTTTATTTCCAGATAATCTGATATCAGTAAGAGCCCCTGGCAGTTGTTTCACCCTCATCCTCCCTGGCTGCCGAAGTGGGCAGATGAGAAAAGTGGCAATATTTGCTACATGAAGACATGAGACCCTGAAAATATCAACTAAAATACCTTGGTTCACTTAACCAGAGTGGTGGGAGTTGATTTCTGATTAATTGCAGTCAAGGGAATCGTATCCAAGTGATGATGGATCACTGTGAATGTGGTGTGGGAACTGAGTGTTGTCACCTACACTGCCAGTTGCTAATCTATAATATTTTAATGACTCATGTTTAGGCATTTTAACTAAAAGCAGTCAGTCTATTAAACTTTTAAATGTAGAATGCATTTAAGATGTGAACACTCTTCAATTTCCACTCGGTGTGCACAACAACTTAATAACATCATTACACATAAATACATTGCTGTACATGAGGAGTAAGCTGTGGTACAGCAGAAATTGGATTGCACATTTACCCTAATTATTTGATGAGATAACATTACACCAATTAGCTACATTTTTTATTTCTCTTTCCACTGAAATGTGCTTGGAATTGAAACAACTTTGTATTGTTACGGTCGAAGCCTAAGCTTTAACCAAGAGTTGAAAAGAGTTCCAATACAACTTGGAAAAAGACCCCATAACCACAAATCTGGGGGCTGGAATAACATGAAATTTTTCAATATCTATGCAAAGCAGTCAGGGAAAGCCATTCAGATGCTGAATGGAATTCCATTTCTTGCTTTCATGCCACCCTTAAGCCCATAGATTATCCTTTCATGAGTTCTGTGAGGCAGAGACCCACCCAGTTTTTCCCGTTCTAAGGCCAGAGTCCAAAATGGACATGTTAAAGGACAGGTAATGTTTCCATTAATCCTCTAACTCAGCCAGGTTACACTTCCTTGCCATAAAAATTGTTTTGGTTCCCTGCGGATACTGAAACAATTTGCTTGGGAGGTCATAGGAGGGTTGGTGCAATCCCAGCTCTAAAAGGAATGCAGCTCCCATGGCTGCGGGAGGCAGGAACATGGAACAAAATCTGTGTTTCTGAGCAATTTGGGACAGGACAGACCGGAACACTGCCTGGTTTCATGGGGACAGAGAGGGTTCAAAGCTGTTCTGCAGCTTGGCACTGTCCAGATCACACTAACCAAGCTTTTTTTTTTAATATGCAAACTAAATTTACATGAAAACTGTAAATCTGTCAACTGAAACTCACAATAGTATCTTAGAAAACCATGAATACTATCTTTGAAAACCACTATAGATAGGCTCAAATCCTATCTATAAGCACAAGCAGAATCAGAGAAGACCCTGTAGCCATTTAGTGGCTGCCTGTTATGACCAATCAAAAACCACAGAAGAAATGTATGAATTTAATCATAGACACATCTTTATACATTTCCTTAACAGATTTAAATATATTTTCCATTTCCACTGTAACTTCATTTCTTTGCTTTCCTAATTTTGTCTTTCTTTGCTGATAACCATCCCTCCATTGCTGAGTGAAAACCTCACCTGCCTCAGCGAAATTCCCAACCATAATGCCTTAAACTCAATCAATAAAAGGGAGTTTTACAGAACACTTAGACTAATGAGGCACTGATAAAAATTCAGTGGTTTCAGTTTCCATGCAAATGGGCTTTAATATGCTGTGCTCCAGGTACAATCCTTCTGGCACTAATGAGGAGAGCTGGCCTGAATGCTAAATGGTCACACTGTGCTTTGGGGTGGTTCCTGCCCCTTTCCACAGCTGACTGCCACAATTATCCCATAGAGCCAAGCACATCTTCTGCAAATTAGGAAAACAGAGATGTTCCCAAAACTGACCTCTGAGCCCTGTGTATGACAGGGACACAGAGCTGCTAGACTGGACCCAGGAGAGACCACCAAGTTGATCAGAGGGATGGAGCACTTCTGCTGTGAGGAAAGGCTGAGAGAATTGGGATAGTTCAGCCTGGAGAAGAGAAGCTTTGGGGTGGTCTAATGGTCCTTCAAGTACCTGAAAGGAACTTACAGGAAAGATGGGGAAAGATATTTACAACAGCTTGTGCTGGTTCTTGGCTTCTTTTTCTGCCTCTGTCAAGGTCGGGATTGATGGCACGTCAGATGGAATTTCACATTCAGGCTTAGATGTTTATTATTTCTTATCTATATTACAAGTCGTGAGTTCTACAGCATTCTACTAACAAACTACAAAATGGCCAACTATCTTTCTATACAAGGTCTTTTAGGGATAAACTATCCAATTAAGAAATGACACCTAAATTATTTCCACTTTTAACCCAATAACTGATCACTGGAAGTCTACAATGAAGACTTTTCTGTCCAGTTACACAATCCCACCCAAACCAGGAAGAAGAAGGTGAAGAAGAACAAGAAGCCACTGCCCCAAAACATCCATCTTGCCCCATATATATTGCTATATTCTAAAACCTTAAACTCTAAGTTTTCCACCCTGTGATATTACACACTTCTAATCAAACTACACACCCATACTCCCAGTGCTATCAATCAATTTTGGGAGCCTTTTCCACGGCCTCAGGTCAAATGCAGTGCTCCCCTGGGAGTCAGTCTGTCAGCACAGAAAGAGTAAAATTCTCAGCATCCAGGACTCCAACAAGCTTGAGTGACAGAAAAAGGAAGAATAGGTTAAAATTGAAAGAGAGTAGGTTTAGACCAGATTTTAGGAAAATTTCTTTCCTGTGAGAGTGGGAAGGCCCTGACACAGGTTGCCCAGAGAAGGTGTGGCTGCCCCTGGATCCCTGGAAGCATCCAAGGCCAGGTTGGATATGGATTATCTTCAAGGTCCCTTCCCACCCAAAATGTTCTGGGATTCTCTGACTCTGCTACTTACTGTTCAATAAGCTTTGGCAGCGGTGCAACAAATACAGGCAAGAAACGTCCTTTGGTACTTACTGCTGTAGGTTGTGTACATCTGCCAACAATGGAGGACAGAGGTTTCTCCCCAGACTGCACTATCCTTTACTCACCATGCCTTGGAAATGTAACAGCACAGAAAACCAGTTCCTCTACCTGACTGGATTACAACAGTCCTGCAGGGGAAAATGTCCTGCCCACAGAAACCAGCACATAATTGTTACTGTCTCCTCTACAAGGGATTGTGGAGAGGTTTTCACAGCCCATATTAATCCCCAGACTAATGCACAACACCAGCTTTTGCTTTGCTGCTTCATTTATCATTCCAGGATGGCCTTTTGCCTGGCTGCACTGAGGCTGCTGCCCACACAGCAGTCAGGCTTCCCCAAACATCTTTAAATACCTGAAGCCCAAACCCAAACACAGCTCTCTGCCTGCCTTTTGACACAGGAGCAGTGAGAGGCATTAATATTCATTGGCAAGAAAAAATAATTTAAATGGAATAATTATTTTAAAAATACATTTAAGCAGAGCAGAATCATCTGTGGATCCTGCTTATCATGATCATATACCTTGCAGGTAATTTCTTATTAATAAAAAACAGATCTAATTGATATTTAAAGGGAATTCTGGCAATGCTATTTGAAAGATACTTTTGCCCATTGTTTTGCATTTAGAAACACTCTGCTGTCAAACTCTTCAGTTTGATAGTCACTGATAGAATAAATATTTTGAGATTCACTTTTTGTCCCCTGGTTAGATAAGAACAGACACAGGATGATGGCTGTGCACAGCTCAGCTGTACTTGCAGGCTTATGATGTTGCACTTTGGCTCAGATTTTTGATCTTTGATTCCCACTCCTGGTTTTTGCCTGACTGCCTGTTAACAGCAGTGCCTGGGCCAGTTCCTCTCGCTGGGGGAATCCACCATGATGGAATGCTGCCTCTCCCTCCCAGATCTGACCCTTTCCTATCTCATGCTACACAGAGCGTGATGCCAGAATTGCTCTTCCAAAACCTGAAGTGATTTAATGTAGCATACAAAATGTCATCTACACAATTACACGTAAAATGGGGAAAATATGCAAGCAGAGAGAATTGGCCTTGGAAGAGTTCCACAGAAAGAATTTTCTTTTAAAAACACTGCCTTTATTGCACCCAGGGGAAGCACAGCAGAGTTCCTGCTTCCCATTTCTTATGATGTGCGAGTTCTTCACACTGGGCCGCTGAGTTTCTGCAAGGCACTCCACAAAGCAACAGATGGGGAAAGGAAAAGAAAAGGTCTGGGACTTCTGGGGTGAATTTTACACCAAAGACCATCACGGGAGTGAATTTTGCCTAGCTGGGCTTTAGACTGAATTTATAATGCCTTGAGAAACAATGGCCTGCTAAAAAGAAACTGGATATATCACATATTCACATTTCTTGGGAAAAAAAAGACATTAAGGTAGTTGCTGTTTCCTCCATAGTATCTTCCTATTTGGGATTTGGTCAATAGGCAGTATCAGAGACAGGGAAACAAGAAAACAAAACAAAACCCCTCAGAATTCACTGTCCCATTTTCCAAAACATCTACAAGGACCCAAGTCATCTGTTGACCCATTGGCTACAGATCTGAATGATATCATGAAGCTTAGTGTCTCCAGAGAAATAAAAGGATGAAGGCTCAGCAGAATATCTGATGGTCTGAGCAAGGTTCAGGCCAGTCAGACCCAAAGAACAAGAACAATCTCAATCTACCAACATCTGCAGCTGCTGCTGTTAAAGGTGAAGTAATCCTTTTGCCAAACAGATGAGAAAATGAAGCCAACCATCAGATGAAAATTCTGTGTGGTGCTCTTCTCTTCAGAGAAAAGCATGAAAAGGGTGTTAGAGCTGTTTCAATACCACCAAGATAAGGAGACATCAGAGTTGCTTCATCAAGTGTGGCCAAATGAACTAAGATTTTTAAAGGAATCAAAATTAACTTTTAAGCCATTAAGAAGAAAAGATTCAATTCACTTGTTCTTTTAATGTCCCTCAGTGAAAATTTCTCTTTTTCTGTTGTTACTAAGGAAAGCCATTCTGACTCAATTCCAGGGCTTTCAGTGACTGAAGGAGCAGGAAAAGAAGTGGAATGGGAAGGATCACAAGAAGCAGGAATCCTGGACTTGGCACCTCAGCCCTTACCATCAAGGCAGCACCTGCCAGCACAGCACTAATGCATGTGTCAGGCCATGTCCTGGCTGCTGCTCTTTTCCCTGGTGACAAATATCTTTACCCAGACAATTTTACAGCCATCTGTTAATTGGGCAACACCACCAATCCCCATTCCCAGGGAAGCCTCCACCTGGGTGTTTCAGGCCAAAGGATAATTGAGATTCCACTCCAAAGACATACCCAAAACAAGATGGGTTTGAGAAGGGTGAGCCCTTCCGAGGTAAATTCCCCCAAACAGCACTAATGATCTTCTGAATAATGAATCAGGGCAGAGCAGCAGCTGGTGCAGAACCAGGAGTGAGTGGGAATAGTCAGTCTGGCTGCCAAATTAAAACCAACACAAACAAATCAACCAGCACCTTAAAAGGGTATGTTCTGCTTACCTGGCAACTGATAGAGCTTCATTTCAAATGCCTCTTTCAGTGGTAACTAATAATTGCCTTGTGTAAGATAAATATTTCTCTCTTGTTTCACCTTTTAATTGCTTAGATGTTACTATAAAGGTCCAAAAAAACTGAAAAAGCAATTAGTGTTGGCTTTTGTTAGGTTTTTGTTAATTCTGGTAAAAACCTGATTGTATCACACTAAAAAAAAAAGAAATATCCAGTCCAGGTTCTCCCAGGTCTCATAGCATGGGTGAAGCAAATACAGATTTGGATAAATCCACCAGGAGAAGGGCTGGGGCACAATCTTTTCCATTAAATGTCATTTACCCAGGTGTGCTACCTAGCAAGTCCTCTCTGGAACAAAGCAAGAGCATTTCCACAATTAATTTGCCCAGGGAAGTTATCCTGAAAGTTGAGCACTGGGAATGGAGTAGGATGCGTTTGATGTTTTTCTTACAGCTTCAGTGAGGGAAGACATCTCCAGCCAAGCTTAATCACATTGAAATATTTCCCCTGCCTAAATGTGATCCTGGGATTAATGCCTATTGGGCTGTGTGCTCTCAGTAACACTGGGACTTTAAGCCAGAAAACATGGAAAAGAGTGATGAGCACAACGCTGCAGGAGCTCCCAGACCTCTGGTGCTTTGCAGCCATATGCTCTCTGTTCTGCTGCTGTCTGAGCAGGAGAATCACAGGAATTACATGAAAGAGATTCACCTCTGGCACTCCAGGAGATGCTTTTAAAACCAGCAGAAGGTGTCCCCGTGAGCCCAGTGCCCCTCTCAAGTTCTGAGAAGTCAGGAAAGGTGAGCAAGAGATCCCTGGTTCTCCTGTGCTGGGTTCAGCCAGAAGCCCAGGGCAGTGCTCAGGCAAGTACTGACCCAAAGACCTCACTGAAGGTATGCACACCTTTGCAAACTGAACTTCACAAGAATATGCAGGTAAAAGTACAATTTCTGACTACAGCCTGAGAGAAAAAAGGAAAAGCCAAACATAAATAAAAGAAATACGATTTTCCTCTCCTTTGAAAAAAGTTTGAAAACCACAAAACTTTATATGTGTATTTTCTATTTCCAAATGTAAAAATGTATCTGCATGGTGCAAGCCCAGCTTGGTTAGCTGAGTGAGAAGTTTCTTTAACAAAGGCAAGGTAAACAGAGTTTCTGTTGTTGATTCATTTACTCAACTCTTACGTCCTGGGACTAAACTACACCATCTCTCTTCTGTGCACAGCCCTGCTTCTCATTTTAGCAATTTGCTTATCATTAGGCCCTCTACTGAGTTCACTGCTGGGAATCTGGAATTTTAGACCTCAGAAGATGCCATCATTCATTATCCTTGATATCATCCACTAATCCAAACCCTATCTTTCACCTGTCTACAGGTGAGCCTAATACCACTCCATCACACCTTATCTACCTGAGTCCTATTTCCATTCTGCAGTCAGGAGAGCTGTACCTGTGCTGCAGATAATGCCCTGTTTTCATTTAAAAGAATGAAAAATAGGATGAGGTAGAGGATGGAGATGCAGAGAGAATAACCATAAGGGGTTTGTCCTCTCCCTCAGCATACCCTGGAGATTACAGGTGAGGTCTGAAGCTTAGGGCAATGCCAAATGTTTGACACTCTTCCCTTTTGGAAGGAAGATATGAAGCACATTTGCCATTTGCCAGTAAGAAAAGCACCTAATTCAAGTGCAGTGATGGAATGTAAATTGTTTAAGTGGCCACAGCCTCCCTGGGATGGAGAAATGGCCCTGCATGGAGCTGATTGCTGAGGCCTCTTGCACGAAGTGCCCAGGAGGGCTCTGCCAAGGGGGTTTTACCTCCCTATCTGACGTTGTGTTGAGCTGACTTTTGAGCAAATATAAATTATTCATGGCCCTTTAATCAGTTGTTTCTCCTGCTTTGTCCTCTGCTTGATTTTGGTTCTAGCTGTCAGATTGCCTGGTGTCTCTCCAGTATAAATGATAAACTGATATCAGACACATTTGTTGTTATTTGACTTTTGCTAGCAAATTCATACACTTCAGCATTTTAGTATTCATATAACCCAGGGTTAAATTACAGGAATTATAATGGTGTTTTATCATCACAAAGAATACTCTGAATTCTTTGTGCTCCATTGGAGTTGTGAAATTATTTTGACGTTTTTAAATCCCAAGAGTTATTTCCAAGATACAATGGAATTGTTCAGTGGCTTCCTTTTGCCTTTTCTTTAGCTCTGCAGTTAGTAATAATTTTCTTTACTAAGTAATGCCCATTAGCTACATGCATAAGCTCCTGTAAAGTATCCAAAAGAGAGTACAATCCACGGTTATAATCCTATCACAGCAAAACTGTTTGGGAGTTCCTTTGCAAAATGCCTTAAAAAATTGTGTGCACAAGAATTTTCTATCAATGGCTGAGAGGCTTTAGGCAAAACAACCCTTCAAAGTATTCAACTCCTTTTAAAAAATCAAACTTATAAAATCATGTGAATTTATCCTACTTAATTAGATTTATTAGGCACAGAATCTAAGCACAAAGGAAGCATTTTCCAGGCAACTACAGAGAGCAGACCCTATTCCTCTTTAGAGTTTCCCTATCACAAAGGAGTTCAATGCATGTGAATGGAGCTGTGACACCTTTACTACCCAAGGATCTGTTCCCAAAACATTACAAATGAATCCCTGATGCACACAGTTGTGCAGTTTAACACCCCACATGAACAGCTTCTGCTGCTTCCAAAGATTAGAAATGCCCAGAGAAGGTACCTGTGGTATCCATTCATCCCTGTGCTGCTCTAATCCCATTACAGCTGCACTGCATTGTTGGAATGGTTAATGGAGCAGTTATGGAGCGTGGAGTACAGTTAAATGAATAGGAGATGAAGAGATGAGAGAGTCCAGGAGTGCCACGGGGAAAAAAAAGATTGAGAGAGACACCAGGAGCTGCTGTGGTTTAGATTCATAAATCTTCAAATCTAGAAAAAAAGGTAAACCCCCAAATTAAGGGGTTTTTTATCCTGATTATTTAATCCCACTGTGACATCCAGTTTAAAATGTCCATCAGCCCAAGAGATCCACAGAGAAGGTGAAGGGAAAAAGTACCAAGGTACAGAAAAATCAGTTGTGCAGAACCTCCTTCCTTAAGGTACCAAGCTTGGAACGTGCAATAAAGCTGAATTTCTGTCCCCCATTGTCCTGGGTTTGCCCTGTGCTCCTGACTGACAGAGAAGAACAGATTTCAAAGCAGAAGTTGGCAACTGGAAGTGTCAGAAGAGAGGAACAGGAGAAAGAAGACAAGTGCCCAAGTCAGCAAAGCACTCTCAAGAGAGAAGGCTTTGAAGAAATGAGTCATGGCTGGTTTTTGGCAATGAAGACAAATAACAAGTTAAAACCAAGCTGGAGACTGCTCATTTCAGAGGGGCACCTGACCCTGTCAGTTTGCACGTGCTCTCACCACATCCTACTGACTGACCTGCTACAGAACTGAATCAGGGGAGGAGCAGAAAGCTGGAAGAAAAAGCAAATAAAACCTGGGAACTGCAACAATCACAATGAACAGCTTCAGCAAAGCAACTAAAGCAAATATTTACTTTTGTAAGTAAACCTAAGAGATTAAATGCTCTTGTTTCTTTCTCTGTCAGCCTGCTTTATACATTTCTCATGTAACACCTGACACTTGAGCAACAGTGAATTTAGTAACTAGTTCTCTTTGTTGATAGCTGTATCACTCTGGATATGCAAATCGTACATCATAATATTGAAATAGTCACAGCATTTATTACAACAACATTAAATGCAATGCAATTCTCTGCAGTGCAGTCAAGCACAGCCAGGGAAGTGTTCAAGAGCTGCCTGAGATGAGAATATGTGACCACAGGCAGCCCTGCCTCAGGAGGAGAACCAGTCAGAGTCAGGTACCAGCGCCTGCTGCTGACACAGGGTCAAGTGCTCTGGTCAAGCACTTCCCCCTCTGGGTTTGAGCTGTTCCAGAAGTGCCTCAGCAGTCACAGCTGCTTCCAGGAAGAGTATGCCAGGATTCAGAAACTGGGCCTTCCTTCACCTTGGCCTCCCAGCCAGCCTGGTGTGAGAGACAGGCTCCTCACACGGGTCAGGACCCCCACAAACCCCAGCATTTCCTTTTGAAATGGAAGTGTCAGAGCAAGGCTTAGAAAAACAGTGCACTTAGATGCTCTTTGATCCTGTGGAGAGTTAGACCTTGTATTGACACAAGCCCCAAACCTCTTCAGGAAGCTTGGCCAACATGCAAGAAGGAATATGAACTTTATTTCTCCATTTATAACACATTCCTTCACCAGAAACTCAAGGAATGAAAGCAAAGTGGAAAAATGTCACCTGTGCACACGTCAAAGTGTTTCTATGTGAACAGATGTCCTCCCTTTTCTATCACCAAGCAAACACACTCGGGCATGACTCAACTAATGCACAAACATGATAAACCTACTGGAAGCAAAACAATTGTGCTTTTCCCTTCTGATATTATTACATCTGCCAGATGAATGATAATGTTGAATGCAATGCTTTATTAATCAAAGCTGAGGTGGCTGCCTTTCTCAGTCATTAAAATTTCATGTTTGCAGCTGCTGATCACCTAACACTATCTTTCATGTTTTTCATTTTCCTTATATTTGACAATTCATTAGGCATTTGCCTGTTATTTCCCCAAGAATGTTATGCATTAGTTTTTGAAGGAATACAGATGCATAACTGTATACATATAAAGTTTCTTGCCTATGAGTGATCTTGCTTTGATGGACATATTTAATCAAGACATTTTTACATCCACAGAGCTGTGCACCCTAGAATTTCTCACATCACAGATATACTTTTATCACTCAGGTAAAAATCTCCAACATGATACAGAACAGACTTCAAACTCCACTCAACATAGAGACACAAAGTGGTCACCTGCATCCTCTTCTCAATTGATTGAACAACCCCCAAACATTCAAAGCTGTTATCCAGGCTGCAAGCCAGAAGTTTTCCTTAATGGGGTTAAGCTTCTTTCACAAAATAAGGTGTATTCTATGTATTGTATTTATAAAAGGGCAGGTTTTAAAGGCATCTCAGGAATCCAAGCACAAGTGCTCCAGCACCAAATACAGCTCTCAATACATACTGCAGTATTGTACAATTCTACACATTCACTCTTCAGTGGAAATTACTACCACTTCCACATCAGATATATCCTAAAATTTCCCTACAAAAGCAATCTGAATTCTAAGACAAAAACTAAATTCTTCTTGCCTTTTATTACTTATTCTAAATTGATGGGGTTGGGGAACAAGCTGTTGCAAAGCTGCCACACCTAAATAATGATCACTGGAATCTTATTTATAATAAATTGTACAAGCAAAGGTGATTAGAATGTATGAAAACAAAGATTTTTTGGAACCTGCCTCTTCTGCCAGGTCACCAGTAGCATGGTATCAGCACAGATTCATTGCCCAGCCCCTGCAGGAGCCAGAGAAGCAGAGAGCAGAAGTAGAGCAGTAATTACCTCCACAACACACACAGTTTCTTCCCCAAAATTGCCTTAAAACTCACGCAACTGTGCATGTAAGACCAGAGCAGGGTTTGCTCAAAGAATTAGGGCGTCCTCCAGAGTGATGACTTAACTCTGGCCTGTAGGAAAAAAATATCTTCCAAGAAAAGCCACAAAACCTGAACAGCATTAAATTTACCAAGCACAGCCAGTGAACCCATGAGGAAGAACCAGTACACTGGATAAAACTATCAAACTTTATCCAGATGGCAGTCCTTGTTTTCCTTTTGTGCCCTAGGAAATATTTTACAAAATACTATTATTCCTCCAGAGAGTTGACTGAAGATACAGTTAGAAGCCACCTAGGGCTATTCTCAAATCATGCTCCAGAATAATCCTATTTGTTCTCAGCACCTGAACATGAACAGACTTTCAATTACTCTGCTGTCCATCCAGCTGGGTGAGGGGGTTCCAGCCCCCATGGTTTAGGGGGCAAACTTATGGATCATCTATGAAGGATCCCACATCCCATCCAACATGGAGCACAACCTGCCAGGCATTCCACAGATTGCTCACTGCTGATTTTTCTTTTTGAGAGTATTAACAATTTCTTCTGTGCTCAAACACTGCAATGCAGAGTTGGAAGGGATGTCCTGGGTTCAGTGTGCTGCTATCATAATGATCTCACCACAGCATATTTCTCCTCAGGGCATCACATTAAAAATCACAAGGAACATCTTTAAATGCTGAAACATTTTCTGAATATTAAATCATTTTAATATAATTTAAATTGTTTCTGAGATCCCTACAAATACATTTTTTCTAAAAAATCAACCTGTTAATATCTCACTGTCTAAGGCCAGGACTTCACAAGCAATTTAAGCTCTTGAATAACTTGAAAGATTCCTCTATTAAATATTGAAAATTCCTTCCAAAGTATAAAATTACAGAGATTGTGAATTAGGATGGTAGAAGTAATTCCTTCTCTTCCAAATTATCCTATTTTCCTTGTTCAGATGGTACAATTTATTACAGAGTGAATAATTCATGAGGACTGTGAGACCTTGGCCAACCCTGCACAAAATCAGCTGTGAACAACACACTGTTTGAACTTTAGGGCCCTCTGCTGTGGTTGCCTTCACTTCCCAGCATCTCTGGTTTATTGGCTGGCATGTTTTTCTCAAACCCTAAATCACCAAAATTTGCACAAGAACCTGCCTCCACACAGACCCAGCAAAATAAGAATATATAACACAAGCTAAAATCTATAAATGTTACCCCATGCTTTGAACTTTCAAAAGGAGTTACAGCTAATATTTGAAATATCTTGAAGGCACAAGAATAATTTTATCACTGAAAATTAGTGAGATATAGATGTTCACTCAAAGGTTTTGTGCTTGCTCCCTCCCCCTAAAAATACCTCAATTTACAGAAAAATATTAAATACTTAAAAAACATCCCACAAACCCTAATCCTCATACTCTGGTTTCAGGAATTCAGAATATCTTTTTAACTTCTTAGAAAATAACAGCTCAAAGATACCGAATTCCCTGTACCTTAATCTTCCTTTTAGTCTAGAAGAGAGACAGGGAAAGGGCAAAAAGTTGTGGAAGAACTCCAGACATTAATCACAATGGCAGCACCAGCCTGAGCTCTGCTCCAAGTCAAGAGAAATCTCACGTACACCTCACATTTCTGACTCCTGACTGTGAGAAGCAAGCTAGACATGGATGGAGGAATGGAAGGCATGTGACTAAGGGGATACAGACTCATTTCAGACATGTGAGAAGCTAATCCATTGCTGCTTCCTTTTCCTAATATTAACATTAATTCCTAAATTTATCAGTGTCTTTGGGAGTAATTTTTCTGTTTTCCACTTGCGAGACCTCAACAATGAAAAGCTGTAGCCATAGTAACCCTGATGGTGTTATTAGGGAGAACTGTACATCCACTCAGAAAAAAAAAAGTGGGTTTAAAATGAAACATCAGCACTGAAATGGCAAGGGCGGGGGAAAGGTATTTGTGCTGCGTTGTAAAAGCAAATGCATCCAAGGACCAATTCAGCATCGGTGCCAATAAAACAAGCAGGTTGTGACATTCTGTGCTGCTGCTGCTGCTGCCTTTTTATTTTTTCTGGTTTTTAGCAACTCAGGCAGTTATGGCAAAGAGGCCAAAAGGCCAAGAACGTCACCTGTGATATCCTACCCTTGCTGACGTCAGTGGTCTGTCTCAGAGTGATTTCCTAGGGACAGGATTTGTCCACAGTTTACCTCTGGGGAGAGTTTCTGAGCAGGATCAAGTTGGCAGGACACTGAAAAAGCATCTACAGCAGTGCAAACTTCCTGTACCTCCATCCTGAGTGAATCCTGGGTGTAGGAAACGCAGCCATGCCACAGCTATGATCTGCCCTAGATTGCAAGATAATGTGTGCATTCTGTTGCCATCTGACAGAGAAGGGGCAGTTCTCTTCTGTTCATTGGGCAGTTTTCTTTATCTCTTCCACAACCTATCCTCCCTCCAGGGAGACATCTGCTGTTAATAGGCCATTAATAATTATCTTCTGTTAATGGACCACTGAGTGTCCCTGCATGGCTGATAAAATGATATCATTTAATTGGGAGATGCTCCACCCAGGGGGAGGAGCCAAGCATTCCTACCTGGATATAATCTGATATTTGGAAAATCACAGGCAGCCTTTTCCCACTGCATTCCCAGAGCAGCAGCTTTATTCTCCACTGCATTCCCAGAGGAGGACCAGGCCCACCTACACCACCACTGGATCTTCAGCGGAAGACTTCTACAGGATCCCTGCTCCAACAGAAGCACACCTGGCACTGCAGGAGGGCTGCAGCCACCATGGAATGGGACTGCTATCAACACCCTGACCCAAGGGTGTCAGGTTGTATTCTGACTCTGTCAGTGTTGTTTTGTATTACTGCATAGTTTCTTTTATTTTTATTTTCTTCCCTAATAATAAACTGTTATTCCTGCTCCTCTATCTTTGCCTGAGAGCCCCCTTAATTTCAAAATTGTAACAATTCGAAGGGAGGTGGTTTACATTTTCCATTTGGGGGAGGCTCCTCCCTTCCTTAGCAGACATCTGTCTTTTCAAAGCAAGACATGATCCTAAATCCTACCATCATAAATTTGTTGTAGGACAACCTTTCAAAATCACCTGGCAATAACAGCGTGTGTGAAGACCACAGTAATACTTCTCTCCCTGCAAGGGATCCCTTTGGAAAGCAAAGTCTGTGCATTTGGCTTTTCAGTGAACTGACTGTGTTTTCTTACCTCATCATTGAGGTCTTACAACACTAAACCCCCATTACAGAGTGACAGCAGCATTAGGCATTTAATGGATAAGTCCTCCTCTCCCCACCTTCCACACCATTATCCCCAACAGAGGAGATGCAGAAGAAAAGCCCCATATATCATGAATTCCATTTTCCACACAATTTTCCACAACACTCCTGAACTCAGGTACTTCCTGTGGAAAGCTCTGATTTGGCAGCAAGAGCATCAGCAGTGTCTGGGCATTCCCAAAGGGAAGGGAAGCACAAGCTGGGGAGGGACAGAGGCTCAGAGCCACTTTGCAGCTTCTCCAGTGGCACCAGGGACCCCACAAGAGTGGCTTTGGGAGATCATCCATGCCCCGAAGAGCCACATCTGAACCCAATTTGTCAATACCCCATAGAAATGGAACTGCGCATGGCTGTCACCCCAATTCAGCAAGGCTTTTTAACCAGGAACCCCAAAATCAGATAGCAAAGCTCAGGGACACCTGCAGTGATGCCCAGAATGATACTGGCTTCTCCCTGCCTTTGTTTTAGAGTTCCTGAGCATATATCCTGATTTCTTTTACAGCATTTCTTTTGCATATTCCCTGCTGGAGCAAATGATAGCACTATAAATGCCTCAAAAAGCGTTTAATTTAGATTTAATATGGCAGTAAAAAAATCTATGGGTTCTAAAAGAACACTTAGATCTGTTTAATGAGTACATGGGATAAATCTGGGCAAGAAATATTCCATGAAGACAACACAGTGCCAGGTTTGGAGTTCATTACCTGAGAGATATACTTGCTTACTTTACATTTGTAATTACATTTGCAATAAAAGTTGCAACCCAACTGAATCTCAAACCCCTGTTTTTCGATGTGAATTAGAAAATGGAAATGCAGAAAACCCAGGAGCACTTCATCAGCTTGTAGTCATTGTGGACATTTAGTGAAAATCAGCCCCTGAAGCTCCTGCACTTGGCACAGCCGGAACGCTCGCGCTCGCCAGAGTCATTTCCAGGTGTTGTCCCGTTGAGAATGAGCTTTAATCAGCAATCCAACCATGCAAAACCTACCCTGGCTCTGTCTCCCTCTCCACCTCCCTCTTCCTTTTGTTTTTTATAGCATTCTTCCTTTTTAACCCATCTGCAGCAATCAGAGCTCTGGATCAACTCCTGGCTTTTATTCTCCCTGGAGGTGTCTTCCATCCCCATTTTTCGATCCTGGGGGCTGCTTCTGGGCCTCATCCTGCTTGGGTGCAAACCTCTGTCCTTTGCAACAGAGCTGAGCAAACAAGGACAGTGACAAAAAACATTCTACAAGTGTCCACAGCCTCAATCCCTCCAGGAAAGAGAAAGGATGGAGCAGCACAGAAAGATGGCAGCAGTGTCAGACAAGCCCTGCCTTCTCTCAAGTGAGCCAGCAATGGGCCCTCTCTCAAGACTGCACTTGAAAATTCTTGTTTTAAACTGTGCTTGCTGACACAGCTAATAAATGCATTAAGGGCCTTATTAGGGAAGATGGATTTTGAAATGTATACCTTTGCCATGTGGTTACTGCCTATGAAGTTCAATTAGCAGTACCTATTTCAGAGAGACCATGGAAGGTGCATTTATAATTAATTTATGTCCTGCATTTTAAGGTACTCAGAGGAAAGACATCCTAGGGGCACAGTATTACTATTACTAGCATGTTTCTGCATTGGCTTGTAAATATCTGTCCTACTTCTCTCCACGTTTCCTTCTTTTTCGCTTAAATTATCATATTCTGGAAAAAACCAAATGCTTATTGTACGAAACCTTCGGAAAGAAAATGCTCAAATAAGCTTGGAAATTAGATTTTCTTTCATAATTGGGCATGTTTATTTCAGGCAATAGTACATGTAGGCCAGAAGAAAATGGGAATATAAAAATATATAGGATGTCTGCCACATAATAGTTCCTTGCAAGAAGAGGAACAATAAATATTTAATAGAAATGCAAATATAAAGCCATCTGAGAAGCAAATATAAAGCCATCTGAGAAGCAACTTTTGCCATAATTTCACAGTGAGAGACCAAATGGACCTGGATTAACACCCTGGGTTAACCTCTTCTCCAGGGAGCTGGGCCTTCAGCAATTCATCCCCTCACCTAGAAAGGACTGAGCTGAATTATTTATGTTTTGGAAATCTTTGGCAGTCTGCATCCATCAATCCAGCACAGGAGATGCAGTTACTGCCTGTTGCTCCAGCCAGTGCTGCCTGACAAGCTCTCCTCACATGGGAAATGGAACAGAACAGCTCCTGCTTCCAGCTCCAGGAATTCTCTCCGTGGCCATCTGGGTGCTGGCAGGTGGTGGCACCTGCAGGAAGCAGAGCCTGGCCCAGTGGCACCAGCAGGGACAGAAAATTGGGTTGCTGCCTCAGACTCTGGCAGCAGCTCTGGAGGAGCTGTGTCCAACAGCAGATGAAAGGACCTCAAGACTACGGTACGTTTTCTTATCTCTTGGATAGCTTTTGATACATGTGATCCAAATGAATGGGTTCTCTGTAATGATTAGATACTGCACCCTATTTAACTGATCCTATCACTGAGCACTTAACAGGAAGTGTAAGTCATTTTACTCCCTGCTTTCTCAGTAAAACAAAACTTTTTTTTTTTTTTGTTTGTTTGTTTTGTTTTTAGACCTGTACAGAGTCTTCAGTTAGAGAAATCTGCATGGAGCACCTATCAGGATTTGCTCTGGGGTGCTCCATCTTCTTGTGCTGCAGCAGCACCTTTCTTTTAGAAATGAAGATTAATAGAATGTTACTTGGTAGGAAAAGCCAGAGCCATCAGCCTGTAGTCATTTGCTCAGAATGCAGGATTAAAGTAGAAAAAATTATTTAAACACACCTTGCTGGGAGCACTGGGTGGTCAGGGCTCCAACTGCTTGAGTGAACTGCTGTTGTGAGGAACAAAGGTGGGCAGGGCTCATCCTCATCCACAAGGTCACTACAGGGTGAACTCAGCAGGTTGCTTTGTTTTCTCCTAGAAAAAAAAAATAAAATCAGAGATGGAGTTAAAACTCAAATATTTGTGGCACCATATCTCTGCCGAAGCACTGCAACTCAGAGTAGGTGTTGAAGTCCAACACATTATTTGTTAAACATCTACCCAAACTCCATTATTTGAAATAAGGTAGTCATGAGCAGAAGAAATTTCTATTTGGACCAGATATTGCTTCCTGAATTTGTCCTCACTTCTCCCAAACGCCGTGGAGAGAGCCAAGTGCCCAAACTTGCAAACAAGGTGATCTCACCAGTGGTGCTTGAGAGTGACACTGCCACACCCAAACTGGTGTCACCTTGTGACATTTCACAGCAGGCACAGAACTTATCCCAGTTTCCACCACAGACAGAGGGCTTTTGTAGCACAACTTTTTTTTTTTTTTTTTTTTTTTTTTTTTTAATTCTCTGAAAAGTAACACGACTGACAAAAGTATTTTTTTGTCTGGCCTGGAAAAGAAAAGATGACTTCTCCCACCATCAGCTCTGCAAACTCACTCTGACACCCAAAAGAAAAGCTGGGATATTTCTGGCTCTTGTATTTCTGATAGCAACTAAAACACAGCTTCTTAAACTCTGCCACAGAGTTTAAGAGGAGAGCCACAGAGAACTTTGGTCTCAGGAGACTGGTGCCCTTGGACATCCTCTGCCAGGAGAGGGTGCCTGACATCTGCAGAGGGAGCAAGGCTTTTCCAAGGAGGAATTCAAACTCTGTGGAACCAGTTGGATAAGGCCTTGAGCAACCTGGTTTGGTGGGAGGTGTCCATGCCCATGGCAGGGGCAGTTGAGACTGGATGATCTCTAAGGGCCATTCCAACTGTTTCACACTCTGGGATTCTCCATCCCTTATTTTTTGCTCTATTTCCTGTGCTGTGTTTGAGCCCTGTCCCACAGGCAGCTCCTCATGGGCATTTCTGGGGAATTCACTGCTGTTTTCCTCATGTTCAGGACTCACTGAAGGGTTTAATACACAAAACATTGCCTCCTTCACTTTATCATATTTTAAAGAATCCTGGTTCAGTTATGCCCCCGAGCTGTCTTGTGGTGCAGGACCACAGCATGGCCCATTTCCCTGTGTCTGTATGATTTTCTCTTTGAGCACACTCCTGGTGGAAGCCAGGGTAGGAATTCCCATCTGTTTACAAAGGCTCTGAACAGCAGCAAAGGACCAACCCCTCTACATGAGGGACAAAACACATCTGAGCCCTTCTGTAGCTTGTGAGACTCTTCTTTGCCTGACACTAAAAGAGTTGGTGAAACTCAGACACAAGGCAAAAATTACACCCTGCCACTTTTCTCCTTCTCTGTTCTACTTCTGTAGAGCAGCCCCAGGGAATGTCTCCATTCTCTTTAAAAGCTGGAAGAAAGCTGAGGCACCAGCCATGAATCTCTCCGGTGCAAAGGTACTTCAAGCCCCCTCTTTTCCTTCCTGGGCATGCCATAGCCTGGACACAGTGGTGGGACAGCAGCCAATAGGGCAATGCCAGGCATTTCTGCCAGCAGCAGTGTGTTTATACCTCTGGAACAGTGCAAAGAAATACTAGTGCCACCAGAGTTACATCTGCATTCAGCTTCCCCTGTTAACACCCTGCTTTGATAGCACGACTGTGCATCTTCATGGTCTCTCACCAAAGGGCTGTATTTGGATCTTTTTCTTGTTCACTGCTCAATAAATAATAATATTTTTCTTCAAGGACTTAAATTCAAATATTCTATCCAAGATGCATACCTGTGAGTAGTTTCCCTGTAGGCCAACTCCTCTTTTGAGAAGGATTTGGTAACAAGTGGAATGGACTATGTGATTCCCAGCCAATTATTTATTCAGAGAAACTTCTCCTGCTTGTGAGCAGACTGCAAAGTCCTCGGGTCTGTTTCTCACTCAGAATTATTCATGGATTTTCTCAGTGACAGATAGTTGGTCTGCAAAAATGTGCATTTCACAATTTTTCACCCGAAGAAAGCTCAGTCACTCAGGGATCTGGGAACGTGACAATCCATACAAGAAATACAACTGTGCTGCACTTTGGACATTGACAATGCAACACGGCCTGGAAAAAGAGCTAAAGATGCTCAGATTCTAGAAAAATGTTTGGGGTCTTTTTGTCTGTATCCGGACAGCTCTCTCCTGTATTTCTGTAAGGGGAATACCAGCAGGATTGTTCCAAGAGCCAGAGTTTTAGGTGTTGATAGTTAATCCCAGTACCCCAAACAGCAGATATCTGACACATTTTTGGCTGTGGAGGGTGATGAACTATCAAGAAAAAAACTTAATTTCTTCTCCAAAGACAACCCTTGACCCATGATCTGTTGCTTGTTTCAGACATGTCTTCTCATGAAATATAAACATGCAGTACATTGTTCTAAACATGTATTACATTGTTTTTTTCCTTAAAAAGGTACAGAAAGATCCCTATGCCAGTGAAGTCCACTGGAAATCTGCTGTACAGTTCCTCCAGGAAATGTTATTTTTCTTATTCAAAAGTGGACCATAAGCACTGTCATCTTTGATATGGTGCCTCTTACACAAATTTATCCTTCATATCTTTATTTCTTAGCAATAAACATTTGGAGAGTGTGTCTTTATAAACTGCTATTTTATCAAGCTGTATATTTACACAGACATAATTTGCCAGTCCTTTTGTTCACTTGACAGCATCCAATTATCCTCTGAACTCCTTCACAGAGCACTTAATTTCTCACTTTGGCAATTCCTACTGTATTTCAGTGAACCTTTGTGCCCGAGCTCTCTACGATCTGTTAATAGCTCTGGCCTTGAAGAGCTGCAGACCCACTGACAATTCCCACCACCTTCCCTGTGGCACCAGGGCCTTCCTGCCCAGCTGGGCACTTGTCTTCCTCACCTGGCTTCTGCTGCACTCCCACCTTCCTTAACTCAAGAATTTTTATGCTCTCTAGCTATTATGCTGCCCCTCACACAAGATCTCATTCAGTCGTGTTTATTGGTGCCTGGTACCCTCTGCAAACCTTTACATTCTCCTTCCTACAAATGCTGGGCTACAGCAACACATTCCCTGTAACCATGTGTTAACATTCAGTCTATTTTTATTTTGCAGGAATGCTAGCACTGACTCGAATTGCTCTTGCCTCAGCACCAGGGGAGAGGGGGGAGAGAGAGGGAGATTTTGCAATTAGTGATGCCCAGCTCTGCTCCTCCTCAGGAGCTGACCAGCTGCTGCTGCAGCAGGCCAATGCTCAACATTTGGAAAACCTCCCTGAATTTTCTTCATTATCCTTACAACAAGTATAACTGGATATAGAATGATTTCCAAACAATTTCATTGTGTAAACCTTAAGTAAATAAGAAATATTTCAGACAGAGATTAATATTTTGAGGGGGAAAAAATCCCAACTCTAAAAAATCAACAGAAAACCCCTACCAACTACTTGGATTAGGATAGAGAAGATTTCATTTATGTGAGGCCCTGATATGTTGTGAATTTTTCCTTAATAAATGGCTTCAGCTTTAAGTATTAATTCACTTTTAAAAATACTCCTCGAGTGTTCTGAGTCCCTTTTGGACACACCTCTCTCAGCCGTCCCCTAAGAGCACCTGTTTCACTCTGGCTGGGATGATGTAAGGCAAGATCCATATGTCAAATGCGAGGGTGTCCTCTAGTGGTGGCAGAGCTGGATCTTTTCCATGGGACACAGGCAATCCAGGAGGAAAGGATCCAGGAAGGCTGATTCCTGTACATTCAGTGTTACCCAAACACAGGCATTTGCTCTTTATGCAACGTTTTTGCTTTCTTCTTGCACCTTTTAGTTTCTTTCCTTTCCTACTTGCTTCATTACCTCCTGTGGGATTTCTTTTTCACTCCATAACATCCATTCAAAAATAGCAAATACAACTTTCCCTGAAGACAGTGGTGGGTTTAGGAGTTGGTGAAGTCATTTGAAAACATCCAAAGTGGAATAGTTTCATTTTTAAATCTGATGTACTCTTATCAGAAATCTGCACTTTAACTTTCACCAGCACAAAGTAATTAATTCACAGTGTTCAGTACCAGACTGCAAACCCTGCAGCTTTCTGTCCTTTCCTCCAATTCAGCGACAGGTCAGCAGTGCAACGCTGGGGGCTCAGGACACACAGAAAATACCACTCTCAATCTCCTGAGCAGCATTTTTCAGAATGCCTGAGCCCTCCTGAAACTAATTTAGTATGGCAGGTGGCACTACGTTGTTCCACTCAATAATTTTTGTTGATAATTAAATTATTATTTTTAATATAATTAGTGAAGCCACGGTAGCATGGGTTTGGTTCTGTTCTCAAATAATTTATCTTGTGAAAACCTTGCAGCCATTCTCATGGAAGATTCATGTCCCTGTTTGTGTGTCTGTATAGGAATATAAAAGGACTGTCAGCTGCTCTTTTTGTGCTCTGCCATACTGTGAATTTGTTGGCATTTCATCAAAAGGAAAAGATTTCTTTCTATATGTTGCTACAAAGTAGCAAGAGGTGATACACAGTAATTACAGACAAGAGACTGAGCAGAGTAAAAGGAAGGAGAAATCCATCTCTGTTCTTTGCCCTGCTCTGCTTTTTCCTTAGCGAGTTAAAGGAAAATTTGATGTGGATTCTTTGGGGCAATAAAGACCAGAAATCCTGCACACAAATCAAGATGCAAATGTGCTCATCAGTGCCGCTGTGCTGCCAGCACAAAAAAATCAAAGCACTGGGGAATCCCTGGGAGAACAAGGACATCCCCAGGGTACCCTGGCAGGCAATGCCACAGGTCACCTTCAGGGTGCCCACACACCCTCAAGCAAACACATCAAACCACAGCACCTGGAAATTTCTGTTTTGTGATCTTGGTCTGAAAACGTCCTGGGAACCACGAGAGCTTGGGAAATTTTCCATCCTGCCAGTCCTTTCCCTGCAGTATAATGCTCTTGCTGCCAATCCACAGTTTACAGAAAACACATTTGTTTTACCCTAAAGCTGTTTTTCAAACTCCTTGATGACTTCAGGTCACCTGAATGAACTGAGAGGTTTTGTGTGAAGTTTCATTTTTCTTGCTCCAAACAAACTGATGGAAAATACAAAGATGGGTAGAGCAGGCACAGAAATTGATGGACATGGCCATTGTGAGATGAAAGCTCGGTGATGTGGGAACAAGACTGGAAGGAAACAAGTTTGAATGATGTGTTTGGGTGTCAGCTTCCAGCAGGTTACAAAGCCCTGCAGTAAATGTGATTCCTCTCACTTCTGACAGTTTGGGGAAAACAAAGGTCAGAAGTTACCTGCTGTTTTGGATACTAGAATAGCTGCCAGTGGAACATCAGATATTAATGACAATGGTGTTTTCATCTGATTCAGGACTTCCACCTCTGTTAAGGAAGCATCTGCTGCTGTCATGAAATGCAACTGAGGTTATTGATCCATGACTCAGCTGCAAACAGAGGCAGCTTCCCTCAGGCTTCTCAGGCTCGGAGGATATTGGGAGCTAATGGCTGCAGCCCCAAACCTTTCTCCCAAAGGAATCCCCAGGGCTGACACAAGCAGGGAACTGCCCAGCTGCACTGCCTGATTCGTGCTGACTCTCCAACACGGGCACTTGTCCATCTCTGACTTAAACCCTCGAGGCACAATAGTGTCCCCATGCCAGCACATCTCACTCACTCCATCTACGTGTTCATCCTTCCCTTCTGATTATTTCCAGCTTCTCTGAGACTGTTTCCAATGGAGATAATTGTCAGTATTACATACTAATTCTGAAAGTATATTGTTCTTCCTAATATTCTTAGTCCTTGAAACACAGGGTATTTAAAAGAAAAGAAAAGAAACACAGTTTGATGTTTATGTTCTTCTACTTCAGGACTTTTGTAAAAAACCTCTCATTTTCTCTCTGTCATGACAATGTGAGTGGGTGAAATGTAGAATACTTTTTTAATATAACAGTAATAAATATTTTGTGGTAACTTCTTATTGTAGGACTTAGTTATGCTGAAAAAATTAAGTTACCTCAGTTATATGACTTCAGGTAGAGTCATAACATAAATACTTTTGACAGCCAGGTTTTACAGTGCGAGCCAAGAAAATGTTCTATATAAACAGAGATACGAAAATTATTTATTACTGTAACTGGTCAGTGTTACATGAACCTTTCTGCATTCTTCGTACCACCTAAGACCAAGCACAATTTTCCTTTACCTCATACCAAGTGATCTCACATGGTAGCCATGCTGAATTATGAGCCTAAACAGGCATCAATCACTGTGGAATTCCACAACTCATTAGCTTAAAGGTGAGTAAAATGTTTAAAAAAAAAAAAAAAAAAGTGAGGGGAGGGGGAACAGAGAACAAGTGAGAAATGTGATGTTATATAATTTACATGAAAATTGCTCATACATATCTTGTTATAGCTCAACATCAGCAAGACTGGCAGAACCATCCTCTTAAATAAAAAAAAATTTAAAATGTTTATACTTAGTAATTCCCATTCATTAATGCTAAGTAGCTTGAAACAGTTCCCAGTACCCAGCACAGCATTGTTGCCAAAGCAGCTTCCAGTGCCGTGAAAATGTTCTATTTCTGTAATGCAATTTAATCTGTATTAATTCACTTCTTATTCACTGAAAGGCCATAGTCACCAGAAATATTCCTGGTACTCACAGAGGAGCAGGGTGTGTAATTCCATTAGAAGTGCATTGAACTCCAGGAGTCAGGATAGCGTAGCTAAAGGCTTCCAAAAATCTGTCCCATTCCACACTGTCTGTCTTCCAGAGCTTTCTGACTCATCTATACTTATTTCATTTAAGCTTGAGGAAATATTTTTATTATTAAATGACTAAAAGCTCTATTTTTCAGCATAACACCATCCACCAATATAGTTATTTCTTTCTTGTTAAGTCAAATGTTAAACTTAATTAAGGAAATTCTCAGGGAAAATCTGACTTCTGTCAGCCAGTGGCAGGCACACAGGCTCAGAGAAAACAGCTGCTCTTTAACAAAAATCAAGGCATTTTGTAAGCATCAGACTGAGACTTTATGCTTTATTTTGCTCTAGCAATCCAGTTTCATTAAAAAATGCAAGTGGAGATGTATTGAGGTGCAAAATAAACTTGGGCCAAAACAGAAAAAAAACCAGAAAGAGAAATGAACATCTCTGGGAGTCCTCAAAGGGCTCTTTCCATGTGCTATTTGCTTTCTTTCTGCTAAAGCCCCTGGCCTCTGCTCACCTGAAAGCTGCTGAAGTTTTCAGCTAAAAACCTACTGAGCTTCAGCCTTAAACAAGGCCTTCACCAGTCACCTATGAAAAATTCATATTCCTGACAAACAATTTTGGTCTCACTTCACCAGCAAAAGAGAATATCTCTATCTAAGAGCAACATTAACAACTAATCTTCATTAAAGCTCTTCACTGAGAAACACAATGGAAAACTTGCATCTGACCCTGTAATTGGCCGCTGCCAATTATTTTTTCCCCAAAAACCCCTTCTTGTTTCATTAATGGTAAAGCTGGCCTCATTTTTATGCCATCTCCTGTTTTCAGGTGGGTGGGTAGCACAGCAAAGTCCACAGCTCTCACCTAGGCACCAACCAAAAAAGCCCAAGGAGAATTTTGCACAGTGCCAGGATGGCTCTGAGCTGATCCCTGGGATGCACAGAGTGTCACTCGAGGCCCAGCAGAGCAGGGGCCCTGGGAACTCATCCACACAGGAAAACTCAAGGAAGTGCAGGAACCTCTGTTGCCATTCAGCAGTTTGCACATTCCTTGGGGCTGGGCAGAGCTGTCTCCCCTTGCACACTGTTGAGTCGGGTCTGTCAGAGCCTCCCTCACACCTTGTTTTTCCCCTTTTTTGGAACTAAGCATTTCTTTCAAACACAGCTACCAGCACCTCCCTTGTTATGTGACAGCTCTGTGATAAATCTGCCATGACGCTGACATGAAGACATAAAAGATTTTGCAACTCCCTAACCCATCTAAGAGGTTTCAGCTCCATTTTTCACCTCTGAGGAAAATGCCTGAATGGCATCTGTATGAGAAAAGGGGAAAGGGGAGACTCAGAGCTGAGAATTCCACTCCACCCTGTAAAAACCAAACACACCACCCTCGGAATCTATGAAGAGCAGAGAATATGTGTCTAAAACTTGCTAGCCCAGTGATCAGGGCATTCTCCTAGGAGGAGGATTTATGTGTCTTTTATAGAAAGCCATGGCTGGATAAAAAACTAGTCCCTGGAGATGGCACTGAAAAGTCAGTGTTTCCTGCCAGATGGTACAGCACACACACAGGGCCTCTGGGAGCTCCCCCAGCTCCCAGCAGAGCTCCATGCCCCCAGGACACCCGGGATGCCAGGGAAGGGATGCCAGGGAAGGGCATGCGAGCACAGCAGGGGCTTCTGTGCTGGGCAGCATTTGGGCTGATCACCAAAGAGCCTCTGACTCCATCACAAACACTTCTTGATGCAAAACCAACTGCTACATGCCCCCCTCAGCCTTCAAAGAGACCAAGATATGGATCTGATTATGGTTTTATTTTTATAGGACAGCACAAAATGAAGTGTGAGGAGGCCGATAAATGCACAGAGCATGGTGCCATGGTTACCAGTGACATTAGATCCCTGGCTGAGCAAACTGCTGCAGGAATGATTTCTGTATACACAGAATTACTCAATTATGTCAGCTGTGTGTCTATAAAACGTGATGCAATTGGATTTCACAGACACAGGAGGTGGTTGGTGTTTGCTCTGCCTGCGTGGAGATGCTTCAATGGACTATTTTGCTCTGCTCAGTGGTGACACTGCTTCCACTCTGACTTCTCTGACCACACCAGCTCTGCCCTGACTCCCAGAAAAGGATTGGCACTGAGCTGGCTGAAATTGTCGCTCTGCCACATTGTCCCAAGCAAAATAAAATGTGCCAAAAGGAGTTTAGTTTTTGACTCTCTCATGGAAAATACACTGTTCACCTTGCATGAAGTGGTAGAGGCCAAACAAAGCTCTGGAATTCTGGAAACCCGAGTCATTCCTGTCTCTGGAATTGCAAGCATAGCATGATGCTGGTTGCAGTTAGCCTGCTCTAACCATGAGAGCAGAGCAGGTTGCTGGGGCTGGTCCAGCTGAGCTGTGACTACCTCCAAGGATGGAATTTTCACAGCTGCTCTGGGCCCCTGTTCCATGTTTTCCCAAGCTCACTGAAGCATGATTCCATGAGGTACATTTTTAAGAGGAAGCAAAGCCTCATCATCTTGCTTTGCATCTGTTTTCGCTACTGCAAAGTGGAAATAGTATTATAATCATCTTATTTAAAATGGTCAGAGACCTGTGAATGAGAAGCATGACAATTGTCATTTCCACTTACAAATTCAAACTGAAGTCTGAGAACAGCAACATGTTCAAATACAAGCATGCAAAATATGGGGGTTTTTTTTGTAGAAGTGGAAGAGAAGGAATTTATCATGCTCCCAGATCTGATGCTCAGACCTGTGCTACATGTAGCTGCTGCTCAAAGAGAAGAGACATCAGTTTGGACTTTGGGGGTTTGGCAGCAGTGACATGATCCCAGGAATGAGAATTCCAGAGATTGCAGTAGAAAGATATCCCTCTAATGGGATAGAGGTTTCATTCACCAAACAAAGCAATGGTCACTGGGGTAACAGCTGAGAGATAAAAATTATTGATGATAGTTGATAATGCAGCAAGAAAAATAGATCCTCTGGGATTCCAAGGAGGAGGCAAAATCCTGCTGTGAGTCAAGCACTTATTCTCATCTTGGATGCAGGATGATATGAAGTGAGACTGCAAACTAGTCATAGGTACGTGAACACTAAACTGCTTCATAAAGTTTTGACTTTAGGCATGAATAGAACAGATCAGCTCAACTTCCAACAGCAGCACAAAGTGCTGAGACCTGACTCTGGCCCTCAGCAAACATCCACAGGACAAGCTGTGCCCTTGGAAAACACTGTCCTGAAAGGAAAACTTTCATCTTCTGTGTGCTTGTGTTAAAGCTACACAACTCACACACATCTGGGAATGTCTGGGGCTCCCCTTCCTTCGTGCCTACAGGAAATGTGGGATACAACATTACCTTGGGGATAAGCAGGACAGCATCTGACAGGTTTATTCAGTTCGTATCAAACCCAAACAGCAGCTACTGTTTGGGTGTAATACAAAAAAAACCCAACAAACTACTGCTGTGAGTAGCTATTGACAGTAGCAGCATTGTAGTGCCATGGATTTTACACTCATAAATTACTCAATTGGCCCTAAGCCTCCTTCATGCCAACACGGCATCACAAATTACAGAGACCCATCCATCAACAGCTTGTCATTAGCACAAGCAAGTGGACTGCTCCTACCAGTCTCTGAGATGATGACAGAAATTGTGTTTGAACACAGGATTAAAAAACCTAAGGGTTTTTCTTCTGAGATTCTGCCTTAGAAAAGTATCTCTTGATGGTCTCAGGCTAATCCAAATACAGCTGATAAGTATCATTTGGTGGGTTTTTACAACTAGTACTCTTTCATATCTCAGTTCACATCTCTTTATGATCCTTATCCCTTAAAAGCCTTTTATTGATGCTGTGAAAGAAAATCTCTGGAATCCTAATCTTCTTCTGGCTACTTTCAGCCACTTACTGTCAGATACCCACTGCCAGTGACACTCTCAAGCTTCAAATGCTGGTCACAAATTCTGGAAATAGACAAGTTCCAGTCTCCCTGCCCCTGCAGCCAACACACAGAATTTATCATTTACTTCCCTGTTCCTTTGGCACATATGAACACAACTTCTGCTTAGTTCTCCCTTTCCCCAAAGTTACAGCAAACAGCTTGTGCATTTCTTTGTCCTGGGACTGCTGGATCAAACAATGGCAGACTAATGGGATGATTTTTTTGGTGAAAACAATTATTTATCATGTGTTTGAAATTTTCTTATGGTGTTTTCATCACTGAGCTAAATGTGGTGGTGTAAGAAAGAGGGCAAGTTCAGCTCATGAGGAGCTATAAGGAAAGATATGAAGGGGAGCTGCTATTCTTTCAGTAAATTCTATCTGTTTAAACACAATTTCAGGTCTGTGAGTGGATGTCAGGGAAGCAGAACAGAGCACAAAAGGGGTCACAGGAGAGCAGGGCTGACCTGCACAATCTCACACACCACTGCCAAACCAACAAATCACTGAGGCAATCAGGTCTTAAACAAAATGGTTCACAGCCCTTCTGCAACACTGAGGTGAGACTTGGAAACCAAAAGACACAATTATTCCATTCATGCTTTCATCATCCTTTTATAAGACATTCCCACTGCCATGAAGAGTGAATTAAGGAGGGGAGGATTAAAGATAGAAGAATAATGCAGGATGAAAAAAGGCAAAACATGAAAGGATAACAATGACACAAATACTCTAATTTCACCTCTCAGTAACAACCTTTATTTTTAATCCTTCACTGACTGGGATATGTGTATTGAAGAAAGTGCTCATATACAATTTGTGACTATTCTAATTAAATTTTTAAAAACCCAACAATGGGGAATTTCTACCAAGTTATATTGAATGTTCAAATTAAACTGAGAAAAGTCAGTGTCTTATTGTGTCTGTATCATTATCTGGGTTTTCATCTGAATGGCAAAAAGCTGAAATTAATCCCTGATTTATTCTTCTTTTCAATTCTGAATGAACCAATGGGATTTAACAGTTCAGTTTTATTCCCATGCACATCATCTCTTCCATAAAAGTGTTCCTACCTGCAAGTTCCTCTTTGAGCACAATATTTATTCCAACTGGTGCTACCCCAAAATCGGTAGCTCCCTGTAATGATGAGAATATCCTGTTCTTGCAGAATACTGTAACTGCAAAATCAGAGAGCTGAGTTTTCATTGGTGTCCTCGGTAACCAACACAAGTGATTTCTGAAGTGAACTGTAATGGACAAAGCTGACAGGCACTTGGCACATTCCTAGTAAGTCAGAAAAGGGCAAGGAAAGGGCTCAGCAAGTATCCCCAAAAGGATGACACCATTGACAAATTCTCCTGTGAGGGAGGAGGCAGCCCATCACTGGGATTAGCTCCTGACTACACTGATTTGGAGCATCCCAAACAAGACAAAACAACTTCTTTCCCTCACTTTTAGCATCTTCTGATTTATGTGAGCCAAGCATCCATCAACTTGGACACGTACAAAGATATGCACATGGAAAAGGATTTAGAAAAGCACACACAACATTTTACCTTCTGAAGAATAAAACAGAATATGTGTGTGTAAACAAATTCATCTGCATTTACATCCTTCCTGCTTTACACCTGCCCATCATGGGAGAGGGAGAGCCACAAATGTTGCTTTATCTTTCATTCCATATGGGAAGCAGTTCATGTTTCTAAATACTTTCTATTTTAGACAAATGTATCCTATACTAGCACCAGTCCTCTAAAAGAGCCATTTCAGTAACCACATGTAAGATGTTCTGTTCTAATGATAAGAGCAGTAACAACAGGATTTGAGGTGTCAGTGTTCAAGATAATCTCTTGGCAGAACACCAGGAGGGAGTTGTAGGAAACCACACTATAAATCTCCTGAGGTGCTAAGACATTTTAAATAGTGAATCCATTTTATCAAAGTAGCAATTGTGTCATCTCTCTTTTTCCTTTTGCTTATTCTGGGTATTTCTAATGCACTCACATAGCTGCACTTAAGTCCTAGACAGTAATTGTGTATAGGACTGAGTGTGAAAAGCACTGATTTCACAACTACTTCTAATGCAGCTAAAAGCTGCACATTAAAGAAAGTGGCAACATAAATGCTTAAAGATCCTAATACAATTCAAGGAAGAAAAGGAAAAAAAAATCAGATGCTGTGAGACAGAGAAGTAGAAATAAAAGCAGCCAAGGTGTTGGTTTGAAGGCATTCTGGAGGCACCAAAACATCACCCAGCAGAGAATGAACATGGCAGAGACAAGAAAAAGAAGACACAGAAGATCCATTTTTGCACTTGTTTGACCACTACGAAAAAATAACGGGCCCTACTTGCACAACCTACATAAACTACAAACATGTTTTTCATAGAAGAACAGAGAATAAAGGAGAGAAGAGCATTTTTCTAAGCTGATAAAAACCAGAGTTTGAAACCAGACACTTACTGACACAGAAAATCCTCAGTTTAGAAGAAATGGGTAAGTGGTGCTGCCTCTAGTGCTCTTCTCTCATCTCCCAAGAGTAACAACGCACAGCTCTCACATGAGAGAGAGTGTGAGAAGAAGGTGCTTACATTACTGCTGCCACTGTTCTACAGAAAGGATGGAGAAAGTTCCAGTAACAGGGGAAAAACAAGGACTTGATATTTACATTTCTCTGAGAGAAGCATTTACAACACCACCTCTTGCTGGGTGAAAAAGTGCATTTGTTTCTTTAGGACTTGCTGCATTTTTGTGTGGAAGCTGTTCACTGTCCCACTTCACTGCACACCTGGCACAGATTTTTCTCCAGAACTGGATCCTGGCAGCTCAACAAGGGAGAAAAGCCATGGTCTACTGTAGTGCTTGGTAACTGGAGACACCCAAACTCCATCTTTGTTTTCTGTCCAAAATGTCACAGTTCTTCACAAAAATCCATAGAAATAAAGCACTGAGTTTTAGGCACAGAAAGCCAATAATTACTTCTATAAAACCCAGGCTGTGAGCAGAAACAGAGCCCATGGGGGAGCAAAAGGTTTCACTTTAAATACACAAGTATTGCTCAGCTGGTGAAGATCTGCAAGAGCAGCTCTGGATTTGAGGGTGCAGCTGTTGTGTGACAGTCCCAGCACAGGGAATCCTGCCCATTTCCACAGCCAGATAACCTCAAACATGGAGCAGCTGGAAGGGTGGGCACAAAGTAAACCCACTGCCAGAGAACAGCAGACAACACAGAAAATCTCCCTGCTGTTATTTCTAATATTCTAAGGAAGCTATCCAAGAAAATCATCAGGGATTTTACATTTGCTCTGCTGTGCCCCAGGAGGAGCAGCACCACCTGCATCACCCAAACAGGAATTTGCAAAGCTGATTCACAGTGAGATTTTCTCTTTTTGAAAGGAAAAGAAAGGTTAATTTTCATCAAGACGAATCAAGACCCTCATGGAAAACATAAAAAAAGTTTGCTGTTTTTAAAATTTCTATTTATTTTTCCCATTAAAAACCAAATCTATGCTCTGCAACATTTTGGACTTCTTCTGAAGTTTTCACTGGGATAAAATCCAAACTAACTACTTGATGATCTCCTAGCCTCAGGATCACGTTTCCTTGTGCATGTACAATGAAAAATATCGAGTACAGCATCTAAGAAATCTTTCATTGCTGGGTACTTAGCAAAAGTGGTTAAAATTCAGATTTTTTTTGCCCACTGGCAAATTCTGATAACTCAGCATCTATTTGCATTCCAAATCAACATGAAAAAATAGAAATATTCATAAATTCTGTATAACAAAATGCACGTACCAGTTTTGCCATAGAGAAAATTGACTTTTCAGAGCAATTTAAGTGCTATTTTTGCTTTCTTGGATATTCCTTGTCCTGGAAGTCAGCTTGGGGACTCATAGGCCTGATTTTGCCCAATGAGATATCATATGCATTAAGGTTTTTTTCCCCCACCAATTCATGTGTGATTTTTGTCAAAAGAAAAAAATAAAAGCAGGAGTTACTTAAATCCAGAGCTTTTCTTACCAGCATATTACTACTTTTTTTTAATTAGGCCCTTAGGTATCAAATGAAATTTGAAGATTAAAGGAAAAATATTTACACCCCAAAGTAGCCAAGTGACCATTAATCATTAAAGTGAAAATCACCTCAAACCCAGATTTAAATTATTACATTAGAGACTTGAAGCTAAATCTTTCCTCTCTTTCACCACAACGCTATTGCTTAGTGCAGGCTCTTTCCTTAGTTTTTTTCTAGGAAAAAATCCAAAGTAAATGCAATTTGTTACCTAAAGCAAAACAGGAATGAACTCAAGTCTCATGTGGTTCATGAAATGGGAAAAACCTTCTCTTTTTTATCTTTTAGATACATTTTTAAGCCAAGTCTATTGGGACAAACTGCAAGCTCCAATAAATCTCCACGTGCCTCCACAGTCCCGTATTTCACACTACACCCCATGCACCTGCATTGTGCAAAAGCCTGGGCTGGGTAAAACTCTGGATTACCCTCAGATAACTGGAATAATGGGAGAAGAGAAGGAAATGACCCACACATGAAACTATGAACTAAGCAGAAGGTGTCATTTTATATTAAACCTAATCACAACACTTGGCTGTGCTTAACAAAGTTAAACAATCCTGGCTCCTCTCTTGGGGTGATCTGCAACCCAACAGCCAAAGTCACTCACAGAAATGTGTCAGCAGCACCAATTGAATGGCAATTGCTGCTGGAGTCACAGCAGTGCCATCTTTCCCTCTGCCATACTCTATAATGTTCTGAATATGCACGTGGACATCAATTACAGGCAGTGACTCACAACCCCAAGGGACTCAGCTCTCGTGGCCACACAGAGCAGGCCACACGTGTCCTCAGAGCAACAGCCTTCACACACCACACACTAATCTGTCTTTGGAACGCCACTTCTAACATGCAAAAATGAACAAAAAGGATTTGAGCCTTTTTAAAGATTTTTTGTCCTAAGGGGCCATCAGAGAAGTGGGTGTAGCACGAGCTTCAGAGCCTACAGAGCATCCCTTCAGCCAAGCAGAATTAATGACTCTAATTAGCACTGCTGGGGGCAGCAGTATGAGGCAGGTATTTATACACATGGGAAACCTCAGTTGTGCTGCAGGCTCTCCCTGGCACAAAACAGGAGGTTACCTGTGATAAGCACACAGTAATGGCAAGCTGCCTTTAGAGATGTTTTATATTAACAGCAAATAGTGATTCTCCCAGCAGGGCCACTTTTTAAACTATCTGAAAGTGCATTATGATTAAAAGCATTGTGAGGCACTCAGAAGAGGCTGTTAGGCTGTGCCTAGGACAAACAAAATGGAAAGCAGACACTCCAGGTTGATTGCCATCATATCTGGTCTCGTTCAAGAGGCAGAAATTACCTATATTTATCCCATTTGCATCATACACGTCAGTTAATGTATAAATAGAGCTGAGTGTACGGGATCTGGTGCTGAACTACACCAGTGAGTCACCAGAGAGGGGGAAGGATAATCTTTTCTCTTGTCTGTACAGGCAAGATAGTGTTTATCAGCAAGTTAAAGGCAAGGTTGGGTACAGGAAATTCTGATGAGAGAGACAAGGGAGGTGACACACAGACAGGGGCCCAGATAAGCCATGGGATCTCCTTAAATTCTGCTGGACAAGGCCCTGAGCAAACTGACTGAACTGAGAGCAGGCACTGATTTAGGCACAGACTTGGACTAAAGGCCACTAGAAATCTTTAAAAGTTAAAGTATTCTGTGATTCTAAGAGGCAACATGGCCCAAAATAGAGAGGCAGTTCTGGAAATCCACAGCATCTGAGAATCTACCTGGGAACTGTGCTCAGAGTATTTGCTTTTCTCTGAGGTGCAGCAGTCTTTGTTTTCTTTCTGGGAGATGGTTTTTATGATGCTCTGAGTGACAGAAGTCACATAACTATAAATCTCTCTCAGACTTGAGGAAAGCTGGGTTGTACAGGGACTGCAGAGTATTGCACTAGAAGCCTTACAGAGGGTTTAGGGAATAGAGGGGTTAGGGAAAGGGAGAATGCATCTCACTTGTAGCAACATTATTTAAATCCAGTTCTGGTGCTTGCATTTATCTCCACAGTGCTTTCTATCATAAATCAGGTATTATTTTCCTTCTGCACAACAATACACAATACAATCAGCAGCAACATCTGGGCTCTGCTTTTTGTAATAGCACCTTCATGCAGTTATAATGTAAAACACAAGAACTGGAATTGGAAATAAAACAGAAATGCTAATTTGACACTTGGAACTTTATTACAGTTGCACAGTATAAAGTAATATCAACTGTAGACTTTTGCTGTTAGGTTATATTTTTCAGTAACATCTTTTTCATCCAGAGGTGCTTTCTTAATCATCATCACTTGTGTTTTGGATGGTTTAGACTTATTTTTCCTGTTCTTTTTTTTACAGAAGGCCATGGGTCACTTTGAGCCAGTGTTTCCCTTTATGCAGTGAGTGTGCCCATCACTGTTCCCTGCCATGTTTCAGGATGAAGAGCTTCCTCCCAGTGAGGTACAGACTAACCTACAGGATCCCTGCTGTCTTTGCTTGATCTTTGACATCAGGCACTTGTAATAAGGCAGGCCAGAAGTTTAGGCATGACACCAACATTTTAACTGTATTACCTTCTACTTACCTGACCACATTTACAAAGGGCACGGCTTGATCTTTGACATCAGGCACTTGTAATAAGGCAGGCCAGAAGTTTAGGCATGACACCAACATTTTAACCTTCTACTTACCTAACCACATTTACAAAGGGCACAGGCTGAAAACCCTCATTTTATCATCTCTCTTAATGCTCCTCTGTCACTGGTGCTGGCCTCTAAATGTCTGTGCAACACTTCAAGTAACACTTCTGTAAACTGCCCCTCAGTGATAAAAATGCAACAGCATTCAAAACACTAAGGGGAAAAAGTATAAACCTGTCCTGATGTCAGCTTTGTCTCCCAGACCTTTGGAAAACCATGGAGCAAAAGACACTTGACCTGATCTGTAACTTAACTGCAAATACAGCTGTGAATGTGTGGTAGTGCTTAAAGTGCTCCTTGCAGAGCAAATTCTTTCTTTACACATCAGTTTACACCATTTGTACCTCTGGGAACATCAACTAACCTCTAATTTCCTTTAGCTCAGCATTTGATCCACAAAGACGTTTGGGAATGCACCCCCTTCTCATTATATTTTTATTCTCCTGGGGAGAGAGAAAGGTTCATGGCCACAGAAAAGCAGTGCATTGGGTTTCCCTCCCAAGCTCACCTCAGCAGTCCATGAAAACCCCTTCCAAAGCTCCTGCTGCTGAGTGCAAATGCCTCCAGCACCCCGAGGCTGATGGAACGGCTGGAGAAGGGCCAACACTGTCCACTGACTCATCTCCAGCACTGCTGCTCTCCAGTCAGGCTGGAGAAAGCCTGGGGCTTTTGTTCTTGTTGATTTACCAGCCTCCTCTTCTTGTGTGTTCCCTGGGAGCACCTTGAAACGCTGGTGTCACAGTGGCTACATTAACACAATTTACAGTAATGCAGAAGCAAGTTAATTAGCTACAAATATATGCAAAGTTCACTTACCACATCACTGAGAATTGTGAAATGTTTGCATCCAGGCTCCTATTTTCTTATTCCTTGTTCTGTCTGATTAACACACGACGCATTTTTTTCTGTCTTGAGGTTAGATGTCTGAAGCTTTTCCACAGGAAATTACAAACAATTCACGTATTTTGAGTTAACATTCATTGTTTCACTAGAAAGAAAAAACCAACAAACATTTCATAAGTCTCAGGTCTTTTATTTCCCATGAAATCAAATAATCACCAGAACAGGCTGATCCCAAAATCTCGTTTACTTCCATGGGCTTGAAAAATTATTTAATAAATTTGGGTCAAATGCTGCTTTAAGATTAATAAGTGATTTGCTGTTGACCTTAGGCAGCCAGAATTCTATTTTGTATCTCTACCAGGTTAGCAAATTTAAAACAATCCCTATCTGCATACATCAGATAATTTTGCCTCTTTGTGTTCCCATTAGTTAACACTAACTATAAACTGGAAAGATACCCACTTAGCTTTATTTACATAATTTGGAAAAATTATTTGTAGCAGGGAAATAAAACCAGAAAGGGACCAAAGGAAAGGGAGGGGACAGGAGGAATTCACTGAGTGTCACAAATGTAATGACACCACTGAGTCCCTTCCCCAGGAACTAAGTGCAGCTAATGCTGCTCATGGATAAAGATGGACAACACCCAGCACTTTATCAGGAGTGAAGGAATTGGTTTGTGATGTCCTCATGTGCACTATCCAGACAGGGCCTTCTGAGTGGGAATTCTGAGAGGAAATCAGGCAGCTATGCTCAGACCAAGCTCAGTATCACACTTGGATCTAAACACTAAATGTGAGCTGTACCTAAAATGTTGCCCATATGTTCCTTATTTACCAAGGGATTTGAGGGAAAGGAGGTGAAATGACACATTCAGTCAAGCTCTGATAATTCACATGTGGAGCAGACACAAAATAAGGACCTACAGTTGTATGGCTGCAGGCAAAGGGAAGACAGAAATGGAAGAAGGGAAGCAAGAGGTCTACAGCTGAATCATGCCCACTTTCCACATCATTTTTGGTTTTAACAGGATCCTTGGATGTGGAAAGACAGTTTAATTTGCCAGTTTGACATTAAATGCCAGCCTGTGCCAATAACTACTACACAGAGCAGGTGAATAACTTACAATTGTTCTTATGAAAGAAGGCAAAAATGTTAATGACAGTATCTCACACATCTCCCTCAACTGATTTTATGATACTTTCTTTTCCCATGCCCACTTCCCAAAATTAAATCAATCAGAAAAAAAAATTCTAACTATATTCAGAAAGTGTAACGAGCCATCCTTGACCATTCTTGACTTACTATTTTTCTGACTGACCCTAAACCTCCAACTGCTCACTGTTCTGTTCCATCCACACAGGTGGAAAGCCACTGTGACACTTCATTCAGGGGAGAATCACACCAGTTTAGAATCACTGAGGATCATAAATATGATGCTAATTAAATGGGTGGGGAGCAGGGGAGACACCACACAAAAACACCACAAAACCCTGATGATTTCTGTGAATAAACGCCCAAAATGCAAATTCCACAGCTGGCAACTGCAGAGAAGCTCCTCTGACTCCTTGCAGATTTCTTTCCAGCAGAAAGATTAATTAAGGTAGGTTGTTTTTCTTTTCTTTGCACACAGGAAATTCCCTCTGCATCTGCCACACAGAGTGATTCTTTCATTTTCAGGAACAGGAATTCAAAGGAATCCCTGAAGCATATCAGAGTTGGGCTTGTGCTAAGTATCAACTGTACTTATCTTCTAAAAGATGTTATTTGTCATATTTGAAACAGGAACACTAATTCAAGGCCTGCTATCCTTCTGCCTCTGCATTGCTACGACAACTAAAGAAGTTAATGGAATACATAAAATACTGCAATAAACCCAAGTTTGCCCCACAGCATTTCTAGTTCCCTTTCTAAATTAGTTCAGGGAAACAGCAACTGGGTCGCTCTCATTTTAGATTTCCCAACAGCAAAAAGGCAGTTTTCCCTGATTTTAATAAAGAAGCTGAAATTGTTGGTTAATTAACAAAGCCATTTAACTTTAGAAATCAATCAAGTCCCAGAAGTGAATGTCAAGGCTACCTTGAGTTAAGAGCACTGTACAGGAATAAATCAAGGTTTTATCAATATCTCTATGTCATAAACATGTAGAATTTATCCAGAACATGAAAGAAAGAATTTCAGAGCATCAGAGTTGAAAGCAGTATTGGCAATACGTTCAGGTCTGTCATGATCAGGGCCACAGTGATTCTTTTTTTCTCTGCCAATCACAGAGGGGAAGATAAAACACCCTTCTGTTTTTTTTTTTTTTGTTTTTAAACAAAAGAAGGGTCATTCAAGTTGAAAGCTGTACAGCTGGTTAGAAGCAGCACTAACATTGGCCACAAAGGAGGAGAAGCTTAAACAGTCACAGGATCTCACACACTAAAGCCAATAAAGCCTCACTGCTTTGTAGCACCCAGGAGACCAAAACCAGACAGATACCTGAGGAATGCACAAATTATCAGGAGCAAGCTGGAGTGTGCCAGGAAGGGACACAAAACCTCCAAGGACAACTCTGCTGGGGCTGCTGAGGGTCTGAATGCTTCACCAAAATGCTGCTTTTCCCTGGACAATCTTACCAAAAAAGTTAATACTGAAAGTGCTCACCAGCACAACCCACACAGCTGTGCCAAAGGACTCCACAAACATTGTGATCTGGGGGATAATAAACAATAACTTCAGGACACACAGAAACACACAGCCTTTTCTATACAGTACTTCTAGATTTGCTGAAGACAATTTTGTCAAAAATCCCTCCATATCTACCAGTGCTCTTCTGAGTGTACAAGTCACACCTATATTGTTTTGGGGTTTTATTTTTATTTTTATGCAAACCTCCTCAGAGGACTAAGTGGGCTCAGTGGGTTAAAATAAAGATTGACATTTTAAGTCTTATGGCAACAGAAAGTGACATATTCTCAAACACCATGACAGGGGAAGGGTATGAACAGCCCCAACTCACCTGACCCAGCCCGGCAGACATTGATTCCCCCTCACAGGAATATTCCCACCCTGCTCTCCTTAAAACTCTGTGGGGAAAAAATGCAGCCCTGCTGTCAGGGTCTCTGGTGGTCCAAGGATCAAGCTCAATTCCCAAAATATTTGCAGTACAAGCAGCCAAAGGTGTTCTGGCAAGCAGCAGGGGCCGTGGGCACCGTGAAGGGACCCAGTGCTGGGCTTGGCCTTGGCGACCCCTCAGCCTCACCACAGGGGTAAGATGGCAGCCTGCCCTGAGGGAAATCTTCAAAAAAATAAACATTTAAGTGTCTTATATGCAGTATTTTGTAGGGAAAATACGTTTCCCTGGGATTTGGCAGCAAAAGCTAACTGGCTGATGTGGGTGGGTTAGTGAGATAATTTGTGTGCCCCAGTCACCCTCATGGCAGTGAGGACTGGAGCCCCCTCACCTCAAAGCCCATCCTTTGGAGAGCAAAACAACAACAGTGGACAACGGCCAGAAAAGTGAAAAATCCAAAAGTCAGTACACAACAAATGCAGATAAACAAGGAATTTTAAACAAATTACCTGTGTGTGCGCACACCAAGAAGAACCTGAGAGAAAGATCCCTTGAACTGCCATATTGATGAGCTCTCTCTGGCTCCCATTCCACAAATCCTGCTGCCGAGGGAGCCCCATCCTGAGCCATAGCAGGATTTCGTTTAAAATGTGCATTGTTTATCCCTTCTGATACATTACACATACAGCTCAGCTGGCTCTAATGCAGGAGCAATCCAAGCACAGCACTTTCAATACAAAAATACATTAGAAAACACTCCTGGCCTCAACCGAAACAGGCCATTTTTCCTTCCTTTTGGATTTCAGAAATAACTTTATGCAAAATAAAAGTGATTACAGTTGTAATGTCAAAGAATGAGGGGAAAATGACAGTAAATAATGTAGTGTCTTTTCTGACCACATCAAGGCTTTTGGAGCTTCAATATATGAAGGGTCTTTTTTACCTCAGTGAGCTGGGTAATATAAGGTGTCTAAATGTAGAGAAAAAGAAAATATCATCTGTCACTGCCGTAACAGCAAGAAGATAAAGTTATTTCTATAGGCTGAAAACAGAAGTGCTCCTGAAAAAAATCACTGCTGGAGAATTATTTTTGGAATAGAAAAGTTTAGGCTGGGGTGGGGGTGGGGGGAAGAAAAAAAACGTGCATTGGGGGAAAGAAACATAATAAGAGAAATTAAATATTTCAAATGCCTACTGAAATAAAATTTCTAAACTGAATCAAAATTTTAGGAAGTTTTACACAATTAACCTGTCACATTTTTCCTTTTCCCCATTGTGTGGGTGACATAAAACATACAAAAAATGTACTAAGATAGAGATGTTATCCTGACTGATATTGACTATTTTTTGTTTTATTTTAATGCCAAGACGTGAGACCAACTTAGGGCCAAAAGATGTGATATGAGCTGTAACAGTTCTGATCAAGCCATGCCAGCAGACTGGTTTGATTTTCCCCATTTTCTGAACAGAATCAAGGCTGCTTCTTTCCCCTTTTGCACCACTGTGGCTGCATCCACCTCGGGACTGTGATTTTGGGCAATTTCAGAATCAGATCAAAGCATTCAGCAAAGCTGTAAGATAGGAAGTCTGAAAGTGCCTTAGAGACTGTGTGGAGAATTCCATTCAGCTTTCTGAATGCAATCAAGGGCTCTGTCCTCTGACCATAATTCTTTTTTCAGGTTTAAAAAGTAATGCTGTGTTTGCTGAACAAGTTTCAAATGATTAATCTGTTTGGTACAAATTATTATGTATATTATAAATGACAATTAGGGAGAAAAATTGTTATTTTAAAAGTTAGCTTTCTTTAAATTGAGGTTTGATAATTTTGCCTTTTACACCCCCAGTCTTCCCTTCTAAAACACTGTTAGTCTAAGGAAACCTGATCAAAGATAGGTGGTCTCCATTTTTCAGCAGCTGGGAAACCTTTCTTCCTTTAAATTCTTTCACTGGAAAAAAAGGACTGAAGTAATTTTGCCTAACGTTGCTGAAAATATTCCATCAGGTTGAAGTCAAATAGGAGAGATTTCAGCGCCAACAATGAACACTGAATGTGCAAATCATACATTAATCATTAATGGTTTTTAATCGGTTCTGCCTTGACAAAAATGCTTCAGCATGCACCAGGCACTCAGAGCAGCCTCTTCTCTTCCAGTGCTTCATACTGGAATGTAGGAAATGGCACCCCATGATCCCAAAGAAAATGAGAAACACTGGATATATTGAATGTCAGTATGATCAAAGGGATCAGCTAAAACACTCATTGCATGATCTTTCCACTTAAATACCTTTTAGTCTGTGTAACTCTCAGACAGGATTTCATCTCAATTTGCAGAGAGCATTTATATTTATCCAGCTAATTCAAACTGCAGATATCACTAAAAGAAACGCACTAATACTTTGTCATCATCCTGACAAATCCCGAGGGAATGTAAATGCCTCACAAAATCCTTTTAGATTAAACCCAAGGTAGGTCACTAAAGGAATCTGGCTGAAGACTCAAGCTCATGACATCACCAAACTTGTAGCAGCCATGTGATGAAAGGCAGCACAACATTCTGTGATAAATGTACAGACTTTCCAAGGCAGGTCTAATAACTGCTTACCTAGACAGATTTCTGGAAGGTGGACATGAGTGCACAAATGGGGGAAAACCCTCCAAAAAACCACAGGAAATCCAACCCTAAAGCATCAAATGATGCTTCATATTAAGTTTGGTCTATATCAGTTCTATTTTAAACCAGGCTGTGTGTTTGCATTAACAGCCACGGTGCAAAACACAAATAGGGTTGGAAAGGAGATCCAAGATAGAGGTGACTCTCCAGAACTACAAGACTGCTTCAGAAAATGCACCAGTCTCCAAGAAAAGCATTATGACCAGCACCAGTTTCCCTCCTGCAACAGGAGGCAGATGGATAAATAATAAATAGGTTTTTTCACTGGGTTCTGCTTCTGCAGGAGCTCATTTTGTCTTTCCTTGCTTTTGAGTATGGAACACAACCATGACCGAACCTGCTTCAGAGTCCACAGATGCAGAGGATCACTGCCACCTGCAACCAAACTGTTCTGTGTTTTCTCATCTACAGAAGGGGTCAAAGAATTTAAAAATAACCCTCTTTTTGTCTCATCAATACAAGGGTTTTTCTTTCAGCAAAAAGCATTTTTACTGGCAGCAGCCAATCCCTGAGACTGCTACATTTAGCATCAGCAGAGATGGAAACTGGCAGCAGCAGGATTGTACAGCCCTTTCTTAAAGAACATTGACACCAGAGACCAAAAAGGCTCTCAGTCACTAAACCTACACAGATTACTTCATTCATGCCAAGACTGGCTTTCAGCCCAGGATCACTCAAAGATTTCTATCCTGATAACATTTACTGATAAGAGCAACCTGCACTGTCCTACACCACCCTGATCTCACACAGTAGGCTTTAGGACATGTACAAGATAAGCTCGTATTTGTAGGCATTATTTTTCTTTATCTGCCCTTTATTCTGCCTGCTCCCTTCCAAATAAATTTATTTTTAAAAATCTCCCCCAAACACTTCAGATTCCTCTCTTGTTTCTAAGTCTGGAGCCAAACCTGGAATTGCCATCTGCAAGTTGAAATATTACTTCAAGCAAGGAATTATCATTCATTTTCACTTGGGTTCCCAAGCATTCCATGATAATCCTGAGTTTTAAAAGAATTAGTAATACACTCATAAATCAACCCAAACTGGAAAGCAGGAAAACAAGTGAAGTTGTGTTTTTGAGATCTGAGCTGTCCACACCCTTAATGTGGAGTATTTTAGAAAGGGACAAAGAGCTCAGCGCTGCACTCGAACCACCTGGAAAGGGGAGTTTATCCTGAAGGTGCTGAAAATTCCAGGAGGGGCAGCAGCAAGTGCCATTGTCAGCAGTACTGAATGCAGAGGTACAAAATTAATTTTTATCTGAGACAAAGGCCAAGATATTCAGCTGTAGAAATGCATCTCTCTCCCAATGTAAACTATTTCCACTTCAAGAGCAGCCTCACACAATTAAAGCCTGCAGTATCAGCTTCAAGTGGAGAGATCAGACGGAGGTCCCCAAGCAATTACATGAAAAAAGTCACCCTTGCAGCAGCCTCTGTAATAAAGCCAGGGCTCCATTTCACACTGCTTTATTCTCCAGAGATATTTGCTAACTAGGTTTCAAAAGGAATTCAACTTCTGCAATTCACAAGCGCAGATTAAGAAATCCAGTCCATAGGTCAAAGACACAATTACCTCCATTTCACGTAAGTCTCCTTCCCTCACAGAAAAGTTGACAGCTTTTTTTCAAGAGCAAGTGAAAAGAATCAGAGAACTGATGTAGGAATATTTTCTTATTGTCTGCAACTCCTCTCCTAATTTGCCAGAAGTTTCCATTTTCTGAAATTTATTATTACTTACTAAAAAAAAAAAACCCACAAAACCCAATAAACAACAAACTGTGAAGAACGTACTTGCATACAGCTTGATAGAGGTAATGAAACTCAAATTGTTGCTTTGGAAAAATATTTGTTTATACCAATTTGAAAACCTCACCTTTTTTTTTTTTTTTTTTTTAGTTTTCCAATCTGAAATTCCTGGATTTTTCCTCTGTTGCTCTGTTCAGTGACATTTCCTACCTTCTGCAGTAGTCTAATGAATCCTTCAGCAGCTTTAAAGACTAAAATCATGCAATGAGACTAAAGTCTGCTCAGGTGGACTTTTACCTTATTCTCTCTAACAGATTTAAACCAAAGTTTGTTGCCTTGTCTGCAGCCATATTCTATAACTTGCTGATTTTTTCAGTCATCATCAATTTATCCATGTACTTAATTTAAATACTCACACAGGTATAAATCACAAACATATAAAATATAGCACTGCATGTGAAGCTGATTAATGTTTCTCTCAACACCTATTTGAACTCTTACCTAACTTGTACATTGATGCAAAAGCCTAATTTCTCCCTTTGTTGCAAGAGAGTAAAGGGATGAACTGGGCAACATCCCCTTTACAAGCTCCTGTATTGGAATTAACATGTGGAACAGCATGGGCAAAATTTCAGTTCTGCTTAAAAAAGATTTAAAACTCTCCTTGGCCAGAAAAACCACTTTTTTCTTACAAACCACAACTATAAGAAGGAATGAGAAAGACAATCTCCTCATCCAACTTTATTACTAAATCAACTGCTGAAATACTGGCAAACCTCTGAATCTGGAGGAGGCATCAAAAAAATCTGAAAGCTACAATAGCTTAATGTCAAAATCTACTTTCTCCTTTAACAATGATGCAATGGCAGTGCCTTTCTGTAGCCTTTCACACACAGTTCACAGTACAGCAAATCCATGGCTGGCAACAGTGACACTAACAGAAAAAGGTCTACCAAGCAGGTTCAAAGCAAATGCAACATTTCATCCAGAAATCAAACTCCTGGGTGTGCACTGGGGAGAGACAAGGCACAAACCCCACACCTTAATGTCCTGTGCTTTTATGGCGTCTGACAGATGGACCTAAGTGAGCCTCTGAAGCACTAATGTGCTAAACACTAAAATAAGGAATCAAATGCCTCCACAAGGCAGCACTGCACTTGAACAATGTGCTTAAGAGCTATGGCTAAAGCAGCAGAAAATAGATGAACAGCATGAAGAGCCTGACTCACTCCTGAAGCTCAGATTTTTAAAGGATCCTACTTAGCACTGATGGCCCAGCGATAAGGGATGAGCACAAACACCTGCGAGGCAAGGCTGGAAACTGCCCCAAACATATCAGGGAGCAAATATCATTCCTACATGAAATGAAAATTAAATGAAATCTACATGAAAAGCAACTCTAAATTATCTGCTATTTTTTAAGCACAGTGTGCAAAAACAGGGCAAGAGCACGGTGTAACCATGGTTTAAAGGCAAGGTTTTAATGCAAGGAAATGGCCATTTTCTGGGAAAGCTAAAAGGAAAGAGAGAAAGGGAACTTGTTGGAGCAAGCATTGGCATTTTAATTAGCACTACTGCTCTTGGTAAGGATCTCATCAAGGCACATGGCAGCCCAAAGCAGCAGTGTCTCACTTCTGCCTTGGCAAAGAGCTTGGCACCAGTACTTCATCCTGCTGAAGCACTTCATCCTTGGCAGCAGCAGCTGGACCCTTTCCTCTGACAACCCTCCAGGGAAACTCAGGGAACTGTTTAGGAACAAGTTTGGACTCTTAAGGTAACGCTCCCAAATCTTCCTGCTCTTTAAAGCCACTGCAATGCTGTGTTCTGGGGTCAAGCTCCAAGGACTTGTTTGGCACTTGGGTTCACCGAGAAAGTGGTTTCTTCTGTGTGTAAATGATGAAGAAAGAGCAGCACGGTCCCCCACAGATCCAATCAATCATCCACAGAAATCAATTTCAGACACCTCTACATGTTAAAAGCCAGCACTGTCTGTTTGTATCCTACCTGTAACCTTTGCACACCTAAAACCCAACTGGTGAGCAGCCAACTGCCTTTCAGGTGGTATTTTTGGCCACAACAGCATCACTGATTCAGATTTCTGACTGTAAGCAAAGCTTCTAAGTAAATGTAAGACACACTTGCTGCTGTCACCAAGGGGGTGGCAAGGGGAGAGCTGTCCCTTTTTCCCTTTTGCTCTGCAGGTAAGGACCTGCTTTGCCTATTCCTGGTTTTCAAGTACAACACAAGGACTGTAGTAGGTGACATTGGGGCGCAGGCAGAGCTGCAGAGTTCTGCACCAAGTGACCCCCCCAATGGACAGTGTGTGACCAACTCTGTTCCAGCTCCTCCAGCCCAGAGGGAAGGACCTTTAGAAGGGGAATGGACAAAATCCAACTGACCTTTGCATGAGGTCATCAAAATCCAACTGACCTTTGCATGCCTGTCTTGTAGCCCTGCACTGCTGGAACAGTGGGGATGTGCCCATGGAGCCCCTCAGGTCACTTACCACTTCAGGTCTTAGAGAAAGATAAATGCTAGAACTATGATGGACCAAAATGCTTTATATAATTTCCAACTTTTGGTGTTTTTTAACATTTTCAGGTTATATAATGACATGTCACACTGACAGCTGATGAAAACATTTACTGTTACTTTTTTGAGCATGCTCAACTCATTAATTAATGATGCATCCAAACCAAAATAACTGACAGAAGCCTCCTGCCTCACCCAGTGTTCTGTGACCTTTATTTATAAATGTATCACTTCCACTTAGATGTAGTTCAGAAAACATGTGAAGAGGGAGGCAAGAGGAATTGTTCCTGTAGTGCCACATTCAGTCCTAAATCAGGCAAGGGGGTGTGTGGGTCTTACCAGGAGAGGTGGGCTTTGAACCCAGCTTTTCCAGCAAGCCAGGAATAGTCTGGCAGTGGGAGTGAGAGATTGTAACACAAGCTCCATGAGTACCAAACAAAAAGCCTACTGTGGTACAGGAAACCTCGAGATGGGCATGCACAACCAGAAGTATTTAAGCACATCTTCTGGGAAATGGACTGAAACAGTCATTCTCATTTCTTCTGTTCGACCAGGCACTGTCTGGTCTGGGGAACACCATCCTGATGCATTTAGTGCCAGAACAGACATTTAGTGGAATTGACAATATCTTGGATGTATTCAGTTTGTGCCTGACATGCTTTGCTGCAAGTGCAGCACTTTCAGATACCATCCCTATTACTCTGCCTACAAATAACTCTGAAATAATTCTTGATTTGGAGTTACACAGAGTTTAACTCTCTTAATAAAATAACATGCAAAAATCATTATCAAATGTGACCCTTTTTGACACACTCAAAACCTAAATGCTCTCACATCAAGATATTTCAACCTTGTATGTGCAATTAGTGAAAACCCCCAGGGTTCTCAGAATCCTGTGTGCTTCATAGAGTTACAGCCATGAACTATTTTATTTTTTCAGTGCAGGAATGCATCAGTGCACATCTGAAAATGCAGACCAGCTTTGGGGGCAGAAAAGATGTGTTGTCATTCCCACAAAAGCCTTTACTGGCCCTCAATCAGCAGTATTTTTCCCTGACACTGTAGTGCCTGTTTTCTCTAAGCAGAGAGCATCAATTTGACCAAGGGAACCAAGCAGAAAACAGAAAACACAACATTTGTAAAGACATTTTAAGAGCTACCATTGCCACATTACAATTTGGCTTCCTGACTGTGCAGCAGAGGCTGATTGCCTAAATAGATTCATTTATTTTAAAGGCAGCCAGCTTCCCTCTTCTACTGCCCACTCTGTATAAAATAGACTGTGATACTGCTTATCCATTACCAACACCTCTGGCACAAGCATTTAGAATTACTCCTCATTTATCCCCACTGCTATCTGTATTTTAGATCAAATATTCTATCCCCTGCTGTTATTTTGGTTAATTAAAATGACCTTGGGAAAGCAGACCAGCCACAAATACTTAATGCTACCTGCTGATCCCTAAGTGGAGTGACTGATCTATCAAAAGCAGATACCAACTTCATTAACATCAACTTCCAACAACAGCACCTGAAATTGTGCAACAGCTTCTAGTGCCATTTCTTAACTATTATGACTTGTAAGATTAATATTTATTATTATTATTTCCCAGCTTGGGTTTACAGACTTAATACTGTTAAATTTAAACCCATAAAACCCACTTTAATCTCAAGGGCTTTGATGTCACTCCTTAAAAACTTGTGGAGTTCAGAGAAGCATTTCTGATTTTAAGGATATTAGAGTAGCTGTTAGTATTTTTACAGTAAATATTGAAACTGCTGCCACAGACTGCTCACTCACCACTCTCACTATTTCTTGGCTGTTTTCTTCCCTCCAGGAATTTCACTGATGGGCACAGGGCTGACAGGTGGGAGAGCTCAGAAGGCTCCAGTGGAAAGAGTTAAATGGCTTCAGCTGGACCCTGTGAGATCTCCAGGAGATCACAGCAAACCAGAACAATGTCACAATATTTGCAAAGAGAAACCTGTGACTATTATGCCAGCAACAGGATTGTTTGTTCTAAAGCAAATTATTTATTCTCAAATTCAATGGGAAAACCTGGAAACTTTGCTGGGTCTATTCATCACAAGTCAGAGCACACTCAAATTATTCCCAAAAAGACATTCCCAAACCCCAAAGGGCTACATCAAGAAATAAGATCTGTGAGCAATTGTACTTGCAGTAGAAGCCCTGATCCTATGGCAGGCCATCTGGGAGGAGTGGTTTGATTAAAATATTAGTGGTTTGGGCATTGAAGCTAAAAAATTAAAGATGATATTGATTTTCCTGTCAGTGTGTTCTAGTAACAAATAGAAGATTACATGTCCTTTAATTACTTGGGAAATGCTCTAAAACTATCTTTTGTCTGGAAAATTCTTTTGGAAATTATGCACAATAATTGTTATTGATAAACATTATCACCTCAGAACTATGTCAGGACTGGATGTACACAATCTAATAAAATCTGGAATAATTGTTTAGAAAGAAACTTTCCACAGAAACTATTTTGCTTTCACTCTCTGAAAATCGACTTAGTTAATTAATCATGAGGCTTTTAATGAGTATTTCTACTTCTCCAAGGGCAAGGCAGAGACAATATGGCAGGATAGAAGTCTGCCCAAAAAGGCTGAGCTATTCAGCAAGGTATCAAGCAAGCATGAAGGTTCAGTTTCTAGGGGCTACTTCACTGAATTTTAACAATAATAGAAATATTTCAGAACATTCCCAAGGGACCATGTACCCCTTGGAGTATGAACAAAGAACAAGTGACATGATAAAACAAAAAACACAGATAGAGGTGGACATGTATCAGCACCAGGGAAAGTGAGTATTTGTACATCAAGGTGTTTATCTGTCACCAGTCTTTCACTGGGAGTCAAAGAAAAACAGAAGTCTGATGTATTCAGTGTAGACTGGGGACTTCCAATAGCTCCTTACATATGGAAAAGCACTGAGAAAACCTGGAAGTGAGGGATAAAGAACACATCACCAGCAATGGGAGAGCAGGAGACAACCTTGCTATGAAATAATGATCAAAGGGAACTGCCCAGCTTCCTCAGAATGTGTTTCTCTTGGGGTCTCCTTGTGGGAAGAAATGCAGGGAGGAGCTGAAGCACCTCGTGAACCAGCATGAGTGAGAAAGGCTCCTGTGGGGCAGGAAAAAGGGAACTGGGAGGTGATGCAGAAAGGAGAACGTGCTTGGGCTGGTGAGCCAGGAGCAGCTCTGGAAGCAACTCTGTGGTGGGGGAAAAGCCAGAGGAGAGGAGCCATGAGATGCTGGGATGGCTTTTGGGATTATCCCCCCTCATCCAACCCTTGTTTGCTGCTAGTTCAAGTCAGGCAGAGCAAAGATGAAGAGCCATTTCCTGTGGGGACAGCTCTCTGTGGCATTGCCCATCCCACGTGCTGTGGGCAGCAGGAGCCAGGTGACAACAGCACAGTGATTTCATAATGGAACTGTCCTGTCACTCACTGGCACGTGTGAGCTACAAACACCCAGCCCCTCCAACCTGGTGTCTGACAGCTCCAGGATGCAGGATGTGCCTAGAATAGCAGTCTGTCTGCTCTGTGCATATGCTCATTTTTATAATGATCCCTCATTTTATTCCCTCTCCCCAGCAGGAAGCAGAGCATTATGAATGGGGTCACAAAACACCACTGATGAGCTGCAATAACAGAAAGCTCAGGCCAAACAAACCGTGGGGTGAAACAAGCAGGTAACAGCTCATGGACATTGTTATGCAGTGTGAAATAGCACCAAGAATTTGCCCTTTGAGACAGAGAGGTCTCAGGCAGGTGGCAGGAACACTCTGTGCCATCCACTGCCTTCACACCCCCTCCAAGATGGAACTTTTTTTCCTTGAAGAAAATCAAGTAATAACAAGTAGGAGGAATGATTGTAACGTGAGGAAGCAAAACAGCAGGAGCAAACCTTGGGCATTTCTATTCCTGTGTTATATAGAGCTGAAGCTTTTGTTAGCTGGGGATTCTGGTTCCAAAAAATGAAACATCACTGCCCCCTTCTGTATTCCAAGCCAGCTCTATCCTACCAAAAATGTGAGTGAAGCACATGCCAGCTGACACTGACATAGTGAACTTGCCCAAAATATTAAACAAAAAAAAATTAGTTAATTTTTCATGATCCCATGTCTGTATCAGTCTTCAGGAGCCTGGTAAATATCCAGCTCCAAAGAGAAGAAGTATTGAATAAATCCACTGGAATTTGTTGATTCAACAGTTTGTGTATGAGACAGAATCATGTCCACTTCTGAATGTATTAAAAAGCTGTCAGAAATTTCCAGCATTCATTGAACTGTCATCTGGGCCTCTTGTCTAAAATGAACAACATTTTCCCTACAGTTTTCCAAGAAATTATGTATAAAGTTGATGTTAAATTGCCCTGTGCTCTAGGGAAGGTGGGAACTCAGTGCCTGGATAACATTTCCAGAAGGAACCTGGAGATGCTCACCCACACTGATGGCAAACGTTACCCTTGCCAGCCTGTGATTTAGCCTCCCTCTCTGCAATGCTCAGAATTCCAGTGCATATTCAAGCTGCTCTTGCTCAACCACTGTGTAAACCAGCAATTCCCTCACTCTGCCCACATTACCAAGTCCTGCACCTACTCTTTCCTATTTCTCAGAACCTTTCCTATGACCTTCTCCATACAGAAACACCTCTGGGCACCCACTCCTGCTTTAAGCCTCTTCTTTTAAGTATTTTTTCAGCTACAACCAGCACACTCTCAAGGCTCTCATGTCCTGAAAGCCAAAAAACCAAAACTGAGCTCACCAAACTGAACATTCCCTCATGCAAATAGACTTGAAATCTAAAAATATTTTATTTATTGAAAGCAAGCAGCAGCCTTTAACTGTGTAGGCTGAAATTCGGGATTGTGGATGGTCCTGCAGTGCCGAGGCTGATTATTTCTTGGAGAGAAATCTGACCTGCTGGTAGGTTTGAAAAGATTTTACACATCTTTTTCCTTACAATGGAAAGCTCACCTTCTCTCCTATGCTGCTGGAAAGGACATGTAACACTAAATTATTCATAGAATAGACTGAATATGAAAAGGCAAGAAGAAGTAAACTTCATGTGTCCACAGCTGATCAGAAAGCGGAAAGAGCTCCTCCTCTTCTCATGATTAGCCCTGTGGGAAAAGGTGCAGGCCAGCACCCTGTTGAATTGTACCCAGATGCAGATATCCTGCAGAACAGGGCAAGTTTCTAATTCTGCTGTCTTGCCCTCTCCAGGCAGAGCATTCTTTATAGTGCTGCAGTGCAGTGAGGAGAAATCCCTATTGATGTTTACGAATTGCTAAGCCAAGACAGCGAAACCATCTGAATTATGAGGTTCTTATAAACAAAAATACAAGGAGTTATAGATTTCTTTTGCCACATTAAATAAACACACCAGGACTGCAAGAGTCCCTGTTAAGAGCCATTCCTCATCCAGCCCTGTGAGCCATGGCTGATTTATGCTGCAGGGAAGATAAACATTTAGGTCTGTTTTGAAAGCTGAGCCAGGGCCCTCACACTTTAATTGCTTTGAACTGCCCTATGATTTTTTATTTCATTTCAGTCCACAACAGTGACACAGAGAGGCACTGAAAGTATAACAGAAATATAATTATCTTAGTGTCAGCTTGATTCAGTGGGGTAGCTCTGTTTCAGTCATTACTGCTGGCAAGGCCGAGGATACTGTAATTTTTACAAAAACAACTGTAGTCGGATTCTGGAAATGCTGCCAACCAAGTGTGTGCACCTCAGACCAGCAGCACTGGGGAAGGGATCAGAGGGCTGAGTGCTGCATTGGGACTGGGTAAAAACACAAAATATGAGAGAAATAATGGTCAGAAAGGTAAAACTGGGACAGGAGTGGAGTGTGCATGAGGCATGAATGGCTCCCACCACACAGTGCCTGCAATGCCAGGCAATGGAAGTTGATGACAGCTCTGTCCATCCCTACACAAGGTGCTGGGGGGAATTGATAATGCTGCTGTCAGCTGATGAAGAGGCACAGAGTCCTTTTCTCCCCTTACAAAACCACAGACCACAGCAAAGGAGCACACATGGCCACTCACAGGCCCACTGACACATGGAGCTGTGTCCACACTGAGGAACCCACTGAGCTCACTCTAACACTCAGAGAACAAAATATTCCACAGTGCAAAACTCTCTACAACCCTGTTAAAAAGCCCAAAACCCAAAAGACAAAAACCAATCTATCTGTAATGCTGAGAAAGCATTTGGTGTTTAGACACCCAGGGCAAATTTGTGCAGGTGGTCTGCTTGGACTGACTGAGTGACTGCCATTAAAATTTGTGCTGGCTCTTGGTCAAGCTCCTGCTCACTCTCACTGTGACAATGCACTCCTGAAGCCATTTTTCCTGGCTGTTTGCAAAACACTACAAGATGAGGACTACATCATGATGCAGTTTTCTCTGCAACCAATGCTGCAGTTGATTTCACAAGGCAGCTGCTCCCAGGCACTGCTTCATTTAGGGCCCAGTCTGTAAAGGATGGGAAGTGATTTTAGCACCTGAGAGTTCCCCAGTACAACCCAACAGCAGCTTTGAGGTCCATTTTCCCCATCTTTTTATGACAGTGTCTCAGAAATTATTCCCTGTGCTCCACACTGTGCCATTATGGACCAGCAAGGGCTGGGCAACTTTCCTGCTGTGCAAAAATCCAATCCCAGTAAAGTCAACTACTCCATCTGGGCAAGCACTGTGGCTCAGGTGGGTTCCAGCAAGGAATGGCTTTTGCAATCCAGGAATGCCACCATTCCATGGCTCCCTGAGCAGTCAGGGTGTCCATGTGCTGACACAATTCCTTGTCAAATATTAAAATTTTGATATGTGCAGGTCAAACTCGCTTCTAGGTGAAACAAACCTCGTATTTTTGATCTGAAGAAACCCAGATAATTTCATGTCACTATTTAAAAAAACAGTAACCTTGGTTTTATTTTAGTCTGAAACACAAATAAATCTGGAAATCATGAAAGCTGCTGCAAAGCAGAATTGTTATTTCTTCTGCCAACTATGATATCAAAGACAGGCAGCCACGGGTCATGGATCACTGAGCAGTTTTCACTTCTCCCATAAATCCTTATTACACTGATCTTCTCACAAATATTGACTCTGATTCAGGAATGCACTTAAATATGTTCTTTTGAAGTCGGTATCACAGAGCTGAGCTCCTCTGGAGAGGCAGGGGCAGCGGGCTGGGGAGGTGTGAAGGGCAGGCACCGGGGCTTTGGCAGCTCCATGAGCTCATTTCCCTTCCCAGAGGATTATGCAGAAAGGGCAGGTCAGGAATCCCCAGATTTAACAGCACTCACTGCCCTTCTTCTCCTGCAAGGACTGAGGTTTCAATGGTTTCAAAGCATCTGGCTCAGGGTTCCTGCTCTCAGCTGCTTTATAAAGTTCTGACATCTGAGCAAATGGCTGATTATTTTCCTGGTTTGAGGGCATTTGCCTCACACCATACACTGCAATGTGAACTTCTCATCCCTGTGCACATCCCTCAGGACTGATTCTGACCTCAAAGATGCCTTGGTGTGCCCTGGCCCTGCCAAGTGTGAGCCACAAATACTCTTCCACAGACAGTTCATGCCAAATTCTACTGAGTTTCAAATGGAGAATGGAGAAATAAGATTTTTTTCACTGGAATAATTAGGAATAGACACTGTTCCCATTTAAATTCTACACTTTGTAGAGAAGGATGTTTGGGTTTTTGGATCAGCAGATCTTCACAAAATGATGATGGTTGTTTTGGCATAAAGTTGCATTGCCCGTGTCAAGGTATTTTTATTTCTAAAGTTCATCATTAAATCCCTGAAATTCAACTATTCATATTTTTGTTCCTTGGAAGCTTCTGGGCATGCTAAGTGCAGTCATTTCTTTCTTGGAAGACATTCCCATCCCCAGGATCCCAGTGAAAGGGTCGCCACCACAGCAGAACAGCAGGAGATGGCACTGCTCTGTGAAGGGGGAGAAATCAAACAGAGATACAGACATTTGGAGATGGGGGAGGTTTGATGCTCACTGTCAGCAGCTGCTAAAATTCTTGCCATGAACTGTGTCAGGAACATTGACAGTTTTGGTGTACAATTCCCACCATTCAGGCCAACTTGCAGCTAAATCATTTAAGCTTTCTAAATATATCCCAACTCAAGATACAAGCAGGATTTAAATATTTTTGCTGGGTTCCTTTATGCATTCTTTGCATTGTGCTAAATAGGGCAGGGATAAGAATGGAATAAAAGAAAAGATTGTTTCTTTTATTTCACTACAGACTTCAAAGGCAGTGGATGTGTTGTGTCTAGAAAAAAACGTACAAATGCACTCTCAAATGGAAGAAATTGGATAAACAGAAGTTGTCATCAAGAAATGTCGACAGAAAATGCTGTAGCCTGGGCTGTAATACCTGCTCTTTAAAGAAAACATCACATTCAGTGCTTTCAATACTCAAAATCAATTCTCAGGGAGGAGGTTGTTTGTGTTTCCTCTGCCATTCTTCTGTAAAACCTCACAGATAATCAGAAATTTCCAGAAAAGTCCAGGAAAACCTTGTACAAATTACTGATCACAAAAATCTAAGACAAATGTTTCACAAGTTCATATTTCCTTTTTATTCCACAGACTGCAGGACAGATGGATTTTCTGAAAAGCATTAAAGCACTGCATCAATAGCTATCAAATCATTCCTACTGAAATAATTTCTAAATTGCCTTCCAAAATCATAGGTGAAGACTAAGCAGAGCCCAAGCAAACGAGCAGGCAACCAGCAGAGCATCTCCTACAATCCCAGCCCCTCAAGAACCCTTTCTCCCCTTGCCTCATCTGCCCCTCTCAAGAGCAGGGGCTATTGCCACCCTGGCCTCTTTTCTTGTCTTCTCAAACCTTGCACAAAGTAGAAAATACTGAACTGCTCTCAAAATACCAAGTATATGTTTGGTTAAAAAAAAAAAGAAAAGAGTAAATTGATGAGAGTAGAGCATTCCAATGTGTCACTTCACTATAAAATAAACCCAGCCATGAGCAGGAGGTTTTCTGAGGGCTTTCTGCTAGTGCTCACTTGAGCAAACTCTGAGCACTCCCTGCTAGAGCCACAAACCCAGGGGCAATTTGGTCCTTTTCCACGGAGCTGCCTCCATCCTTTTGCACTGCTGAACCCAAACCCTGCACGAAAGCCTGAGTCCCTTCAGCTGCTCTGCTGGGCCGTGCTGCCACTGAAAAGCCAAGAGAGGCCACATCTCCCCTGGCAGTTTTCACTTGACTGCAATTAGACAATTCTCAGTGCTGGGTGGGCAGTGGCCAAGCAGCTGCTGGGTAAACAGCCTTGGGGACTGACAGCAGAACCTCTGCTTGGAAAACACATATTGGAAAAAAACCCCAGATAATGGCTCTGAATCACAGTCATTTCTAGTGTCTGCCTTGATCTGCTTTATTTTTGTTCCTTTCCTTCAAAATTGCTGCAAGGGAATCCCTTTTGTTGAAAAGTGATTTGAAAGTCTCTGGAAAGAATCCATATCCAGTGCACCTTTCAGGATGGGGAAAGTTCTCTCCAAAAGTCAGCAGGAAAAATTGGGGGGAAGGTTTTAAAAACCATTAAATCCTGAAAGCTTCTGAAACCTTGTTTATACCAGCTGGTATCTTGAAAGCCCAGCACCAAAGAAGGAGTTGTGCTGGCCAGAAGTGTAGACAGAATCCTAATATTGCCTCAAATATTCACACAGAGCTGCACAGACATTGCTTTTGTTTTAAAGGCTGCAGAGCACAAACAACATTTTCTCTAGAGAATTCCTCATAATTTGGATGCACTTCTGATAAATGGGTGGCCAGTGCTCCCTGGTTACTCTGTAAATGATATATTTGTGCAAACGAGTGGATTTGTGTGCTCTGTAAAAATATAGGCTTAAAATACAGAACTGAAAAACTTAATCCAGAGCGCTGCTGAAAAGATGGAAAACAGAGTCCTCTAGTGGCCTCTGCTTGCTGTAACAGTAAAAGCTGTCAACAACCCAGGGGAGCAAGTGCTCGGTCTGAAATGTGACAAATGCTCGGTCTCACAAGAAATAAATCTTAGTCCAAAGCTAATAATAATTAGAGAATATTTCCCCCATGGACGTCCATGAAATATATCAGATTTTGGAAAAGATCGCAGGATCACAGATATAGAAACAAGTGGAAAAAACAATTTATGTGAACTTCCCAAGAAAACAAGGGGAGGATGAGGAAGACTTGCCAAAGCATCTACTAAAGGAGCTAATGAAAACACGGCAAGAGAGTGAGGGAGAAATGGGATACTGGGGAAAGTAAACACTACACAGGGCACAGGGATCTGGCAGGGAGGCTTGCTTGCTGCCCACACCAATTTCACAAGATTACACCTCTTCACATCAAAAATAATGTAAATAATTTGGCACAGTAGGCAGGTGAAATAGCCATGCATGTGTTGCTGAAATAGCTGTGTATGTGTTGGTGCCAGTTTTTTAGCTGTTTCTATTCAAACCAAGATTTCACCTTTGTGTAAAAAAAAAAAAAAAAAAAAATTAAACTGCATGTTTGTGCATTAATTTTGTAGGAATCCTGAATAATAGCTCGTGACTGCAATAAATTATTCGAATGAAGTTTTGTAAAACAACCAGCTCTCTCTGAAGATATTAAAACAGTGGTATCAATAACAAGCAAATGGCAAGACAGCATTTCTAAATGACACTTCTAAATGAATTTCCTGACATCTGCTCCATGCACTGTCAGACCTTAAGCAATCCCTTGGCCAAGGCACACAGCCAGCCCTAAAAACCTGGCCAGCAGCAGTTTCTGAGGGAGGTCTGTGTGGTCCTCGTACCAGACAGTTCCCAGCACTGCCTTTAAAACCTTATCTCAGGGAAGCACTTGCAAAAATCTGTTCTCCCTTTAAAGAAGAACCTCATCAGTCAGAGCTGTGGGGTCATCTGTCAGGACCATCAGCATCCCCCACTCCAGCATCTCCAGCTCCACCTCTGCAGAGTTAGAGCATGAAAAGGTGAGTTCCACATGCAAAAATTCCAGGGTCAAACCTTGCCTGGCTCTGTTTGCAGATGTATCTTCAAACCTCTACTCCTACACCTGATTTTCCCTCTCAGTGCTGGCCTGGCTTTTATCCACTTTACTACTTGTAGTTCATATTCCTGTCACAAAAAGTGTTGCTTAACTTACACACAGACATAAAATAAAGTTTGAAAAGATCCCATTTTTCATCCAACAAGGGAAATTATTCCCTTTGAACAGGCTGTCAGCCTCAAACAGGGCAAGGGATTGGTGCAGAGTGCTCAAAGCAGCATTTTGTTTTGTATTTTTACATGTGCTTCCAAAACACCAAAAGTTGCTGTGCCTGAACCAATGCAGAGCTACAAACCCAACAAGCCTGTGGAGATACAACTTGGGAGGCAATTTCAATGTCAAACAGGCAAAGATGTGCAATAACCTGGGACAAAAAATATCAGGAAAAAGATCAACCCACCAGCTAACAAATGCAGGAATGCAAATTAATTTGCATAAGGGCTGTTTTAGCAGTAGGTGTGACCACCCCAGTGCCAAACATAGGCTCCTTTTCCTTCTAAATGGGAAAGGAGTTTGTGTTTGGAAGTACAAAATTCTGAATGCTGTTGTGCTACCAGCACCATCACCCCCACAAGCTGCCTGAGGGACACAGTAAATTGTGATTTAAAAAAAAAATTGTGATTATTCCCTCAGACTCAGTAAGAGAATTATTACCTGCAATGACAGTGCTTGGTGCAGCCTTGCAGAGGTGAACTCCTGCTTGTGAGGCAGGGTGTCAGAGCAGGGGGCAGAGGAGAAACTCTTTATTTACTGGTCTGCCAGGGCTACACTCAAAGAACAGGAGCTGCCTTTTATGGCCTCTGAGTCCAGCAGAAATGATGGAGATCACAGAATTCAGGTGTCAGGGATCTCTGCAGGTAGCCTTGTCCAGCCCCCTGCTCAAGCAGGGCCACCTGGAGCAGGTTACTCCAGTGATGAGTGAAGCTCACTCATGGCTGGAAAAATCACTGTCTTTTCAGCCAGCACTGTTCACACTGGAAAGAAATCTCCACCAGTAACAGCCCTAATTTTTATTAATAGCAACAGCTGTGCTGGGCCTCAGCTTCACAAACAAAGATGGGACATTCCCTACAACTCTGCAGAATGGCCTCTGTGCTACAGCCACTCAGTAAATATGAGCCAGGTGCCAGTCACATTTCCACCCACATTTCCAACAATGGGGACAGATTTTATGTTCAGTTATGTTGCTTTCCTACAGACAAGTCACAGCACTCCTTCCAAACATTAGCATACATTCCCATCTTCTGAGGGGAATCAGGAAGGACAATAGGATCTTACAGCATATGGCCCTCTTGGAGTAAGAAAAAGAATGGATTTCTAGCTGGGACATTGAAGAGGCACGACTGGAAATGCCAAGTGTGTTTTACTCACTGATGGCTATAAACATACACTCAGTGCTCCATGAGATCCAGTTACTATTTGCATTACCCAAACATGGTTATTTTCCAGCCAAAGTTTCTACAACTTCAGCTTCTGGTTGTGAAATCACCTGCCCAATACTGCAAGTGCAGAGAAGCCTTTTTGTTCTCCCTGCAGTTCAAAGAATAACCTTTGTCTGCCCTGGTCATCTTTGCACATCAGTCCCTGTCCCCCACAGCTCTGGCTGCTCTCAGTGCAGGCAGCAGGGGGTGACAACTCTCTCAGTCCCAGCAGAAGCTGTCCCATCAGCATGGTCCCTGAAAGGCCACTGATGACCCCATGGGCTCTTCCCCATCCCATATCCTAATCATTCTGAGGAAAGCAATGCGTTCTTCCATGTTCTTATGAGGTCTTCTTGTAGTCTTAATTGAGGCTGTGGGCATAATCCAAATGCAAGTCATAACCATAACAATTTAATTAGAATTATTAAATCCAAAGAGTCAGAAGTACTTAATTAAATAAACAGCTTGGTTTGTGAGCAGAGACATACTTCAGATCACTGCAGTCATGAAATTCTCACTGTGCAAAATTATGAGTTGCTGTTTGATAACAATCAATAGAAGAGACCATTGAATAAACACCTTCTGACTTGTTTTCCAAACCATCCCATTGGTCACAGCAGTTTGCCCGACAGATATAAATAATGATGCAATTGTGTTCCCAATCTTCCTGATATTGGTATCTAAATAACCCCTGACATGAGTAGACAAAAAGGGGAGGCAGGTAGTCTGTCAAACCTCACAGGTCATTGGCACTGTAACCTTGGGCAGGGCTGGGGCTGCCAGGGCTCCTGTCCTTGTCACTTGTGTTCACAGCACAGCCTTTTGGTCTGAGGCTCAGAGAAATACATGGACATGGAGCAGATGGATGTGTCTCACAGAGACTGCACTGCTGCACAGGGCCAAGGAGGGAAAATACCTAAAATGTGGAATCACAGAATAGCCTGAGTTGGGAGGAACCCACAAGGATCAGCAAAGTCCTGTTTTGGTCCCGTTCAGAACAGCCCCAAGAATCCCACCCTCTGCCTGAGGGGGTTGTCCAAATGCTTCTTGAACCCAAGGTGTGGAAAAGAAGAGGGATAAAATATATGGAAAAATTCCATCATGCATTTACAAACTATTACTAGAGATGACAGGCTAGGAATCCAAAACACATATTATAGACAGGGCATTGCCAGTCTCTCACAGGTCTCAGGCAGATTACTTTGGTTATTCCTCCCCTGAGGTAAAACCCTCCACATTCACCTGCAGTAGAACCAGAACTTCCTTCCTATGGCTGGACTTAATTCTGAGCCCTTTAGAAATGTGCAGGTGACAAGGAGCCAAATGATCCTTTTCCTTGGCCTGGAACATTTTCAGTATATTTGGGATGAGGAACCATCCCAATATTCTGGTACATACCAATATACGGGTACAAGACATGGAATTTCCATCTGCTGCTCTCTGCCCCACAACCTCCTTTGTGCCTTTACCCACGTTGTGCCTCAGCCTCCTTGTGAGCCGGGCCGCCCCAAATGCACCCCACACACGTGTGACATCTGTGCATATCCATAACACACACAGCAGCCACACAAAGCCAAAAACCCTGGAGGAAATCTTCTGGAGCTCCTTCCCAGCTATTCACCCTGCGAGCAGCAGATGGCATCCCTCCTGCCATTCCCGTGTCCTGGGACCGGCTTCCCTCTGCTCGCCAGCTCCTGCACACGTCCGGCCCCAAATCCTGCCCAAATCTTGTCCCTTCCCACCTCTCCTGGCTTTTTGGACCTACCCATCCCTGCAGGGAGCTGCCAGGGAAGCTCAGCCTGCCAGGGACTCTGCTGTGGATTTTCAGCCTCTTTCCCAGTGACTCCCTGAGTTTGGTAGAATCCCTGCCCACGGTGAAAGTCTGGCTGGAAAATCCCTGTGGATGAACAGGCATTTGTGGCACTGCTGCTTCCCGGGCTGAACAAAGAGTGTGCAGTGGAAGAGCTTCACAGCCCTGTAAAAAAGGCTGTTTGCAACAAGCATTATCCCAAGCCCAGTGATTTCAGTGCTGCAGGCCTTCGGGCTCGCTCACTTGGAATGTAACTCTATGATTTGTCAGCTCTTGCTTGGTAAGAACTTTGAACTCTGCTCTTCGGTGTCAGTCTGTGTTGTTTTCTTCCTTTGAAAGAAGAAATGTGTCCTGTATGAAATGTCTTAGCCTGGTAATAATTTTTGAGTGATGTTTTCCTGCAAAGAAAACAAGCAATTGTCTGCATATCCCATCCCCAGCTCTCCATGTGCTTCTCCTTGTGCAGGCGCTTACCCAAGCCTAGAATAAAAGGGGGAATAAAAGGGTTTACTGGCTCTTCATGCAAATGTACAGGAGAATTCAGAAACTACACCTGGCAGAGAGAAGCAAATCCACTTCCTCGGATTAGGACCCACATTTCATTATATGCTTTGTGCCCTGCTTCTGCCAGGAGCTGACTGAGGCAAACTTTGTCCAACTCAGTTCAAATTCAGAAAGAACCAAAAAAATTCAACTTTTCCCTGCAGTTTCTGTGATATTTTACAGGGTAATTTTGATCTCTATCAGGGTTTTAGACAGCAGAACAAAACTGAGGAAACTCAGTTGTAACTTTCTGTCTGGACTGGCTGCCCTGCATTGTGAGGCCCATGGCAAATAAAACCTCCCTGCCATAGCATGGGAAGTTTGCTATAACCAGAAAAAAAATCATCCAAGAGCAACAATATTTATTTTCCACACTCCATTAGTAGCCCAGAAGCAATTCAAGCATGTTACTAGAAACCGAACCCAGCTAATTAAAAATAATGTTCCAAAGCTCCACTGATGTGTTTTGCATCTGGAGCTGGCTTCTACAAATAAACATACACAAAACCAAGGACAAATCACAATAAATCTAAGCAGACAGGTACAAGCAAATTGGTCTGTGGAAGTGACATGTCTCTCTGCTTAAATGTCTACCACAAATCCCAAGGAGACGTGGTAGGATTTAATCTAATTGGGTTTGCCACTTCCCTGCAGCTTAATGTGAGAATAACAGCAATTATATATGACTGTACTTAGCTCAGTACCAAAAAGCCATTTATTAGGCTATTAGAAGCTATAGAAATCTGGGCTTTGAGATCATTTGGATATGCTGGTTACACACTTGGCCTGCTAGCTGTTTTGTGGTTACAGTTTCCAAATTGCCACTGATGAGGTGGTGGTAGAAAAGCAGATGCAGTTAAGCACTTCAATGGATGGCATAGAAAGGTTTTCTTCTCACTTCAGGATCCATAATGGCACCTTAGAAGTTGGCTCAGTGCTCTCTGAATCTCAAAACATTCATCAGGAGACCGAGAAACCAAGAAGCTGCTGAGGTTCAGAAATCTGTTGATCATAAAGCAAAGCACCTTTGCATGTGTGGGACCCCACAGAGTTGGCACAGCATGGCACAGAGATGCCAAAAGAATGATGTTTAATGCCAGCATTATTGGGCAACAGAGGGAAGAGCCTCTAGTTTTTCAGCATTTGAGAAGGTGCAATTAGCAAGAAATGTAAGAAAAGCCATTGGGCCATTCCAAAAAAATGTAGTCTTGTCACTCTCCTGCCTGTTCAGTCCACAAGGGGAGCAGGTGACTGATGGGCTCCCCATGGAGCTCAGCACGAGGAAGCTGCACAGCCCTGTCCTCTAAGCCTTTGTCAGCTCTCACAACCATCATAAAACCCTTCTTGCCAAACAGATGTTTGCAAATGAGGCTGTAAACCCTCACAACTCCAATTTTCTCCTAAACCACGGTGAGTGCTGGAATAAAGGTGGATTTTTTCTGAAGTCTAAAAATCTCCACCTGTAGCCACAGTTCTCCAGTGCTCACCTGTGGTATTTTTGAGACCTCTGTTGAAGGGTGGAAAATGATGAATTTGACTCCATGTTCTTAGGAGGTTAATTTATTATTTTATGATATTATAGTATATAAAAGAATACTATACTAAACTATACTAAAGAATACTGACAGGTTAGAAGAAGATAATAATGAAAAACTTGTGATGCTCTCCAGAGCTTCAACACAGCTGGCCATAATTGGCTAATAAGTAAAAACAATTCACATGTAACCAATGAAACAACTACTTGTTGGTAAACAATGTCTAAACCACATTCTAAAGCAGCAAAACACAGGAGAAGCAAATGAGATAATATTGTTTTCTTTTTTTTTTTTTCTGAGGCTTCTCAGCTTCCCAGGAGAGAAATCCTGGGCAAGGGGATTTTTCCAGAAAATATGATGGTGACACTCACCCGGTGGGGACAAACCCCTAATAAATGGTTCCTTCAGCTCCCCCCATGCTGCAGGGAAGGCTGCAGTGGGGGAGAACTCAGGGGCTCTCTGTGACCTCTCAGACACCCCTCACGAGGTATTAGGGCCCTATTCAACCTGCAGATTTGTTTTCAAAGCCAGCCTTACAACATGAGATGCTTACATTCAGCACCTGGAATTACAAAGGCTTGGTTTTACTCCCAACAAAGTGAGTGACAACGTACCCATGGAGACAGGGGCTGTGAATGTCTAACTTTCCATCCAGAAACTTCCCAGCCTAACTTTCCTGGCAGCTGAGATGCTGATCACCTTGCACAGCAGTCTGGGGTTACACATAATTTTAAAGAGATTTCTCTTCCCAGGGCTCAGCTCTGATCCAAAGGGACAACTATCACAAATTAACACAATTTCCATGAGCTCTGCTTGAATCAGACACCCCACTAATTACGTGCTGGAATTCAAAGAATGTTAGTTAAGGTCCCTGTCCAGCTGCTGCAAAGTACTTCTCTGGGAAGTGAATAAATTTAAACCTAGTTATGGGCATTGCTTTTGGGGTAAAAGAACAGTGAACAGAAAGGATTGTTTAAGAAAATCATCATCCTCATTGCTCTCATTGCAGCACCACAAACATGGGTGGCAACCTCTCTCCAAAGGTGGAAGCATCCTGAACCAGTCTGGTTTTCTGCTCCCTTCTAGCCTTAGGATTACTTTAAAAGGTTATAATTAACATAACTACCCTGACTGGTGTCTGAAATGAACACACAGTTCAAGGGAGCAGCTCTAGGACTGGCTGTGGATTTGAAGTCCCTTTTGTCCTCACACACCCTGAGCCCTGTCCCCACTCTTATGGGGATGGCAGTGGCATTAAGCACTTCAGTGGGGCAGGCAAGGCTGTGCTCCCTAAGGAAGGTCCCTGTCTCCTCTGAGGGAAAGGCCCCAGGTGAAGTAGAAATGCTCCCAAATCAGCACAAAGGTTGCTGAGGGCCAGGCACCACCCAGCTCTGAGGATGGGTGGGAAACACAGGAGAAAAACCCCACTCTCCTGTAAAACAGCTGGTAAAATCCTACTGGGAAACACAGGCTCTTGTTTATGGTTCTGCAGGTGAGATCTTACCTCTCCTCACCTGGCTCCCAAAGGAGCAGTGGAGAGGAACACACAGAGGTCTTTTACAGTACCAAGGTCTCTGGGGTTCCCAGGTTCAAACACCTGAATGAGGTGGGTGCAGCTACCCTGGCCAAAAAGCAGTTTTGTGAATATTCACCTTGATCAGCCCAAGTCAAGGGCCAGTAAAATCCTACAACTCCTGAGGAAACTCTTTAACCAAAAGTTAAGTTTAACATGCTCATATCCTTCTGTGAATAGGAGGAGGGTGACCAAGCATTTCCCCCAGAAAACCTCTAAATTGTAGCTGAAATGGGGATGCACTAAAACACTTCTGACTCCTCAGAAGACACATCCTGCAGCATTACATTTAGAGACGCAGGAATTATCAGGATGGGATCTCAAATGGCTGCAGTTTATCACACCCCAGCAAATTCACTGCACCACACAACCTGATGGCACATGACAAAGTGTGACAACTGATGTGTATTGCTCAGGAGAGATTGTCGAGATGTGCTGAATACTTTCTAAACTGCTATCAGAAAACATATGTTTCCAAGGGGTAATGATACAGTGGGTCTGAATAACTCATAAAAATTATGAATGAAGTGTTCTCACCTTCATTTGACCTTTTTTACTTCTCCAGCAGACAGAGCTAAATGTGTGGCACACCAGAATGCATCTGAAGAAGAGACAGATGATAATAAGAAGCTGTTAAGAGCTGCTCACTCCGCTGGCTCTATTAGTTCAGCTTGCTTGCACAGAAAGAATTTCCCTGCACGTGTGAACATGAGCACAGATCAATAAAGGGAAATATCCAGGCTGATCCTTTCTCAGCCTGAACTCCTCCAAACAAGATGCACACACAGTCCAGTGCCTTGTGGAAGGCTGGAGACAGGGGTTGTGCATGGGAGCCACAGGAATCGTGGTGCTGTTCTCCCTGCACAGAGCATCTCCAGCACCAGCTGGGAGCACTCATTCCACCCTTGGCTGATGTCACAAAGCTATCTGGAAGCTTTAACTCTCATTTTCCTGTCTCCCACACCTACAGCCAAGGTCTGGCTGCTACTCACCTTGTCAGAGATCATAAGAGATCTTACTTGCTTAAAAATATGACTGCTTGACATGTTTTTTAAACATCAAAAGGAGAGCAATACATTTCAAATGTCAAGAAGAGAGCAATACCTGTGTGCCCTTGGAAACACACACAGGCTGTAAAAATACAGTTTGGTCAGCCAAAACAAAGCATCTCCTGTCCATAAGAAAATAATCCAGACTGGCAGGAATGGTTCCAATGCAATCAGCCTGCCCTAGGACTGGAGGAGTGCCTCAGTTTAAGGCTTCATAACCAGTCTGCTCACACCTCACATCTGTCAGTTCTTTTTTCCCCATCATCCCCTGTCCGTGCTAAGCTTTCACCACATCCTGAGTGCCACTGACAATGCTTGGTGGTCTAAAGCCTTTGCCAGCTTTGGGAGGTGTCTATCCCTTGCCTTTCAATGCTCTCTGGGCCAGGTACACATGTGATTTGGTTTATCCCAGATAAAGCTCTCAATGCTGTTTTCATTTCTGTAAATGTATCCAAGCCCACGCAGAGAGAGAGTTATCTCCAGTGGGCACTGGGATTCCCAGCTTTGATGTGCCCATGGCATTCCCTTAACCTTGCCATTAAGGCCCAGGGAATTTTCCAGGGCCTGGATTTCCTGAGGCATTTAACAGTCTCCTTGTCTGACTCTGCATTACCCGCCTCACTCTGCTGCCAGTGCCTGGGGCATGAGGAATGGGCAGCATTTTGTCACTGAGGAAGGAGTTTCACACGCTCTGCTAAACAATCCCACAGATGCTGCTGTGACAGCTGAAAGGTGATTTTCACAAGGCTGTACATTTCCTCACAGTTCAGCCTGTGACCTCCAGACACAGCCAGGGCTATGCACAAACCCTTGGAAAGGATTTATGTCCACACTGGGAGTTCTCAGAGGAACTCAAGAGGGGGAATTACATTCGGAGAGGAGGTGGGGTACCCAGAGCAGGCTCCCCAGGAACTTAGTCAGGTGTGGTAGAAGAGCTGGGTGGGTGCTGAGCTGGGTACAAGGGCTCTTCTGGGAGGGCACAGCCAGACACGTGCTACACCCATCTCCCTCTGCTTCCTGCCTTGGTCTTCACCATCTTGAAGCATCAGGGAGCAAGCAGCAAACACCATTAAGAACACCTATCAACTAATTGAAGCCATGCACAGAAGCCTGCACAGCAAACACGCTGCAGAAGTGCTAAACCACTGCAGATGTTAGAAAGGCACAGGGTAAAAAAAGGAGGGGATTCTAAACGGGAGTGAGCGAGCATCAAACACAAAGGAAGTTGTAATGAGAGCAGGAGTGTGAAGAGTGACAATTCAGCATGGGAAAGATAAAGATGGAACAAGAATGGGATCAAGAGAGAGCGCACAGAAAGGATGGGGAGGAAGAAAAATTTGAAATGGAAACGATGAAAATGGAATATGATTTCCAGAGGGAAAGAATAAGGGTGAATGAGGGTCCTACTGGGTCAGCCCATGCATATTTAGTCAGTTATAATAAGGTAAAATTGCTTCCTCATTACAAAGAAGGGAATGATGTTGATATGTTTTTGCAGTCTTTTAAAAAACTGTACAGAACTTATAATTGGTGAGAGGAGGCATGGGCAGCACAGTTCAGCCCCTGTGCCATGGGAAAGCCCTGGAGGCCTGTGCCAGGCTGGTTGATAATGACTGCCCTGACTATCAAATTGTGCACAGAGCCTTCCTGAGAAGGTATGGGCTTGACCCCAGAGACCTGCAGGGTTACACTTGGGTCTCCAAGGAAAGGATCTGATAACTCCTTTCCTGAATTGGCTGTAGAAATGACAAATTTATTTAACAGGTGGATAGAAAGTGAAAAGACATCTGTATCTGATTTTTCCCCCCTTTTTTTTTTTTTTTTTAATGATGAAATTATCTTGAGGAGCAGCTTCTAGAAGATGTTCTGAAGGATTTGGGAGCATGCTAGACAGAAAATTCTTCTATTAAAATTTTCAGCCTATTAATCAAAGCAATGTTTATATGAGAAAAGTAATGGCAATCCTACCTACTTCCACAAAGACTTGCCCCTTCTTTCAGAAACAACCACGAATAGACAACAAAGTGCACAACTTCCAGAATTTTATAAGCCACAGTCTATCACATCAAGAACATAATAACCTAAATCTCATTATATTTCATATGCAGAGACCACAGATTTGCCATGGAGCACGATGGAGGAGATCAGCTCTTGTGCTTAATTCAGCACTGCAAAAAGAGTTTTACAGGAGCCAGTTCAGATGCAGTTTGTTAAAAAACCCTTAGTGGAAGCACTGACACCAGCTTGTGTTTCCAGGGGTGGCTGGCTCCTTCCTCCTGGAAAGCATTGCCCACAATGCATGCACATTCCAGCCTGGATTTCCATTTCAAACAAAGCAGGAAGGACTGGAAAGTGGTTGCAATAGGAGACAGATGTTTTTCTCTGCTTTCTGAAATATTTACTACTTGTAATGAGTCTGTAAAACTCAACGTTGACTCAGCTACTGCATTCCCAAATTCCTTCCAGATTCTTGACTCAGTCTCCTCTCAGAAGTCCTGCTGGTGGTTCTCACCCTTCCCTCAGCACCCTTCCCTACAGCTCCAGGGGCAGCACATCCCTTCTAACAGCACAGCAGCCCCGAGGTGCTTTGCACCAGCCGCTGCAGCCAAGGCTGGAATGAAGGAATTTGCTATTCTCAATGTAATTTTCTATTGATCATTTATCCTTTCACTTTTTAACTCACCCATTTTCTCATTTACTTCCAAACACCCTTAACAGAATATCCATTGTACTTTTTACTTACCTCTGACCATTTTATCTTCAAATTCCCCCTGAACCTGCTTGTGTGTACAGCCCCCTTACTGCCAGCATCATTTGGGCTTTCATTTCATTGGCTTTTAATGTTCTGGATAGGTTTTGGCATAGATAATTTCCTGCATTTTGAGGTGAGAAGAAAACAGTTTCTTTCCCCTTGAACTTCTGCTTATCTTTCAATTCTTGTGTAAAAGCCCTCTATCATCTCTAAGGATTTCAGTGGAGGAATTGCCACCACCTCCTCACGTCGTATTTCCCTCTTCCTACAGAGATCACATCCAGACAGGGGCTTCACTGAGGGGCTCCACTGACATCAAATGGAGCAGATTTTGGTCTAAAGGCATTTCTTGAACATTTCCCTCCAATTCCCACACTTGCATGTGCTCTACCCTATTTCCCATATGTGCTAGTTGAAAAGAGCTGCCTGTGGGTCTCTTAGGACAGCCACTGCCATTATTTCTGTCACCTTTCATGGAGTATTTGCCTGAAGACCCCAAAGTACTTCAGAGAGATGTCAATGAGAGAGAATACCAATGTTTACACTTGACAAACGAGGAAATGGAGGCACAAAGTGATTCACACAAAGTCACACAGCTCACAAAAGTCCCACAAATTTGTCATGCAAATGCTTTAACTTTGATGCAGAACTTAATCTTGAATTCCTTCATCCTATCTCAGCTCTGACAGAGAGAAAAATCCTTGAAGGAAACAGTGCAAGCTCCTGGCCTGTCCAGTCTAGTGGAGCTGTCCTGGTTGACACCAGCTCACCAGCTGCTCCTGATGGATCATTTATCTCCAGCTGAACAACTCCAAGCTAAAAGAATTCTGCATGTGCACTTTGTTGGGCTTGCAGAACACATCCAGGGAAAGCACGTGCTGGAGTTAAAGTGAGGTTCAGGTGCTCCTGTGCTTTGGGGGTGAGCATTACAGCTCCACATAACAAATAGGGGGTTATTTTAATCTTCTATAACTGCATGAGATTCAGATTTTAATTGACTTCTTCCCTCCTGAACTCGTCTCATAAAGCGCGTTAGGTATATATGCTGAGTAAATAGGAGACAATAATATGTTTAAATGTCTGTCTGGAGAGTTTCTTCCACCCAGAGCTGAAAATCGATACAGCTCAGAGAGACATCTCCTGTTAATATAACTTTTCCTTTCAGCATGTTCCTAACATGTTTAATATTTTTCAGTGTTATTTTGTTGGCACTGAAAGCCTAACCTGTGTCACCAGATCCCTGAACTGGGACTCCAGGGATGTGTATTCCACTCCTGGAGCCGTTTTTAACATCTTGGACAAGTAAATACAGCTCTCCAGGCCCTTATATCCATTCCCAGCCATTCCCTTTTGGGCCTCATTCCTGTAAAGATGTGTGCATATATTTGATTGTATAAACTGGGAAGGTATTTATTGACTGGGAGCAGTCCAGTGACTTAAAGTTACTGTTAAATCCAGCACCTGAATCTCTGGAAGACATGGCTTTGAATTGTGCACTCTCAGATTGTGCTGAATTGGGATAATAAAATGTGAAGCTTTCAAACACAATCTACCTGTAGTACCCCCCAAAAAAGCCATTTCTGATGCTCTTGTCTGGCCTCAAAGTCAGATTTCAGGCTTGGGGTTGAGCAGGGAGGAGGTTTCAGGTGAATTGCATCTGTCCCTGGGCTCTTACAAATAGCCTGGATTTGCCCCTCTGGACTGAATGCTGTCAGGTTGAAAATAAACGTTGGAAAAACACTCTCCATTTCCTGCCCAAATCAGCCTATAAATAACCTGTGCAGCCCAAAGTGGCCCTGATCCCACCTCAGGAATGGCTGCTGTGCTGCAGCAGTGACAACAACAAAGAGAGGGGAATTGGTTAAGTACTTTGGGGGTTAAAATCTGTGCCCTGCACAGTAAATTTGATGGCCGAGAGTGAGTCTTCTATAGTCTCATTTATTATTGCAAAAATGATTGGAGCTGGGGACCATGACACTATTACCTGTTACTGCAGATTTATTGAAAATTAGCAATTCCATTTATATCTATGAGATTTCAGGGATTATTCTGTTATAGACTGGAAAACCGATAGATTTACAATGCTGCTGAATCCAGTTGTACCAACTAATAGAGCCAGTGAGAAAATTTACAGGTTTGTACTCCTAAAGGAGTTAACCTTTGGATAAAGAAACATTTTTCAAGTAGCATCTGAGAAATTATTGGATTCATAAATTCTCACTGCTGCAGCGTGAAAAATATTCATTTCCTGGGGTTTATATTTTTGTGCAGAAAAGATACAGAAGGCAAAATTTCATCCAAGACCATTTCCCTCCACTCAGAGCCCTGCTCTAATTGCTGCTGTACCTTGTGTTAACCCTTTGGCAATTATTGGCAGGGTTTGCCCGGCTGGCCCTGAGGAAATTTTAAAGGTATGAATCTTCTAAATCCATTAACATTGTATTGACTTGAGTGAATCTGATTTTACCTTAATTTTGATTTTTGTCTACTCGCTGGACTCCTTAAAAATTGACCCAAACCTGCAAAGGTATTAAATTCCTGTCAGGATGTTGGGAGTTTTTTAGGATGTGTTTTTTGTTGTTTGTTTTTTAATGTGTGAGATCTCTGAGTGCGGATGAGCTTGTGTAACTCAGCTTTCACTTTTGCATGACTGTTTTAGTATTGATTATTTCAAAAACTAGAGAAGTGGCAAAGAAATCTGCAATTTATCTAGGAATATATGAGAAAAATCTAATGGGGCCCCAGCTCCTTAGTAATGTGAGAAGAGTGATCATTGTATTCCTACAGAATGCAATTAAAATCCATCACCCAATAACAGAGATTGCCCAGGATGCTGTTTCTTTTCCCATTCAATATCCCCCAATCCCTTCTGCTCAGGCCTGTTAAGGAGATGGCTGGGCCTCATTCAAACCCCAGCCCTGCTGAGGAAAAACATTATGACTTCTTTGGGACTACCCCAATTTCTCCTAAGGGAGCAGAGGCAAGGAACAGTTTCACTGATTTCAGCAAGGAAGTTGGAAGAATTCAGGCTTGGACACTGGACTGTGAAGATTCATTTTGGCTCTTATTAACTTACGGCTATTTTTGTCTGAATTACATATACACATAAACAGGTTTTTTTAAAATTACTTTTTAAAATAATTCAAGGGTTTATAAATCATAACAGCTGCAGGTGCAAAGGTCTGAAAAAGAAATAAATGTTGAATTTCAGTTAAAGTAATCCAGAGTACTATCACTTCAAAGGGGAAGAAGAATGACAAGTGTTTGTAATAAGGACCACATCCCCACTCCAGTGGCATCAACTGAGGTTGGTTATTAACTTTGGAAGGAGGGAAAATTCTTTATCTGAGAATCTCTAAGGAAAAAAACCCCTAGAATTACCCCATCATTTCCCAATCAATAAGGCAAAAATGGAGTGTGCAAAGAATTATGATTCCATCCCGCTGTTATACACTGCACCTGTAACTTGGGAATAGGGCAGTTCTCAGGGTCCAGGGTTTCATAGCAGCCACAAACCAAGTTTAAAATGCCCAACAGAATTTTTATTTCTGCTTATATTGAATATAAACTTATGGGTGAGACATTGCCAGCTACAATTAAAAAACAAAACCAAAAACAAGCAAAAAACACCAAACAAAAACCTGAACAAATATATTCTTTTTCTGTGTTCTACTATAAAGTTGGTGCTGGCTTTTGACCCAGCACAAATCAGCACAGATCCATCAAAGGCTGAGCTATTGCAATTTACAGCCTTTTCAGAATCCAGCCCAGAATGCACCAACTTCTGATTATTGTGGTAAAATATCCCAGCTTTGCTGAATTCCTCACTGCAGAACCAAATATAAGAACTGGACATGGAGCTACATTTCTGTATAAGACTTGGCCAGAATATGGACTTTTCTCTCCTTGCAGTATAAAGTAATTGTATTTCAAAGACTGTAGATTCTTTTACAACAGCAGTGACTCCTGTTCAAGCACAAGAAAATATCCTTGATTATAAGTGAAAGAGATTTCTGGTACTTTTTTATGCAAACCCATTTTGCACCTCTCCATTTCTATGGACCAAACACAACTTCTCTGGTGGATGAATTCATGGCTTTCAGAACCATTCTCCCAAGGAGGCTCAGTGGACGTCCAGAGGCAGGAATTGTGCAAGAATGATGCAAGGCAACGAGGAAGAAGTTGCTGAACTAAACAGAAAACATTTATTCCCCCCCATAGCTGGTGAATTCCACCTGGAATATTTTTCTTTATGTTGTTAAAGGAAGCTTGATCATGTTCTGATATTTTTTTGCTACAATAATCAGTGCATCAGTACTTCAGACTATTGTGAGGGGAAGTATTTTAGCCCAGAGACAGGCAATAAAAAGGAATGTGAACAAATAACGACTAAGAGAGCAGGATACATTCTTCATGTAAATCAAAGTTGTTCCAGAAAAGCTGAAAGAGAGGTTGCTATTTCCAACTGAGAGTCAACTGAAAGTTAATGGGGACATCACTAAAGATCACAGACAAATGGGCACTGTACTTTTAATGAATATTTTATTCATGTCACCTTTAAATTAGTTACATTTGATAGGATGATAATGTAATGCAAAATGGCTTCCTCCCCAGACCATTTTAGGTGGAGGCTAGATCAGAATTTAATTTTAGGCTAATGCCAGGTCAAAATTAAATTTAAAAAAAATTATGGTTGGAAAGTAATAAATCCAAAGTGACCAATGGAAAAAATATTAAGTTAATGAGATGTGCAAGCCATTTAGAAAAGCACAGATATTTTATATGACATATATTTTTCTTAGCTGGAAACAAGCCATTTTAATACCTGGTGATAGGGATGAAAATTGGGAAAGGAGAAGGGAGCACTCTTGAAGTTATTGCTATCAGGCCTTGAAAAAAAAATGAAGATCAATGCAAAAAGCTCATGGTGGGGATATTCATCATTTCATCAGCAAGCTTGGTAACAACTTAAAACCCCTAAATTCCCCTTTAGGTATTTAAATGTGTGTTCTGCTGCTCAGGGTGTTGTCACTCACATACACCAAGGAAAAGATTTCCAAATTGGGTTCAGCAGCTGCCCTGAAACCTTGAAGTTGGGATCAAGTAGTCTCATCCCTCTCTTTTCTTCGCTCCATCCTGAGCTGGCACACACAAACACCCAGGAACACACGGGATCTCAGAATCCACATCTGCTCTCGCACAGCCTCACCAGTCCCATGGACACTGTGCTTCCCCTCCTTCCTCAAAAAGGAATGAAAAAGGACACCCAGAGACCATGTCAGAAAGAGTTATTACAGCAGATATTTCTTAAGTCCAGCTATGAGAAAGTTCATCATCATTTGTAGAATGCAACAAGTAAAAAATGTCAAACCCTGTAAAGGCAGAGCAGAAGCTGTGAGTGGGGGACTCAGCAAGAGGAATGTGCTCCTCTGAAATGAGGTCTGAGTGTGCCAACCCAGCTCCTGGGACAGGAAGAAACTCATTTCACGCACAGACATTAAACTGCATCGTGATGTGAAACCACAGAGTGCAATGGTTCCCTGCAGTTTGGGTTTGTGACTATTGTCACAAACAGGAAATACACCCAGGGAGTTTCACAAATGGAGTAAATCACCTGATTCCAAGTTATTTCTGGATATTCTGCTGGCAGCACTGCAGCTGATTAATCCAACCATGTCTGCTACTTTTCAATGTGAATCTGCTGCACTAGCCGTGCCACCAGAGCTGTGACACTGGCTAATGGACTGCAGCCTCCCTGGAGCCTCCCTCCAGACCATTTGCAAACTGAAGCCATGGAGAAGAGTGTCTTCCCACCCATCAAGAAGCACACAAAGTTACTGTGATGTTTCAGCAGCCACTGGGGCAAATTTTGGGTGGAATTTCAGCAGTGGGACTTATTTGAGAAAACCCAAAGTGAAAATAGGCACGTGGATGGACATGGCTTCCCCATCTCCACAGAGCAATGAGAGGAGGGGTCAGAGCCCAGCAGGAGCCAAGGCATTGTTGCAGTTTGCTCTCCTCACTGCACAGCTCACTGATAAGCTGCAGTGGTCATCAGGATTACTGATTTACTTTCTGAAGGGGGATGTGTGAATGCTGGCTTTAAGCAATCTCTTCTCAAAGCTCAGTTTGATAATCCTTTTCAAGCTTTTATTTAAACTCTCTAAGAGAAAAAAGCAAGAATGAATTAGAAGCTGGAAGAACACAAAGAAGCTGGAAAGAGAAGATCAATAACTCCCATGCAGAGCAATAAACAAACTGGAACAATTACAGTGAGAGATGGTTATTGATCAATATCAGGAGCAGCTCATATAGCAGCACCTCTGTTTATACCAAACCTCAATTATATTCTTACTTGCTCATAATAATATAACTGCATTCTACAACTTTTATCAGCAGGGAAATTTTAATTCCCTTTTATTAGTGAATAATAACCATATGTTCCTGGTGGCTCTCAGCACATTTCCATATCAGCCAGTCCCCACTGTCCCTGTGGAGCTGGAACCTCTCCCACAGCCTGCAAAGCTGAGTTGCAGAAAAGTGAACTGACCCCCTGAGGCCAAGGGCAGGGGCAGAACAGGGCAGATCTGAGCTCTGGGGACTTGCTCTTCTGACAATTACAGCCCCTGGGGACCTCCTCAGCAAGAGGAGACTCTTTCAACCAAGAGCAAAAATCATCGCCTGTAAGTCAAGACAATGAAACACCAACTAAACATCAGCTCAGCAGAAGTGTCCCCCAAACAGAGCCACCTGCCTGACCTTGGGATTGAAAGAGATTCCAGCCCCTCCTGTCAGTGCCAGCACTGCCTTGTGCAAACAGCTGAGGTGTGTAATTCTCTCTGAGCCAGGACATTCCCTCCCCTCACCTGCTCTTGCCTGGTCTGTAAAAACTCTCACGCGCTCAGATTTTGTTCAATTACACGAGTCTGAGTAAAATTTAAGTTTCTGCTGGTTGGAACTTGGTGGTTTGGACTTAATGAGATGTATCAGCACTGACACAGCTTTTCCTTTCTTGGGAAATGCCTCCCTCATTGATGTCTACAGTAAGTGGGTTTTAATTCAAGGTATCCGTGTCAATCCTCCAGCCTGTCTCCGTAAAATCTGACATATAAGACAACTTGCTAAAGAATAATGAGCTGAAGTCTGTCCTCTTCAAAAGTTTCTCTACGCAAGTAAGCTCACCTTTAAAATAAAATCAAAAATCCCAGAATCCTATCCACAAATCATATTGAAAACTGAAAGGGTGAAGAATTAGACCTGGCTGAAAGTTGACCCCCCAAAGTTGACAAGAAGTAAAATAATTTATGATAAATGAATTTTTCCCCCCAAGAGTTTGAATGATACCATTTTAATAAAAAACTGTCAGTTTAACCAACTTCTCCATAAATATTGGTGAAAATATCTATAGCCAAGAGATTGTCCTTAAATTTTAATTTCAAAAAAAGCGTAGATTTTCATTTTACTGTCAACAATTTCAACAGGAGAAATTTGCTGCAGCATCCTGAGAAAAGCCCTGACGTTGATTTCATGTCCTATTTTTGTTGTATTGTATTATAAGCTTTACCTTTATTTTAAGCATCCACTGTGCCTTTCCACTTTAGTTTTTATTCTGATCCAGCCCTCTGCTGTCTTGACATTCAGGTGTTCTTCAAAGATCTGTCCCTGATTTCCTTGTAATCCTTACACAAAATGGACAATATGCTAAGGAAAGCCGCCTTGCAAAGTTGCCAAAAGAGCAATTCCAATCTAATTAGGAGTTCGTAGTGCTTCAGTGAAAGCAGCACAAACACTGTTAATATTCACTGCATCTGCTTTGTCAATAACTCCCACTGAATCCCCCAATTTATAAGAAAAATCAGGAAACTATTGGATTCCATGACACTGATAGATCTATCAGTATTCATTGCCCCCATCCTCTGCAACACGAGGCACAAATGCCAATAACTCTAACAGTCCCTTAAATGCTGAAGGATCATTATTAAAGTGTGCTTGGCATCCCTGGTCATTAATTATAATCTTGTGCACATATGCAGTGTGATTGCAGGAAATAATCAGCTTTGTCTGCCAAATTGGCAACATTTAGAAACTAATTTGTTATGACATACCATCAAAGATATTTAAACAACAAACCCAAAGCTCTGCTGCACTGTGCACACTGTTAAAATATCAGATCACATCATTAAAAAATAGTTAACATATCCGAGGGGAGGTAATATTTATCCTTGAACCCTGGTTCAAGTGGAATTTCCAGAAAGAACAGTTATATCCTTTCTCCCTCGCAGTTCACAGGAGAGGGAACTCTGCAGAGTGACGGCCGGGCGGGGGAGGGAGTGACTGGGATTACAGCCGGACCCGCTGTCACTCAGGAGCTATTAAACAGCCATTGAATAAATGTTTGCCAAGAGCAACGCTTGCCCGGGATTACCGCACTAGCCGGGATGCCTGCACATTCCTTTAGAGCCTTCGAACTCATATTTATCTGTCTCATTTCTCTTCCAGCCCCTGCTGCCACTCTCAGGTGCTCGGCCAGCAGAAGGGTGTGAGCACCTCCAGCCTTGGGGCCGTGCTGCGGGCAGGGAAGGGCTCAGCCCGGCTCTGCCAGGGCAGCCCGGGAGGAGCCGAGCTCCCAGCAAACTCCTGTGACCTTCCCCCAGTCCGAATTCCTGCTCACGGGACAGCAATTTATTCCTTGGTTTCTTCATATTGCTCCGGACAAGGGCAGTTCCTGCAAACCACCTGAAGGAACAGAGGGACTCCCATAAAACCCCTTTGTGCTGCTGTCTCACAGTTTGGGTTTTCCCTCTGGGCAGCACAGGTCCTCTGAGGAGGAGCAGAGAGCTGCACTGCAGATTTCCTGCCACAGACAGAGCCCAAGCTTTGATATTTCAGCTGAGCACTGGGACAGGACCAACACTGATGCTGCAGGACACAGGCTGCTCCTGGGAAAGGGCTAATCCTGGGAAAGGGCTAACCCTGTGTCTTGGTTTGGACAGATGTCTACTAAGGAAGGCAGGAGCCTCCCCCAAATGGAAAATGTAAACCCCCTCCCTCCGAATTGTTATAATTTTGAAATTAAGGGGGCTCTCAGGTAAAGATATGGGAGCAGGAATAACAGTTCTTTATTAGGGAAGAAAAAACGAAAAAAAAACCCCAATGCAGTAATACAAAACAATACTGACAGAGTCAGAATAGGATGTAAACCCCCTCCCTCCGAATTGTTATAATTTTGAAATTAAGGGGGCTCTCAGGTAAAGATATGGGAGCAGGAATAACAGTTCTTTATTAGGGAAGAAAAAACGAAAAAAAAACCCCAATGCAGTAATACAAAACGACACTGACAGAGTCAGAATAGGACGTGACACCCTGTGGGTCAGGGTAGTGGCAGCAGTCCCATTCCATGGTGGCTGCAGCCCTCCATCAGTGCCAGGTGTGCTTCTGTTGGAGCAGGGATCCTGGAGAAGGGTGGAGTTTTCCTCTGAAGGTCCAAGGGTGGTGTAGGTGGGCCTGATCTTCCCCTGGGAATCCAGTGGAGAAGGGCTGTTCCTCTGGGAATGCAGTGGAAAAGGCTGCCTGTGATGTTCCAAATGTCAGATTCTATCCAGGTGGGAATGCTTGGCTCCTCCCCCAGGGTGGAGCATCTCCCAATGGAATTTTATCAGCCATGCAGGGATACTCAGTGGCCATGAACAGAAGGTATCTCCCCAGAGGGAGGATGGGTTGTGGAAGAGATAAAGAAAACTGCCCAATGAACAGAACAGAACTGCCCCATTAGATTGGAATAGAATACACACACCCATTTCAAACCAAAGACACCCTGGGAAAGGGTTAATCCTGGGAAAGGGCTAGGCTGTGCAACAGGTTGGCATCAGGGAGGTGACAGATCCCAGACACTCTCATGTCTGTCAGGGTGAGCTCTGAACCTGTGCATTGACACTTCCAAGGCTCCGGATCAGGAGCTTGCAGTGGAATGTAGGAGACCATGGAATATCCCAGGGCTTGCCAGGCTCACATGGATATTAGAGGGTGCATGAGGTTTATTGTGTTATGTGGATACATAATGGGATTTCTTCTCTCAGGTCTATGGTCAGAGTATTAAAATATGCATCAAAATAAAACCAGAAATTAAATGTTGAGCTACGCTTTCATCCAGGAAACAAAACTCTCCTCTTTTTCTACATAAATGAGCAGAGTGATTTAAAAACGGCAAATTGCTTGTCTAACATATTTTAAAGGAAACAATTGTTTCTAAATTGACATATGGCTCTAGTTTTTATTAAGAGAGCCAAATAGGATGCTTTTACTTAGAGTAAGAAGTGAACTTGCAAATTTTCTGCAGTCTTTTCTGACACTTTTTTTTCTACATTCTGCATCCTTCAGTGAATTTTTTTAATTGTTTGTGTCCCCTCCTGTGGCAGGAGTTCATCAGCCCAGTTAAAGGTGAGGATGGAGAATCCAAGGAAAAGAGACAAGTGAAAACACTTAACCATGGGATTACTTCTCCTTTCCTACAGTAATGACTGTTCACTCTGGCAGACAGGACTTCAACAGAGTATTTTGTTTCATTTTTGTGATAATTTCTTATTCTTTTCCCATGTTTTCTCAGAATCCAGCATTCCATATTACTCGAACAGCAGTTAAGAAATCACAGTTTTGTGCAAATCCATTTCCCCAGATTCTCAATTGCTGTCATCAGCCACTGAACCAACAATAATATCTTTTCTTTCTCAGGGTATTTTGTAGCTTGTAACTTATTTAATAAAAAAGTCCTTTAAAATGCTCAAAAAGATACAATATCTTTTTCATAACATAATTAATGTTACATTTCTTTACACACAGTTTTGAAAACTATGGGTTGCAAGGATACTTCTTGAAATAAGAGATAATAAAATGACCTCAAATCCATTGTCATGGAAAGATAAACTGTATCAAAAAGTACTTCAGACTATTAATGACTCTTATATCAATATTCCTGAAATGTTTCCATATTTTCAAAGAGAAATAATAGATATAAACTTGTAATTTGTACCTGAAAAATGAAGTAAATATTTTCTACATAACTGTAGAGATTTCATGGCATTATTAGCCTTTAACCTTTTCAAGAGGACACATTTTACCTTGAAAAGTTCTACTACAATATACTTCACTAAGGCCAACAGTTAAATTATATAACAGCATGGATATAATTATTTTCTTCTTTTTTCTAATTTGGATGGAAGTTAATCAGCAGTTACATAAAGGACTGATACACTGGCCTTGGAAAAAAATGTCCTATCAAGGAAACCTTTTGAAAGGAAGTGTCCAATAAACATCTTTTTCTTAGGTTGGAAATGGGGGTGTTTATTCTATTTCCCATCTGTTAGAGGTGGGGCAGTTCTCTTCTGTTCATTGGGCAGTTTTCTTTATCTCTTCCACAACCTATCCTCCCTCCAGGGAGACATCTGCTGTTAATAGGCCATTAATAATTATCTTCTGTTAATGGACCACGGAGTGTCCCTGCATGGCTGATAAAATGATATCATTTAATTGGGAGATGCTCCACCCAGGGGGAGGAGCCAAGCATTCCTACCTGGATATAATCTGATATTTGGAAAATCACAGGCAGCCTTTTCCCACTGCATTCCCAGAGCAGCAGCTTTATTCTCCACTGCATTCCCAGAGGAGGACCAGGCCCATCTACACCACCACTGGATCTTCAGAGGAAGACTTCTACAGGATCCCTGCTCCAACAGAAGCACACCTGGCACTGCAGGAGGGCTGCAGCCACCACGGAATGGGACTGCTGCCACCACCCTGACCCACAGGGTGTCAGGTCATATTCGGACTCTGTCAGTGTCGTTTTGTATTACTGCATTGTTTATTTTATTTTTTCCTAATAAAGAACTGTTATTCTTACTCCCATATTTTTACCTGAGAGCCCCCCTTAATTTCAAAATCATAATAATTCAGAGGGAGAGGGTTTACATTTTCCATTTCAGGGGAGGCTCCCTGTCTGCCTTCCTTAGCAGACACCTGTCTTTTCAAACCAAGACAATCTTCCACTGGGAACCAAACCAAATTAACACAAGTCCAACACACCTCAGCCAGGCTGATGTGTTGCCCCTGTGACCCAGAGTGTCAGGACAGTAGTTCTGTACCTATTTCAGTGGAGGCAACTCCCAAAATGAACTGCCTGAGGAGAAAACACAGGAGTGATTCAATCCCCATGAACTCCAGCCCTACTGGGCTCATTTTCCGCTTCCTCACGACAGCATGGAGAGGAGCTCCAAAGGCAGGGGTGGCTCTGACATTCAGAGCACAGGAACAGAAAGAGCTCCCCCTCTGTGCCAAGCCCATGGAAGAGCTCCTGTAATTCCAGTGCAGAGCCCAGGATGAGAAGGTGCTCTGAGGAGCTGGGAAGACTGTAAGCACAAGGACAATCTCCTCGAGTGCCCGTCTCTCTCCTCGCCATCCCCATCTCTCTCCTTTCCAGTGCTTTAATCACTCTTGTCATTATTCTCTCAGCACTCTCCCGCTGTCATTATCCTCTTGAATTATGGAGATGGGAGGAGAGCTGCACGCAGGGAGTTTGCCAGCAGCAGTCACACAAGCACCAAAACCAGGTAAAAGAACCTCTCTTGTTCTCTTGAAATTCTCTTTTACATTCATTCAGGAATTTCATTAGCCCTTTTGGCTGTGGTGGCTTCTCAGAGCTCACATCTACCTGGTCATCCACAACAAACAAAGGGATACACATTATATCCTGCCATTCCCCACCAAAAAATTCTTGAATAATGGCTGGAATGGGAAGTATTTCATTATCATTCTCCTGCCTAAACACAGAACAAGAATACTTACTGGCAATGGCAGCATCTTTATTCTATACTTGGATGATTATTCCTAAATATTCCCCTTTGCTGTCTCATCCCTGACTGTTCCAAGCTGAGAGGTCTTTAGTTCAGCCCTTCAATGCACAACAGTTCTTCCAACAAACACTTTTCCTTTACCTACAGGCACACGATCCTTGCATGCTCCTGAATATTCCCTAAAGGTAAGGTACAGCACCACTCCTGATTTAACATTTCCTGTTAATTTGAATTAGGGGCCAGCTGGATGTAATTGACACATCAGGTGTCATTTGGCACAATAAACTTCTTGGAGTGACATTATGAGCAGTTATCACATAGATATCCCAACTTGCCCAGCTTAAATAAGGAAGGAAATTAGAACTCAGCATCCCGTTCTTTTAATACTGATAATACTTATCCAGAAAGTTCCTAAGGCTGTTGGGAGGGTTATTTACTTGCTGTGCCAAAGTTAATTCTCTGGAGTGCTGCATAATGGATTGGTAATGTTCTCCTCATTTTCATCACCACAGAGAACACTTCATTCATTTGCAGTAGAAAATAAACTTGTTGAACACATAAGATGGGCATTATTTACAACTTTCCAAATTCAGAAAGAGAAGTCATTCTTCTCCACAAGCAAAACATTTTGCCAAAGAGACACATAAAATGGAAATATGTTTGTTTCTCCCAAATGCTGAAGGCTTGTCTGCAGATAAAAATACAGCACACTCTGCCTATAACTACAACTACTTCTGTACAGGCTCCAGTAACCAGCTACAGTCACACAAAATTAGCTGCTCCATTGCAGTAACATATATAAAATGCTTGTATATTAAAAACCTAGAATTTTAAAAGTCTTTGTCTTGCTCCAGGAATCCTAATGCCTATTTCTTAGATCCTTGGGGAAATTAGGAAGCTACTAGACAAGATAATGCTTTGAAGCTGTAATTTAAAAGGTTTTTTTAAAAGAAATTCTTTCTTTTAATTTTTTCTTCCCAAAGAACTTGGCATATTTTAAACAGAAAATTATAATAATAATTATGGATATATTGACCTCTTTGTACTCTTATGCTGGCCACTCAAGTGAAGTAGATTTAACCAGCTCCCTGAAGGTTTCCGTGTGCCGTGGCACTTCTTGCATTCATCCTGCAAGCCGCCTAACGCACCCTAAGATTTGAATCACTAAGGAAACATTTCCCAGGCCATTTTGTCACATGCTGTGACAAACTGAACAGGAATAAACCACCCAGACAGCCCCAGCCTGGCTGTGGACACAGTGCACTCCCCTTTGGGGCTATAAGAGCCCAGCCTCCAGCTGCAGCTTTCAGTGAAGATGATGCAAGGGAGGTTTAAGATTTTTAACAGCACTGTTTAATTTTTCACTCAATAAAAATGGACAGGCCCCATCTGCAATATAATTTGCACTCCTAATCTCACTGAGTAGCTCTCTGATGCTGCTGAGGCTTTGAATGAAGCACAAGTCATGATCCAAAGCCATTTGATATTGGTGAAGAGCTTCAAATCAACTGTCAGGCTTTGGATTAGGCCCCAAAGGTGTGATTTTAGGAAAGCTGAAGGACAACAGAGGTACCTGAGTGCCACATAACACACTAATACTGATTACAACCCTACACTAAACTGTAGGGTTGTAATGTAAATAACTAAAATAAAAGGAAACACCGTCTTTGCAAAATAAAAAAGCACAAACCCAACTATACCTGAGACACAGCTGAGCTGTACTCAGTTTAACTTCAGAGATCAGGAAAATATCTGGGGCTTTGGCATTATTACAATAATAATCAGAGGAAGCTGTGGGGAAATAACTTGACTTTAAATTTCTTATGCAACTTTTCTTTCTTTTCCTTTCAGCCAGGAAATGTTATGTCTCAGCCTGTAGCTGGAAATACAGACAATGAGTGGACATACAAAAATAAGAACCAGTTCCTGTACTCTGGCATTAAGGCCATCTGCTGCAACTCACACATTACCTCTTAAAGATCTGGCACATTTTTTCTGGATAAACCAAAGCAAAAAGGGGTGTGTGAGTGGGAGAATAGATCATGGATTTGGCACCTGTGTCAATCTAAGTGATGCAATTGAGATGTTCCTCCACTGAAATCCTACACTAGGACTGTCAATGGCAGATAAAGAGCTCACATTACTTTCAAGAATAAGAACATGATTCACAATAAAATACACTTTGGATTGAAAAACTGCATTTATGTCCAGGCTTAAGCACAGAAAAATCAGTTTCCTAACACTCTATCTCTGATCTGAATGTCCGTTCTTCACACATGTTGTGCCCATTTAAGTCAAGAGATTTACCACAATGAAAGAGAAGTGTCACCCCAGAGGCTTCACTGTGTTTATGTGCTTAAAGAGAGAAAAAGAGAGAAAAAATGAATGAATGTCCTTTTCTTATACCTTTCTGTTGTCTCACTAACATGCAAAGGTCTATTATACCCACTAAGTTCATTTCCCAGTCCTGGCAAACAAGGACTTTGCATTGATGTGTAGAGATAAATAAGTTTTAATCATCATTATCATTAAAGAATTAAATGTCCCATCAATACAACACTGAAGTGGTGAAAGGAAGTTTTAAAATGGGATATCCTGTGGTATTTCTCACGACTGGTTTTAAACCCTTCTTGCACACACATTTATATACACCTTTATTAACCAGTCACCCAGAGTAGTAACAACTCTCAGGGTCTCAGCCCTGAGAGTCAAAAAAGTCAAAGAAGTCTGCTTGGAAGAGTCTTGAGATACTGACACAAAGATGGCACAGGAAAACAACTCTCCTCCCTTCCCAGGAACGGTACATTCCTTTGGGGGAGGATTTAGAGAGCAACAGTGAGAGGACTTTGTGAAGCAGCTTCATGTGTTTAGAAAGAAAAGATGAAAAGAAAAAGGAGCTGGTGAGTCTCTTGGTCCAGCTCATGCTGAGCAAAAGGAAGTGCTCACAGTAGAATCCAAATACACCTGTTAGGAAGGCAGAGAAAGCCCAGGAAAAGCTTTCACAGCTGATGGGATCAGGGAAGGAGGGAGATGTCAGCCACATTTGATATTAAACACAAGCAGTGGGCACTCAAAAGCAGATTCATTTCTGTGTGCCAGAGGGGGAACGGCAGAGCTGGAGAGCATCAGGCCTTGAGCGAGTGAGCAAACTGCAGGACATGAATTCACCTCATGTGCTGCTGTGCCACCACCCCCTATGCCCAGTAACCAAGCTGGTCCTTGAAAACACTTTTAATTTCACCTGCTCTTCTTGACTCACACCAAGCTTGAAGGATTTCCTTTAGCCAGGGCTGGTTCTCAAGGCAGACAGATCTAGAACTCTGTGGCAGCATCCCCAATGCACAAACTGCCTCTGCACCACTCCATTCCTGAGCTATCCAAGAGCTGACCCTGCCTTTCTTCCCAACCACATCTTCAGGATCAGCTGGATCACTCCTGCAAAAGCTTTCCAAGGCAGGAGCCTCAGGAGACAGCTGGAGCAGGCAACTTGTGCTCAGGCAGTTGAGGTTTGCAAAACTGTGAGCGACTGAAGATGGGTCAGTGCCACCCTCTCTGCTCTGACACTGCTGCTGTCCCCAGCCCCTGCAGGTGTCACCCACACGTGCCTGGGGCTCACAGCACTCATCCTTCCCTCCTCATAAAAACAGGAGCAATGAATGACCTCCAAAGCAGGGGGTAGATGTGAACAGCAGTTGAAAGTGTGTAAGAAATGAAAACATTATTTATGATTCAAATACCTGAAGTACAAAACCTTTTGTCTTCTGTTTAAATACTGGGAGATTTCACTGCAGTAACCAGCTAACCTGTGCCTGGACTTCTGGATCCTAAACCTTCTGTCTAATCCCATTCATTCCTATTTGTCCCTTTTGCTAATATTGGCCTTTTTAATCTCCCTTCATTTGGAAGCACCAGCCCTCCCAATACCTTTAACCACCCTCATTGCACTTTCATTGAAATCAATGGGGCTTTGCAAATTACCATTGTAGAGCCGAATCCATTATGCCCATTACAGATTTAAAAACATGATGACAAGAAGCTCATCTGCACACACAAATCCCTCTCTTCTGCTGTAAATAACTCAGCCAGATCATTTTTTAAATCCTGAAGTGCCTAAATTATAGACTAACAATATGCAAAATTTAATCTTCAAATAAGTCTCTTACCTTTTTTTTATAGCTCAGATAACACAGTACTTTTCACAGACTCAGCTAAACTGTGATAGCTTTTGTTTGTTTTCTCCTGTTTCTTGTCTAAAAATGGATAAAGGCATGTCAGGCCAATTTAATTTAAATGGGATGTTCGGTGGCTGAGAAGTGAAGTGGCAGAATTTCGGTTCTACATAATGTTAATAAGGAGAATTAACAACCCAGCATCACTGCACAGCCCTTCCAAACAGGCTCTGACAAACTCCTAACCACATCAAAAACCCCATTTCCCCTCATTAGTGCCAGGCCTGCGCCAGCAGGGAGGGAACTGGCAGACTCAGCTCCTTGGACATCTCCAGGCAGAGGCTGATTTCACCTGGGACACCTCGGAGGCTCCAGACTGATCTCTGGAATTTTCTCCAGAGCCTTTCTTGACCATGTGGCTTCCTGTCCCCGTCCCATGAAGCCTCAGGAGCTATGGATACCCGGAGCTGGTGATTTTCTTCCAGCTGTACCTTCCAAGCCCCTCAGTGCCGTGCCAGCACAAGAGAGGAATGAAAGCCCCCAGCTGCCACGCCCTGTGCCATGGATTTGGGGACTTCCTGCTGCCAAGGGTGTGGCAGAGTTTTCATTTGTGCCCCGGGGCTGGTGCAAGGAAGGGAAGAGGAGGATGAAATGCAAGTGAAACACGGGGACAGGGAAAGTGTGGGAGCACAGATGCTGTTCCCTTTTCTGGGGTGTCTCCTCCTCCCAGGGGCTGTGGACACCAAGGACACGTCCCACAGGCCCCAGGTCCAGTGACATGTCCCGGGAGGCCACTGTCACCTGGCCAGCAGAGCCCTCCTGTGAGCAGCAAGCCAAGATGCTGTGGAAGGAATAAAGCAGTTTTCCCCAAGGAACTCTCCTCCTCCTGTGGGTGGGAATGATTTAGCCCATTGTGCAGTCTCCACCACTGTGTAATTTATATTCACTGGGGTGCCAGAACTGCACAGTCTCCTCTAAATATAAGCAATTAACTCCCATTAGCATTAGTGGGAATCACTCAGGAGACTATCCACCATTATTGATTATCTCGTTTTTTGTACCAACCCAAAAAAATGTACAAAGAGAAGAAAATCACATAGTTAGTGGCTTTGGCTAAGTTAAGGCAGGCAAATAAGATTCATTATCATTCTTCAGCTAAACAGTGGGGCTTATTAGAATGTAGTTCATTTACATACTTTGATCTGATGGGTGTAGATACCTAATTATACAGCAGCCAGCAACTTATTTTTGATGTTTTTTATTAATTAATATTCAGCATTATAATTAAATGCTCAGGCTGCTCTTCTGCAATTTCTTTTTTTTTCCTTGTTGTTGTTGTTATTTCTAACACAAAAATAACTTTTAAAATGTACCTGTGAAGTCCACGACTAGCAACACCATGCAATGAAATGTACTCCATCACTTGTAAAAAATGTGGCTGTGAGGGCTAAAATCTGTGTGCACATACCCAGATTTTGATTTCTCCCCCACTGGGATGGAGTAGAGGCTACAGAAGTTAGGAGATATTGAAGGTATCACCAATCTGACTCTGCCAGAGGTCTCTTCTTCTGAGCAGCTCAGAAGTCTCCTCTGCAAAGCAGAAATCTCTGCAGGAAAAGGGATATCCATCCTGCTAAAACTCCAGGAATTGCCTGATGATTAGGTCATTAAATAAATCAGCCATGAGAGCTGAATTATGTACAGATCACTATAAAAGAAATAATGGAATAAATAGCAAGTGAAGCTCACTAAGCCTTGGAATACAAAGAACTTCTTTCCTGAGCAGACAGTGCCAAGCAAGCTGAAAAATTAATTTACTATTTGTTCCCAGTTTTGTTATGATTGGTATCTTCACAAATCTGAGCCATTTGCATGCAAGTTCACAATTATCCTCTGAGCCTGGTAATGCCCTGTCATTCACCTCCAGGGATTTATGTCAGGATCCAACTCGGTTCCTAAGTGATCTTCCAGTGGGAGAGAATGACAGCACCATTATAGCTCCCTCCAGCAGGTGATGGTAATGATATTATTATTCCCCTGATCAGCTTGGAGATGATTGTTTGAACTTTATGAGTATTAATAGAGAAAATAATAAAGGTATTAATATTTGAAAGCTCTCTGTATTGTGTTTAGTATCATATTATTGCTACATTTTATGGCAAGTACTTTGACATTTCAGTGAATTTCCATTTACAGTATTACCACTATAATCTACTCTTTTTATAATTGCTTCTGGATACTTGTAAGGTTTAATTTCTGGTATTTCCTCTCAATAAAGAGACCTGCATATGAAATTAATATACAGTTATTCTCACAAACTTACATTGTTAGCCTAGAACTGGGGGGGGCTTAAAATAGCTGAAAATATTCTGTGTGACTACTGGAGCAAATAAACCTTATTGACTTCTGGGGTTCCACAGTGGCCAAGATTGCTTCTAATTCTGCAGAAGTATCCTCTCCATCAACAATATCCACGGAAAAGGGCAAGAGCTGCTGAGCAGCCCTGGCTGAGATTTTCAGAAGAAACCTCAGGATGGAGAAAAACACATCCAACAATCTCCCTGTGCTGAAAAAGAGTCAAAAAGAGTAGAAAACATTCCATCCAGGAAAAGGCAGCAGGCATAATGACTGGGTTGGGATGGGGCCATCCCACTTGGATATAATCTGGAATTATTTGATGGAGTGAAACAGCTGCTAAAGAGCCTGGGAAATGAATTATCTGGATTTGCCCTTTGCCAGGGGCTGGGCCAGGAAGAAATGCAGAGAGGAGCAATGCAGATGGACTTAGTGAAGCTACAGCTTGTGAGGAAGATAGGAAAGATACAGAGCACATGAACCAGAATTTGTACCTCATTTCTGGCTTGATGTTGCTTTTTGAAAGCATTCTAGCAAACACTTGCCCTGTTCCACATGAACTTCTTCAGAGCAGTGTAGCTGCTCCTGCAAAACTACAGATTTCATGCAAATATCTGCACAGAATTCTGAGTCGCCTCAATTCTTCTTGTAACAACTTGCACAAAATTAATAAAGCTACAGTTTTGTAGAGTGACAAGACCATATATTCTGACTGCTCAAACCCTGTTTTTCTAAAGGGAAATAAAGAGAAAACTCTGGCTTTAAGGGAAACACCAGCAGCAGTCTGATCAGTCTGCCACCTCCTTAGTTTTATAAGTGAGCATCAAAAAGGAAATGAAGATGGTAACTATTTCTCCTTTTGAGGCTCAGCTTAAGCTGGTTTTTTTTGCTTTACTCTCTCAGTTCCAGAGCAGCTTGTAAATCAATGTCAGACACATCACGTGAGAGATCCTCCATGAAGTGTTTACAGAACTGTGTGATACCCAGTGAGATGCACAGAAAATACCTCTGGTATTTCATATTGCCAGGAGCTCTCCTGGGAACCACTCCCCACCCAGCCTTCCCAGGCAAAAATGAGGTGTGATGAGGGATGGCAGACGTGCAGGGGAAAGGATTTAAACAACAGCCAGGTCACTCTGTGACTCATGGCACAGGATAATGGTGGCTCCTGGGAGCCCTGACCACCCATGACCACCTGTAGAGATGCTTTTAAACAGAAGAGACAAAGAGTGTTTATGAGAAGGCCAGGGTTATTAAATACAGCCTGGATCCAGACATCTATTTCAGACAAAGGGCTAAGCCCCAACACTCAAGAAACTCTTTTGGTTTTAAGTTTTGCTCTTAAAATTCTCACTGTGTAAGGCATGAGATTAGGAGGTCAGTTCTAAGGATCTGCTATCCAAACACAGGATTCACTTGCATTATGAAATCACCAGGGATAGAATTGAAAGTCGAAACTTCCTCTGCCATGCCTTTATTACCTACCAGCTCATGGAAATGCCAACACCCACGATCCCAGCATTTCCTGTTTTCAGTCAGTTCTCAGCACAGACCCGGACTGAGCATCATTCATTACAGTTTCTTCCCAGCCTTCAGTTTGGCCACAGATTGGCACCTTTGTCTGCAGGCTCTGAGGGCAGGAATTGCTGACATTCCCCAGGAAGTCAGCAAACATTGCTAAGAGAGTCTCATCAGCCCAGGATCTCCTGTGGCTCTCGAGCTCCTGCCTGTATCAGGGCTGAATTTGTGCCAAAGTCAGACTGCAGTAGCAGGAACATTAAAGGAAAGCCCTGGGCAAGCGGCAGCCTCACAACTGTATTTACAATAGCCTCGCTGCCTTTGTCAGGCTTGTTCTCCATGGGATTGCATACCCACTTAAGGTTATGAATTTGATTTATCTGCAAGATTTGGGGTGAGTTTCAATCCTTGTGGAAGCAATAGAACAATGGCACGGAGCAGGAGAAGATCCAGGGAAGATATATCTGCGTGGGAATTCACCACCCACAGCTTTGTCAAGGCCCTGCAGTGCTGATTTGCAGAGCTTTGCAATACACATTTCTTGTGTGGCCACTCCTAAATTAGTTCAGATTTACATCACTGTGGGCAGCACGAGAAAATACAGATCTGAGCCAGCAAAACAAACACGTGTTTGGACTGAGGTGTCAGGAGGCACAGATGGATTGTGCCACCTGCACTACTCATTCTACAGCACGTTCAAGCTAACTTCTGTGGGGTTACATTACAATTAAACTGATTTCCCACAGCATTAATTTCATAGTGAAGTTTCAAATTGCTTAAGGGTCTGTCCAAAATAATGCTGAACTTGGGACAATAAAAAAGTGGAGGCATTTTGAATGACTCAAAAGATGTCACCATGAGACACTGTGTGAGCAGCCTCCGTTCAGTGCAGGGGAACACAGGCTGCACTTTTCCATGGATCGCATGGAAGCAGCAGCCCCAGAGGTGAAGAACTGTCCTTTCCAGCAGACTCCAAAATGCTGCCTATTGTAAAGCTGGAATGCACTTCAAAGCTGTTTCCAGCTGACATTTCAAGTGTAGCTGAAGGCATTTTACATCCTATTGATGCCCTTGGACCACTTGGCAAAGTCTCCCAGTTGCAGGTTCCCAAAATACAATCTGCACCCAACTATTGGATAATACTGAAATAACATCCCCAGCTACATCTTAGGGATGTTCCACTTTCCTGCCATAGACCTAAATCTCGCATTTTTCAAATCAGTGGGAGGTTTGCTTGAGGAAGAAATAAAAGATTAGAGCTGCAGAAAACACAAAGTCAGTAATTTGGCAGCCTGATTTTATAATAATCTTTGTCTAATGATTATTTAATATTGTACTAGGCTATTTAAAAGAATATTCTACAAAGTACTGGAGCTTCCTTTTCAAAGCCTGTGTAAAATGTGATTTGTAATTAGTAGCTTTAGATATGCAATGTGTGTGAGAGAATATTAGTATTCCATAAAAGCTGCTGTCAGTATAAGTTATATGGAGAAGCACAAAATAATATGAATACCTAATAGCTAAAATACTTTATTTAAAATTGATTTGCTAGATTTTATAGAAACTTCACCTGAAGAACTTAGATTTATTTTTTTTCCTTTAAATTCCGTTCTGAATAAATGAGTTAGGAACTATGACTGTAAATGACCTGAGTACTAAGGGAATATATTAAAATTTACTTTTAAGTACTTCAAAGCATTTCACCTTATTCACATATAGATACTGGATTTATTCACCCAGCTTGTTACAACAGCTCTGGAAATTACCACTGTAAACGTTCATTAAGTATTCTGATATTTACAGTAGGTGTCGATGCAGGAAATTCCACTGACTGACGGCAGCACTGACTCTGAGTTTGGAGCGTGGCCCATTCCCTAAAAAGCCCTGGTGCATCCATCACTGTGAATGAGAGGGGACCCAGGTTTTGCTGCACTGTAGCAGTGTGGGCCAGGAGCTCGCCGGGCTGTGCAGCAGAGGGCACTCACACTCTATGGAACAGAGCTCCGCACCGCTGGCCAGCCCCGCTCCGCGCTGCTCTCCCCTCGCTGCACAATTCCACACACATTTTATTCCAACTGCCTCGGAATTATTGCAAGGAAGTTAAGGGGAAAAAAAAAAAAACAAACCACGATTTATTTGCTCATACCTATGAAACCTCCTCACGCACATCCTAAGGTCTCAGGGACAATCCTGTGGGTCTTAAAAGGTGCCAATCCTTGAAGAGCTTCTCAACAGGCAGAGGGAGCAGGATTTGGCCACCAGAGAAGCAAAGAACAAAAAATCCTTCTTAAACTGCCTGGACCTGAGGCAAGAATTTTTTTAAGGCAGTAATAACATCTGCACTGGTTGCTCTGTGATCCTGACATGCTGCTACTAAACCGTGAATATGAAAAGAATATCTAAATTAATGAGTCTTGTGTTCCCTAGTGTTGTGCCACGGCTTGATTTCTCCCTTCACAAAGGAGTTTTCTCAGCGCATTCCCTTTCTGTCCTAGATAAAATAATTTCTGATTTTTCATCTACTTATGGAAGGTAATGGCATGGATGAAGAATTTGATGTGTGAGCTACAGATGGCACTGAAAGAATCCAAGAAATCTAAAAATACAGTAAGTTTTACAGGAGAGGTTTCGTAAGGTGGCTGTCTCCTCCTTGACATCACTATTCAGCTGGCTATTGGAATGGGACTAATTTAATTAAGAGAACAGCTCAGATAAAACATTTTTGTCAGATTCCCCAAGTCCTATTCACCTTGCTTGAGAACTCAAGCAAGTCTTCTCTGAAGCAGTCCAGTAGCAGAGCTCCTGTCATGCCAGCTTAGCTGAGCACAGCCACAATAGCAGCAATTGGCACAAAAGAAACTACTGAAGTTAATGTAAAGATTATCATATTATTTTTCCAATCCTGACCCAACGGTCAAGGCAATTGCTGGCAAGAAATTGTTCGTTGCAGTCTTGATCTTTCCCTCTTTAAAAGCCCCAGGTGAGTTTTATTTGCAGTGTTTGGTCCTGGAACCCTCACAGCTTGCCACGAGCTGATGTCATTCCTCTGCTTTCTCAAGTATCTGAAGCAAAAGCAGCTATTTCTAAGAACTAAACAGCAATTGTGGGTTTGGGCTTTTTATTTTTGAGGGTTTTTTGTAAGAAACATAAGAAGAATGGTGAGACCATAACATAGTTAAAATACAAACCAGGTTGTTAATTTGACTGTGCTCCAGTCTCTTCTAGCATGAAACTTGATTTCCTAATAATAAATTTCTATCTGGTTTCTGTAGGTAATCAAATACCACAAATACACTTTGCATTTTAAAAATAATGGTGTATTTTAGAGGAAAGAGAAAAAGCTGGAGAAGATGGGTTTGTGGCTAAACAATAGAGTTCTTCAGATTCCAAAAAGAACCGCTGGATTCCAGAAGTGCTGGGGAATGTGTGGTGGGGAAAGGTGGGAAAAGAAAGGGAGCCAAGGAGAAAAGGGTTAATAGAAGTTTTCCAATCTAACATTCTCAAAATAAACACATAAACAACGAAAAAAAGCCTCTATCTGACCAAGGGAGAAGAGTGTTAGAAGGATGTAATGGAATCCCTGCAGCATTTCAAACTCTACTTCAAATCTAGGTCTCTTTCCACATCCCATGTTCATTGCTCGCAGCAAAACTGGGTTCCTTTAAAGAGCATGTCCCTTTATCATCATAGAACCAGCAGTTTCAGATTTCATACTTGTGATCTCAATAGCTGGCGGGAATTTATATTCAGAACACAACTTTGGTGTATAAAACTGGGGAGGAATCTCAGACAATGTCTTTGTGTATCACCCAGCAATCTGAGGGGGGACCGGGTATTTTAGCTGTCCCAACATTGTTTTTCAGATGTTAGGGGAAAAAAGAGGAATACTAAACAAACAAGCAAAAAATTGCTTTGTGTACTGTTTGAGAAATAGTAAGGATGGGCCACCATTAACTGTTTAGTGCTTTTTTGCTGAGGAACTGTTTCCTAAGGAAATGTGCTGGCTGCAGCCTTTCAGCCTTGCCTGGTAAAGCCTTCAGTGAAGAAATCCCTGGCTTAGTACCTCTAAGTGTGTGTGTATGCACATACAAACACTCACACTGCTCATTTACCCTAATTAACACTCCTAACTGCAATTTCACCTGGTTTGATAACATGTAAGGGAGCCTGCTCAAATGTCAGTCTTCCTTGGGCACCAGTTTTTGTGCAGTCGTGTACAAAGGATTAGTGACACACTCAGGTGCACACAACGTTCTTGGGACTTGGCAGGACTAAGCTCAGAATGTTTTTCTCCTTCAAAACTCTTTAAAAATCCTGATGGCACTTTTTGCCCTCTTTTCTCTACAAACTATTTCCAAAAGAGACACAGGACACAGTGTTCAAGCCTTAGTGTTTCTTTTCTAGTGGTTCAGCTTAAAACAAGTCATCTTTGTATCCCCCTAAACAGATTAAAAAAAAAATTCCTCCACCACCCTGAGAAATGCATATTAATAAAAACAAATATGAACCCACTTTCCCCTTATTTTTATTTTTTTCCCTAGTGAGGCCTGCAGTCAATCTCATGTAAAAATCTCTGGGAAAAATGGAAAAGTGAGAGCAATGGCAGACGTTGCTGTACCCCTCACCCCACAATGTAATGCCAAAGAAGAGCCCTGAGCTGCCTTCCTGATGCCACAAGAGACACTGAATTATGGAGAACTTTAGGAAAGCAATAAGATCTCCTTCAACAAAAAGAGTTACACCCACAGGATTCCCACTCTTGGCTATTTTGCACTGGTGCATTGACTTTATTGAGATGCTACAGGAAGTAACTTAAGTTGAATGTCCTGGCTTTGGAGAGATTACTGGCATTATTTACCTTCTTTTTTTACCTCCCAGATTTTTAATTAAATTAAATTCCCCATGCCTGGTTAGCTATAAAGTGCATATTACTTACCTGCATCTTCAGATCTTTTACAGTCCCGTGGGTAAATCCATAATTAGTTGGTTTTGTAAAACGCATATTATTTACTTGACAGGCCAGAGTGGCTCTAGAGGAACTGTCCTCATGTCTTGGTTAAGTGCATAATTAGGCAGGTTTTTTAAACCTATGTTATGTTCCCCACATTGAAGCCATTGCACTCCATTTGTTAAATATTCATACTTTTTTTTTTTTAAATGTATTATTTACTCAATCGGTCAAGACAGCATGTAATTATGTATTTAGAACGTGTGCAATGCATAATCAAAAATACTCATGAAAATGTATGGAAAAAATTACTTTGCACTATTAGGGCATTTTTAGGCCACTGCATCCTCCACATTGTCTCTCAAAATACCAAGTATGTTCAGAACAACTATTTAATGAAAAAAGTGTTAAACCAAGCTCTTCTTAATAGGCTACTTGAATACTGACCTAAGCTTTTAGACTAATTTCATAAATAAAGGGAGCATTTGTGCTATTTAGAAGCAGAATGAAACTTGATTTTACAGTTCTACCTCCTCAGCCCTTTGGGACAGATTCTCCCCAGGATAAAGGAGGGTTGTTCCACTGAAGAAGGCACTGGCATGTTCATCAGCAAAGCAGAGATGTCCTAAAAACCATGAACTATGACCTTCCAGGGGATGTTTCTGACAAGTACCCATGAGGATACTCCTGTCAATGCAATGGAGACCTTTGAGGGTGACCATTCCCCATGGAAAAAGCCTTGCAGGAAACCAATATTTCCATGGGACTCAGATCTTATGGAGGACACTGGTTGTGCACAGGCTTTGAGGATTTCATGAAGCTGAAGTTAATGGACATGAGGTTGTGAACAGCATGATAAAATCTGGAGAAGGTTTGAAACTACCAACAGGGGTTTAAGTTAAATAATCAGAGAAGAGTGGGACCTCCCTGATCTTGTATCACCCTTAGTGCTGCTAAACGGAACGGGAATGATGTGATGTTTAGTAACTTGTAGGGTCACAGCTGTTCAGAAAGAGTGACACATCAGCTTCTTGGTGGAAAAGGTATCTTCCTAAGCATCTGCTGTTCACCTAGTGGGGCAGCTAAATAAGAATTCATCCCCCTCTCCTCCCATCTGCTCCCACCTCCCAGCCTGTCCCTCCATTTCAGAGAACCTCTGTAGCTCCCCAGCCCCTGGCCAGGTGTGGAGTCAGACAGCAGCTACAATGCCTTGGGGCTGGGCACCTCCTCCAAATTACAGCTCAACACCAACAGCAACCAAAAGAACAGAGTGTCCTGTCCTGTCACACAGCCCAGGAAAGTGCCAGCTCCCCTTAAAACCTCCTTCACACTCCCTGGAGTTCCCTCCTTGCCCCAAGTGCTGCAGCCAGGCCAAGCTCCACCCCAAAGCCCTGATGTATCCATAAGCAAAATGTGCCTCCTTTCTGGAATCTGCTCAGGTTATGGGCACACAATCAAATGCAATCAAGGCACAGCAGCTAAACAAGCCAGCACCTGTCAGCTGGGCCTCTAAAGCTACCTCTGGAAGTGCCTTTATGTTCCTCCCAGAAGTCTGTTATGGGAAGGGCTGTGCAGGGAAAGATGCTGCCTTCACCCCTGGTTTGTTGGGCTGTTCATCACCCCTCTGCTCTATGTCACCTTCACATTTCAGCTGGCAAATCCAAATCTGGGAATGCTCATATTTGCTAAGCTGGAAAAAAAAGTAAGAGGAAAAAATATCAGATGGTTTAATTAAAACAGATCTCAAAACTGAGTGGCTGCATAAGCACTGAATTGCAGAAGGACTGATGGAATGTTCTTTTTCTCCTTGGACAGCTGTTTAAGCTGGTTAGGGTGATAACCCCTAGGACATCAGCTGGGAGGAAATTAAGCCACTCTTGCACAGCTCTGGAACAGTTCCAGCCCACCCTGGCTGCAAAGGAAAACATGCAGCCTTAAATCCCAGAGGAAAGGGTCTCAGTTTCAATTGGTATGCTCAATAAAAATGTCAAAGAACATGCAAGGCAAAACCAGACAAGTTCCTTAAACAAAGACTGTGATTAATTTTAAACTATGTTGTCCAATCATATTGATCATTATGGCCACTTACATTGACTATAACTACTGGAGTTTTTCTGTTTTGTTTCTTTACTTCAAGACAAAAACAAGGCCCCTCTCCCACAGTTGGCTAGATATTTCCTGAAATAACACATGAGTGGTGGCTATTTTACCCAGCAGGTTCCTTTATCACCACAGAGCAGGAAAGTTGACAGGCTTTGTGTCTGAAATGTAATTAGCTTGTGGGTGTACAGTCATAATGAAAGCAAAATTTATGTGATTGTTTGCTCTTTCAAAAAGGAGCAAAAAGTGAATTCCAAGGCTTGTGTTTGTTCAGTCAATATCCTCAGATGATAATTCTGCCAAGGGGATGGGAAGCATGGAGTTTTAGGCCAGGTTTCTTTTAAGCTTTTAAGACCTCAAAAAAGAAATGAATGATGAAAAAGCGAGCAAGAATCTCTTTTCTAGATGCTTTTGCACCTGTTGGCCCCTACATAAATTCCAGAAAGCAAAGAGCCTTTACTCAAACCAATTTTGTTGTGAGGTTTTCCATCTATGGATAGTGTCTTTCCAGGAAAAGGAAGGGAAGTAGGAAATTCTTCATTTATATGATCACCTAGCAGAAATGCTATCATATATTGTAACAACAGCAGTTTCAGGACCTGCATGGAGACATCCAGAATCACATTGTAGGAAAAGACCCTGAGATTTAAAGGTCATTTTTTCCTTTGAAAGAAAATTACATTCTTGCTACCAGATGTTCCTCTACCTGCTTCCAGGCAGGACACAGTAAAAGAGACTCCAGCCACCTCCTCCAGTGCTGCTATAACCTCCCTGACCAGGAAGGCTTTTTTAAAATCCAGCCTGGCTCTTGCTACTTTTAGTCCATGGCTTTGTCCAGCAGAGACAGAGAGATTTATCTATCTGAAAAGAACAGTCTTGCTCCCAGACATCAGTGCCTCAGGCTCAGTAACCCATTTCCTTTAATCTTTGTGGGCGACATTTTCTGGGCTTCTGATTTATCCTCCCTGCTCTCCTCTAAACTGTGTCCTACTGATTCCAATCTTTCCCAAATTGTGTTGGCGCAAACTGGATGAAAGGCTCCTGGTGGGGTCTTCTGAGAAATGGGAAATCAATGCAGCTGCTCACAGACGTTCCCCAAGAGCTGCTATCCAGGCACTAAAGCTAAAGAGGAACATAAACAAGGTTCTCTCTACAAAATATTCAGTCAAACAAGTTACTGTGTTGTCTCAGGAACCAGCAGTGGACTGAAGAGGGTCCTTTCTGGAGTGACACAACCAGCATTAGCATGAATCCCATCATGTTCTCATATTTCCCTTTTTCCTAGCACAGACAGGAATACCACACAAAAGGAAGAGGAAGGTGCCTTTAAATTTCTCTGTATGCAGCCCTCCTGACATTGTCCAGGAAAAAATGCGTCAAACATTAAATGTTATTTTAATGCAAGAGGCCTTTCACTTGAGCAGAAGTAAACCTGTCTTTAAGAGTGCTGGGGTGTAGCAAACAAACTACCCAAAAAAAACTTGCTATGGAAAAATCAGCAACAAGTTTATGAAAACTTATTAGCTACAATTTAGCCAAGAAGACACAAATACTGTATCTGTACCTGTGCTCTCAGAATTGATGCAGATTTTATTTTAATGTCAGACTGTCCACAGGGAATGGTGTCATCATTGGGCAAGTTGGCTGTAAATAGAAAAAGCCATCAAGATGATGAAGAGAAAATAGATTTTCTTTCCATCTCCCATTGCAGAAAAGATTAGGGGTTGTAGAATTTGGAGGTATTTTGCTTCAGGGCAGGGAAATCCGTTCATGTTCTTCTGAAAAGCACGGTGAGTTTGTATTGTGCTGTGATCTAATATAGCAAACTGTGATCCCTCAGAGCTGATGCTACAGGACCTTCCCTGATTCCTGTTTTGGAGATGAAATGTTCCCCTCCTGACCCACCAGCAGTGCTTAATCCCCTGGATACAGCCTGGGTTGAAGGAACTGCCACCAATGGCAGGTAACTGGTGACCAGCAGGCACCACGGTAAGGATAAAATCACACGCAGTGGTCAACACACTGCAGTTTGGTATTTTTGTTGTCACTCTATCCAATTAATCAGGAACTATTTTTTAATGAGTGGACTGCCAAACTGGTGTGATTATATCCTTTGAAGTAAAAGTAGGTCTCAATCTGCCTATTTTATTTTTATTTTTGCCTTTTCCTTAAATCAGCAAATCCACTACATAGCCTCTTGCTGATTTTAAGAGGCATATGGTTCTTAATCCAGCGGTGTATGAATTATGGCAGTAAATGGCTTTGAAAGTGCCTCGAAAGCAAAAATATGGAAATTTCCCTCCCAAGAGACCAGGATGAGCAGTCATTATTTTTGCGATTGCAGAGAACACTGCCCAAGTGTTCCAAGACTCCATGTGTGTAATTGTTTGTCTCTTTCTTGCTTTGAAGTATTTTTTTTTTTGTAACAGAAAAACCTCAGACACACTCAAGGACAGCTTCCACAGCTTGGTCAAGAACACCAGCGTATCTACATATTCACTAAGTCATAAATCTTCTGTACTTTGGCTATGCATATATGACATATGACCCTTATTTCTCCCTTGTGGTCGCAGTCTGAGAGACAATAGAGGTCCACTAAAGCACACAGCTTCCCTCTCAGGTAATATTTCATATGTATCTCTTTACAGCCACCAACACATCAAGGTAACTGAGCTGCAGTCTGGGAGGGGAGTTTAACCATAATTGTCTTAAATTGTCTAATTTGGATAAAATGAGCAAGAAAATTCCCTGAGCTATTTGTTAGTATAATAATGTCATCTATATGTTTCTTGCCTTGTGGTATTCTGCTTTGTAAAGGGGAATGAACTAGAGTCGGAATCCTTTGGATATTTGGTTCGATCTGTCTGTCAGACATTAATTAGTTTCATAGCAATCTCTCACTGCTGTCTTGTGGAAAGACAGCAAGACTGAAAAATAAGCCAGGATGACAAAGGGAGAGCTTGACTTGCTTCTGACCAAAGAAATCTGTCATTAAGAAAAGGTTCAGAACTCAGATCTGAGGCTCCTTTGCCTGCCTTGTGGGAGTACAGATGACTGGATTAAAACATTAATGTGTTATTATACACCAAATTGTCTCCTCAAAGAATGGTCTGTTTGCTCATTTATTTCTATGTACATAAACAACTGGAGAGAGGGAGATTTCCAGGGCAGGAACTCAACCATGCGACTCTCACTAATGACAGTGGCTGTTAGGCAGCCAAAACCTCGAACGAGGCTTCCAAATTAACCTTAAAATAACATTACCGAGGCCTCGGCAGCAGCTCTGCAGTTAAATCCATATTAAAATTTGCACTTGGAGCATCACTAATGTCCCAGGATTTCCTACTCAAATTGCTTTGCATCATCTTTCTATTTTACATGCCGAGGTCTAATTCTCTGCTTTGGAGCAGCATCCTTTAACATGGGTACAAAGCACATTTGCAGCACCAGCAGAAAAGTGCTGCTACAGAGCACAGAGTCATGTCCTACCTCTCCAGGAGACAAGGGAATTTGCCCATGTGTATTTAAATATATTAACTTTCACTCAAAAGGAAATTTAACCTGTTCCATTAAAAAATCTGGAGCCGTTATGCTATTTCTTCACACACTTGGTGGTTCCTTCCTTCTATACCTTATCCCTCAGAGTTCCTAAGCCTCTGTAAGTAAGCAGTTTTATTTACATTGCTAAGTAGAGACACTGGAGTTTTTAAAATGTTGACTGACAGGTTGAGTTTTTTCATGGAAAATGTATATCAGGCTTACAGCACTACAATACTACTTTGCAGAAGTTGGCAGGATGATAAATTCCTGGTTTATTTTGAAAAAGTCAATTAAAAAAAACAAAGAGGGAGGGGGGGAAAGGAGAGGGACTAAACCAATCAAGAAGGCTTCTTTGAAACATTTCATCCCCAGAGTGTTTTAAAGGACAAGTAGCAGAACCAAGGCTCTCTCAAAGAGATCATAAATACTACAGGAGTTTTGAGATGCTCCTTAAATGGTGTTTGCTGTCCTAAAATTCCTGTATAAGTATCCCTCACTCTCTGACATAATCCTGCAATGCATTCCACAAGACTTTGTGCTTAACCTCAACTACAAAACGATGGTGAGATCATTAAAAGTGAGGTTTCACTCAAGTATGAAGAACACAACAGATTCCTTACTCAGTTTTTATAGGATCTTATTCTGGCTCCAACAATTTCAACAGTAGATCCTCAGCCCCTGGTAGACACTAAAGAGACTTTTGAAAGCAGCTTGCAGTAATGCAGCCACACCAACAACTCTGAGTGCTATTTACTGATACACTTAGCTCACCACAAAACTGAGACCAAACTACTGGGGAAGAGCTTCCCTGTTGGGAGAAGGAACTAGCCTTTCCCTCAAAATATTCCAGATGCTCTGTCACTCTGAACCCTAAATCAGGTTGGGGCGGCAGAGGCATTGGGTGTTTTCTGAGATGGTTTTTGAATTATGTCATCGCTTGATGTATTTGCAGTGTCTCCTCCTCAAAGAAAATGAAAATATCATGCATTAGGAAAAAAATCCCAGGCAACTGCAGCACACAGTTAGAATTTTAAAGGCTATGTTAAAGAGAGGCTCCTAAATCCATGCACTTCTGAACTCAGTGCTCACAGCACAGTATCCTCTGGGCCAAAACACGTTCGGCCACATTTCATAGAATTACCTTCTGCTATTGCAACCCCATGAGGTGCTGTAGGAAAACCAGGACTGTAGGAAAGGCCAGCTACAGCTCTTTCCAAATCTCCAGCAGATTGTTTCTTGGTCTGGGTAAAGACACTTCAGATTCCATCCAAACTGGTTCACACGTTTTCTTAATAAGAACTTGTGTCAAAACGTTTCAGTTGTCAGAATATTCACCTCTGAGCCTGAGCTTGTAAGTACAAGTCCACACATTAGTTTACCCATCAATATCCTGTCTGTATTTTTGTCTGTGCATTCCTAAAGTGCCCATCACCCTGATGCAGAAGTGCCAGTGCAAATTCTCACCCCCTGTTAGTTTGACAGCGCTGTCATCAGAGCTGGCTGTGCTTCAACTAAAATACAAACCCATGGCTACTCCTGTCCAGCTCTGGGAGCTACTCTGGAAGTTGGTGGCTCCACGACAAGAGAAGTAGCTGGTCTAGTCCCATGCTCAGGTCACCGTTCCCTTCTACAATAAAACAGGTTTTAAATCCCAAAGCTGAACAAAATCCTCATCATTGGTGAGACTGGGAGATGGTTCACGTGGAAAACTCACTGTCAATGTCTTTGGAAGACTTTCAGGTATGAGGAAAACAACCTATATAAATAAAACCTATTCTGTTCTTTATCCCACACAAACCCTAGGCAAGGAGCGCACCATCTTCCCAGAAAAAGCCACCCTTGTGTTCAGACAGCAACTAGAAGATACATAAAAGAGCAGCTCCTCCAGCACCAGCACCACTTGAATGGCTGAATGCAGAATTAAAAACAGGCTTTGCTTCCAGGTGCAGACAGATGTCTGATGTGAAGATATTGGCTGTCTCTCACCAAAAATGACAGGCATTTTGGTAAGGCTTTTCTTAACAGATGGCAAAACTTGGGTCCTACTGATTGCTGCAGGATCTGGAGGCACTCAACACACAGCAGGATCAGGCCCAAACATGGGGCTGAGCACCAGGTTTCATCCACATTGTTAAGAAAAGTTATTGGTGTGAAAGGGGTGTTCAGGCACTAAGCATCAGATTCAGGAGGAAAAAAAAAAGACCAACAAACCTTTGCAGTGTATTGTGATGTTTTCTTTTGTATACCGTATCAATGACTGTGCAGTGTGCTCCCTGAAAATCCAGCCCTTGGTAATTGTCAGGGAACTTCATTCTGAGTGCAGGCTCTACTGGAAATTAATTGCTTCAGTGCAATCTGAACCACATCATAAATGTCATGTAGAAGTTGCAGGGAGTGAGGAGGCAATGACAGCTCTATCCGCACTGTTTCATTTAAAGGTGGGTAAAACACACTGCGACAGAAGTGCTCTTCATCAATAATTTAGTCCGCAGTGTAAAGCCAAGCCTTGCCAAAGATGCCAGGGGAGCAGCTACCTCCCTGGTTTTAATGACACCAGCAGGGAGGGGTTGAGGGGCCAGCTCAAATCAACATTCATTGCACATCTGGGCATGTCGGCAGATGAAGATATCTAGGACTGAGCTGACAGGACAAAGGGTTGAAAAAAGAAGTGTAACCTAGAAAACCTTTACTTTGAATTCTTTGTATAAATTCAAGGGGGATGACAGTTCCTAAGGTCATCTTACATAATAAAACTACAGTGATCTACATAGAGAATTTTAACTCTTTCCAACACATAATCAAAGCAACCGCAAGTTAAGTTTATATTATTCACTTTATGAATGTAAAATGCAGAATCCTTAATTCTCTGAAAAGAACTGTTTTAATGAGCAGAATGTTAACATTTATATGCCTGATTTCATTGCAATAACCCTAATTATAGTAGCACGGAAGCCCCACTGTACTGGAGGGTCACTGAAGTTCCCATTATAACCCTGATCTTAGGGGAGTTCTAAGTCTGTGCCATTTCCCAGCGCACCGGCTGGAACTCGCCATGCAGGTTAGCACTGGTTTACTCCTTCAAATTATTGTTTTACAGCAGTTTCATTTGGTTCTTAAACAGCTTCTGCTTGCCAAAAACCCGAGTTTTTACTGTGTTTATGACAGTCTCCACACAAAAGCCTATCCATTTGCTCTGAGGAAAATATGACATTCAGGTGCAAGGAGACGGATCCATCTCTGTACCAAACTCCGTATCCTCACCCCGGGAGGTTACAAAGCCATGTAGTTACAACATGGTTGAAGCCATCCCGGCTTGTGGGGTTCTGGCAGAGCTTTCAGGCACTAATCTGACATTCCAGGCTATACATTGGTTGCCTGTGGTTTGGCTGAGGGGTGAGGACTCGTGTCATCCAAGTGCGAAGATGCCACCTCAATCCAGAGAGCAAATTCCTTTTGTCGGGGCAAGAGCAGCTACAAAAAACAACCACTTCCACCTCCAGCATTGTCCATCAAATATTGCCTCTGCAATAGCAATAATCCCCACTGCTGACAAGTTCTGACTAAACTATTTAACATCACAGTACCTGGAGCTGAAGGCTATTGAAAGCATAATTGTTTCCTCCTTTTCCAATAAAACTATGGAGTTAATTCTTTTCTGCTCACATTTTGGATGAAATACTAGGTGTTTTCCATGATCTTTAAAGTCACCTAGATCACACCAGAGCTGTGCTTACAGCATAAGCTTCATCCATGACAACTTCATTGAGGACTACTGCAGGTTTTACTCCCAGTGGGGGGTCATATGGGAAGGCCACAAACAAAGGAGTCCAGGGAATAGAGGAGGTGGCATCTCTCCTAATTGCATCTGACATTTCACTTTCATTTTCCTAGCCATCCAAAGGTACAGAGTGAGTAATCCAGTTGTTAATAATAATGTTAAAATGCTAATGGCAGCAGGAAAGCCCTCTGAAAGTACTGCAGAAGAGGTATAACATTTACATTCTGGAGAAGTTAAACACTATGTGTAGACAGACCATCACTGGCTCAGGTGATGATTTCCAAGAGGGAACTGGAACAAGAGTAGGTCATCATAATTATATTTGGTGTCTGTGAGTAGAAAAAACCTTCTTCTGTCCATCTCAGGAAAGAAGACACTTGTGCTTGCAGCGATGCTGGATGCACTCAGAACAGCATCACAAGATGAAAGCCTCTGAGATGAAGCAATACTTTCCCCTCCACACAGCATCAGAGCCTCTGGCCACTGCAAGGTCCCTTATTGTCACAGTGTGCCCTGCACTGGGTGTCACCAAGGAAAACCCATCCTTCCACACTCTGTTACCTGTCCCCCAGCACCAGGAGAACACATGAATGACGTTACATGCTCAGTGGTTCTCACTATCACTGTTTATGCTGGTGGATTAAAAGGAAAGGTGGTCATTATCTGAAAATCAGACCAGGAATATGGTGAGCTCTCTAAAAGCTTCCAAATTACATTGTTCACTATAAATATGAGTTTTACCAGAAAGGTCATTTGAGAGCCTATTCCAGTGTTGTTTCTTTGCTTGGTACCTCACTTTTGGGAAGAAGCCTGAATTTTAAAACTAAAATTTAAGCTGTGCTTCTTTCCCTGCTGAATTGCAGAAAACTAGGAGCCCTAATTATAATAAACTCTGATAATAATAGAATCCTACATTACTAATGTGCACTTAGAGAGATTCAAATGAGGGTGTGCATGTGCACTGGGAAAGGATAAGCACAAAGCCATAAGTGGCAGACTTTTCTTTCCAAGTGCCAGGCTAAGCAGAGCCATTTGACAAACACAGGAACCAGAAGAATGGAATTTCAAACAAGAGTGATCCTCACTCACAAACACGGTTCTGAGGTGTGTTTTTAAGGACAGGCTTTGTCCCATTGTGCCCCCCATACACATTTACACCCTGTGTGAGTGGGGTGTGAGGGCAGGGAGTTGTCTGAGCAGCTCCTCAAGAGGCAAAGCAGCAGAGGTTCAGGACCCCTTAACTGCAGCAGTCAAGTGCATTAACTTGTTTAATTTTACCCGGAGATTGCCAGACTCCCAGCTGGTGCAGCCTGGCACAGCTCCATGGATTTCAGCAGAGCTACTACAACTGACACGAGCTGGGGATCTGGCCCAGTTTCTCAATTTGTCAGAGCTGGCCATTCTTAGGGCACTCTTCTGTCCTATGCAAATTGTCATTGTGGGCTTCACGAGCTGCAGAGTTGTGACAATCCACACCAGCCACCCTTCTGCATCTTCACTCTCCTTCTTACCTCCACTGCAGGATTCCTCCAGGATCAACATCCCAGTACTGAGAGCTGAACCCCACAATGAGACAATGAACAAAACTATTTGGTTACACCAGAATTTCTAACTTCGGGAAAGAAAAGTTTGAAAAAATCCCAGCTTTAGAAAAAGAAAGGGTTTGTCTGGGACAGAGTGAATTTTCTTCCCAGTAGCTGGTGCAGTGCTGTGGTTTGGGTTTAGGATGAGAATGACATTGATAACACAGGGATGTTTTTGTTGCTGCTAAAGAAGTTGTTTAGAGCTCACCCTAAATCCAGGACTGGTGAGTTCCCCATGCTCTGGCAGTGAGGAGCTGCACAGGGAGCTCTGAGGGAGCATGGCCAGAACAGCTGAGCTGGCCAGGGGGATGTTCCATACCCTAGGATAACAGGGGCAACTGGAGGGAAAGCTGGTCAGGGGCCCCTGCTAGAAAACAGTCTTGCATCACTTGCTTTGTATATTTTCCCCCCTTCCTTTTCTGTCCTATGAAACCATCTTTATCTCAACCTGCAAATTTTACTCTTTTTTTTTTTTCTGATTCTCTCCCCCATCCCACTGAAAGGAGGGACTGGCTCTGATGTTTTGCTGCCTGCAGGGTTAAACCACAACAAAGGGCTGCAGAACAGTAAATATCTAACAAAAGAACCTATCCCGGTAAAAGTGACACTGCAAACAGCTAAAGCACTGAAAACAGTTATTTTATACGGCATGAAAATCAGCAATTTTACAAAGAAATTACTGTGAAATGTATAATAGTCCTACTTCTAAAAAACAAAAAAGGAGGGAGAAAACTATATCAAAGTCTGCATCCTCCCCCCCAAGCAAATGCCCATCATGCAGCCCAATAGGCTTAATCTGCCATAAAGCCAAATACTTCCCAGAGGAGGTGATCGTTAGTTTGAACATTAATTTCCCTTTCCCTCTTCTTGTGTATCCATTAAGTGGAATAACAAGAAATGTTCATGGCCATAAGGTGTGTTTGATGGCAAGGAGTAAAAGAAAATGTGCAATTAAAAGATGTAAATGATAAACTGCACAACTTCTCAGCTGGCTTGACCAATATGTGGGACTTGTGGGAGATGCAGCTTTTGTTCTCCCATGTTGAGGTCAATGAACTGCAGAGAGCCAAGGATGGCAAAAGTTGGAGGGGAAGAGAGGAATTATTAAGGCTGCATCTTTTCCTTGCTCTCTTAGATTTGCAGAACATGTTCCTTGAATGATTTTTGAAGCCCAGCATATAAAAAGCTGACTATTTATATATTTGATTCTTTAAAAGCAATTAGGAATACAAAGCAGATGGTACGGCATTGTAGATTTCCCTTTTCATATTGCTTAAGCACTAGAGATCAATAAGTCTAATATAAACAGATGATTTCCATAGCAGGGTTTATAATTAGCTGGCACTGAATGTGTCCAAACTCTAAAATAATTAGCAGAAGCATGTGGCACACCATTAAAACCTTGTGGCTTGTCTGCATTTACATTTATAATTATTAAAGTTAATTATGATGCTTGTGGTGTGGTTCCAAGCTCCTTTACAACTTAGATTAAATATTTTTTCAGTCCTACTTTTTCTTTCAGCCCACCAAATGCCAGCACTTTCAACAAACCCCATTTCATCAAAAAGAAAAAATGGAGGTTATTTTTATAGGAATGACCTGAATATTTTCCTAACTAACACTTTTATTTTTCTAAAGGGACATGACACAGGAATTGAGTAACTCAGCATTTTGGTGAGAAAAAATCCTGATTAGACACAATAATTTTAAGGTTGCCTAAGAAAACCTTTATACTTAAGCCTGATGTACTCTTTTAAATAAAATTCAAACAAAGATAAACCATTTAGTAATCAGAACATTTCAATGACATTCAAGACCTTACAGTAAAGTAAATCTTAATTTTACATGTCCTGAACCTGGGCAAATCACTGTGAAAAAGGCAGCATGACTGGGTGTAAACATCATCTATTGGGCAAGGACTTTTGAAGGTCCAGTTTGGGTTTGCACATCTCTTCCCACAACCTAGGCTACAGAAAGCTCAGGCAATCTACCTGGTCATTCATGAAAATAATTTCCATAAACATTTATCATGAAGACATTTTGTGACACATCCAGAACCCCAAAGAAGTTGCACTGTTTGCATAATGTATTTTCTCAATTATTCATTTCCCTGAATTTTTCTTTCCTTTAGTGTAAACAAAGCTGAATTCCACACTGCCATACATGTGGCCGAGTGAATGGGACGGATGCCCTGAGAGGGGTGACCCTGTGGGACACAATGCATCCTGTGATTCAGGGCCATCACTGTACTGGGCACGCAAGTAAAAATTGATTTAATTTACCAAATCACCTCATCCTGTAGGATTAGGGGAACATGACTGTGAAGAACAGCGACTCTTCCATTGCACATTGATGTGTTGGTGGGAAATTCCTAAAAATTTCTGCAGCCAGCTCCCCCCTGCAAACCATGCAGTGACACTGACACTTTCTCTGCCCTCCCTGCAAGTGCAACCACCATGGGGGCAGGCACGGAGGGAAGGGTTTGGGCACCAGAAAGTGCCACAAGAACCAAAGACCAGTGGGAATCATTCCCACATGCCATTCCCAGAGAAAGCAAAACCTAAATCTTTGCATACAAGTGGTTTTGATCAGCTGCTGGAGGTTACTGGATGGAGCAGATACCTGAGAACAGGGCACAACTCTCTACCTCAACAGCATTAGTTTTAATCCTAGGGTTTTTTTCAATAAAAGGAAATAAAATGTTAAAGGCCTCAGAGAGGATTAAGATTAGATTTTACAGAAAGAGAGCCTTGCACCTCCCAGGTGGTAAGTATTTCATAGGCACAAGTACTCCCATTTCTGAAATCACCAGGTCTACCCAATTTCTACTGCAGAAAAACCTCCCCCCCCCACCCCCTTTAAAGCATTTCTGTTCTCCATATAACATGTCCATCATGAACTTCTTGGCCCTCGTTCTTGTTTCCCCTGGCTCAGGCCAGACCTGGAGATGTCTGGAATGTGACAAGGCAGTATTAGCCTGCCAACTATATTCTGTTAGCAAATTTATTTTCTTCTCCTAGACTGATGATAAAAATGTCATGGTGTGATGCTTTAGCAGGCCCAAGAGCTGCCCACCTACAGCTGCAGGGCTTGAAGAGAGCTCGGAGCCAAGAACGCCATAAGGAGAGCAGACAGCAACTCCACCAACTTTGCTCCTTCTGCATTGGTTATTCTCCTGCTAAATGATGCAATGTGACCCCCTCAGGGATTCCAAGTCTGATCATGTTTTTCTCACTATTTTTTCTTCCCTACTTCCTCCTTCTCCTTGACTAAAGCAGCCCAAACTGCTGAATTTTTCATGAAAGAGATAATATCATTGTACATAAGATAATGGCATTCAAATACATCCATCTGCTTGTTAGCTCTGACTACATCGATTGTGTTTCTTCTGAAAGAATATTTACCAAAAGGGGGGTAAAAAAAAAGGGAAAGGAAAAAAAGGTTCTCTTTTGTGGCATAAAATATGCACATTTTCATAACTGAGATACAAAATCCCTTTTACATACTTTAGATAAGAGAACAAAATGAACTGAGAAATTAAGAAAAGCACCCTTGAGGTCTTGCCAGGACAAAAGTATTTCCTCCTTCCAATATTTCATTAAAAATCTAGACAGGTTTTACACTAAAACACTGTTGATTTTTTTTCCTTTCAGTAAACAATATCTTGTTTCAGAGGTGAAATACTGCATGCCAATGATTGGGATTTTTACTAGCCTAAAAGTTTTCAAACGTGGTCTAGCGGATTACACCTAAGGCATCCAGTCTATCTCACTTTCCCATAAAAACTGCCCAACCTAAAGTAATTCAATTTATCATTTTATTCCTTATTTTTTTGGCTATTTCAACAACACAGAGTAAGACCGTAAAATATGTGATATCCAATTACTGAAAATGTGATGAAAAATTACTCTCAAAAGTAGGACAAGCGAATATATTTACTGGATTTCAGATGCTCTAGATAAAAAGGGTAGCGAGATAAAAACTGCCTATCAATTTTACACACACTGAACTGCTTCCACTTCATTTCCTATAGGTCATGTACAACCAGCCTGGCTTTTGAAGTTTCATTTCAGCAAACAATATATTCTAATTGGCTTGTTTACATTTATTACCGCCACGTCCTGAACTCTGAGATGTGCTTTGTGCTCTTCCTTTGACCTGTTTAGTGCAGCAGCTCCCCCGGAGCTCCTGCCACCTTGGTTGGGATTTGAATAACTCCTGTTTAAAGAACAACTGCTGAACCAAAGGCTGCCTCTCTCCCACTGCCTTGAGCACATTTCAGTGCTTGCTGCTGAAACGGCAAACACGGCAATTAAATGGAAATGACAGCATTTGATCTGATTATTTCCTTCCCTCCAATCTCCTTTTTATTATAAGTTTGCATATTAAGGAAGCAGGAGGGAACAACCCCCCTGGATGTTTGTCCCTTTGTTTGCTGGGGAGGAGGCCTGTGCACAGTGTGCCTCTTGCAGGGATCTCTGGAATGGGGCAAACAGGAGGAAATCCTGATCCACAGGGAACTGCCACGTTGCAAAGCCTCCAGCCTGCTCCCGTGTGCGCTTCGCTGGGGGATCGCAGGAGTCGGTGAGGGCAGCTCTCCATCCCCATGGACTTCCCCTGCCTTCTCAGAGAGCTGTGCAAGGAAAAATGCATTATCCTAGAGCCAGGCTTAATCACTTGCAGTGCTTCCAGAATGGAAGCTGAGCTTGTGCCTTCTCTTTTAGGCTGCTGTGGGGCTTTTTTAGCATCACACAAGGGTTCCTTCTCTTTCAGCCCAATCCGCTCTCTCCTGATTTCCACTCCATTAGCAGAGCCACACCTGCCTGAATCCCAGAACCCCACGGGCTGGACAGAGGCAGCACCACCAGGGCCCAGTGCTGTCTCCAACATCACTCTCCCTGATGGTTTCCTGAAGTGGAACTTCATCATCCCTTGGACACAGAGAGAACGATGCTTAAATGTTCCTCAGCGCCGATTTGGTTGATATCAGAATTGAATCTAGTACAACCACATCTAAAGAGACTGCCATTTAATCACAGATGTTCAACAAGGGCAAAATTATTCACAAGTTTGGAGTTGTGAATTGTTTTTCAGCTCCATTGACCAATATGTCTCACTTTACACTGTAGTACTCCATATTAATAGCTGATGCTGAGTTTCCCAAATGATGGCATCTGTGTGGCAACCAGGGAGCAATTTTTCCTGGACAAATGCCTCTCCTTTTTCTGACTTCTGATCTGCTGCCTGTTGTAAGTTTACTGTGCAACACAGACTGTGGGAGCTTTGTGTCCTAAATACAGAGGACATGTCCAGTCCAGCAAAATAATGCTATTATAATAATAATTGCTTCAATACTGTTTGTGCAATCTCTTTGCAAAATCTTGTTATTTGTGATTCTTATCCTACAACTTGATATGCATAATAGCTTGAAGGTGCTGGTGATGGAATTTTTCCAGCTCTTTGATGTGCCAGCAATGACTTGTCCATGTTTCACAGGCACAGACTAATGTGGAAATTACTACAGCAAAATAAACACTAAGTCTGGTATTCTGTGGGATACCATGCATGTGTCAATTTATGATGCAATCTCACATGCAAAACATGTATTTTTAATTCTGCACATGATTTCTTAGACATCTGATAGCCTCTTAAAAATAAATTAAATCCATTACCCACACTAATACACCAATCCTATATCTTGCAGATGCTTTTCCAGCTCTGGACTGGTGCACAACCTTGCTTTTCTTCTGACTGACGATAAATCTGTGGACTTCAGCTGCCACAGCAAATTTGTTGGTCGTGAACTAGAGGTCTTCTATAGTGTGTGCAACGAAAGCACAACCACCTGCGCAGAGGAGCTCACATATAACCTTCTCCTTCAGTGCTGTGGAGGCCTTCAATCTGCTCAGGTTAAAGAGCTTGCCAGATGTTCAAAATTTAATAAATATTCCTGGCATCATGTCTCTAGTGGCATCATCAATCATTACTACAAAGAACAGTCCAAAGAACAGTCTGTGCCAAAATATACCTTTGCTTGACTCCTTTTGCTATTACAAATGGATCCAACAGAGTGCCAGCCCCAGCCTCTATCCAGCACACCATTGTGCAGATGACGGATAATTTCACAAACTTTTCTGGACATCCAGGAGTTGGGAAATATTGCCAATAATTTTCACAGAGCTGGAAGTCAGAGAGCATCAAAAGCATTGCTAAGGTCAATGGAGACTTGTTACATGGGCGTGTTTTGCTCTGTGTGTTTTTTATTGAAAACAGCTAATACCACATCCTAGCCCCCTCCTGGATAATGGACAACACCCTAATATCTGGAACCCTTGGATCGTATTCACTCAGCATTTGTCCTTCTCCTGAAATTGGAATTGCTATAGAAACATCTTTATTTGTACACCAGAGTGCTGGAAGATAAAGGGGTGTTTGACATTCACAGCCTAAGGGCGTGTAGCTTAGGCATGTGAAGATGATGATATGCATCTGTTCCCAGAGGAATTAAGGTTCCCAAATTCTTATACTTTTTTTTTTTTTAATTCCTGTTTTAAATATTATTTATCTGTGTTCCTCCTTAAATTCATTTAAAGTCAATTTTTCTCTCTTATAAAAGGGCTGAACACAACTGTAAGGAGATTAGGACAGCTGAGTGAGGCCTTGCTGAGGTACATTTTGGTCTTTTTACAGAGAATTTAGGATACTTGTTTCCCCAAAGTACATGGAGTGACTCTTAACATGGCTTTACAGTACTTGACATCTTAATTCCTTTCACTTTTTTCTCCTCAATTTGATAATCTCCCTCCTATTGAGATCATTATATGGACTATTTTTAGTTTCAAAGGATTCCTGTCCCACTTTCAATACAAGTATATAACTGAAAAAATCAACAAGAATTATGTTTAACAAACAGAGGAGGAGAAAGGGAATTGTCTTCTCCTGCTCCATGACACAGATACCCAACAGAAGATTTGGTTTCGTGGAAGCAGAGGTGAAATGAACACTTTCAGTGGTTCAGAATCATCAGACACATCTCTGTGTGTTTGTCTGTTCCTAGCTTCAATCAAGAATTGTTTAAATAGGAGTAAAAAAGCCTGAACTACTTATGTGCTTGACTGCTTTTGCTTCACATCGTTCTGCATTAGCAAGTACCCACTAAAGTAAAAAACCAACATTTAAGTTACCCTTTCAGCTCTTGTGCTGCACCTTTTCTACAGGTAGGTTTTCCCCAAAGCAAAGAGGGACATGGAGCTCCTCATCCTGCTGCCAAATTATGGTCTCAAAAATCTTTAAAAATCCTAATTGGGAAGCACTGGGTCACTATGCCTGGCTCAAGGTCTTAGACTGGGCTTTAGCCACATCTCCAGGACTGATGAAGGAGTCCCATGAGTAAAACCAGCATGTCTAGGGCTCCAAAGAGTGCAGCTTCAGTTTTTACTGGGGGTGCTGAAACCTGTCTGCAGGGCTGAGCCAGCATCAAGAAAATATTCAAATCTCTCTGTTTAGATGTATCATAAAGGCAATTGTGCATCAGAGAGAGGGATCAAGACTTTCTTGGAATGGAGAGAGGACAGGCACATGCCTGAAGATGAGTTTTCTCTTACTGGTTGGTGCTTTTTCCCTTCTCATTTATGTAATAAAATGATGTTACCTGTTTTTAATTTGTTTGTGCATCCACTCATTCAGTACAGAGAATTCATACTGGGCCACTACTGATTGTATGGACAGCTGGTCTGCACAGACAAAAGCTTTCCCTTATTCTCATTGGTAAAGGTGTGCTCTTCAGACAGCTGCAGGATATTCTGTTAACAGGATTTGGCTTTCCTGGATGCCAGCCAGCTTGCTGACATCTTCCTTGACTAAAGGACAATTTGTTGATCAGGGGCTCAGTGTTTGGAAGATTTTGGCACAGGCAGCAGGTTAGGTCTGTATGTGCAGGGCCAGCAGCACACAACCAGCAAGACTCATCTTCCTCACTGCTTTGGTGGGGCTGAGCAAACAGGCTGTCAACCCTCTGACAACCTTCAGGTTGTCTCAGACCCCCTGGGGTACAAATACTTGGCAAGGCTTTGCATTCCTGCAAATGCAGGCCCCCACCTGCAGCTGCCACTGGTGCACCCAGGAGCTCCCTTGGAGCCACAGGCATGAGAGATGGATGGACCTGCTGGCTATCCTAGGGAACATCTTCTGGAACTTCAGTCAGTGATTTTACACAAAAAATCCTCTAGAAAACAGTGGAGTTTTTGGTTTGCCTAGAGCATTGCTTTCAGAAAAGTGTTTGGTATCATTTAAGGACTCAAAGGGGTGGATAATGCTCCACATCCTTTGGGTAATCTTTTCCAGTATTATTGTCAGTGTTAAACCCAAGATCAGTCTGGCCCACACAACGCAGCAGATTTCCAAAGAGCAGGTTGTAGCCAACTGTAACTAGAGTTGATATATCATGCCATATTTGCCCAGCAGAATCTCAGATGGTTGTACAAGACAGATACTGAGTTTCTGCACATTAATCTGATCTTCAAAAGTCCACAGGTCCAGATAACACGTTGACTTGGAAATAGAGACCCTCTCAACTGGCACTTCTACTGGATATTCTTTACAATGGAACTTTATGATGCAATTTCCTTTTTCTGATTGTGCTTCTCAAACATCATTATTGCTGAGCATTGAGTTTGTTAAATGCTTACACCAAAAGCACGGGCAAGATTTCTTAGGAGGATAGAAATGTTTATTCTTTTAGTGCTTAATTAGAAATTAGCCATACTTTAAGGAAATGTAAATGACAGCTCTGGAGTCCTGTGTCACACAAGAGGCAGGGAGCTGAATTAGCACATTAAGTGGGACAGCCCCATTGCTCAAGAGGCAGGGACACGTTAGAACACAGCACCAGAGAACATAAGGCACAGAGCCACCTCACCTTTGCATGGGAATGGACCAGAGCCAACATTACAGAGCCTGCCTGTCTAACATTAGAAACTCATATCCATTCTTACATAAGTGACCTAATTATAAGAGGTGGTATAAGGTAGGTGACTGAAAACATGGCCTCTTGAAAAATCAAGCATGAATTCATGGTAGTAGTTCTACCTTTAAATGTTCTCTTTACTCTCTCTAACCACCATGCAAGCATAGAAGCATTTACCCTAAAACTTTCTCCATGGGACACACTAAGCAGTAAAACCCAAACCAAATGTTCCACTTGCCATGTGGCTGTCAGGGATGAAATAATTCAGGGAGGAGAAGAGAGAGAAAATAGGAAGGACGTGGACGGGTATTAGCAAGATATTTCCTTTAAAAGCTAAGTTCCTAAGAGCTAACCACAGCTTTAAGGAAAGCTGGTACTTTGCCTCAAAAGAGAACTTTGGTGAACTAGACTGGATAAAATTATGGAGGTTATTATGCCTGTAGCTTCCTTGCTGTGCATTCTTCCACAGAAGCGCTCACACCTGCTGTGCGTGGCCAAATAACATGAATTAAAAATGCTGCACAGCGATGAAGTTGGGTTTGAGATGAAAATACCTCAGAATTGGTTAGCTATTAACACTTTGGGATCTCCAGTGCTCCCAAATCCCTGCATCTCTCCAGGCTGCTAATAATATAATGCAACCAGAAAAAACAAACAAACAAACAAACAAAAAAAAAAAAAAACCAAACTTCAAGGTACACCTGAAGCCAAGCTGGAATCACGAGAATCTCCAGCCTCCAAAGGTGGAGTGATACCACCCAAACCTGGTGTCTGGGGCAAGAAAAGGCCTAGGGCCATCATTTCCCTCACAGCCCCCAAAGCACAGCACATTGGCCCATCTGCTTTAGATACAGAGCACATGTTCCAAACCTGTGTTTGCCATGACAGCCATGAAATCCCCAGCCATTCTGCAGGAGCCATTATCCTTGGGGATAATAAAATTCTGTAAGACAACAAACATAGGAGGTACCGATGCCAGGTCAGGAAAGAACTGTTTTATGGGGAGCTGTATATTAGTTTTAGGACAGGGCTACTGGCAGCCAGTGCCCTAAATTATGTCTGGGAGACACGTGAAGTGAGACAAGTGGAATGGACAATAAATGCCAAGCGCCGCGGGCAAGGTTTATGGGGCCAACAGTGGTTTAACATTTGGGCAAATGTCTTAGACATGCTAATTTTCTGCTTCTCCTTCTGACTGAAATGACCAATTAGCTGTAACCAACCCAGGCCAAGTTTAACATATCAGGTATGGAATCCTCACGGAGTCCTGCTCACAACTGATTCTGCAGGTAAATATTGCCAAAAACACCGAGTTACTCTGAATAACAATGTAAATACAGGGAAATTGCAAACTGCTCACAGACATTCTGTCAAGTAAATTAATTGCTCACTTCTACTTTATTAGGAGACCTTTATGGTTGTGGGCAAGCCTGCCTTGCTAAAATCCTTTGATCACTCTTAATACTGGAAGTCCTCTTTTGTGAGGCTAACTTAATACTGTTGTATTCATGCAGCTTAATCTGAGTAGGTGCTAAGTGCTTTGCCAGCCCAGGAGTTGCAGAGCATGGAGAGATCATTCTATTTATTCAATTTTATTCCATTCAATAGGCTGGACTTCTTTGTTTACATGATAAATTTCTTAGCTGTAATTTTTTTTTCTTCCCAGTTTTATGTATTATACTGTGTTCTGTCATCGTGTTTTTCTGTTTCTCTTTATCAAAAATTGCAATCATCTCAAAAAAGCTGATTTTGAATCTTTTCTGCTTCAAAATTAGCTGTTGCCTAAGCAATCACACATGCAGGTCAAAGTTTAAACACTGATCCTACATCCAGAGAATTCAATACCAAAAGTCTATTTGAGACCAAAGAGAAAGAAACACAGATCCAAGACTGCAACTTGCCTTTTCAAATTTATCTGCTGCAACACAAATGTAAACAAACTAGTCTATACATTAAAAACAAAAAAGGGAAAAAGGGGGAAAAAAGGTGAGCCCTGATCTCATCACAAGACAGCATCCAATCCCAGCAGGCACAGAAAGGCAAAGTCTTCCAGGGGAATCCTGGACCTGGTAAAGCAAATTTAAATAAAGATTTCACCAAGAGACCTCTCTCTTAAGTGATTTCAATTTCTACTGCTTCAAAATGAATTGGAAAGATATTTTAGGAAAAACAACTGAAGCAGCACAATGTTTTCTTCAGGAAAATTCGAGGGTCAGTCTTGCAGCTTTGCTTTAATTGTGCTACTCTTGAGATAAGAATCTCTTCAGGGTGTAAATTGCCTTGCACTCCCTGCATGTGTGATGTCCAAGGAGTGCAGGGAAGGGCTTGCAGTCCCGATGGAGGAAGAAAACATGTAGAAGTTAATTTTTATCCACATCACAAACTTTCTCCGTGCATTCCATGAATTAGGATGTACAAGCAGAAAGCAGAGTAGCAATTAAAAGAATCAGTGTAAATATTCTAACAAGAATCGAGGTAACTCATACATCCCAAACAAGGAAGTTTCACCTTTGTTCAGATAAAATCTGAAATACTCTTTGTTATTCTCAGAAATACGATCAAATGAACCACAAGTGCCACATGTGGGTGGTGAAGAGGGGCAGTGTCTAACTAAGGGGATTGCTGAGGTCTTACAAATGATGGGAGCACTTTAAGTCCTTCTTTCTCAGGAGTCACAGTGACATTCCTGGCTTTTTTTTTTTTTTTTTTTTTTTTTTAAATTTTATCTTACCAGATTTGCTATTTTCCCTTCCTTCTACTAGCCCTAATCAATGCTGCAGGTCAGGCTGAAAGAATGGACAGCCCTAGAGCCACATACATTTAAACCACTTTGATGCAAATATTGATCCAGGAGCACAGACATGTGGAGGTGCTGCTTTTTTTAATGGACGAGCTTCCTCCTCCTTCCCTCCCAGGTTTGCACTTCATGAGATAAAACAGAAGTGTCTGCCCAAGAGCAGGAATGAATACATGAATTAACAGATCCAAAGATAGACCAGGCTCCATGATAAATTCTGCTCAACCCAGAAAGCAAGATGCCACCTGCATGAAGAGCATTTCATGGCCCTGCTTCCTTCAGCACTTCCATTTCTCCATTCTCGCTTCCGAGCCAGGGTGCTTTGGCAGCAACGTGTGCAGTGGTGGCAGAGCAGTGGTGCTTCATGTCAGCACGAACAGGCTGCTGACACAGAGTCCACCACAGCCCCATGCTTAATTCCCATGTACACAAGCCTATCAAAGCATTTTATTAGAAAGCCACCGTCCACGGCTTATATTTAGAAACAGAGAGCGAGTCCAAGCTGCAATCCAAAGACGAGATCAAGGGGAGGAAAGAATTCTAAGGACCGCTTTGAAATTCAGCACTAAAAAGATCTGACATTCTTCTATCTGTAGGCATTTTTAGGCTGGACTGAAAATAAAAAGAAAACCTGTTTGTACAGAGAAAGCTTGCCTGGCCCTGTGCCAAGACAGGAAGTCTATCAAAGCTGGGCAGTGTTTGAAAGCAACAGAATACTAGAACCAAAAAAAGAAAAGGGGGGTGTGAGGGTGAGAGAAACTAGAATGAAAAGATTTACTTCCACATTGACTTTTTTGCTGTTTTTCAGATGGCTGCACACGGTTGTTGATAACTACACCCCTCCCTGTTTATTCAACTCAAGTTTTCCCTGGGCATGGCCTGACTTCCAGGTGACTGCTGCACAACCACGACGTGGACACGAGGGTCTGGATCCACACACTGCGATGAATCAATCCACTTCTAAGCAGAACTACCCGATTCTCACGGAGTAAATCAGGTTGGGTGGTGAACAGGTTGTGTAGAGGAGTCTCCCTGTGAGTTTATCAGGGATGTTAAGGCCTGAAGTTAACCCTGATGGGTCAGAGGTAGATCTGTTGTGTGGTGGAGAGCCATTCACCAGACACACAACACACGCAGGCACACAATTATAGCAACTCGGGGAATGCTGGCTCCCAGCCTTTGACCTTGGAAGAATATTAATTCTTAACAGACATCATCCGTTTTTTTAACTTCTTTAATATTTCCCCCCGTTTTTTTTTATGCTTTTTCCCCCTGAATTTCTGGCTATAATATATTCAGGTACAAATGGTGCTGTCATCTCGAGCTACAAGTTAGAAAGTTATTACTTTTAATATGCCACTACCTTAGGCCTCTACTGTTATGTAAAAGAAAAATAACCTTGTGTGACAGTTTAACATTGATCGATGTGCCTGCCAAATGCAAAGAGATAAATAAGCAGGTGATGAATAAACAGCACTTCAAGTAAAGACATTACGCTGCATGCATAAAACGACGCCAGGCACCTAGGAGCTGTGGGTGGCCGAAGGTTGGCCATTTCATGCCCACTCACTAAAGCAGACTTAATCGCTTCCAATATTTTCTGTTAAAAAGCACGCTTAATGAGCCAATTTCACAAGCCCAGAGAAACTGATTATTATCTCCGAGTTCCAACTGAGTTGGTTGTTTTCCAAGAGCCGGTTTTTCCTTGACGGGATAAAAACCTTTTAGAAAAAAAAAAAAAAAAAAAAAAAATTAAAAATAAAGAAACGAGGAGAGCGGCGAGCCCGCGAGGCGGGGAGGGCGCGGGTGGCACTAGATGGCAGCGTTGCTCTGCGGCCGGGCTGCGGCAGCGCTGCGGGAGCGGGGCTCAGCCGCCGCCGAGCCCTCCCGGCAGCCGCGCCGCCCGTGTCCTTGGGCCGCGGCCCCGCCACTCCGCAGCGGGGGATCGGCTTTGGCCTCACACAGCCACGGACTCGGTTAGGCTGGGAAGGACCTCGGAGAGCGGCGAGTCCGACTTGGCACCGATCGCCTCACGTCCAGGCTTTCCTTGAACAGCTCCAGGGACTGCAGCGCTCCCCGGGCAGCCCATCCCAGTGTGTTCCCACTGTTTCCCACCGCAGAGGGAGGCCAGCGTCCCGATTCAGGCTCGGGAGGGCTCAGCAGCCTCCTCGGTCCCCTTGTAAAAGCAGATTTGACCATATCGCGAATTTTAATTGAAGTCCTGCGGGGATCTTCCTCTGACAATCCTCCTTTCCAAGGGCTCTGGGGACGCCAACAAGCCGGAGCGGGTCCAGCAGGGAAGGGACTTTGCATCAGGGCACCCACGTCTTTCGCAGGGTGGTGGCGATCGATGTGCCACCTCCAGATGCTGAGCCACGTTGGGAAAGACACACACACAAACAAAAAAAAACTTAACCCAAAGCAAAGCACACAAAAAATCCTCCCCAGCCCGGGATTATTGTCACCAGCAGCAGTTAGTCAATCACCACTTAGGAAAGAAACCCCAGCAAACTAGACCTTGGCAGATAATTAACTCATCTATCAAAAAAAAAAAAAAAAAAAAAAAAAAAAAAAAAAATTTTTTGGGGTTAGAAACCTTTGGAAAAAAATAAACACCCCAAAAAAAAAAAAAAAAAAAAAAAAAAAAAAAAAAAAAAAAGTGAACTGTTGTTGGGTTCAAAATCAGAAGCCAAGTTAATTATTTTTTATGAATATTCATAGGAAACTTGTACAATTTCCAGACTAGGCTTTCAATTACTAATCAGTTAACTAAATAACTGGTATGACTTCTTCTCAGGAAAACCTGATTTTAAAAGTAAATAGACAAAGACACTGATTTTTTTTTTTTTTTTTTTTTTTTTTTTTAATGAGAGGACTGTTGGAAGCTGCATGGTGGAAATCCACCATTTCCATCATGGATGAAGAGCATGTTGAAGGATGCAAGAGACCTGGCAGACCAGATACAGAACCTGCCAGGTTCCAGGCAGTAAAAATGCGTTAAGGCAGTCATCAAACAATTTAAAATGATGCAAGACTCTGCTGTTTGTTTCCCAAGTGTACAGAACCGGGTGCTCTCACTGCCGAAGCATCAGCTCTTCCCAGGGAACCCTGAGCTCCTCACTTCATTCCCTAGGTGCTGACCTATTAACTGGTGCACCTTCCATAAAATCCCAGGAACACATCCTGCTCTTCATCTGAAGTTCATGACTCCCCTAGAGAGAGATGGCAGACTGACACATCATGAGATGTTGAGATTTCAGCAGAACTCACTTCTGCTGTGGACTTTTCTAACCCTCTTCCTTACTTAAAAAACAACATTAAAGGCCAATGGCCAACTCTTAATTCTCCTTATGACTAGAGAGCACAGAGCCTAAATAAGTCAGGGTACTCCTGCCAATACGTGGCAGATTTATTTATTTGAGATTAAATCATTGGAAGATAGTTTATAATATCTAATATCTACTGAAATAATTTGAAGTGCCTAAACATCTTTAGCAACTTGGGCCTTAGCAAGAAGGAATATTCTGCAAAAGAGAATATTTCTGAATATTCTGCTAAGAGAGTATTTGTGTGGTCAGTGTTAGCCCTGTGAATTTAAGAGGTCTCCCCTGCATTTTGTGAACTTAAATCAGATTTTGATTGGTTTCTGACCCAACCAAGAGACAGATTTGATGAAATAAGACTGGCGAAACTCACTTTAGGACAAAGGTTGATTTGATAATCATAATTGCATTTCTACTGTATCTATTTTCTTAAGTGTTAGTAGATTTATTAGACTTTTCCTGTATAACCTATGGCTGATTTGCAGCTTCCTTGGTAATTTCTTAGTAGGCAGTAGCAATTTCTTATATCTTCAGTAATGTCTTGAATGTACATTTTTTATATTAATGATCTCACCAGGAGAAAAAGTGTACTGTGAATGCATGATGGCCATATGGAAAAGACAATGAAGTTTAGTAATTAAAACTGAAAAGGGAAAGAACTATGCAGTAATTAGAACACTGATTAATCAGCTGATAATTTTATCTTGATTAATGCTGCTGATTTTCCTCTTCTTATTGACCTAGGAAAGGTAGGTTTAGACCAATTAAATATAAATTATTCCCTTTTTTCACATTCCAGGCAGCTTCCAGTGTTCTAAGTCATACTACACTTAAGATGCAGCACTGAATTGCTCTTACTAAATTGGGCAGCTCAACAAAAGGTAAAATAAGGTTTATGTTCCAAACATGCTGATGCTTTTATCTAAGGCAGAATCAGACAGAATTGGTTATTTCACTATTATCTGGGGAATATTAAAATTGGATTAAATTGCAGTAGAAAAAATAGAAGACTTTGCCTGTTTTAAACCCATAACAGTAGAAAAACTAAAAGGATCCATTCATTTTATTAGGCCCAAGATATGGATGCATAATGTAGTCCTGGAGCTTAAAGAAAAGGTTCTATATTAATGCTCAGATTTCCCTTCATGTGCAGAACTTTATTATTCAGGGGGGAAAAGTGTTGCCAGTACCAATCTCACTCCGGTGCCTGTTCACAGACCATAAACAACAACACCTATTCTTGCTTTCCCATGCACAGTGCAGGGATTAAAGCTGCTTATTTAAAATCCTGGAACAGAGAAAGGAATGTTAGGTACAGCCACATTTCTTTGCACTGATAGGGGAATCAGGGTGTTTCCTGCTGGGAGACACAGGCACTCCACAAGCACAGAACCCTGGTGGCTGTTAAAGATCCTGCTCCTTCTCGCAGATAAATATCTGGCAAGCACAGAAGAGCTCACAAGCAGGTGTCTTAATGCTGGAAATTCTAATGGAAAATGCTGCTTGTTAGGTGTGTGCTTTGACTTGCTGTGGGAGGGAAACACTTCAGTGCATGGAAAACAAACCCCTGCCCCTCCTTGAGGGCTCACCTGCGATCCCACTCACTCCAGTTTTTTCTGTTTTGTCTTCTGGAGCAGACTAAGATCAGCCAGAGTGTGGAAAGGTAAATCCACACAGGAAATCTGACCCCACACTGCAGTGTGTTGCTTCTTGGCTGCTTTCTCTTTGCAGGATTTTCAGGGGGGCAGAGCACAGACACATCTGTGTATGATGCCAAAAAAATCTTTCAGGGAGCAAGGGGAACCCCACAGACCACGAGTTAAGGATTTCAGCTGACATAAGACTCCTCTTGATCCATCATCTGCACTGTTATTCAGATATCCTTATTGTAAAAGAGAAGAGCAGGTAGAATTAAATATCACAAAGAAATTATCCCATTGATTAATACTTCCTTGCTTTCCCTGCACTTTTAATAAAATAAACCTTTTCCCACTATTTGTGCAACATGAAACTAATTTTGCAAGCCAGTTTTCAAGTGTATTTGACCACTCATAAAAATAATGTGGCTCTGTTTTCCTCTCTTGGATGGAATTACTCTGCAGGGCATAATGAATTAATAAAAAAAATAATGACCACACAGTAGAAAATATTTTGTTTGAATATAAATAACTTGTTAACAAGCACATACAGGTGTGCATAAGAAAAATACATCTTCCTGAAGGAGAAGTAGCCAAACAAAGAATAGTAAGAAACCAAAACAGCACTGGAGAGTTTTTGTGTTATTAGATCAACACAGTTTGTTCATGTCTTTTATTATCAACAGAAATAGCTCTTCTATGTCCTCTGGTCAGGGAACAAAATACAGGATGCCCTAAGTTTGAATGAAATCAGCTGAGTGAATCTGAATGGATTAATCATGGGATAGCAAACCATTGTGTCACCACTCCAACCCCAAATCTGTCTGACTATAACAATAAAAAGTTCTAATTTTTGTAACTGATTGCCTTTATGTTCACAATAATTCAAACTTTGCAAAATTTTAGGTATTCTACAAAGGGTAAGTATGACATACTAATAGGTGAATCATGTTCCATGAGAAATCTTACCCTGCAATACATTTGCTCTATGTAAAAAAGACAAAACTTTCCATTTTCCCTTTCAGAGATCTGAACTCCATAGGCACAAAATGAAGAATTGAGGGAGGATGGACATATGCCTGGGATGAATTTCTAAACAAAGCTAAACAAAGAAAAATAAATATCCCATTAATTCCATTTCCCAGATGTCACACTTTCTCCTGGCTACACTTGGGCTGTTCTGCTCTGGTTCTGGGCTTTTGGGGAAAGGATTGTACAATGCCAAACATAGACTGGGTTTTTAAAGAAAGAGACAAAGGCTGATGTTTTCAAATCAAGGTGCCTTAAGAACAGATCTAGAAGGTGCATTCTCAACTGTGGTGTCCCTTAAAAATACCAATCATCTGCCAATTCTCGGGCATCTCAGCATTCAGCATTTTTCAAACCAGGTCACTCTATCCAAGTATGGATTTTCCAGCTAAATTTTAGGCATTGCAATTTGAAAGGAAGCTGGACTGTATTTAACTAGCTGGAAGCACATCTAACTGGGAACATGTTGTCTGTTCAACCACAGAAGTTGCAAAACAAAAGGAAGCCAAGAATCTGAGAAAAAGTAACATAAATAATTTTCAACTACAGCCATGCAACTGCTGTCGAATGACAATTTTCTTGGAAAAAAAAAGGTAGATCAAGAGATGCAAAATATGAATTCAGCTAGAAGTACAGCATAATCCATGAGAAGCAAACACAACATTCCCATTCCTTATGATCCCATTTGTGTATGAACCACACAATAGAGGGGAAGGAACAATAAGAGAGACCCTTAACATATTCTTACTCATCAGAAAGCTTTTGTATGTGACTGAGGAGCAGAATATAATTATATATAATGAAGTATAACTAGTATTCTGGCTTTTAAGTACAACTATATACTAGTAATATCACAAATTGCTAAGATTCCACCTGGAAGAGGGGAAAAAAATTAGTGACTAGACAGCCTGTGTCTGATAGGGTAAAAAAATGCACTGTGCACAGTGTTCATTTTTATATCACTATTTCCACAAATATTTTCAACAAAATGACTAAATATTGCAGAATTTTAATATAAACAGAGATTCATAAGATTGATTATCAGTGCTGTTTTATAAACTAGCACAGTAGCACCAACTTCATTTAACAGAAGCATGTTTCAGGATCACAAATGAAAGGAAACCCAAGCCGTTGCTGTTTCAAATAACTTTAGGTGCCTCAAAACCTAATCATATAGATTTAGGCAAAGGGCTAAAAAATATAACAAATTTCAGAAACAGGGAAGATGTTAAGTTATCAGGGCTGACACTTAATTTTAATTAATAATTGAGAAGTTGCCTGAAATTTCACAACTTTGGTTCAGAAAAGTCAAAACATTTTATCTCGAGCTCAGGCAATGCTTTTGCTTTGGACAACATTCTAATTAATTTACACCAGTGAGAAGCTTTTAGGTGAAGAAGCTGCTCAGGGGTTTCAGCACAATCCCTAGCAACAATAACACTGCTGAGTTAAGAGCAAGAGGATGGAGCTGAACTCGATGGCAGCATGCGCTGAAAGACAAGTCAGAGGTAAATTCCACTTCAAATTAACAAGGACCACAGCAAAACAAAGGGAGTGTGACAGAATGGAAAGGAGCAAAAAACCCACAGAAAAAGCAGCCAAAATGCTAAAAAGGAAGGTAGTTAAAGCTCAGAATGAATGGCAATAAATTCTCTATTAACAACACTGCACAAAAAGTAAATAATCATCTGATTTATCAAACCTGGAAGACAAACAGAAAGACAGAAGCAACCACACCAAAGTGTGATACAAAATTATTTTAAAAATCATCCAAACACATAGTGTTAAGGTTGCTGATACTCAAGAAAAAACTTTATTAGAAGGAAAATTAAAGTGAGGAGGCTACTCGTTATTATCAGTTTTGTTATTAAGATCACAAGGTGTCATATATACAACTGAAATTTTGGGAGCAAGTTTGTGGATAGAATCATTGCTCCAAAGCCATGCAAAAGCCAACAAGAGAGACCAGGCTCTAGCACTGAAAATCCAGCTCTGGATTTCCTCTGAGTTTTACCAGACAGGGCACAGAAGCTTCTTTGGTTTACCTAAAAAGTGCCTCAAAGTAATGAAAAGTCTATGTAATCAGCAAAGAAAACACTGAAGTTCATTTCATTACTTGGTTGATAAACTGGAGAGAGTAAGAAAAACATTGTAAGTCAAACAAACATAACAAATATTCTAAAATAAGGATGAGAAATGCCTGTAGGACAATCAGCAGTACCATACCAGCAACTTATCACAAACAGTATCAGTCAGATCCATTCGGTGCCTATAATTGTACAGAAATTAAAAATCCCTAAGTGAAACCTTCCCAGGGAGGCCAAGTCATCAACAGTTACCCAACTCTGCCATATGTCACACCATTTTTTCATCATTTCATCACTTGTGCAATTCCGTACAAAACAATGTTCAGTGTTAGCAGCTCCGGTGATAAAATGAGCACATCTGAACAAAGAATCACTGGAACAGAGGAGACAAGGCCAGAAAAATTAAAAGGTGATGATTTAATCTGAGGGAGATTCAGCTCTATAAACAAAATAATCTGTGATCTCAACATCTTGTTGCCAGTTATCTGAGGCATAGGCTCCCAGATGCCAACCTTGTTGCAAGAATTCAATGTGGCAAATGATGGAGAGATATGGTAAAAAAGGACCATGTTCACAGCTACGAAATCCATCTCCTGACACTCCAAAGAGCACCTGAGCCAATGGGGTGTCCAGAGGGTCTCCAAGACAATGAACAAACCTCCCCAGGAAGGGATGCTCCAGGCCTGGAAGGACCTCCAGAGAGCAGGAAGTGCAGATGGTTTCCGTGGCACACACTGAAGAGGTGACCACCAGGAGAAGTCACCACCTGTGGTTCAGCGACAGCGAATTGGTGCCATTGGAGGAACACCCACTCAGTCAAATCATGGGAACCTCCACAGGTCCCAACCAACCTCCACTTTCACAACAGTGAGATGCTGCTTGCTCCTGTAAAACTCAGTGTTCAGCTAACTTAGAAAAACTCTCCCTCTCCCACCCAACGCAGAATGACTTGCCAGTCCCACTCCAAGTCTTGGCCGGTTTTTAGACTTGAAAAATTGCATTCCTAAATAATGTAACATTACAGAACAATTCTCCTTCAGAAGAAACAAACTACACCTCACAGCCCTCAACAATGCATTCAGCATTTCCTTCCTAATATTTCTGGTGGTCCATAGCTTTCAACAAATGGCACTATTTATGCTTTTCCCCTACTGTTCAAACAGCCCAAGTTCTTCCCTCCCAGCATCATTGAAGGCTCCTCTGGAGTCCCATCAGAAATTTTTTTTCCAAACCTGTAGCTCCAGCTAACTGAACATGCTGTCAATTCTCTACCAAGCTTCACCTTCTCTTTCTAGCATTTTTTTTCCTCCCAGTCTCAGCAACCCACAATTCCACACCCGGACAGACTTGTATTTCTTCTCAGAGAAGTCATGACTGCCCTTGGTCAAAATTATTCTGTACTTTTCTGCAGCCCCAACAGCACTTTTCACAGTCAGGATTATTCTCCACATTGTTGTCTGCAGTCAAAGTCACTCAAAAATTCCTATGGTCCCAGCAGCACTAAAAATACATAACAGCCTCCTTACAATAATGGCTGTGAATCACAGCATTCCTCAGCTGACATAAGTAGTTAAAATAGTTTAAAAAAAAGTTAAAATAAAACTTTTTAAAAGTTCAAGTGAAAAATGAAAAAAGGTTGAAAAGGACTCCCCTACCGTCTAACAATATTAAAGTCTGCCTCAAATTTACAAACGTACTCAGCAACATCAAACGCGCCGGCTTCAAACACACGCGGCAGCTTCAAACCTGACAGCTTCAAATGCGGCAGCTTCAAACACACGCGGCAGCTTCAAACGCGGCAGCTTCAAACACTTTTGTGGCAGCCATCTTGCACACGCTCAAAAGAGCACAACCTTAGAAACCTTAGGCAGGCACCTTATCCACGAGGCTACACAGAGGCTTTGTTACAAAAAAGAATTATTGGAATTTGCAGACGTTAAATTAGCCCGTAGAGGGAGCTCACACCGTCCCATAAATGTACAATAATTGGAACATACTGTAATTTAAAACATTTTCTCTATTAAGCTCTCTGTAGAGAGGCTACAGAGGTCAAAGTAGAGCATTCCTTACTTCACACCAACCTCTGTGAGCCCATAAAATTTCATTCAAATTAGACTCCATTGACCACGTATTTTGTAGCTCCAACAAACAGAAGAAGAGGTGTTTGGCCATGTATTCGCCACAACAAGCACGGCTTCTCCTAATCATCATTTGCTCCTGATGTTGGAAGAAGAAAGTCTAAGTCGGAACGCAAGGAGAACAAAGAGCCGCCGGTCGGAATTGTCATGGCAATGCCCTCGATCTCCCCACACGTTCCTTCTGTTCAGGCAGCGATGGTAGTGCTCTTTTTATAACTTGACTAGAGCTGCTCTGGCGTCTCTAAGATTTCTGTGCTCCATGCAGTGCTTTCAAAGACTATTATAATAGTGTGTTTGATATTCAAAGGTTGACGATGGAAATTGTTACCTACTGAACGTTCTTTAATGAAGCCACAAGTAAACAATGACCCAAATTCCTCTGGAAACGTGGAACAGAACGATTACTCTACAGAAGAACACGTACAATAAATGTGAAGGAAAAAGGCATTTTCTAATTCCATGTCACAAAAGCTACGCTGGAAAGAAAGCCATACCCGTAGCTGGAAGGGTTCTGAACACATATATTGATTTACATCACGCAAACTGAAACAGCAGAGCCCACTTAGTCCTCACAAAAGAGGTTGCCTTCCCTCAGCCTGAATGCACAAAGGAGCAAAACGGTGTGCAAGGAAATGAGAAAAAGTGTTAGCAAAGAGAGGTTTTGTTTGACTTAACATGATCTGGGACATTCTAAGCATTGTACAGATTGGTGAGAATTCAATATTAAGTTGTATTTTCTACGCCATAACGAAGCCAGCAACCATTTCCTTCCTGTGTTGGGTTTAGAATTGCAGGTGTCTACATCTTTTAGAGACTTGGTGCCTCCTATTTTGCAACAGTAATTTTTAACGATGTTTTCACTTTATTAGGCAAAATATGATTGTTTTGAGAGCCACATACTCAAATAATCAAGAGCCATGAAGTAAAAGAATATTAATATGACACATCAGAGCAGGAACAGCCTGTTTGCTAAAAGCTTTCTCGAGCATCCATCTAAATCTGTCTAGACTGTCTCACCAGCACTCAGCAAGATCATCTGCTTTGTTTTCAGCCCATGCATCTCATCTCCCCCAAAGCCAGAAGTCAACTTCATGTTCTCTAATTAAAGCAAACCAAACCACCCATGTCCACCTCTTTTTCCCCCAGTATTATATAATACTGACATCCACCAAGACATTTTAATGAATACAAATTCCAGCACCTCCAACTTTCAAATCCCAAACTGAAGACCCTGTGTTATACCCTCTCTTTCAGCCCCTGCTCACCCAGCTGCCTCACGGATTTGTCAAGGCTCTGACTCAACAACACCCTTTCTTCAGGTTTAGACAGGAGATTAATCCAGCTGAATGAAGTCAATCAAGAATGTGCTTTTGTGATTTCTTGGAGTGGCAGAAGAGTGAACTCTACGTGAGAGTTGCAAATCAGAAATCTTTTGAAAAATAGATTATTTAATAAAGCTGCAACAAAAATTGGGAGATCCATATCTCAAGGTGTATAATGATGGAGAAAGCTCAGCTGTTAATTCTAGCCAGAAAAACACTGATAACTTCTCACAAACACAGACTTTTATCCACAGACTTGGAAACTTTGGGTGCCTGCAGATTTGAGCTGACAATCCAGAAAGAACGAGACCTTTAATGCAATCCAAAATACATTTCTTAGGTGTAAAGTTAGTATTCCCTACTGTATTTTCAGCATTCCTGCCTCCACTCCTCTGGGGAATCAGAAGGTGCAGAGCTAAGAAAAATGCAAAAGTATTTTAAAAACACACAAGACTTTTTTCTCCCCTAATTTTGAAAATATTTAATTAAGGATTAGCTGCAGTTTTAGCTGTAGGTTTGGGTGAATACACAACTGGTTCATTCATTGTTATTGATATAGTGCAGAGCCTCAGCCACGGGTGCAAATATGAAGTTTGGGGAGCTGATCCTCTCCTCCTCTTCTCACAGAACTTTCATGAAGGAATATACATCTGAGTCCTAGTAAACTCACATAAAGAAGAAATCCACTTAGGCTGGCTGGTTAGTTTTCCCCCTCTAGATTTATGACTATCTAAATTTGATTTCTGGCTTAGTAACACAACCTTGTTCAATTTCTCCTTTGAAGTGGTTATGTAGAACTTGAGTTTAATGCACTAAATGAAAAATATTCCCACCTTTACACCTTAAAGCAGCTATAAGAAGAAATAAAATTATGTAAAACAGAAATTAATAGCTAATAAACTTCACAGGATCCAAAAGCAACCTGAAAAGAGAGCCCAGAGATAAGACTCTGAGCCAGTGTCTTTTGTGTAAGAGCTCTGTTCTCCATCAGTGCATCCATTACCTCCCGGGATGCAGAGTGAATAGAGGACTAATGCCAGTGGGGAAAAGGGACTGGCTATGGTTACAGCTATAGTTTAACCAAAGAATGACCTGTCTACATCTGCTCTCCTCCCCTCAGTGCTCCCAGACATGCTGCCTGCATTTCCACACGAGGCTCACACACAGCCACTTGCCAGCCAGACTTATCTTTGGGCAGCCCACGAAGCACATGGATCTGCTTATTCCCCCAACTTCTTTTCCCAGCCTCCAGGAATTTGCTGCTCAAGGATTTCCTGAGACAAAGGTGATGTCTGTGCTCAACAGCTCCCACCACTTCTTCAGATTGATTTGTGTGTAAACTTTTATCATCCCCAAAGTTGTGTGTGTGTGTGAAAGGTACCCCTGGAGCACACAAAACATAATTGCAATTATGTATGCTCACAAAACACCAACTTGCTCAGCATTTCCCTGTCACCACCTATGCCTGACTGGGGCACGTTCTGAAGAGTATTTCTCAAGTCTCTCTGAGAAATCAGTGCAATTCTCTGAGGGTGTCTGATTGGCATAAAATTACAAGAGCTGCTGGGAAGACGATGAGCAGAATCCTGCCTTCCTGGGCATCCCTCTCTGGAGTCTGCACCAGGTCTCTGACCTCTGCTGGATATCACACTGGCCTGGACAAGATAAAGTGAACTTCCTAATAACAGAAATTCTAAAATCATGCATAACTGTAAATTTGTCACTGAGCTTTGATTAAACCAGCTACATTTCTTTCCCAAGCCTTGGGAGCTAAGGAGTCAGACAGCAGCACTAGAGGAGCAGCTGCACAAAGGATCATTTGGGCTGTAGCATCTGAACAGGGAGAAAGATTTCTTTTCTTTTTCTGGCATCTTTTTTTTTCCCTAATAGGTTAAATGTGAAAACCCAGAGAAACTAAAGAATGACTTATCTTGTATACACAGTATGTGCTGCTTATGTTTAGGGACCATCTGTGAATGTATTTCACGCAGTAAACATTCCTCATGTAATAACAATGATCTGAAGGCTGAAATTTGTTGGGTTCTTTTTTTTTTTCCTCAGAAGTAAATTAAAAAAAATTCCATTTCAGTTGCAGTGCTAAAAGCCTGGAGGTCAGTTTATTCTAAGTAGGCATCACCAATGGTGGCAAAGAGATATTTTAAGAAAGCTTATTTGAGTACAATATCCACAGGCCATCCACCTCAACTATTTATATGAATTCTTCGGTTGGTATATAACTGGGCTAGCAAAAATGAAAAGTTGTATTACCATTTATCATACCCTAAACATTCCATTTTTCAAAAAATAGGAACCAGTGATTTATTCTTTTTAAAATATATATGTCATTGTAATGTTTTTAAAGCACATTTTTAGATACTCTCTTCATTTTTTATACATACATTCATCTCACGCTTAGGATGCATGCAAAAATAAAATAAAAACTTTCCTGTTAAATATAACTACAGCTTAGCAATAATGTTTCCAGAATGCAGTTTAAACACCATTTTCAGTGTATGATTCCATTGTCCTGACACTGTAATCTCCTCTCAGATGTTGTATGGAATTTGCAGCATTTTTGTCTGTTCGTGATTCTCCTCTTACCTGGTGTTTTGACTCTACTTTCAGGCAATTTTTTCCATCTTCACTTTTATTAGATGGTTGCAGAGATTTTTGTTAGCTTTTTTTTTCTTTCCCCTTGCACTGCATTTGGAAATGAAACACTTGTTACTGGAACTCTTTTTCCACATCAGCATTCCCTGAAATCAACTTGATCAGTTTTGAGGCTTTGGCTTGTTTGTTTTTGACTTAATAGCTCCATTTAGAGTGGGCTGCAGAGATGGAGAACAGGAACCTGCCCACACCTCCCAGTCACTGAGGAGCGCTGACACCTTCTCGCAGTTCCTCCAGAGCTCTCAAAATCCAAAGGATTTCTGGTCTTTCAGAGGAGTGGAAGTTTGCAGAGGCAGCAGAGCAATTCTCCCCACGGGTGTTGTACAACGCCGCATTTTCCGCCCGCTTTCACCCGAGGAGATTTCTCAGTGCTACAAAAGTCACAAATTTTACTCCAGATCTCCCCCACAAGATGTGCAGAGGCAGAGAGCAACGCTGGAGTCATCCTGCCCACCTGCAATGACCTTCACATCAAGCCAAGAGGGCAGCAGCCTACACTCTTTTGAGATGGCTGGTTTCTGTATTTATAAGGCCCTGAAAGCTATAAACCAAAAAAGCCAATTATTCCTTCTATCCTAATCTTTAGTCAGTCCACCTGCACAGTTGCAGATCACTTTTCCTAATACACCAATATCTGTTATTGTATTTTTTGACTAAATGGATACTGCAAGTTAACCTAATGTGCTGTTTACAGCCCTAGTCAATGAATCTGTAGATTAGTAATTGCAGCAGGAGTCATTGATCCTACACCAGAAAAACTAAGTAAAAATCATACTTCACCACCAACTCCACTAATGCAGCAGCAAACAGGGAAAAAAAAATTATGACAGCACCTCATTCATAATTATGCAGTTATCCTAAAACAAATAAAGCAGCTATTGATAATAAAAAATTATGCTATTTATACTAAAACTGGTCTAAACCATGACAAACTGAACAATGAGATGCCCTCATAAGAAATTTCTTGTAGGGGTCAAAATAATATGCATGAGAAAGTATTTTAATATAGAGAGTGTTGGTAACAGGATTACACGGGGGAGGAAGGCACATCACATCTGAGATAGCCTAATAAGAGCATACCTTGGAATAGAAATGGCTTGTGCCAGGTAACACAGATTTCCTGACAAAATGAGATTGTCACTCTAGAACCAAATGCTGAATTACTGAAAACTAATGTCAAACAGGATTACACCATTTGCTTAATGACAAAAGTCACAGAATGTTGTGATCACAGGAAGAAAAGGGCTATAAATAAACAAATAATAACAATCGTGCCCAGCAACTCTGCTGGAACTGGAAAGTTCAGGCTGGCAAAACTCAGGGGCCAGAATTTGCTGTCATTTATTGCTCTTTCCCTTGGTAATAGCACCACTGAAATCAATACAGTTACATCAGGGGAAAGATGAATCTGCCTTCTAGTGTTTCATGAAGTTGGAAGACAAAATTAATGGAAAGCCCTAATATAATATAATTGACATGAATGCTACAGAGTCTGTCCCCCACACAGATCCATCAGCTTTGCTCTGCTGGCATAATAAATTGTTTTCAGAGTACAAAGTTAGCTACTAAAGGCAGGGAAGTGAGAACATAATTTAATATGAATGACAGAAAGAGGAAAAAATATCTAAGAGTTACACTAATAATATCAGGAAAATGTTAATGGTATGATGATGGGTGTAACATTAACTACATGTTTGCTCTATCTTCAACATCGGTTTAGAGCATTTGTAACCACGGAAGCTGATTCCAAAATGAGATATTCTGTTTTCTAGTATTACAGTTCTTATTATGAGATCTGAATTACAACAGGATCAACTGCTCTTTTACTTTTTATTTCTTTCATTTTTCTTTTTTTTTTTTTTTTTCTTCCTGAGGGAACTGAGGTTTGTTATTTTGGGGGGTGGGGTTTGGATGTAGAGCTCTGCTTATCTGGTAACACCATTTTAAAATTCAAATCAAACCTTAAGGTCAGGTCTCACTGCACATCCTTCTTAGAAGGGTGGGTGGCATCCTTAAGACAATTCCCACTGATCACTTCTTAATGGCACTTCCAAACTACTGGAACATTAAAGGAAAGGTCATACAAAGCCCCTGTGTGCCATCCTTCAGGGCACCAAAACTGTAATGGAATCATTTATATTAACTCAGTCAAATAAATTGTTCATGTTGCCTTTTCTGAGCCGTGGAAATAAATAGGTTTAAGGTGTGCTTTAGGCTGTTGAGTGGGATCAGATGGTTGATTGCTGGTGAGGGGGGAATCACAGCTTCTCCGTGCTGTATTTTCCAAAAGTACATCAGGTACAGCTTACATAAAACAGTTTCCATTATTAGGGAATATTTTTCTTTCAATACAGGTTTAAGGATGGGAAATACTTTCATTTTTATTATTATTTTTGCCAAAGTAAAAATGCTGCACCACATCTTCCCCTCTCTCAGCTCAGATTCCTCTATTAGAGCCTTCAAAGTGGGACAATCTGCATTAAATGAAGGTTCCGAGCTACTGCTGAGCACATTTGGCTCATTTGTGCATTCAGATTTCAGCTTTTTCTGGAAAAGTTTGGCAGTTCAAAAGCAAAACAGGAAGGAATTTTTCCTGGGATGCTCTACATGACTTGGACAGATTGAAGGTTTTGGCAAGGTTGTCCAGAGGCTGGTGCACACCAAAGGTCAGTGGGCAAGTGTTTGGGGATTTCCAAGATAGTTTCTTTTCTTGCAGTTTCCTGCTTTGGATAATCAGTTATGTTTTGTTTGAAACATTAAGAAGTTAATATATTGGTTTTTAAACAAGCCATTTGTTCAACTTGCACGGAGACAGAAGAAGGGAAAAAGATATGGCATTTATTATTACAATTATTAAAAGATGTGGCACTTATTATTAGAACTATTATAAGTTACCATCATCCTCTTATCTTTAAAACAAGTGCTGATGGGGACTTCAGGGCTACCAAAATGATGATTGTTACTACATTTTTCCTCTACCAAAGGTGTTTAGTCAAACCTCAGTGCAGCCCTCTGAGTCTCAGTTCTATGCAAAGGTGTGTGCAAGGGTGGGATTGGGATCCTGCCTCTGCAAACAGCAGCACAAGCAGCTGGGAAGGAGCAGTTCGTGTTAGCAAGAAACCCTGGACTGCCTGGTATTTTTTTCTTCTCAATATGTACAAACAATAAGGAGCTTCATAAGGAAAATATACTGCTCTGATTGTAGCTACAAATGGATCTAGCTAGCTATTGTTAGCTTTTTAAAAAAATTGTTGCCATCATAAAAATAAATGTAGACAATGTCTTTCACTGGATGGCTCTGCAACCCAAATGATATTCTTTTTGTTTTAATAATTTCTTCACATCTTTTTGTTTTTGTTTTTTTTTAATTGTCTGCTTCAATGGAGGACAAATGTCTGTTGGATGAAGTACATCATATTTCTCCACTCCCATCCTAGCAAATATGTGCAAAAACTCATTTTCTATCCATGATTTCACTGTGATTTGGAGTATTCAGTCTGAAATACGAGTTTTCACAGTAGCATATTCCTAATTACTGGGATTTTGTATTTTTAAACCCTAAACCCACCTACCATTAACTTAAGCAGCTCATCTAAGTCTAATTAATCACTACAATACTGAATATCAAGCACAGCTTTGAGTTACTGGGACATACTGAAGACAAACTTCCATGTAACCAACATATCTTGTAGAATTCAGATGCCCAACACAACATCCTGGACTTGAAGAGGAATTTCTTCAGAGAGTTGTTAAACAGTGGAAGGGACTGCCCAGGGAGGTGGCGGAGTCCCCACCCCTGGAGGTGTTTAAGGGAAAACTGGACATGGTATTTAGTGCCAGGGTCTGCTTGACAAGGTGCTGTTCAGCCAGGGGTAGGACTCAATTATCTCCAAGGTCTTTTCCAGACTAATTGATTCTGTGAAAAATCATTCTGCCATCTTTTTAAGTTTATGCTATGCTAATGTTTTCCAATACAGCAGTGATACGTGAGAGTTTAACTTATTTTTCATTTGTGGTTTTCTTCTATGTCTTAAAAGGCTTTTAGGCTAAGCCTGGAGTTCTGTCTTAACACTCCAGAGATTGACAGCAAATGGTGGTCACAGTCCTGATATGTTTCAAGTTTAAATTGAAAAATTATTATTTTCATTAAGAGAGAAAGAGAGAGTAACACAGAGAAATGTTAAGTCTGAGTAATCAGCCACAAATGGCCAGGAAGTAAATTAGCTTAGAAACAAGAGCCTTTAAAAAAAAAAAAACCAAACCAAAACCAAATCCAAACAAACCCCCTCACCATATTTAATAAATGGATGGTTCATATAAATTTTTATATTTTATATTTAACTTGGACCCTCAGCCCAGGGCTACAGGAAGGACTCCTGCCCCAGTCTCCCATGCAGCAATATTTGACTGGATTTTGGGGTTAACAATTTGTCTTTTGTGCAGTTTATTTCTAAGAAACACCTCACATTTTTAAGAAAGGTGACTTAGCTCCATCTGGGGAGTTCTCAGTCATCAGATGTAAATGGCCTGTGCTTTGCATATGGACACTGAGCAGGGCAGAAAATGGGCTGTGGCAGAGCCCAGGAAGGGACAGAACAGAGGTGACAGGGGAGGTATTAGAGGCAGAATGACCAGTAATGTCATTAATGTAAGGTATTGTCCCCCTAAAAATCGATTATGGAGTCATTTCTCAGGAAGAGCACTGATGAACTCAACTCAGATCATTTTTCATGTCCTCCAAGTGGAAGCCATGCTAATAGACGGAAATGAGGGCTCTCCCCAGTTGATGATGTGAATATTAAGGAGAATTAAAAATTCTTCCTCTGGAAGAACTGATTGAAACCCCTGTGACAGGCACCTCTGCAGGGCTGGCTTAGCTTTAAACTGGAACTCAGCCAGACTCTTTCTATCACAGGGTGTTCTGCAATCCCCCCACCCCCAGCTTTATCTATACAGTCATGCAAATCTAAAGAGAATGTCTTTTATTCAAAACACCAAAAATAAGATCACAGCATAAAATTCAGCCCCTCCTTGAATATTTACCATTTGCTGGGCAATGAATTCCAGCTCGCTTCTCTTGCTGTCTGAATGAAGGCTGACCCTGAAATGACCAAACCAGTAACCTAAGCAGCCACAGAAATAACTTCAAGCATTTTCACCCTCCATTTAGTTTAGATGTTTCTTACTGTTAGAACTGCTATTCCTACAGGATTAATTATAAATAGTTATCTGCTGATATCTACAGTAATACATTTTGCTTCTGAGCATGCACCACTGAGTTTTATAATGGGTTGTGTATACACTGCAAATGTTAAACAATATTCTCATTGAATAATGACAGCAATGTGTATTTGCATTTCCTGGGAGATTTAATGGTGCGATGGGATAGCTGGATGGAAAGTGGGAATTAATATTAAGACTTAGTGCCAAAGCCACCTCCAGGACAGCAGGCACACTGCTCATTAACTCAAGAGATTTTGAACCCATTTACTCTGTGCTAGACTTCAGTTCTTGGGATCAAAAGTCACTTGGTTTTTCCTATCCCCTCTGTAGAGACAGAATTGAATAAAATAGGTATCGCTTCAACTTCTCTTTTCCTTCACCAAATCTGGGTTTTTTCTCCAGAAGAAAAAGGTTCTCCCAGCTTCCCAGGTTTCCTCAGAGCCCTCCCTTGCCACCAGCCCCGGGAAGGGGATGCTCTGCGGGTGTGAAGCAGCAGCCACACAACTGCTCCCCGGCTCTTCTCAGCCCAAGCCCACCCCACAGCTGCACACAGGAGGAGTTTATTTCCCCCTCTGCACTGACCAGGGGCTGCACTGCGCTCCTGGGAGCACAGGAGTTGCTCACACCAATAGGGAAGGGGAGGGATTAGGGGAAGCAAAGGAAACCAATCTAGGGAAGTGATGAGACCCCCCAGCCATCATGCAGCCCCGCTTTGCTCTAATGGCACTTGCTTCAAGGGTGCTTCAAAGCTGGAGGGAAGCTGCTGTTACCTAGGACACATCTACTCGAGTTTGCTGAAACTTAAAGCTGGGACAGTGGCAGAAATAGAACTTTTCCATGAAAGCTTCAGTTTATCATTTATAGAATGTAAAAAAACTAGACAGAGAGAAACCAGAAAAAGCATCTGCATGTTATCTGCTGAACAGCTCTACTTTCAAAACCAAATTAAGGTAGTCCTCTCTCTTTAATGCCAAGTCCCTCTGACTACTGAAAAAAACCCCAGCTTCCCAGGCTTACAAGTTACAATGTATTTCTAAATAATACCATACATTTCTCAGTCTCCTCATTTCTCATGATAACCTAGAATTTTATTTTCAAAGCCCAAGGTGAAGGAGTTAAAGCAGCCACACTTCCAACCACACAGAAGTTTCAAACTTGTTTTTGCTTTCTCCCCTCTCTTCCCGTGAGCCTTGTCCATGGCACAATCTGCTGAATTCATTTTACAGCGATATTTTAGTGTTTCTTCTCTCATAGAATTTTAATGTGTTTAATCTGACAAACTGAAGTCTAAAATATGCACAGAGCCATTTTTTCTGAGTTGTTATGAAGTCTTGGAGCCCCTGCCTTACATGCTGTCGCTGAAATCAATACAATTACACCTGATAAATATTCTTCTCATGTAAATTAGAGGAAAACATCTCTCAGGTTGAATATTTGCTATCCTCTGTAAGTGGACATACAATGGGAGGCAGCATTATGGAAAATAAAGTGTTAAAAGAAGGTTCCTAAAAGAAGGAGTTGTTTGATGAAGTACTGGCAGACTCCTTTAACAGAGCCCCAGATGGAACTCAAAAATTGATTTTTAACATCATCTTCATCATCAAGAGCAGGTTTTGTCTGTGGTGTGACTGACCCAGCCCATGCAGCATCCCACTGGTGGCAGCAGGCTGAGCACTCCCCAGGGGCTGCTCATTCACTGGCTTGTTTCAATATGCAGTGTCTAAATATGCTGAAATCAAAACTTTATTCAAGACATGAAGGTGAAACCATGTGCAACCCCAAATTTCATGGTTAACTGGGTGTCACTCAAGGGATATTTGGGTGCTGTATGGAAGGTAACATGTGCTTATGCTTAGGAAAGTGACAAACAGAAAATGGAGCACCTTCAAGAGCACTTGGACAGCAATTCTGCCCTCTAAATGAGATCACATCTCTGCAATAACGCTGTGTGGTCTCAGGCCCCACTCACCATGAACAGCAATGGAATTCAATGGCATCTAAATCTATGGGCTATCTCTCCACAGGACAAGTTCCACCCCTCCAATCTCATTCCTGTGGACTTGGGAAAAATAAAACCAACAAAACTTTAGTCAAAAGAAAGTTATTTTACATTTTGTTCCTCTTTGGCTCTGCAATCCTGTTCATGAGAAAGTTAACTTAAATTTCCCTCCTTCTCCATTTGTAACTTGTCAATCAGAACCAATTTGTTTTTTCACAAATTGTACCTCAGCACAGAAACATATTCAAATGCTGAATTTATTTATCGAGTCCAAAATCCCTGTCTGGCACTGCTACTTCAGCCATCCTAGTGAGAAGCAGATGCAGGAGTTTTTCCCTTTCCCCAGAAATGGGTGTCCAAGTGTGTATCTTCCCTGGAGCAGTTTTGGATGCCCTGTGCTTCTGCCCATGGAGGAGCCTGTGCTGGCTGTACATTCAGGTTTTCAAAAATAGTTTGTCATTAAAATCCTTTTTGAGTGTAACATCCTCAGTTAAAAGCAATAAATATCAACTTGAAGCTCTTAAGTACACCAAAATGTGGATTAAACACCACTAGAAACGTGGTGATGAACCAATATGCTATTTCTCTGTTACTAATGGGAGCAGAGTTTTGTAGGTAAGGCCCTGGGCCTAAAGGAATTTACATTCATTCCCTGAGCTGGCACAGACCTTAGCTGTGACCTCTGGCAAGTCACCCAATTGCCTTGTCCTCACTTTCCCCCTTGGCAGCAGGGACATCTGCAGCTCCATCTGCACTGAGGGATGTGCAGCCATGTGGTCCCAGCCACCCCATGCACGTGGCACCTGCAGCAGGTACCCCTGACCAGCTGCAAGCCCCATTAAACTGCTCATGGAGGAGGGGGAATCCCTTCTCAGGACCCCTTCCCCTTCAGCAGAACAGATCCCCATAAAATGGAGACCCTCACCTGTCTTTTCTCCAAACCTTTGTCCATCTTGCCAGTTTATCTTTGCAAAACAAGAGATTTTTCTCATCACACACCAACAAAATGGGCCTTGTCCATAGCCTGCACCTACAGACACCCAGCATAGGAAGAATCAATACAGAAAATTTTGATTAAGCCACCTTTACATTCTCTGATAAGGCTTAAAAATGTCACCTGTTCCAGCCAAAAGGAGGCCCTGTTGCTCACAACCAGCTCCTGGTTCCTGGTGCAGAGATCACCTGAGGGTGGGTGAGGCCTTAGGGCTGCACTCTTTTCCTTGGGATGATGGAAATGGGATATAAAAGGTTCTGGCAGCACCTCCTTAATCGAGGTGCCATTTTCACAAAGGCCACCAATTCTGAATGACAATGCACAAATAGGCAAAGGGTGCCCTTAGGAATGGGTCTCCTTCAGAACACAGAATGGCCTTAACAAAAAGGAAAACCAAGATTTCACTGAAGTGTGCTTGTTTAGACCCGAGGACCCATTTTGTCATGGCTGCAGAAAGAGAATATGCAAGACAAATTGTTCTGCATGTCAGTAAAAGACACAAGCAATCACAAAGAGAGAAAAAATAATTCTAAATCTTTTATCTAGTTGAAAACTGACCTTCCTTAGCTTGAAACTGCCTGTAGGAGTCCCAGGACAGGTTGTTCTGACATTCTTTTAACATCGTTTCATCAGCACAGCCAAAACTAATCACAAGAATATTACCCGATGACAGGTGCATTTATTCTGTCAATTAAATCAGATGGTTAAATCGAAATGTGCCCCAAATCTCTCTTGTTTGCATTATCCATATTGGCATTTCTTGGCTGTGGTTCACTGCTGGCTGGAAGTCATCCAGCCCCTGCAGAGTCACTTTGCAGTCCTGTGCCAGCGAATTTCCAGGCTCTGCAACAGCGGCTACAGCGAGGCCGCAGGACTGACCTGCAGTGCTCCACGAATTTCCAGGCTCTGCAACAGCGGCTACAGCGAGGCCGCAGCGGTCCTGCAGGACTGACCTGCAGTGCTCCACCAAGATTTATTTAAGACAAAAAAGAAGAAATCCCTCTCAGTGAAGGAGACTTAGATCAATGCTTTTGAAATGGAAAATGATATATCACCTCACACCTAACCACTAGTGATGTGCATGCATTAAAAGGCAGAACAGAGACTTTTGACATTAGCAAGTGACTATATGCAAGAATACAAATTAAAATCTAACCTCACTTCTTTAAAAGCTATTTTCTGGGAGGTGGGGGCAGGGGAGGAAGTTGTTGATCATAATCCATCAGAAAGATGAGAAAAACAATAGACATTAAGGTATAACTGCAATAGAAATCAAGAACTGAAGCACCATCCACTGTTACCCAATTATTCAAGACCCAGGTAGAGGGTGAGTTTACATGAAATATTTGCTGCAAAGAAAAGTTGCAGTGGAGCAAGTTAAGGATGCAGCCAAGCTTCTCACTTGGTTTTGTGATGTACATGCCAGTGAGTACATCTCCATACAACAATGTGGGTCAAACCCCAGGACCAGAGATGGGATACATGGAAGGATAAATATCTAAGCACTGCTTTGTTACTCAGTCACTTAACTTATGTTTAATAGCCTGAAACATTTCCCTTGCACTCTGATTTTACCAACATTCATACACTCATCCATTGGGAAAAGTACCAGCAAGACAGGTCTTCTGAAGAGTTTCTGTGCAGTAAAGTAGGTACCTTTTGCCACTAGGTATTAAAGCTTGTTTCTTTCTTGAACTGAGAATACCAGGCTTAATCCGGCAATCAAGATCTGTACAACTGACAGCAAAGCTGATACAATTCTGAATAACACAGAATATGCGCCTATAAAACATCTGTATGCTTTCCTTTCAGTGTATGATATCTACCTATGCAAAAATGAGGTGCCATTGTGCCTAAGTCCACAAAAACCCACTGAAACTTAAGCAATGCAATTTGCCTCTAATTTGAAGTTTGGTGGTTCAGTGTTAGACTCTCAGACCAGGAAAGGAAGGATTTGCTGTTTAACTGTCCTGTTGGTCCAAAAGACCATCCATGTAATGCCACATTCCATGTGTGTCTCTGCCTTTCAAAGGAAAGCCATTAAAGTGAAGTCACCTTTGCTCCAGAGCACCAGGTCACCACAAGGTGACATTCCCAGCAGTGTCTCCAAACACATTGAAGGGATGATGGCACAGGGAAGCAAGAAGCCTTATGTTAGTTCAACACAGATATAGCCTTGACATTCCAATATGTTCTGAAAATAAAGTAAAAATGCATAATTAACCATTTGTATCCAATTCCCATTATTCGCCTTTTACAAGAGACACCATTACAAGGTTCCACTCACAGTGTAATATTAAATAACTGAAACTTAGTTCATGATTCATTTCCTGATTGATGTGGTTTCACAGTCCAAAGCAAGTTATAAGATAATAAATATCATAAATAAAATAAAAATTATAATCCTAAATTATTATTTAAAGACAAGGATTAATGAAAACAAGATGCTGATTATTCCATCCTAAGGTCAACGTCAATTCTTACATCTGTCCAAAATCCACCAGGATGCAAGTCCAAGTTTTTGCACGTATGCATGGAATTGGAACTGTGGCTTTAAAGTTGCAAGCACACATTGATTTTAAACAAGAGAAAGCTGTGTAGAACAACAGGCTCTGTATTAAGGGTGACACCACTTATCTCTTCAGTGCTGTTCCCAATGCCTTTTCTTTCTGCTCTAAATGGTTTTGATCCTACTTCCTAATTAATCTATCTTTAAGAAAGCCAGTAATATTCAGCTAAGTAAATTATCTTTATTTCCCTAGCTGTGTGCTTTCATCAGTAGTGTTGGTGAGGAATCCTGCAGGCAGTGCAGTGTATTTAGCCAGATTTATATTAGCTACCTGAAAGATAAGAATGTTTACTTTTTTTTTTTTTAATATAACTCCTTAAGTTGAAAGGCTCTGCAGGCCTGCAGTGTAGCTGGTTGGAGTTGTGTGCATGAATAATGTGCTCTTTTGATTTGTCAGCCACAGTAATTTTAACTCTTAAAAAAATAAAAAATTAAAAGGTGTATTTTCTGGTAGCTCCCAAAAGTATAGGAAAAAAAATTAATGGATGATTTTAAACCTAAACTCTGTGTATTTTTACCATTTTTATCCACTGGTCAGATACATCCTTACTTTATATATATCTCAATATTTTTCAGAGAGCTATTTCAATGTAAGATAACATTGAAATCTCTCTCAACAACCTTTGGGTAAAGCCTGTTTATTTTAATATCACACTAATAGAAATTAAATCACAATTGGCAATTATTGGTATTTATAGGCCAAAAAATATTAACATTTGCTGTTGAAAGACCTCAACAAAGAGTTGGTGCAAAAGTGCTATTCTTATGCAAGGCCATGCAGAGGAGACAGTAAAAACACATAAGAATAACCAGAGAACAAGTAAAGCACCAGTCACAGCATAATTACCCTTTGCTTTCATTTCATAAACCCACAGCTTTCCAGAGGCACTTGCTAATATCTATGATTTTAAAAATAGCATAATATGCATTATACATTCACTCCTCTGTCTAACATAAATTATATATCTCTTAAATTACACATTGTGTTGAAAAAATGTAGGAAAAAAACCCCAAAAGCCAGCACATACATGATGTTTTTATTTTCTCCTGTTCCACATCCTCCTGATCTGCCCATAAAGCTGCTGCCCATTTAGGGGAATGTGCTGTGGGACGACAGCACAGCAATATTAATAAGGCAAGCATATGTTTGCTCCTTTTGCCACGCTGTCTGTGCATGCCCCTGCCCCTTGGTGGAGGGGCAGCCCCTCAGTCTGCCTGGTGCTGCTGGAATCCTTTTGCAGGTGTCTGGTTGCTCTCATGCAGAGCCAGCTTTCCCAAAGCCCAGCTCCCTCGTGCATAAGGCAGCATTAGCTCCTGGTTTTCTCTATGATGCAGATGACACGGGTGTGCTCCAGGCTTTTGCTTCACAAAATTATCCTAAATAGCATCATCCCAGTGAATGCCTGCCCCCTGAATACCTAAAAGGACTGGGCTATTCACATTTCCCAGTTTGGATCATACTTTTGGGGTTGGTTTCAGGTCATCAGTGAAAGCAAGGAGACAATAAACTGATATTAGCACATACAGCAAGGATTTTCTCCTGACAAGCTTCCCCTTCTTAAATGTTACCTGGGGACTGCCCACTCCAGCACACAAAGCCAGAAATCTCCAAGCAGAGCCACAGTCAGAGCCCCATTTGAAGGTACCATTCAATCTTCATTCAATTTTTAACCAGTTTGAAAAGCAGCAGTGAAGCAGAAATGTTTGTAAAGAAAAGAAGTGTATCAGCCAAAAAACAACACTGATTTCACCCATCCCCATAAACACTGAGATGTGGGGGAGATTTCATGGGGTTTTATGGTTTGAAGACCCCTACCTCACTGTGCTCCTTCTCCACCCAGAGTAAAGCGTAGGCACTCAGGGTCTTGAAGAAGAAACGAACAAGACAGAAAAAAATAAACACAACACAAGCAGAGAAAGTCTAAGTTCATATTTTTATGTTAATGTGCTGGTAAGGAAAGGGCCTCATTTGGGAAGTCATAAAAAAAAAAAGCGTTAGCAGATCTCCAAGTTAGAGCATGGAAGCTTTCTCTGCAGATGGAGGATTTAAAAGAAGTAAAACGATAACCACATAGTCAAGAGACTAGAAAAGAGACCTTGATGTTTGATAGTTGTAATAACCTGCAGAGTGCTCTAATGGCTCAGGGATCAGGTGCAGAACTATAGCAATAACAAGAGCTGAATAATTATCTCAGCCATATCTGTATAACCACAGTCCCAGAGTATGAACTATATAAGGAGGCTTCTGCTGCCTCTCCAAGATTTCCTGAAATGTTAAATCACTGAATTGGGAGCACTTCCAGCATTAGTACTGCCCAGTTAGAAAGAAATAAAGCCCAGAATCCTCTAGTGGCAGTTCTAATGTCTTTGTTAATTATGAATTATGGGTAAACATGCAGACTCACAGAGGTCACGGCTGTCAGCAACAATACTTTTCAAGAAGGATTTTTATGAGGGTCTTTTTCATTTTGCCATAATGTCCTTTACATACACATAAAACGCACCGAGAATACAAAAAATAGTGTTTGTTTTTAGGGAAGATGTAATTATTTTTCACTTGTTTTCCACCCTCTGTACAGCCAGGGATCTGCTGCCAGGACGACCCAGTTCATAACTCTGAGCTCCTCTGTGAATAACAGCAGCTGTTACAGTCCCAAGGAGCAGGCAGGGGGGGCTCCGGGGCTGGGGTGAGGTTAATGATCAGACACTCTGGTAACAAGAAAGTTCTGGTTTTCCAGGGAACGGCCAGCCAAGATCCCAGCAGCTCCAGTCACCTTTCCCACACAGCACAGAAACAAAGGCTGCATCCAGTATGCTTGATTAACCTCACTTAAATGGCAGCACTGATCTCAAATCTGTCCCAGGAGTGTATATAAACAGGATTAAAATCATATTATGTGTGGATCCTGCCCAACAAAAGCAACTGGCGCAAAATCATTTTAATTAGGTGGTAGCGGCTGTAACTCATTCAACTTTGGCATTAATTCTTCTCTGTCCCATCAAAGAACTTTTGGGACTCTCCATGAATGGTGGAAGGAATAAAGGAGACTTAGAGATAACACTGAACAACATATTGCCATAACTGTTGGCCAGTTTGCAAAAGGAACTCTGAGTTCAACACTCCAAAAAGCTCTGGGAGAGGCACAGCTTCTACTTGCAGTTTTCAAGGTAGGCAACAGACTAGTAATGAATGAAAAAGGAGGATTTATAGAAGTAAAATCCAAAGTCTTGTCCTGTTTTCAAGAGCCCTCTCTCTGCTGGCTGAGTTGCTTGAAATCTCTCCATGAGCTGAGATACCACTAGACCTCCAGCAACATATGGTTTCAGGTCAATTCTGAACGCATGAAAATAAAGTTGTAGAAGACATCCTGTCAGGATTGCAAAAGCCAGAATTTTCTTCTGGCTCCAGATACATTCTCCCCATTTTGTAGGGAGAGTGTAATAATAAAGACCTATCAGGAATATGTTAGTTCTCCTGGGTAAAAACAAAGTCATGATAATAATAATCTTATCAATCCTTTTGAGCTCACAAGACACAGTACAATAGACACATTCTAGTAAAACTGTTATACATCACATTTATCTGTACTCAGTCTTGTGTTGTGCTCCAAAAAAGACAACCCTTAAATATAACCTCCCAGAAGACACAGCTTGTTTTGCCAAATAACAACAAACGTTCTAGGAAAAAAGTCCCAGAAATAAAAAACTCACTGAAAATTAATTTAGAAACCTGAACATTTGTCACAGCACTGTTGATGACCAATAATAAAGTTTAGTTCTCTAGACCATGACAAATCTGAATGAATGAAAAGTTCTCAACTCTATGCCAGCACAGAAAATACAGGTTAGATATTTCAAGTGGTCAATTAATAACTGACTCTCATCATGCAACAGAAATGTAACCTTGGCCCACAGCACTGACAGTGGGAAATTAAGGTAAAAAATATTCTGACTTTTTAATCAGAGGTAAATAATTTTTTCCATTAAAAATTCCATAAAAATCCATAAAATGGTTGTTAGCATCAATCTCTCTTAGTTGAAGAAATCTGGCAAAGAACAGAAGGGTGTAACTACAAAGCCCCTCTACGTTCTTGGAAGAAACAACAATTGCAGAAAAAAAAATGTTAGAGAGTTTGAAATCCTTCTCACTTTGCCTGGCACAGACTGTGAAAGTGTGCAATCTGCAGTATATTCCACAGGGGGCACATTGGCAACGTGGGAATGTCACAAGCAGAAAAACATATTTTTCATACCAAAATATCACTAGCAGGTAAGACAACTGACCATTATGTTACATAATAAAGATAAGTCATGTGTACTTGAATAGTTAACAGATGGACTAATTAGAGAGTGAATTATTTGTGGTATAACTGATAGCTGGTGAAATCAAGGTTACTGAGGGAAATGGACTTGACTTTGGGAAAAACAGAGGGTGTTTGCAGGGCTAAGGGAAGCTGCTTCTCCAAAGAAAGGGTTAATGAGCAATGAAAGAACAGAAGTGCATCTAATTAAAAGACATACCAAGGCACACAGAGAATACAAGGGTAAGCAAATGGCAGAGACCACATTTGCCTGCAATACATGGAGAGGCAAATGTGGAATGACACAGAAGAAACTGGCACGAAGGGCAAGGTGTCTGGCAGGGAAAATAATCTTCCATCTTAATAAGATATTTTAGTTTTGGTACAAATAAATATATACAGGCACATCCAGAGAAAAACAAAAATGTGAAGAGGACAAGAGTTGTCTGTTTGGGGGCACCTATGAATAGAAATACTGTACAATAACCTGGTCCAGGACACAAAAAATATAGAGATGAACATGAATTTTAAGCATGAGAATTTCAACGTTGTCTCATTTAAAATAGATTATTAGCTCGCATGATGACCTTTGGAAATACCTCCTCCCCCCAGATTGCCAGTATAAAAAAAGCCCATGGGAAAGATAACATTGCTGCACGGGTAGGTGTCATTGTCTAAATGCACAAAGGGCCTAAAATGCAAAACACAAGTGAGATGAGAATTGTCCTTCTACAATAGCATCTGCTGTGACACGCTCGTGGAGCCATTACAGAGCTGAAACCATCACTGGCTGGGCTCACACAGCACAGACAATGTTAAGAACGAAAAGGAAATACTTATAATTGTTATCCTTGCAAACTCTTTCGCAGCTGCAGCTCTGGGTCAGCACTCATCAACAGACTGTAGAGTCCATGTAGGAAACTTCAGAAAAAACACTATTGTGTACAGCACTGCCCAGGCTTCAAAAATTATCATGAAATTGAAGGATCCTAATCAAAAGAGACCAAAACTAGGAAGGACCTTCTTTCAGTGGGAAGGCATTTGAGAGCACTTGCAAGAAGTGGAACCTAAGCTAAAAGGAGTATAAAATCAGCCAAGTACTATCTATTTCTATAACAATATTTGACAAGCCCAGAGGAGAAGCACAGAGTGACTCAACCTTACAGAAAGCTGGAGAAAGTAATTCCAAATGACTGGGCAGTAGGAACAAACAGCTGAAGCACCTCCAAGAATACATGGATAGATAGATATACACATGTGTGTATTGAGAGGATGAAGATGAAAATGCTCCAGATGATGTATTCCTGCACAAGGGTGGTCATGCTATGTAACAGTCCTCAGCAGGAGGGCAGAATCCTTAGCCATAATCCACAGTGCCCATCTGGGCATTGGGAGAGGCAACAAAACAACTTAAGGTGTTTTATTTTAGTCAGGCTGAAAGATGCCACAGATGGCCAAGGGTTAAATCCAGATTAGCATCAAGTAAATGCTGAACTGAAGTGAGGACTTCTCTGTAGGTGTGAAATGCACTGGTGTAAATGCACAGAACACACACACTGGAGTTGTGTCACACTCCTCTGCCTTTGGAACTCAGGTTGGTGCATTTTTGTCTCAGCTCCATGGAAAAGGTTCCCCCTTGCTGAAGGCCTCCTTCCCCCAGAGTTTGGCCTCACACACCAATGGTATCCAAGCTGTCTTTTCATTGACCAAAATGGGCTCTCAAACAGCATTTTTGCCTTTCTAATTGAGTTGCCGAGTGACACTGTAGCAGCAATGTAATAACACTTTATAAATCATATTTGTTTGGAGTGGGATTCCTGATGGGTTAATATCTCATAAATAGGCCATGATTGCTCTCATTTCTAGGTTACACACAACATCTAATCCTCCAGCAATGTGCTGTTTAGGGGCACTGGCTCACATATTCTCCGAGGCCCCAGAGAAAAAAACCCACATTTTGCTGGCATTTGGCAACTTTTATTCACCCACAAAAGCCAAGCAGAAATGAAGAAGTAGTAAAATATTATAGAAGTACTTACAAAAGAAAAGTTATAAATTATAAACTGGTTGGAAACAAAGCAGAAAACCATTACCTTACCCATAGCCTTTGCAGCTCCACAGGCAGCAAAGACAAAGCTTTGTAAGGAACATATTGGATCCATCATTTTGCCCATGGCCAAATAAATGCAGGGAGGCTGTCCAGTCTCATCAGTGATCCTGATTCTTGGCAGAGACCTGGATCCCAGATACGGCTCCAGAGCTGTGCATCCGTCTCATGCACCCAACTATGCAAATAGTTAATTTTTTCAAGCTGACAACCAAACTTCAAAAAACCTCACAACAATACTAGTGGCTTGGATCAACCCAAGAATAGTCTTTACAGCAAAACAAAATTACCATTTCACACTCTACGAAGGAAATTAGATTTGTTACAAAATGAAAGCGTTTTGTTGCAAAATGTAGAAATGAAACATTTCTGGGGAGGCTGAAAAAAAACCATTGAATCTGAACTGAATTCACAAATAATTTTGGCTACTCAACTTCACACAATAAGCCTCTTGGCTGATTACTGCAATTCTTAATTAGGAATGAAGCTGCACTCACTGAATGAGGGCAAGCACATATATCACAGATGTTACCACCCTGAGGAGCACACACTGAGAACTCTGCTTTCTCTGACTCTCCCCTCCTCAACCTGGCATAAATGAAAGTCTTTATCCTGGGAGAGGCCAGCCATGGTGTAGGAAACTGGCTCTGACCAGCAGAGACAATCTGTAGCTTGAAGGGAGAGGTGCCTGGATGGGGGACAGTCCACAGCACACTGCAGCTCTCCCTCCCTCCACACAGCCATGTTTCCTTCTCGAGAAAACCAAATTAAGAAAGAAATGAGGGTCTCA